>NC_088791.1:179257667-179892553 GCF_011386835.1 Chrysemys picta bellii | reverse complement strand
TTTAATACTCCTACCCTTTACCAGTGCACACAGTTCTCAAATGTACAGACACATCTATTATATTTCTTTCTAATGGAAAACAGTGTGTGCTTTTACAGCATGTTACTGATCATTGCTATTTTGTTCAGAACGTACCTTTTCACTTCAGAGAAATCTCATCTTTCAGCCAGGATTGAGGGGTTGGAGAGAAGAAGAGCAGTTCTAATTGTGCACATGCTCTAGATGGAAATTAACCCCATTTCACAGTTATCCAATTTGAAAATTAGCCACAAAGTGTCAAACCCCAGCTATAGATATACCCCTAAATCACTGCTCAAGGAAAAATGATCAACAAATACCAGCCTTCCAAATGCATTTTTGTCTCTTAAAGTGCACACTTTGGCACCACTCATAAGGAAAGGTCTGCCAAAAATTAGTCCTTAACTTGTAGGCATAATTCCAAACACAGGGGCTATAATCTAATACGAAATTACAGGCAAGCGTTAGGAGAAAGCTGTATGTCTCAAGTATTTGTGAACATTCGGATGCATGAATCTGCAGACCATTCTGATTATTTTCCAGTGGTTCAGAGCACTCTGGCTTATGAGTGTTATCAAGTTGGACCTTGAGGCATTTATAACGGGGTTGAAAGTACATCGGAAGCAAAGGGATCAGAGAGAGCACTGTACAGGAGAATGTTAAGAGGCTAAATTGCATTCATGTCATGAGGTGTTTTTACGTTTTCAAAGGAACTAAGCTATCGGCATTCTCCTGTCACTACACTGCAAGAATTTCTTCTCAATTTTAAATTTAAATAACATTATAGCAAGCAAGTGAAAACACAGCATCACCAACTGCTACAACCAATGGTCCAGTTTTTACCTTCTTTGGGGACTGGGTGAGGGTGTCTATTACAAATTACCTGAAATGTATAAAAAAAAATATTGCCAGATGGGGAATATACTCAATTAAATTCCCTTACACATGCCAAGATCATTCTTATTTAAAAATGTATGGAGCTGAAGAAACAAGACTGGGATAGCTAAATAAAATAAAGTTGGAACTTACCACTGGGCTGTTTGTGTTAGTCACTCCTTCCTCTTTGCCTCTTCTCTCCCTGGATAACAGAATGAGCTCATTTTATTTACAGTATAAATTCTCTTCCTACTGAGAACAACATTGTACCTCCCAGCAGAATGAGTTCAGTGCATTATTTATAGCCCAATTTTAATTATTTAATTTTTCATAACCCACAGAGAAAAAAATTAGCTAAAAAAGACAAGCCGCTTAATTGTCCTAATTTTTCCTTCTGCAGACTCAAGAGGAGAATTCCACAGGGTTTACATTCTCAGGAACAAAAAGGAAGTGAATGCTAAACCCCTAAAAAGAATAAAATGTGTGTGGAGATTAGTCTTCCTTAAGAACATTTTATTATAGTCATACTATGTTGTGACCATTTAAAAAAAGTGCACGTTTTAAAGTGCACTCTGAGTTTCTAAGGAAAAATAATTTCATGTCAAGCTGGTAGCTTCAAAACACTCATGCACAGTTTTGAGATAGAGGGTAATTTGTTATTACAGAGGCAGTGAGTTGTGAAATCAGCCCTCAAATAGAGAGCCATTTACACAACAAAATAAAATCCTTATTGGATCATGTAAATGCCTGCAAACAAAAACCCAGCCCCCTCTCAGAGAAAAAATAGCAATTTTTTGGTGACAGACCATCATATCACTTTCCCTGAAAAAAACAGAAGAAATTGTCATCTCTCTGCATCATTCATGATTACAAAAAAGCAACCAACTAATTTATTAAACCCTGCCAATGAAGGATTTGTCTTAATCTAATGTGCAATAATGTGTCTAATAAGACAAAAAAATCTGATGTATGCACTGATCACAACCATAAAGAAATATCCAAATCAAGAAGAGCTTCCAATCACAGTCAGTGAGGACTTCTCAAGAATTGCATAACAACCAGTCAGCCTATAATTAGCCAGTATAATCTTTTCTCATAATCTCTGAGATTAAGTTATACTTCCTATTTTGGGACTTCCACTGTGTTATTTTAATATATGTGGAGGTTCAGACTCTTTATGAAAAGCTGTTTAAACTACAGCAGATTTAAGAAGACAACAGATTCAGTGATCAGTGGTTCACATAATTCATTTTATGCTTTCGTAACACGCACCGAGATTTGCATTTTCTCATTTAAGTAGTAATTTAGAATATAAAGACATACTGTGCTACCGTACCTGTTCCTGTGTGAATGATGACAGAACCCTTTGAACACCAGCAGCTACTATATCGCTGGCCAGTAATGAGGGATATATACGGTATATGACCCCCAATCTGCCACATGAATGGACCCCTACACATGAGTGGGGCTCTGTGCATGATTGAAACCTATATTTCGTATCATCTATTAGATTAAGGTCAAATAAATGCTACAGCATTTTCTAATGACTGGGTCTGTCCAAATTAAATATTTATAATTTCTATGGTAACTCAGATGAATTCAGACATTGCCAATTGTTACAGTGAAATATTGCAGTATTTCCTTATTCTTTGGATAGGAGATAAGTGTGAAAACTTGTATACACGTGTGGTACCCTGTACACACTTGCTAGCTTTTTAATGGTGATCACTACAAGAGTTAATATAATCTTTCCTTTCACTGAATGTTACAGTCAATAAATTCAACCTATTTAGGCTCCAGTCCTGCAAAATTATGCATAGAGATGGTCCCCACGAGCTACACAGAGTGCTACTGACTTTAGTTGGGTTCTGTGCTGGGATCTGGATGCATGTAATGGTGTGCACAATCAGGGCCTTTCACTGTATCTAAACATAGTTACCATATTTTTTTGGCATTTAGATTATACTCTGTCACCTATCCTTTTTTCTTTCTACTAAATTCTGGGAAATTGTAGATGTCAATAGGTTACACAGGCCCTACTTAAAACAACTGCTAGAACAGAAAGATTCAGAACATTCTTGATTCAGAAATGTTGTGACATTTTGAACAAAATGAAATATTTTGACATTCTCAGATCAAAATATTTTTCTTTATGATTAAAAGCATAGGATTAGATCTCAGGAGGTCTGTCAAAGATTTAGTTGGAATATTAGCAAGTCTCTCAACCTTTCCACCTGAATTTCTTCATCTATAAACTGGGGGAAATACTTTAGTAGCTCACATAAAACTACTATTACTTACTTGGATTTCAGTTGCACCTAGGATATAGTGCAGGCAGGGAGCTTGGGCAATCTCCCATGATGCCCCATGGTCTTTACTCTGGTTGAACTACCATGGTGCATCATGGGAATTCCAGAATCACAGTGCAACATGGGAGATATAGGCCAGGCTCTTTAGCCAGACTAAAAGAGAGCATGAGGCACTTGCACGATCAGTCCCATAAGGGACCATGGCACATCAGGCAGACACAGTTCAATGTCAAAGAAAGCCAAAACTAAACATTTTGATTTGGTTCAACAAAATGAAAAAAGATTTGAGAAGGTCAAAATATTTTGTTTTGATCAAAATGTTTCAACATTTCTGAATCAAATATTTTCTGAACTTTAGGTTCTGAAAAAAAATCAACATTTATTTTTCATCTCAATTCAGACAAAAACAAATATAGAAGTGTTCTGTATCATGGAATCTGATTTTAGACCAACTCTACTAATAACAAAAGAACTAGACAATTCAATCCCATACACTTGGTTTGGGGTTTTCAAGTCTCTAAACTTCCCTGTTCTAAATACTTCCACTATATATATATTTTTTTGGATGAAGTGTTGAAAAAGAGATCTTAGCTGCAACAGAGAAATTCTTTCATACTTCAAATGTAGTTTTAAAGTGATTCCTTACTGCTTCCACATTACAGCAAATGGATCTAAAAGAACAAGTATTCTTTGGCCAAAAAGGGCCATTAGAGCCTGAAGCACCACTGGATTCTTCCATGCAGCCAGATGAAGAAGGAATTTCTGAGACAGGCATAACCTTTGCTCCTCTAATAAACTGCTGAATGAAAAATACTTTACATCTTTTGATTTTGTATTTAAACTTATGAACGTTTCCCATGAGAGGACAGGAGATCGGATGGAAAAGTGAGACATGAGGGAGAGAAGGGAGGAAGGAATAAGAAATGAAGAATAGCTTAAAGGGGGGGGGGGGTGAAAAGAAGGGAAAAGAAGAAGCAGTAAACCGGGGAGACTAAAACCATTGTCTTCAAGACAAAGTTACTGAAAAAATTGTTGTACAGTATTAACCAAAAAAAAATGAAAGAAATAAAACCCTGAGCAGAAAGAACACAAGGGAGGAGATGTTGCAGGAGAGAAAAGGCTAGGTTTGGACTGATTTTAAGTTACACACTGAGCTTTGACTAGATTAAAACATGCAAACATCATCAGAAACTCCTGCATTCTAGTGGGCCTACATACATTCCGTTTTACAGTGGATAATTATTTACAATACAATTTTATAAGCAAAAGCAGTTCTGATTTATTCTGATGTTCCAAGATATAGTTACCAATCAGAATAGAAGATTTCTTTATAGCATTTTAAAATGCACATTTAAGTCTATTTGTATCACATCTGCTTTCTGTCTGGCACTGGTTAACAGCTGCCATGGGATTGAAAGGATTAATACGACAGATAGTTTAATAACCTATAGAAAAACCAATATTTTACACCTAGCTTACAAGAAAAACTATTATAAAATGGATATTGACAGAGACGGATTGTAGATGCTGTAACTTAATCTCAGAGCTCTGATGATCTCAAACCTCTTGAGCATCACTATACAGTTTATGATACAGTATCACAGTACTCAACAGAATTACAGCTTTGTAACTAATCTCTCCCTATCAGTTACACTATACGGAAACTGGGAAGTCCAAATACAAAGAGACTATACTATGAATGATTGCACTTCAAGACTTTTCCCCAACAATATTTGTAAGCTTGGGAGTGATAAATGGCACACCGGTTAGAAATGAGCAACAAGGTCAATGGAACTGAAAGGCAGGAGTTCAAAGAAAAGTCACAAGTCTGAAGAGTTCAGGAAAAGTCCAGAGACTGATGCTGCGCAGCGCTGTATGATAAATGACCAGAAGTGTTATTCTGCAATTAGAGAAGGCAGTTGATTGGTGAATAAATGTGGCAATATCAAACACCACAGGCTAGACCTATTTTTATCTGAACCACTTCACCAGCTTCCAAATATAACAGCTATTGACCAGGAAAAATACAAAATTTTCTAGCAACATAAAAGTAATTTAAAATATTAAAAATCATGTATCATAAGAAGAGGGGTACGTGGCAAGGAGGCCAATGGTATGATTTCCAAAAATCATCCACACCTATAGAAGTGAATATGATGAGACAAAGTCCAGGACAAGAGAGAGAAGTAGGCCCAGTATGTCCAAAAAAGAGAGCTCTGTTGGGAGAGATTTCATGTGTAAAGTAAAGATAATGGGAAAAGACCTGAAGCAAGCAGATATTTAAAGATTCTAATAGCTTATACATAAAGACTACCACTTTCTTTCTAGCCGAACCCCAACACAGTCCAAAATACTTTATTTAAGGCTGCCCAGGTTTAACAAATAAACAGATATAAATGTAAATACATCTGCTTTGGAGACTTGCTTATAACAACTATTCTAAGGGTCTGGGGTCAAGTGTAATATCCCCTCATCACATAGGGTATGATTTTCCCCCTGACTTTAGTGAGAGCAGAATCAGGTCCCTAAGAGCTTAAAACTTAATACAGTAGAACCCCATTTATCCTACCCTCCATTATCCGGCTCTCTGTGTTAACGGAACAACCAGCACACAAAGGTCCTGAAGTGGTTGGTCTCATGTGGCCACCAGATGGTGCTACAGCCTTGCACTTTTCCATTATCTGAATTTTTAATCATCTGATCTGCCCCTGGTCCCAGTTAGATTGGATAAATGGGGTTCTGCTGTATCTGTACACAGCACTTCCAATTAAACTTCTGAATGGAAGGCGGCTGGTTAAAAGCATTGATCAGGGGAGCAGGGACCACAGTCTCCCAGTCCTGACGTGGTTTTGAGGCGGAGAAATTAATCCTTCCATAGGGGAGGAGGATCCAAGCCCGTCATTAGGGCATATTTGGAGGCTTGCTTGCTGACTGAAAGGTTCAAGGTCTCCATGTGAGATTTAGGGCTTTCTCAAGCACTGGTGTAAACTGGTAGGAAAGCCAGTGAAGGAAGGGACTTAATGTATCACCCATGTGTTAGGATGGAGGTGGAAAAGACAGGGGAAGATTTCTCCATGTAATGACAGCTCAATCCCAGTGTCTTCTGGGCAGCTCCCACTTAAGTCAATAGGAATTGAGGGCATTCAGTACCTTACAGCAATGTGATTAACAGCTTCTAGCACTGAGACAGAAGAGCCTGTTTTACCGAAGTGCTGAGCACTCAGAACTCCACTGGAAGTCAATGGCAGCTGCAAGTGCTCAATACTTTTCAAAATCAGCAGCTAAATTTGTAAGGGCCTCCCATTCTGAAGAGAAAAGGAGATTTCTGACCCTGTATTGATGAAGATACAGACTTTCCCTCAGGATTTTTCTTTTTTTTAAATCACAAATGTATCTCTCCACTGCTCCTGGAGTGCTGGGTAAAAAGCAGAAGATCAAGAATATTTATAACCAATCAGAAAATACCAACTATGATAAATCCCAGCATTAAAATATCTTCTTCAGCTAAAGCTACAGGATAATTGTAAAAATGGATTCCATCATTATAGGCTTGTGGAAAATTGCAAAGCAGCTTTAATAGGATACACGTACATGTTAAAAGAGTTTAAAACTCATATTAAAAATAATGTTGCCTTACCAGCTTGATGGACATCTCTTTAGATATTTAATGCAAATTTAAAAGCAAAAATACATTTCACCATTCACTGTGTATTCATTTATTATACTTCAGTTTGAAAATGAAAACAGATTGACAATTTTTAGGCATTAGCCTAAGTCTGCAATGTTTGGGTTACAAAACTCCTTTTCCTTAAATAAATTAAAAATTCAGAACATTTCTTCACTAAATTTTGTGTAATTTTCCTGTAAACCTATGCCTCTAAAACCACTGAAGTCAAGTTGCAGGATCCAGGCCTAAGATTTCGAGCCCAAGGTATCTGACACCATAACACAAACAACAGAGAAGCAAAGATTTGCATGAGGGGTTTAAAAAATTAAATATTCTGAATCCTATGCTCCAATCCAAATTTAAACTTTGGCTCCTACTTGTGAACAATTCCCTGAAATAGCATCAAAATGGGATTAGTTTAATACCTTGTAATGAACTCAGAGATAGAACTGAACAGACATGAACTTATCATGAGACCCATTGATTTTTTTAAAAAGTAGATTATATGGATAATTTAAAAGGAATAGCTGTCTAGTCTATGTAAAAAATAACCTCCAGAAAGCTCAAGTCATTGCTAAAAGGAAATTATTAGCAAATTAGAAATCCTCTGCCACCCTGGATATCATACTATCTTGGTGTAATGGATTAAGTGTACTCCTAATGCTAAACCAGGTCACCTATCAGATGTATGATAAATCCAGCACATTTACTCTGACCGTAGAGGGATGACTAACAATAAGCGTAAGAACTACAAGTTGTATGACCTACTCCGTACTCAGATCAGGATTTGGATGGTATGCAGTAACTAAGGCCTGATGTCACACAGTGAATGATGTGCACCTTATTTCTAGTCTGAAAGAAAATTTGAAAGTTACCCATTCAGTGAGCGCTGTCCATTCTGTGAACTGAATGAGGCAGGGGTGCTGTGGAAAAAAATACAATGTGATCATCAATTAAAGCCTGTTTGCAAAGACTTGTATAGGTGTATATATGGAGGCAAGGCAACCTTAGTTCTGGCATTTCTACCCTTTGCGTGCTTCCCTTTGCAACTTTAACATAATTAATTAATTAAGGGGGAGGGTTAATGTAATTGGGAGAAGGACAGAGCTTTCACATATATATGACCAATTGATGTTCAAAATACGCTTTGACAAGGATTTAATTTTCTTCATGGAATACTCAATTGTGCTCAAATCACTGTTGTATTTGGCTGCCTCACACAATCTTCACAACAGTATAAATATTATACTGGGATACAAATAAATTAAGGCCAACATTTGCTTAATTCTCCATAAATGCTGAGTTTCTCACTGAGTGGGCACCCAATTTAACAAATCTAAGGACTGATTTTTCAGGTTACTTAGCATTTCCTTACAACATTTTGTACATTCAAAGTACTGTATATAGACTGATTAATCCTCACAGCATTCCTGTGATATGTATGTAAAATATGATATGTATTACCTGACTTTTACAGTTGCAATATTGCCTAGTCTTAAGAGCCACAAAGTTTCCAAAAACAAAATAATCTGTTCTCATCGTTTTCTAATGTCTACCTTCAATTTAATTCCCCTCTTCCCTTATTCAAAATGACCACCATATCCCATTACAATCAATGGGACTGAAGCCAGAGGCAGCCCTCAGCAAGATAGCCATCAAGTCCCTTCAACCATTGTAGGTAAAAGTCAGGCTGCGCCTAGCAAAGATGGCCTCCACTTCCCATTGTTTCCAATGAGGTTGGAGCCAGATTGCTCTTCGGGAAGATGGTGGCACCTTATTCACAATATGAAGGCCTGGCACAGCCAGGAGAATGTGGAGATGCCAGGAGTGAAGGCACCAGGGAGGGGGTATGTGTCAGGAAACAAGAGAACTGAGGAGTCATGGGAATGCAGGAAGCAGTAGACGGACTGAGGGGGAGAATTCTATTCTACACTTATATATGTTGTTATACCACCCTCAGCACTGTAGTATATCTGAATGCCTTTGAAAATATGATATGTAGAAGACTGAGGAGAAAAAGGATGGAAATATAGAGGGAGAATTGAGGCAGAATACGAGTGTGGCAGTTATCTATCCTGCTTATATGGGAAAGGGGATCGAGAAGAATAGAAGAGCAATTCCCTTGCACTGGGAGGATAGGACAGGGCAAAACAGGGTCCACTCTAGGCTATGAATAGGGAAGCCTGCATGTTTGTGTGTATTTAAAGTTGAATTTTGAAACTAAATGATCACATACTAATTAGGGACAGGCAGCTTCACTCTAAATGTGAAAAAAAATCAGAAGGTAACAGAAAATAATGCTTTTCTTTTTTAACTTGAGATTATTTTGGGGCCTGACTCGTGACTTTTTAATGCTTGGTATTGGCAATATTGAAGATGGGAGAACTGAAAGAAAAAGGCAAAACAATGCAAAATGAAAACATTTAAAACCTTGGAATAATGTGGAAAACCAACAAATTTCAAAAAGTTTTCAGGAAATGGAATTGTCATATTCTGGCCAGCAGGGATCATTATGACCATTTAGTCTGACCTTGTGCATAACACAGGCCACAGAACCTCACAAGTACCCTCAAGCCCACAACCTCTCTGAGCTATAACATATCTTTTTGAAAGATATAGAACCATAGGACTGGAGGGGACCCCGAGAGGTCATCTAGTCCAGTCTCCAGTCCCGCTATGTTGAAGTCTTGATTTAAAGACTGCAAATGACATAAAATTCACCATGTCCTTAGATAAGTTGTTCCAATAGAAAATTACCTTCACTGTTAAAAATGTGCACCTTATTTCTAGTTTGAATTTGTCTAGTTTCAGTTTCCACCCCCTGGATCCTTTTATGCCTTTTTTGGCTAGGTTAAAAACCATCTACTCTAAGAAACCTCTTCTTGAAAAATATGATCAAGTCACCTCTTAACCTTCTTTTGGATAAACTAAATAAATCAAATGTCTTTATTCTCTCACTACATGGCATGTTTCCAGACTTTGAATCATTCTTGTAGCTCTTTTCTGACCCTCTCCAATTTTTCAACATCCTTTTTGAAGTAAGAGCAGCAGAAGTGGACAACTTTCTAGTAATGGTCTCACTAATGCTGTAAATAGAGTTAATATCACCTCTCTACTCCTACTGGACATTCCCCTGCGTATACATCTTCAGATCACATTTGCCCTCTTCGCTATAGCATCACAATGGGAGCTCATGTTCAATCCAATTCACTCTACCGTGAGCCCGAAGTCCTTTTCAGTTTCACTGATTTCCAGGATACAGTCCCCCATCCTGTAAGTATGACCAATATTCTTTGTTCCTCAATATATGAATTTATATGTGGCTGCATTAAAACCCATATTGTTCAGATTAGCCCACTTTACCAAACAATCTAGATTGGGATATATAACTGATGTGCTCCCCATCATTATTTACCACTCCATCTGCAGATTTAACCAGCAATGGCCTTACATTTTATTTTTTCTTCCAGAACATTGATAAAGATATTGAACAACACTGGCCCAAGAACAGATCCATACAAGATCCTGGTAGAAACACACTCATAGTATGATGATTCCTCATTTACAATTACTTTCTGTAATCAGTGGTTTTGTACAGTACTATTTTATTTAATTTTTGATCAGAGTGTCATGGTATTTCTTGGTTGTGATTCAGGTGCCTTACTCAAATCCATTCTTCTCCTCCTGCAATCCCCTGCCTCATTACCTATCAACATGCCTTCCAAAATCCACAGCAAATAGACAGGGGACCTACAGACAGCAACTGATTTGATTAACTACACAACTATGATTTGTTCCCTGAGCATTATCAGACCTATGCGTGGAATGAGACAGTGGTCCAGGAGGAAAAAAAAATAGTATGAGATCAAGTAATTAAAAACTATCTTCATTAGAACTGGGTGGGCAGCAGTTTTCCTGTTCGTCAAAAGCTTTTGAGAAAACTAGAATCCAATCACTTTTGAGATTTCAAACATTTTTCCAGTTCTACATCAGGACAAAACTTAGACCTTCTGGTTTTTGTGAAAAAATTTGGGAGAAATACCTACCCCTGTCATTAGGACATTCACCTCAGAAGTAAGAGAGCTAAGTCCAAATCCCAGGGGGACTGTGAAAGAAGCACGCACACACTTCCATCCTGACCTGAGAATGTTTCCATGAGTTTCATCAAAAATTATATAAACTGGCATTTTTCAACAAAAACAAACAAACAAAAATGTCATCAAAAAATTCCCAACTGGCTCTAATCATAATGCATACACTCAAGGAAACCAAATAACACAGCCTGCTTTCCTAATTTATGAGTGCTTGACTTTGCAACCTTAGTAACTGTTTTTTAAAATGTTTTAGTGTGTAAACACACACAACTTTCAAAACATTTTAAATCAACTGTTGAAAAATCTGCTCGTTCCTGCCAAGACCAGAGTTTTGGCTTGCTTTGTTGATTTATTTATTACAAGATTTCTGTTTATTAGGTCTGCAGAGATTAATAGTTGCAGCCATTTTGGTCAAATGAAGGAGGACATAGGGTCTCCAAAAGTTTGTATGTTGCAAAATATTTGTTATTCAGATTAAAAAAGTATCTATGTCTTATCAGGAAAACCTACACACACACACGGATCTATGCTTAGACTGACTGACTCTCTATTTCCACCATTGTAAATACATAAAACCCCAGGGTATTCCTTGTTTCGTTCAACAAAAGACGACAGTTCATTATTCACATTGCTTTCTGGTAGGTCTACAAAAAAGCTCCATCTGAATTAAAATTTTACTGCAAGGTTACTGGGCAGAAGATAATCAGGTCAGCACATTATACCAATTTTATCTTTTGCATTGGCTCCCAGGCAAATCTTTAGCATTTTCCTTGCTATTTACAAGGACATTAAGAAGGTCTTGTTCTTATTACCTCAGCAATTTCTTGCCATATGCAGATCTGGTCATTCTTTAGATGCTGGCAAATTAAATGCTCTAGCAATCAGGTTAAAATCTTGACAAAATAACTTTGGTTAATTAACCGGAGCAAAGTCCTCTTCTTTGTGAATTTGATTTTACCAGGAGATCTGCAAGACTACTACAATTACTCTTAAAATAAATAGATACTTTTAATCCAGCTTCAGTTCCCCAGGACATGTCCAGATAAACATGCATATGAATATTTGACAACTTGGGGAGTGGGAGGAAGTTTATTAAAATCAGTTTCCAGAGAATCAAAAGTTAAGTTACTACAGGAAAGTGACCTGACAAGAGAAGAGCTGTTTTTAAATAAAGAATGTTCTCTGCCAGCCACATCAAGTATTTTTTGTACAACTGCAAAACCTTGTTAAATAAAGATCTGTTAAAGGCACAGAGCTGTGGAAAACAGGACCTTGATTCAAAAAAGGTATTAATTTAAGAAATGTCTACTTTAGTTTACATTCAAAACAGGACAGAATTTGTTGCTGCCTTTTGACCTACTCTTAGGCCCAGCTGTGCCCGCACACAGCTCATTACAGGGTCAGGGGTTTGGACTGCTGATGTGGAGTTTTGGTGAGGGGTTTATTCAGATATTGAATATGTCGAGGAATGGGATGCACATTCCAATTCATCACCTCAAACTGACACTCACCAGGCTTAATGGTTCCATGGTTTGGACCTGTGTGTGTTTCACTGATGTTGTATTTAATTATTTTAGGACTCACTGCCTACCTGTGCTGGCTTTTCTTACTATTACAGTCCGGTGGACATATTTCTATGAAGTTCTTGCTGCTCTTATAAGTTTCCCTTCCTGGTCAGGACATACCCTGCTCTGCGCTGAACTTTGCTCACATGAGTAGCCCCAATGAAAATGAACCATGACAGGAAATTTAAGCACTGGAGCCTAGTCTCTACAACCTGTACCAAGAGCTGCATTGGAACACATTATTGTCACAAGAGAATGCTTCAGAAACTGAGCTGTCACCTGTACTACTTTCCTCCCTTTCCAGGTGGTTGAGTGTCACGCCAAATCCAGAGACCCAATGGCATTGACATATGATAGATTTAGAGCAATTTGGTCATGTCCAGACAATCCCTTTTTAAAAGGAGAATTTTAGATTATATAAGAGGGTTTAAAAAAATTAAAATCTATATATCCAAAACATTTGCGTTTGGTTCATAAAAAACTACACTTTCTAATTTTACTTTTTCAAGGAGACAATGTCCCCACATTGTTTAATCTTGCCACAATATTTACTGTCCTATTTACTTACAAAGGCATTTGGAAAAAGAATGCCCATTGAGCAGGAGATCAAAGTAATTTATATGTGCTGAAGAACAAACAGATCCTGTAGGGTAATGAAACCAAAAGCATTTCTTTTCAGAATGTCACTGTGAGTGAAAGCTAAGCTGTGCTACTTGTGTGCATTCAATTCTTTCTATATTAACCCTCGCTTTTTAAACAAAGACTTCCATATTTTCAATAGGCATACCCATTGGAAAAGTCCTAAACCTTACATAAATTAATGGTTGCAGTATGCATGTTGAAATAAAATATTACATGTCTTTTGTATCAAATGTAACATTTGCTTCTCTAATTGCTACTTAGCAGCTAATATTATGACACTTTCTCTAATTCTCCTAACCATGTTATCATACCCATCATCATTATTAATACATACAATCATCCTGTAAGGTGAGGAGGACAGTAATTTCTACTGCTGTCACTATTAGTTAAGGATGCTTAGCACCTCCCAGGATTGGGCCCATTGCATATGCCCAGTCTTTATGCAAATTGCTTCCTAATCAGTATTTATTTAATGGGGTGGGGTGGGGGGAGGAGTTCTTCCCTTTAGCAACTCCAAATCACACAGCTTGACACAAAGTATTTATCTCTTTTTCTAGGAAACGCTGAAGTATAATTATACCATATATAAACCTATGTATAAGTATAGTTATGCCATCTCTGTTCTAATCCCAGCTGGAAATTCCCTCAGGAAAACTCTTACCTTATGTGAAAGAGTAGAATTAACCCCCAGTTTGCAATGTGAGAATTTGTTTTTCTTTTAAGGATAAATTTATATTTTTTTCAGTTTGGTACCTTTATGCTCTCTTCCAACCTAATTTTGTCTGTGATAAATGCCACAGTTCCAGTGGAGTCACTTGAGCTGCTGTAAGGAAGGAATTGAAGTAAAAAAAAAAAAAAAAAAAAAAGTGCACTCAACATTCCTCCTTTGACAGATTGCTTGTCAGGATACTAAAAGCCTTGAAAGCCTATAGGTGAGGTAAAGCCTCAGAACAGCCATTATTTAGATTAAATTGGATCCTAGTTTTCTACTAATTATTCTGTACTACCATAATTAAGTTAAAACTCTTTCAGACTAAATAGTTCTGTAAATTACCCAGGTCTGACATATACTGTATCTTACAGATACATTCCCAGAGGTATTGTATGGCTAAAGGACATACACAAGGCCAACATTCAATTTAATTCCAAATTAAAAATATATGCATCCTATGGGGAGGTGCTGCAAAGTGAGCAGGATTTTGCTAGTTTCCATACTTTCTGTAACCTAATATTCTATCCTAAGGAATGTATCTCCTCATTGAAGTATCAGTGTATGCAGAAAGGAGGAGGAGTACTCAGGGAACTGGGATTGTTTAGTCTGCAGAAGAGAAGAATGAGGGGGGATTTGATAGCTGCTTTCAACTACCTGAAAGGGGGTTCCAAAGAGGATGGATCTAGACCAGGGGTCGGCAACGTTAGGCATGTGGCTCGCCAGGTAAGCACCCTGGCGGGCTGGGCCAGTTTATTTACCTGCTGACGCGGCAGGTTCGGCAGATGGCGGCCCCCACTGGCTGCGGTTCACCGTCCCAGGCCAATGGGGGCGGCGGGAAGCCGCAGCCAGCACATCCCTCGCCCATGCCGCTTCCCGCCGCCCCCATTGGCCCAGGACGGCAAACCGCGGCCAGTGGGGGCCGCCGTCGGCCAAACCTGCCACGTCAGCAGGTAAATAAACTGGCTCAGCCTGCCAGGGCGCTTACTCTGGCGAGCCGCCTGCTGAACGTTGCCGACCCCTGATCTAGACTGTTCTCAGTGCTACCAGATGACAGAACAAGAAGTAATGGTCTCAAGTTGCAGTGGGGGAAGTTTAGGCTGGATATTAGGAAAAACTTTTTCACTAGGAGGGTGGTGAAGCACTGGAATGGGTTACCTAGGGAGGTGGTGGAATCTCCTTCCTTAGACATTTTTAAGGTCAGGCTTGACAAAGCCCTGGCTGGGATGATTTAGATGGGGATTGGTCCTGCTTTGAGCAGGGGGTTGGACTAGATGACCTCCTGAGGTCCCTTCCAACCCTGATATTCTATGATTCTACAGAAACAGTGGTGCGGGCAGGCAGGCTGCATTCACCAGAAGATACCAAAGAACAGCAGTGGATGGAAGCAGGCTTCTCCTCGCACCTCTTCCAAAAGGTCAGCATGGAGTTGTTGACCGTTTGGCTGTCCCTTTAAAATTGAGGAAGGGATGGAAAAAGGCAGCAGGCCAAACACACAGTATACCATGAACATAGTACTTGGGACAGGCAGCAGGAAAGGACAGATATGTGAGGAGGAGGGAGCTTAGCCATGCTTGGCCAAACTTATTTGAAAAAAGTGTCAACAAATTTGATTGATATCTATATAAAAAAAATCTTATGGGAGTTTTGGGTTCATAACTAAGCCATGCCAAACTCAGTCCTTATCCAAAAGACTCTTCTCTCTACCTTGATGTCAAAGGGGAGCCAATAATGGGGAAGGGATGGTAGTTGAAGAGAAAAGAGGATAGAAAATCAGATACTCAAAGTTTTATATTTAAATAATGTGACACCAGAAAACCCTTTTGGGGCCCATAAACAAACCAAAGGGGACCAGGGAGCAAGGAGGAACATGCCTGTGTACGGTTTCAACCTTAAGAGAATTTCAAAGACCTTCAATAAACTTTTCCAAGACTAGTTTAAAATAGAAATTGCCAACAGATCCTGACCTGTAGCAGTGCTATTTTAATGAACAGCCTTAGCACTGCACAAACCACTCCAAGTACCACAGGACAAAGAACGTGTTGAGGAGGAGAGGGGAATAACTAGCTTTCTGTGGTCTCAGTTTTAAAAACTAGCAAGCATTTCCATAGCTGGAAGCTAAAAAATGGCACCTACTGAAGGTATTTGTGCACCTGATTTTCTCTCCCAACTGTGAACACAGATGCCTTACTTGAAGCAACCAAGTTTGAAAATTGGGCTGCCTGGGTTGTCAGGAAAATCATTTCTACACAGCTAATCAACAGATGATTTCAGGAAGACAGCAGGGCTAGATTCCACTCCTTTATCTGCTACAAACATCCTATTTCCCCAACAATTCCTCAGCTTACAACATTCTAACTAAAGGTTACATTTCTTGAAAGCAACAGTCATAGCAGCTCTGTGAACCCATACCAAAATACCTCACAGCACACAGAGCAGTTTCTGAAGCCTACTTAATAAAATTCCACAGGCTCTTAAAAGCACCCGCATGGTGCCTTTGAAATGCCAATATTTAATAATACGTATTAAGCCTGACTCTCAGTTACTCAAGTGTTCATTTCTCTTTTTAAAAAAAAATCAATATTTAAATGTATTGCACAGACAATAAGTTATGTCTCCCCGGCCTTTCCTTAATGCTATGAAGAGATCTAAACAAACTGTTCCCATTAAACTGTGCACATCCATTAATAAGACACCATACAAAAGTTGGCAAACCCACTTAATAGTGATATGTTTGGACTTAGCATAGTTTACATAGTTCATGTATTTCTTTGGGGTAGGAGGAGAATTTAGCTTTTAGGTTGGTTCCCCCCACCCCCATAATCATTTCTTTGTCCATTAAGATATTTCAGGCAGAATTTTCAAAGGTGCCTAAAGGAGTTAGGTGCCCAGCTGCTACTGAATTTGAGTGAGATTTGTGTGTCTCACTCCCTGAGGCTTCTTTGAAAAAGGCAAGTCTAAATTATTAAGGAAACAAAAATATTTTGTAGGCCGATACTACAGTCAACATTCTCTCTCATCCTTACTTCCCCCATTCTCTTTACAGCAGTTCTCAAAAGATAACATTTTCAAAAGTGCCAAAGTGACTTGAGTCCTATTTACAAAAGCACCTAGATGACTTAGGAGGCCAATATGACTTAGCCACCTTTGAAAAGGGAACCAAGGGTCTTTTGAAAATGTTACTCTATGGTGCATTTTCAAAGGTGACTTAGGGACTTATGAGCCTAACTCTTTGAAATTCGATAGAACTCAGGTCCCTAAGTATCTAAGTCACTTCGGAAAATGGGACTTAGAGCAGGGGTTCTCAAACTTCATTGCACCACGACCACCTTCTGAAAACAAAAAATTACTGCACAACCCCAGGATGGGGGACCGACGCCTGAGCCTGCCCAAGTCCCACTGCCCTGGGACTCTGGGCGGGGGGAGCCAAAGCTGAAGCTCAAGGCCTTCAGCCCCAGGCAGGGACCCTGTGACTTGAGCTCCGCCACCCAGGGCTGAAAACGCTCAGGATTTGACTTCAACCCTGGGCAGAGGCTTCAGCCGCTGGCCCCAGCAAGTCTAATGCTAGCCCTGATGACCCCATGGGGTTGCAACTCACTTTGGGGTTCCAACCCACAGTTTGAGAACTGCTGACTTAGAGGCTTTTGAAAAGTTTTCTCCAAATGCTTCATTTCTCATTTAAATTTTTCCTAAAAGAAATGATACTATTATACATTAAACAAAAGATATCCACAAAGCAATTATGAGAAACACTTCAGATACATTTTCTAAACCTCATATGGATCCTTTTGATGCTGTTAATAAACTTCTTAAAGAACCAATATTTGTAAGGATTTTTTAAAGAACTTCCCAGCCCTGAATCACATGTGCACTGCAGAGGGGGGGTGGGGCTGAATCTTAGAGGAGGCTCTCAGGGTAAGGGGGGGTTTGTGGGAGAAGAAAGACACTAAATAGTAAGTTACACACACACACGCACCCCAGGTTCGCTTCTACTCCCCTCCCCCCGATCATTTGGAATAGGAGGGCAAATCTGAAGCTCCTAAGCCACTGCCCCCCAACATCAGCAGCAGGGCCGCCCAGAGGGGGGGGCAAGTGGGGCAATTTGCCTCACGGGGGCCCTCATGAGAGTTTTTCGAGGCCCCTGGAGCGGGGTCCTTCACTCGCTCCAGGGGCCCCGGAAAACTCTCACGGGGCCCAGGCGTCCGGAGCTTCTTCCGCTCCGGGTCTTCGGCGGCAAGTTGTTGGCGGGGGGTCCTTCCACTCCGGGACCCACCGCCGAAGACCCCAGGCCACCTGAATCTTCTGGGCGGCCCTGGTCAGCAGTAGCATTAAACTCAGAGGGGGAGCAAAAAGGCATGAAAGGGGAGGGTGGGCAGTGCACGTCCAGGAGAAGGCGAAGAGGAAGAGTCAAGCAAACATCTATCCTATCCCTAATGATGTTTCTCAGTGGGGGCAATTCATTTAGCATCATAAGTTAATGATGCTGGAAGCAGCAGAAATTTCCCTTCATAGAATCTCAATACTACAGCAGCAATCTAGTCATGGGAGGAAGCTGGGTGTCCCATGTAGCAATGCCACAGACCCATTGATGAAAATTCCTGCAGTATGCAGATCCTTGGCCTTCTAAAGCTCTCTCCTTCAGAGACTTCCCCTGCCTAGATCTGCTCCAGCACCAGTCTTGCTCTCAACATAGCAAGACAGCAGTGACTCCAGCTTCAAATCTGCCTTTTCATTCCACCCCTTTTAAGGCTTAAAGGGGAGGATTGGGCTCAACATGGTTATACTGTCCTGTTGTGACTAGGTGGTATGTCAGTGGTCATGACACAGGCAAACTTTCCGCTGATTGCAACAGAAGTTTTGTCTGAATGAAACTAAATAAAGACCCCAAGATTTGACTCTATAAATAGAATTCACCATTAAATGGTCATCATTTATCCAAAGTTGTCATACATTGGTATCGGAGATGCTACAGTTATTCATACAAAGAATAATATATATTGCAATCATGGAAAGAAAGAGGTTTTAATCCAACTGAAATCCATTTTAGATATGCAGATTTTAATAAAGAAAAGCACAGACTGGAGACACAAATAGGCTTCCACACAGTTTGACTCCCAGTTTTGTCTCTTTTGTTTACCAGCAACCACACCCTATCTGGAATTCTGTACAGCACAGACACATTCAGTGGCTGAAAAATATACTGTAGGTGAACATATCATTACACTTACAATGCAATCGCAACATAAGTATCAGTTTTCAACAATAATTTACGTATACTAGAGTACTGTTCAGAGCAACCATTTCCTTAAAATGCCTACTTTTTTTAATGAAGTTGCTAATTAATCAAAGCAGAAACACTGAGATTTAGTTATTTACATTGTAGATGCTCTCAGACCAAATAGAATAGCATCACTAATATTCTGCTTGTTTAAACTACATATAACACCTGATACTTTGTTGCAGCTGACTCTTATCTAAAGAAACTTATCATTTTATACTTTTCATTTTTGTAATTAAATTTTAAAGCAAGGAACTTTAAAAAACCACCAACCTTATTTAGGAATTAAAAAAAAAACAAATCAAACCAACCTGGTATCTCGGAAAGCTCCCTTTTACTCATTCTTGAAGTGACGTTTGTAAAAGTCCACACATTCTGGGACAGAAAGCCCAGTAACTAGCATACAGAGCAACAAAATACTTACTCATACTCATACAGCAACCCACAGCCATGAGGTAATGCTTAAAGTGTATCGACAAGTCTCTAAAGCTTTTTGTCTTCCACTGGATATATAGTGCAATTGATTTTCTCCTTTGCAGATCAGACATCAGTTTATAAATAATGGGCATGAACTACTGGGAGAGTGAGAGTGAAAGAGAACATATTTCTGCTGAGCAACTGCTCTCTAGTATCAGTAACCCATAGGAAAAATAAGCCCAAAGACTGGAAGTGAATCAGATTGTTGTGTTGCTGCTTTTTTAACATCTTATAAGTGTTAGAGCTGATCTTTCCATGACTGGTAGGGACACACTATTCAAATATCAGAGGGGTAGCCGTGTTAGTCTGAATCTGTAAAAAGCAACAGAGGGTCCTGTGGCACCTTTGAGACTAACAGAAGTCTCAAAGGTGCCACAGGACCCTCTGTTACTATTCAAATAGGTTTTTTGGAATTTTGGGGCTCAGAAGAATTCAGTTCAATTCTCCACTCTTTTACTCATTACCTGTGGGAATACTTGGGCAAGTAGCCAAGGCACAGAGGTTAAACCATACCTCCTTTGTGCCATCCTTCACCTGTCTTGTCTAGTTACATCGTAGGACGTTCAGGGCAGGGATTGTCTCTTACCACGTATGTGTTTGTATACAGTGCTTCACACTATGGAGCCTCTAGGCTCTACTGTACTACAGAGCAATAATTCTGATATTGTTGATGCTGATAACACTGCAATACAAACAACAAGTGCAAGTCTAAAATTCCACCCTGGTACAAAGTGAACGCCATGCTCAATTACTCCCAGGCTGAATTCCATCCATGATGCGCATGCATCGAGCCTGGAGAGCGATAAGCCCATCTCTGAAAGGAAACCCCATTTACAAAAAGGACAGAGAGGTTAAGTTTTCATAACTCTTGTTACAAGATACCTTGCTAAGATTTTTCTAACGATGTATAATACAACTTGAAACAATATAGAGCACAGAGATATTTAGTAGTTAATGTAAATACGTGTTTATTATATTTTGAGATGGCTTTATCCATGCTCATTCTAGATGGTTACAGGCAGAAGCCCCAAAAGGAAGATAGGCTTGGAGCAGAGGAGTCAGATAACTGCATTTCCCCCATCCTCTACATTACAAGGAAAACAGAGCCAGTGTTAAATAGTTTGAGGATAACTAAGAGCAGGAAATATAGGTACCAGTGAAACACCCTTCAGGTCAGGATGTGGCACTGTAGAGACTCTTCCTCTCTGGTACCCCCTTGTGTCCAGGTTCCATAACCATTTGCAGCTTTGATGGCCTAGCCCTCCAGCCAGGTCAGCTCTCAGTCCAGACCCAGAAAACAAATTAAATCTCAACTCAAAATAGCCACCAGGGCATGGAAGTCTGTAATCAAATCACCTCTCCTTCATAGAGGCCCAAGGCTAGTGTTGTCAAGATTAAGCAGGGTCCACTTTGTGGCACATGGGGGCTGGCAAACCACACACTCAGACAAATCCAAAATCTCAAAATGAAACTTGGCCAAAATAAATACATTTTGCTTTATTTCAGGTGGAAATCAATGAGTTTCCACCAAAAACAAACTCTGGATAAGTATTTCTTGTGCATCAATCAGTTTGCTCAGAACTCTGGGAAACAGGGCTAGGTTTGGGGTTTATTACCTAGTTATAGGGTTCACCAAAAATGTTTTCACAGCTCTAATTAGATGCACTGCCTGCAAATAAATAAATAAGGGATAAGGCATCACTGGGGATGAAAGAGGTCACAGAACTGGATGTTCGATCTGACTTCCATTCCCATTTTGCATGCCATGTTTGACTTTTGGCATGCCATTTCTCTCTAGATGCTTTGTCATGCTCATATGTAAAAATGGGGTCAATGATGTTACACTTTGGGAAAGCACCTTGAGGTGTAGATGTGACAAGTGTTATATATGTCAGTAGCAATAGAGTGACACTACCCCTTCTAACCACAGGTTCATGACTGGGGCTGGAATATGTCTTGAACTGAAGGCTGTTGTAAAGATTCCAATTTTCCATATACCAAAGGGGTAGAGTATGACAATATGGTCTCTGTTGGTAAGTTCAAGAATTCAAAATATTACACAGTGTGCAGGACATCCTGGATCAAGAAGGTAATGGGGAACTTAGTAAGCACAAAATATGCAGTTATTTTTAATAAAGCCTTTCAAATACCTGCTTTCAGCATCTGCCATAACAAGTGTCCAAGTGCTTGTGCGAGTTCAAAATGCTCAGCATTCCAGTCACTAAGTAATTGGCTTGACTTACCAGTGGTTTAGCTGTAGAAGACTATGTACTACGGCAAGAAGTAAACACTCACCAAGGTGCAACATTCCACATCCACAGATGAATTCTTTTGTTGTTGAAATTTAGTGTCAGCAACTCAGGGCTTGGGTTTTGTTTTGTAACTTTCTCAGTGGTGCATGAAAAACTGAACATTAGAGAAGGGAAGACACTTAGGGATACACCTGCTTTTGCTTTTATAGGTGCAGCTCCAATTGAATGAAAGGGCAGAAGAGCGTTGTTTGGGAGGGGCATAGTGTTAAAATACACACACAAACACACATTTTGTTTCTGGGGTTTTTTTAAAAAAAAAAAGCAAAGGAAAGAAAGGGATAGATTCACCAAATAGTTTGAGGAGACAGTGGCAAATAGTCATTTGAGCAAGGACTTGGGTCTCCCACCTCCCAGGTGAGTGCCCTTAAACACCAGGCTATTGAGTCATAGTCAGTCAGTCTCTCTCTCCCTCACCCCTCTCCCCCAATGACTATTTAATTATTTATGCAAAGTAGAACATCTTCAACAGAAGAGACAGAGACCCCCACACCAGACTAGCCCACAGCCCCATGGGTACGGCTCTCACTCTCCCGCAACCTTAACGTTTGTGAAGTGATCAGACACTATGGTGATAGGTGTCACAGAAAAGCCAAATAAATTAAATAATAAGAGCAAAGGGGAGCACATCAAGCATAGTGGCTGTAGGGAGAAGGTGGTAGCATCGCTCTCTTCCTCCACCCCATGTCCTGTGCTGGAGAGCTAGGCAGTGTTTCATTAGCAATAAACAATGCAATAAGCGGGCACTGTTGTAGGAGAGACCTTTACTGCCCAGTGTTCCATGCTCAGGCTCTAGCATTCGAGCACCAACTGCCTCCCCCCAGCTTGCTTTCCTGAGCCTCTGAAACTAGGTCTCTCCTAAAATGTCACCCTCTCTCCATTTCCACTCATCAGGGAGTGAATCACCCTTGACTTCTGCTTCCCACCCCTGTGTCTGGAACGAACATTCAGTTGAAATTAGTTCAGCAGCTGCTGAAGTACCATTCTAAAAGTTTATTTAAAATATTAATAACTTTCAACACCTAATTAAAGAGTCTAATTAACTAGCTAATCTTTGGTCTGTGCACTAAATTTTAAACTGGATGAATCCAGTAAACTAAGTTCTAAATTTTCCTCCATTTAAAAAAAATGAAAACCAAAAACCTTGAAACAGATCAGATGTGCTGATCACCTCTTTTTCAGCTCCTGTATATCATGAATCCCTAGGCAGAACAAATTCAAATTTGATAGATAAATTCTACTTCAGCCACAGACGTCACATAGAAGATGTGAGGGTGATATGTTGTGTGTGGATTTTAGAATGAAAGGGGCAGAAGAAGTGGGGATCCATATTTTATGGACTGCAGTAGGAGTTAGGGCTGTCAAACCATTAAAATAAATTAATAGTGATTAATTGCATGATTAAACAATAATAGAATACCATTTATTTAAATATTTTGGATGTTTTCTACATTTTCAAATATATTGATTTCAATTACAACACAGCATACACAGTGTACAGTGCTCACTTTATGTTTATTTTTATTACAAATATTTATACTGTAAAAAACAAAAGATAGTATTTTTCAATTCACCTTATACAAGTACTGTAGTGCACTCTCTATCAAGAAAGTTAAACTTGCAAATGTAGAATTATGTACAAAAAATAACTGCATTCAAAAATAAAACAATGTAAAACTTTAGAGCCTACAAGTCCACTCAGTCCACTTTAGAGCGATTGTTCAACCAATTGCTCAGACAAACAAGTTTCTTTACATTTGAAGGAGATAATGCTGCCTGCTTCTTGTTCACATCACCTGAAAGTGAGAACATTCACATGGCACTGTTGCAGCCAGTGTCATAAGATATTTACATGCCAGATGTGCTAAAGATTCATATGTCCCTTCATGTTTCAACCACCATTCTAGGGGACATGCTTCCAGGCTGATGACAGGTTCTGCTCAATAACAATTCAAAGCAGTACAGAGCGACATGTTCATCTTCATCATCTGAGTAGGATGCCACCAGCAGAAGGTTGATTTTCTTTTTTGTGGTTCAGGTTCTGTAGTTTCTGCATTGGAGTGTTGCTCTTTTAAGACTTCTGAAAGAATGCTCCACATCTCATCCCTCTCAGATTTTGGAAGGCACTTCAGATTCTTAAACCTTGGGTTGAGTGCTGTAGCTATCTTTAGAAATTTCACATTGGTACTTTCTTTGCGTTTTGTCAAATCTGCAGTGAAAGTGTTCTTAAAATGGACAATGTGCTGAGTCATCATCCGAGACTGCTATAACATGAAAGATATGCAGAATGCAGGTAAAACAGAGCAGGAGACATACAATTCTCCCCCAAGGAGTTCAGTCACAAATTTAATTAACACATTTTTTTAATGAGCGTCATCAGCATGGAAGCATGTCCTTTGGAATGGTCGTTGAAGCATGAAGGGGCATACGAATTTTAGCACATCTGGCACGTAAATACCTTGCAATGCTGGCTACAAAAGTGCCATGCAAACGCTTGTTCTCACTTTCTGGTGACATTGTAAATAAGAAGAGGGCAGTATTGTCTCCCGAAAATGTAAACAAGCTTGTTTATCTTAGCTACTGGCTGAACAAGAAGGAGGACTAAGTGGACTTGTAGGCTCTGAAGGGTTACATTGTTTTGTTTTTTATTGCATTTACGAAAAAAAATTCTACATTTGTAAGTTGCATTTTCATGATAAAGAGATTGCACTACAGCACTTGTATGAGGTGAACTGAAAAATACTATTTCTTTTATCATTTTTACAGTGCAATAATTTGTAATATAAAGTGAGCAGTGTGCACTTTGTATTCTGTGTTGTAATTGAAATCAATATACTTGAAAATTCAGAAAAACATCCAAAAATATTTAATACGTTTCAATTGGTATTCTATTGTTTAACAGTGCGAATAAAACTACGATTAATCGCTCTTATTTTTTTTAAATCGGGCTTAATTTTTTTGAGTTAATTGCGTGAGTTAACTGCGATTAATTGACAGCCCTAGTAGGAATTCATTTGCAACCTTAACTTTGGAGTTGCCACCAATGGTCAAATACAGCCCTAGTAAGACCTCATTTCCTCCACACGGTGAATAATAAACAGCAGCAATTTCACTCCTTCACCCACATATATTCATGGAGAGCTTTTCCTTATTTTAAAATAGCTCAAATAATATTTTAAAACTGTACATGTTTAGTAGTGTAAACATCTTCTACCTGTATTTTCCTGTACAGTAGCACAGGCCTGATATTGGAAGGAGCTGACTGCCTGCCACTCCCTCTATAGTCAGAGAGCGTGAATAAGGCCTTGTCTACACTGTCACTTTACAGCACTGCAATTTCATCGCTCAGGGGTGTGAAAAAACATCCTCCCTGCCGAGCACTACAAGTTTCAGCACTGTAAAGTGGCTGTGTAGACAGTGCACCAGCGCTGGGAAAGTTCTCTCCCAGCACTGGTGCCATGACTACACAGCCATGTTAAAGCGCTTTAATGTTGCTAGTGAAGACATACCCCAAATCTCAGAATCTACCAGTATCAGGCCCAAAACGTCTTGTGGATGATGGTCTTATTCACAGTGTATTACATTCTGATTTGTCGTCTCATCTAGCAACAGCTTGCACAATCCATCAAATTCCCTCCCTAAGCCTGAAATAGTCTCCTACCCAACAGCTACTCCTAAACCCCATTTAGTCCCAAACCTCAGGGTGTGATATAATTCACAATATGAAATATGTCAGATATATTTTAAGAATCAATCCTTTTTGAATGACTGAGAACAAACTCTCCCAACGGGTGCTCCGCAGCTCCAGGAGGCCCAATCAACTTCCTGGGAGCTAGGTGCATGTATTAGCTTCTCCTTACAGATACCATATCTGCTGGCAAATCAAGGCAAGAAGTGAGTTCCAAAGCCAACAACCCCTCACTAAGAATGCCATGCTGCCAACCTGCATCCCCCTTTAAATTAGGGAACTATCACCTTTGGTGATTCCAATACCACTCTGGGGCATAAATGATCTCTCATAACCACAGCACACGAACCATTTAGGGCTTTATAGGTTAAAACCAACACCTTAATCTGTATAGCTTGTTTCCAATCTATGCTATTTTTGCATGAAAAAAGGGAGACGCTGTCCCAATTTGCATGAAGAAAGAGTCTTCAGTAAGTGGAGTAAAACCCTAATTAATTTGAGTATGGCTAGATGCAGAACCGACATATCAGAACACAAAGGATACATTGTTGTCCATGGGATTCTGAAAGTGTCATTTGTCAGACCATATGTACTTGCTAGTATGGGGTTAAATGCTGAACAACTAAAAATTCATTTAGAAGCTCTAGTTTTTATTTAATCAAAGGCTTTGTTATTCATTCAAGAGTACAACAACATTAAAAGCATTCATGTGTCACTCCCATTAATTTCTAAAGACGAGGCAATGCAGCATCAGGCTCTCTCTTATTAAGGAGACAGGGACACAGCTGAACACAGCTCTGCACTACACGTCTGCTTTAAAAAGAAAAGGAGTAGTTTTTTGTTACCCAGTATAATTCTTTGATATTCAAACACCCAAAACAGGGTAGTTACTTTTTGGGTATCTCCTGGTGGAAAACTAATCTGTTAGCCACTGGATGTCACTCTTACTCCACAGAAATGCAACTGGAAAAGTCCTTTTCATCATATGAGTCAGGCAGAACCTAAAGGATAATTTTCTGCTTGGATATGAGGTAGCATATAATGCCCACAATCAATGTGAGCAAATCCACTGGTGTTGGGCAATAGGAACTGTACTAGCCCTTGCTATGTGTGACTTGTGTATAGACAGACAAGTATCTTCAAATGATTCTATGGGACAGATTTCTCAAAACAGCACAGCTCCATCAAAATAAGTGGTTATATCTTCACAAGTGCTAGGCACAGTGTGATTTGAGCTCTTTTGAAAATCTGATAATAAGTGTCACAATAGGATCTGCTGGATGCTCAGTGTTTTTGAACATCAAGCCCATACTTAGGTGCCTAAATAAGAGTTGAAGTCTTTGGAAAATCTGGTCCCAGTTGTGGGTTCTGAGCACTTGAAAAATCTCGTCCATGGTCTTTTGAAATTGTCCCTATATTTAAACAACAGATCACTTTGGAAATCCTCCTGAGAAATGACTCTCTGATTCCAGACTCACGGCACGACTCTTCATGTACACACATAAAGAGGAGAGGCTGAGATATGAAATGGTGTGGAGGATTTCTCTAAACTAGAGGTTAAAAACCTGTGACTCTTCCCAGAGCAATAATGCAGTTTCAGCAGCAGAGGTCTTAGATAAGGAATCACCAACTCATGGTTAGAAACTAGAAACCTTATTTAAGTGAGTGATCAAACTGCTTCAGGCTTTTCTGGAACTGTGGATCCAGCTAATAATATGGCATTAGCCATTCTCAAGGGTTAAATAGGGGATTTTTAGAACCCCCAGAAAGGATAACAAAAAACAGTAGCCACTTTCCTCTGGCTGGTGTAAAAAATAAACAGATCCAGCCGGGTATTGTGATATTTGGAGGTTAGGGAGCATGGTGAATGATACATCCCAAAAGTTTTATATATTTACACAAGAAGAAAAGCAGTCCAATTAATGCACTCATTTTTAAATAACTTTCCTTGTGGGTCCTTTGAGATGCTCAGATGAAGAGCACAATGTAAGAGCTAAGTATTGACTCTCGCTGTGATATCCAAAATTAAAACTATAGGAGTACATTTGGACTCATACAAAAAACCCCAACCCAAAAAAAAAAAAAAAAAACCACACAAAAAAAAAAAAAAACAAGAAACCCACAGAAATTCCACAGATTTACGATAACTGCCTTACGCAGATTTTCTTCAGATTCAATTGAGTGAGGTTGGTGCAGATATTGGCAAAAATTCCCAGCAGTTTCCTATATTCCTCTTTGACAACCGTGAAGGCTCTGATAGCAAAGAGAAGCAACATTTCACTAATTGGCTACAAAAATTCAAAGTGTGGTCATTTCCAAAGAGAGGACTTCCTGTGTGTGCTTCCTGGCCCGGATTACTTGAGTGACCTGGCAAAGTCTTATGGAATATATTTTCAACCCTGCCAAAAATCCTGTTTGAGCATCAGTGGAGTGGCTTTGATAACGTGAAAGAGAAGAATGAGGAGCATTACATGACTGCCTGTATATCCTGAATGTTCTGAAGAGCAGAAAATTGAGAGGATAATTGTGTCAGAGGTTTACTCTGTTTTTGTAAAATTTATAATCAATAACAGTGTAGGTGTGTATTTTTGCAGTGCTTCTAAATTACTGACTTTGTGCACTGGATCACCAGGACAAACATAAGTTAAACCATTCTGTGGTAAATTTTAGGGGTAAAATTTTCTCCATTGAAGATGATGGCAAAACCAGAATTTCAGCCCAAATATTTTATCAGAAGACAAAACAAGTGTACAAGATTCAGTTAGGAATAAGAGGCTAGCCAAACTGTGAAATTTTACCAACACTACAGATATCCTCCCACTAACCACCACAGAATGAAAGAGGTTTCAGCAACTGAATACCATTTACAGCCCCCCAAAAATGCCACATAGATCTTGTACTTTCCATGGGTAAAGTTTCTTTCATTGGCTGATCCTTCTCTCTCTTCTGCTGATTTAACCACCAGCCATTTCTGAACAGTCATTGCTGGCAAATAAAATACAGCACCAGAAAAAAATCAACCTCGACAACTCACTCTAAGAGGTGTACAGGCATCTATAGTAGCAAGAGCAGCAGAATTTTACCCAGGGACCCACTTGGGGTAGGGAGGATACAGGCCCGAAGTGTTCTATGAATACTGAAGGTTGGTGCTCCCCATCACAGTCATACCCTAAAATACATTGCAAACTTTTCTCCCAGGTATCACGCAGCAATAGAGTTAAAAGCATTCCAATTCCTGTTGCAGAAGCAGCCTGGCTTTTGATGCCGTAAGTGCTAACCTTAAAAAACACCATATTCCCAAACTTCCCCCATTATTACATGACACACCCACATCTGACCACCAATGGGCTGAATCCTCCTTGGTTCCCAGAGTCATCTGAAAGAGAAGATGAGCTTTGAAGCTTGCCCAGATAGTTAACAAATTTGGGCTCTGGCTGACCAAAGGGAGTGGGGCGGGGGAGGGGGAGAGAGATTGGAAATGAGAAAGATTTTGAACTCTGTTTCACCACTCCAGCTCCAAATACAACTCAGGTTGCTAACTACAAGCCTTTACTTAACTGTAATGGCAGCTTACATGGGAGATCTTGCTTTTAGTGGACATGGTTCCACACCAAAAAGATCACCATCGCAGTTGGCACTGATTGACAGTCCTGTTGGTAGTCTCAGGGTATGTCTACACTACGAGAGTAGTTCGATTTTACTTAAAGCGAATTTGTGGAACCGATATTACAAAGTCGAACGTGAGTATCCACACTAAGGACAGTAATTCGACTTTGAGTCTCCACACTACGGGGCAAGCGTCGACATTGGAAGCGGTGCACTGTGGGCAGCTATCCCACAGTTCCCACTGTCCCCGCTGCCCATTGGAATTCTGGGTCGAGCCCCCAATGCCTGCTGGGGCAAAAAAATGTATCGAGGGTGGTTTTGGCTAACTGTCGTCATTCAACCCTCACTCCCTCCATGAAAGCACCGGCGGGCAATCAGTTCACGCACTTTTCTGATGATTGACAGCGCGGACACCACAGCTCTGCGAGCATGGAGCCCGCTGCGATCATCGCTGCAGTTATGGCTGTTGTCAACACCTCGCACCTTATCATCCACCTTTTTCAGAGGCAGATGCTGAGAAATCAGGCAAGGAGGCTACGGCAGCGCGGTGAGGACATTAAGTCTGAGAGGGGCACAGACCTCTCAGAAAGCACGGGACCCTGCGCTATGGACATCATGGTGGCAATGGGTCATGTTGATGCTGTGGAACGGCGATTCTGGGCCCGGGAAACAAGCACGGACTGGTGGGACCGCATAGTGCTGCAGGTCTGGGATGAATCACAGTGGCTGCGAAACTTTCGGATGCATAAGGGAACTTCCCTGGAACTTTGTGAATTGCTGTCCCCTGCCCTGAAGCGCAAGGACACCCGGATGCGAGCAGCCCTGACTGTCCAGAAGCGAGTGGCCATAGCCCTCTGGAAGCTTGCAACGCCAGACAGCTACCGGTCAGTCACGAACCAATTTGGAGTGGGCAAATCTACCGTGGGGGTTGCTGTGATGCAAGTAGCCAACGCAATCATTGAGCTACTGCTCTCAAAGGTAGTGACCCTGGGAAACATGCAGGTGATCATAGATGGCTTCGCTGCAATGGGATTCCCAAACTGCGGTGGGGCTATAGATGGAACTCACATCCCTATTCTGGGACCGGCCCACCAGGCCACCAGTACATTAACTGAAAGGGCTACTTTTCAATGGTGCTGCAAGCACTGGTGGACCATAGGGGACGTTTTACCAACATCAACGTCAGATGGTCAGGCAGGGTTCATGATGCTCGCATTTTCAGGAACTCTGGTCTGTTTAGACAGCTGCAGGAAGGTATTTACTTCCCGGACCACAAAGTAACTGTTGGGGGATGTGGAGATGCCTATAGTCATCCTCGGGGACCCAGCCTACCCACTAATGCCCTGGCTCATGAAGCCCTATACAGGCACCCTGGACAGTGAAAAAGAACTCTTCAACTACTGGCTAAGCAAGTGCAGAATGGTGGTGGAGTGTGCTTTTGGACGTCTGAAGGGGAGATGGAGAAACTTACTGACTCGCTCTGATCTCAGTGAAACCAATATCCCCATTGTTATTGCAGCTTGCTGTGTGCGCTCCACAATCTCTGTGAGAGCAAGAGGGAGATGTTTATGGCGGGGTGGGAGGTTGAGGCAAATCGCCTGGCTGCTGATTACGCCCAGCCAGACAGCCGGGCGATTAGAAGAGCCCAGCGGGACGCGCTGTGCATCCGGGAAGCTTTGAAAGCTAGGTTCCAGAGTGAGCAGGGTAACCTGTGACTATTAAGTTTGTTTAAACAGAAGCTGAACCTGCCCCCGTTTCTTTACCCAGTTAATGTTGATTATCCTCTCCAGTTACCAACCCCCTTCCAACACACTTTTAAAAATAAAATAAATGAAACTTTGTTCATTAACACCGTTTTCTTTATTAAGGATTTCGTGGTAAAGTGTTGAAACTGGGACACAGACTGTGGTGGGGAGTGGGTGTAGTGATGGAAAGGATGCTTCTAAACTCGAGGAATGACCAGGCTCCTGCTCCTAGAGCAGTCCACAGTGGTGGACTAGTTGTTTCAACGGAGCCTGCCACCCCTCCTTTTCGGGACTCTGTGTGTGGGGGCTATGTGACTTTGTGGCGGGGGAGGGCGCCCTCCCATCCCCTGCTGCGTGGCTCTGTCATCCAGGCTAAGGACCGCTGCATAAGATCTGTAACCACCCTCCCCCGCCACAAACTCACATAGGGCCCCCCCCCAGAACATGAAAACCACCTCCCAGACTGACCAGGGTGCCTAGTGATTGCAATGTGTGTGTGACCTTCTGCTGAACCTGCCCCGTGTCTGTACCCTGGTAAAGGTGACTGTCCTCTCCATTTACCAACCCCTTTTCCTCCCCTTCAAACACACTCTCCTCTAAAAGAACATGACGGAAACAGTAATTAACAGAAATGTATTTTTTATTAACAACTACACAGTTAGGGGATGAAACTGGGACGGGGGCTTGGGTGAGGTGCTTTTGGAGTGAAAGAAAGGACTTATCAAATCTTTGGGAATGAGAGCCTTCTGCTACTTGAACAGTCTGCAGGGGTGGAGTGACTGTTTTCACAACCCCTGCTGCCCCTCCTTCTTGGGACTTTGGGTGAGGGGGGGGATGGGACTTTGTGGCGGGGGAGGGCGGTTAGAGATAGAATGCAGCGGGGCTCTGTCCTCCTGCCTCTGGTCCGGCGCCTTATAGATGTTCTGCAGGAGCATGTCGGTTTGCTCCCTCATGAGTCCAAGCAGTGTTTGAGTCGCCTGCTGGTCTTCCTGCCGCCACCTGTCCTCCCGTTCGCTGTGTGATTGCTGGTATTGCGACATGTTCTCCCTCCACTGGATCTGCTGTGCCACCTCGGCTCGGGAGCAGCCCGTAAGTTCTGAGAACATCTCGTCCCGTGTCCTTTTCTTTCGTCGCCTGATCTCGCCAGCCTCTGGGAGAGGGATGCCGGGGTAGCTCAGGAGAGACTCGCAGCTGTGGGATGGGAGAAAGGGAGTGAATTCCTCACAAAGATACAGTTTTGCGAACAATGAATATAGTCTCTCTGTGAACAAGACCATGCACAGTACCTATCATATGCGCACTCAGTACACGGTTGAATTTTCGGCCTTCCCATTGAGTGCCTGGGGTCTTGCTGTACAGATCACACAAGCGGGGCTGGACAACGGAATTCGGCTAGCAGGCGGACCTGGTAAGCCATAGACTTTTGGCTGCTTAAAGCTTAATTTATAGCAGTGCCCTCCTTTCACGTTCCAAACGATGCTCCTAGCGTTGGCCAGTTCCTGCTGCCGGCAATCCGGCCAGCATGAACTCTGCCCCTGTCCCACCCCCCCTCGTGGCTGTCCCCGGGAAAGATCCCTGCATGCTGCCTCTGTCACGCCTCCACCGCGTGGCTGTAAACGGCCGGTTACAGTTATGTAAAGGAACAGGCAATCAGTCCCAATACTAACATTCCCCTAATTCAAAGCAGGTCACCATGAGTGATATCACTCTGATAAGGATTTCGGAGACAGAGAAAGCCTGCATGCTGCGTGAATGCCAGCAAACACCAGGGCCGTATGCCGCCATGCTTTGCGAGGCAATGATCCCAGAGTACTTGCTGCTAGCCTGGCGCGGAAAAGTTTCCTATCATGGAGGACGCAATAAGGCCGCTCTCCCCAGGAACCTGATGCAAAGGCTTTCACAATACCTCCAGGAGAGCTTCGTGGAGATGTCCCAGGAGGATTTCTGCTCTATCCCCGGACATATTGACAGAATTTTCCAGTAGCTGCACTGGCAAGGACTAAAAACTAAAGCGCCTAGGGCAAACTAATCATGAAAAACCCATTGTTAAAATACCATTCCTATTCTGTTCAAAATAAATGTTTAGAACACTTACCTACTGATCCTTCCCAATTCACGGTCCGGGTTACCGCCTTGGGAGAGTTGGTAGGAGATCTCCGTGAGGGTGATGAAGAGATCCTGGCTGTCTGGGAAATCAGCGTTGAAAGCGCTGTCGACTGCCTCGTCCTCCTCATCTCCTTCCTCATCTTCCCCGTCCGTGAACGTCTCCGAGGAAGCGGCCGTCGACAATACCCCATCGTCAGAGTCCACGGACAGTGGTGGGGTAGTGGTGGCGGCCGCACCTAGAATGAAATGCAGTGCCTTGTAGAAACTGCATGTCTGGGGCTGGGATCCGGAGCATCCGTTTGACTCTTTGGTCTTCTGTTCTCCTTGTCTCAGCTCCTTGATTTTCACGAGGCACTGTGTTGCATCCCGGCTGTATCCTCTCTCCGTCATGGCTTTTGAGATCTTCTCGTAGATCTTCACATTCTGTTTTTTCGATCACAGCTCTGAAAGCACCGACTCATCGCCCCACACAGCGATCAGATCCAAGACTTCCCGATCAGTCCATGCTGGGGCTCTCTTTCTATTCTGAGATTGCATGGTCACCTCTGCTGGAGAGCTCTGCATCGTTGCCAGTGCTGCTGAGCTCGCCACGATGTCCAAACAGGAAATGAGATTCAAACTGGCCAGACAGGAAATGGAATTCAAATTTTCCCGGGGCTTTTCCTGTGTGGCTGGTCAGAGCATCCAAACTCGGACTGCTGTCCAGAGCGTCAGAGTGGTGCACTGTGGGATAGCTCCCGGCGCTATTAGCGTCAAATTCCATCCACACCTACCCTAATTTGACATGGGCATGTCGAATTTAGCGTACTCCCCTCGTTGGGGAGGAGTACAGAAATTGATTTAAAGAGACCTCTATGTCGAAATAAATAGCTTCGTTGTGTGGATGGGTGCAGGGTTAATTTGAGTTAACGCTGCTAAATTCGACATAACCTCCTAGTGTAGACCAGGCCTTAGTGGAGGCACTAAAAAGGGAATATGTCTGTTAGCCCTAGAGATGCCTTTCCAAAGAAAGCTGGTGCACATTGGCTGGGCACAGAGAGTGGCAGCTTGTCCATGCTGTACACATCCTCTGAAAGAAAACCAGGACATCAGTCTACAGTGCTGTCACTAAAAACAGGAGTTCTTTTTACATTTATTGTGTCTGTTAGAAACGCTTGGAGTGCAGAGGCTGCAAAAGACTTTTATTGCTTAAAATGTTTATGCATTAAGGCCCTGATCCTGCAACTGACAGCCTCGGAGGAGTCCTGCACTAAAATGGAGCCCCATTTATTTTATTTCAATGGGATTGCACGCAGGCACAGGGATTCACCCATGCATAACTGGTTAAAGGACTGGGGCCTTTCTTGATCAGTGGATTAGCACAGAGGCATAGAAGCTGATATTAACATAATAGTTCATGACAACTCCTTTGAAGACAAAACTCTAAGTCAAAAATCCAATTTAAAAACAAAACAGATCATACAGATTTAGAGAACAGAAAATTAAATTGCTCCTGCTCTCAGACAAAGGGAGCTTCCCTATTGCCCTCGATGGGATCAACCCAGGGTATTTCAGCCTGGCTCTGCAAACCATTTCACAAATAAGTAATCCAAATATGGATCTGCTGCAATACATTAACACACTATGTATGTTTCATAGTAGGCACAACAATTTAGGAAAGATATGGAGAAGCTGGAGTCCAGAGGAGAGCAACAAAAATGATGAAAGGTTTAGAAAACCCAATCTATGAGGAAAGGTTAAATAAACTGTGCAAGTTTAGTTTGAGTAAAAAAAATGACAGAGTGTGTTTACCCAGGATGGGGTGGATCTCAGAGTCCAGGCTCCTGCCCCAGCCCAAACATCTACACTGCCTTTTTTAGTCCTGCAGCCTGAGCCACATGACCCTGAGTCAGCCAACCTCAGGCTCTGAGAATCGGTGCTGTGGGTTTTTTATTGTAGTGCAGACATACCCTGAGGGAGGACATGATAGCAGTCTTAAGGGCTGTTATAAAGAGAACGGCAATCAATTGTTCTTGTCCTACATTAAGTGGATATGGAGTAATGCGCTTAATCTGCAGCAAGGGAAATTTAGGTTTGATATCAGGAAAACTTTCTAACTATAAAGATAGTTAACTACTGGAATAGATTACCAAGGGAGGTCGTGTATTTTGCATCATCAGAGATTTTAAAGAATAGGTTAGACAAACATTTGTCAACGACGGTCTAGGTTTACTTGGTCCTGCCTCAATGCAGGTGGCCAGGGAGAAGTGGCAGAGAAAGTGTGGACTTGATGACCTCTTGAAGTTCCCTCCAGCTTTACATTTCTATGTCTATGAATCCTAGAAGACCTATTATTGTCTGTTGGATAAATAATTCATTTTCAAACTACAGACAAGCTCCTTAACTGATGTAAGCTGGGGTAATGCCAATGAATACAATAGTATTGTGACAGTTTACACCAATTGAGGATCTGTTCCCAACATATTCAAATGAACATTAATGTATGATTAAAAATGCTGTGGGTTTCTGCATAGAGGGATCTATTTTCTCACAGAAACATGCAAATAAAAGCTCTGAACTTAACGGAGTTACTCTATATGTGCACTTCCTGGGTTTGATTTAGCCCTGGCATTTACTTGTTTGCCACACCTAAAAGGCCAACTGGAGTGGGGTTGTGGTAGTGCAAACTGTTTGCAATTTACAAATTACATGGGTGCGAGCTGTAAGTAGCCAATGGGGATCCAGGAGTCAGCAGTTTGGCTAAAGACACTGGGGAATTTGCAGATTCAGCAACAGCAAGAGTGTTTATAACCTCTTCAGTTATTAGTTTGTCAGTGTACGCTGTCTCATCTCCAGTGAACTATGAGGAGAAGTTGGAAGAATATGGTAAGCTTCTGTAACATGGACCGGAGAATGAACCCCCCCCCCATCTAAATCCTACCTGCTAGAAAGAATTGTATGAAAATCTCAGCTTTCATTTAAAAAAAAAAAAAGTTTTTAGGCTTCATGATTGCTGAGAAACCCTGGAAAATATGAAGCAAGTGTATTCTAAAGGCTTAGAAACAAGAAGGGAAAGAATTCAAACTATATTCACTAAAATAAAAAACCCTGAAGATACGGGACATTTGGGGGTGGCAATATTGTCATGAAAATTTTCATGCCCCAAACCATCTGTCGAAGTACCTCTTGTGCCAAAACCCCTCAATTGTGTTAACTCTTAGGATTCAAACATTGGGTGTAATTCTAGCTTGAGGTGACATACCAGCGCTAGATCTGATCAAGCTAGCAAACTGAAAATAGGTGTATCGCTATGGCAGCAGGCATGGCAGGAGGGGCTGCTTGAGATCACAGGTACATACGCGGGGAGGCTAGCCTCTCCTGCCATCGGAGCTACTATTTTTAGGATGCTAGTTCAATTAGAGCTAACACAGGTGTGGCTTTTTGAGCTGAAATTTACCCTTTCCAGCTCTAAGGTAGACATACCCATTGTGTTACCTCAATGTGTCTCTGGAGCTTCTCTGGCATAGTAAATCCCACACCTGAAAAACTGCGTTAACGTCTCCTCTTTATTCTTTTTCTCTTTTGAAATTTTTATTTAAAAAAAGGCATGATCACCTAATTTTTATGGTAGTAAGCAGCACATCTAGGAGTACAGTAAAACATGAAGCACAATCAGACCCCAGAAGGCTATAAGCTGTGTTGCAAATTGCTCCAATCAAAGGGGAGATACCCCCTTCAAAATTTTAAAAAATGATAACTTGAGGCATATGAACCTAATAGTCATTAAACCAAAGAAAAATTCAAATGCCATTTTTAAAAATTTCGAGTTTATTGCCCCTTTTAAAGCATTTCTGAAAAATAAGGTTTAATCACTTCTGTAGAAAAGAAAACTCAGATGCAACCTTAATTATATTTCTATTGCTCTGGAACAACTATTACTTCAAACTCAGTTTTAGGAGAGTCAGCATTAACCTTGAAATCCTGGGATTTTGTCAATATATTTCACAAATGATATATACACGACAGGTTTTTTACACCCAATCTATTTCCTATGGAAGCTCTTGTGTATTGGCTATTTATTTGTACATTTAGAACAACTTGTGCTATCTTTGGAGAAACACGATTACTACACTGTCACTGCATGCTATTCTTGTATCTAAGGCTCCCCTACAAAGCCTGACTGAATGAAGCCACATGCAGGGCATCTCTGTTACTTGCGGGGAGAGGCTGAAGACCACTACAGCAGCCTCCTCACTATTCCAGAAGATTTGAATGGTAGATGAGCAGACCCCCAGGGGGCTCTTCTGGGCCTACTGCTATTGGATATCTATCAACGAGCTGGAAGAAAATATAAAATCATTGCTGATAAAGTTTGCAGATGACACAAGAATGGTAAATAGCAAAGACAGTTCTTCTGTACTGAGCAATCTAGATGGCTTGATAAACTAGACTCCTTTGAACAACATGCATTTTAGAACAGCCAAGTGGAAGGCCAATGAAGAAAAGTGAAAGTAGGGCACATTTACAAGATGGCATCTAGCTGGTTATTTTTAAAGAGACTTAAGATGATGGTGAATAACCAGACTAAACAAGAGCTTCCAGTGTGATGCCCTCGATAAGAGGGACAACGGGATCCTTCAATGTATAAGCAAGAGAACATCAAGGAGGAATAAGGAGGAGATATTGCATATGTGCCCAGCACTAGTGAGACCATTACCAAAACACTGTGTCCAATTCTGGTGTCCACACTTCAAAAAGGATGGTGGAAATGCTGAAAGAGCTCAGAAAAGAACTACAAGAATGATGTAAAGTCTGGAAAATCTACCTTTACAGTGTAAGAAACTTGTGCTAAAAAGACTGAGCTTCTGGTGAAAGAAAAGATTAGCCGGTGACTTGATCACAGTCTATACTTGCACGGGGAGACATTTTCTGATATCTGGGTTTGTTTGTTTGAAACTAGCAAAGGCTTAACAAGATCCTATGGTTCAAGACTGAAACCAGGCAAATTCTGACTGGAAATAAGGCACAATTTTTTAAAGTGATGGTAATTGCACATTGGAACAATTTACTTAGGGATTTGGTGCATTATCCGTCTCTTAAAGTCTTTAAACCAAGATTGGATGTCTTTCTAAAAGATTCTCTAACCCAACCAGAAATTATGAGCCTGATATAGAAATTACTGGGTGAAATTCTATGGCCTGTGTTTTGCATAAAATCAGATTAGATGGTCATAATGGTACTTTTGGCCTTAAGACCTTATAACTATTTGCATAGTAAAATTACACCTGCTCTATTACTCTTGAGACTTAAAGCCTCATGGAAATGGAGCAGAATTTGGGCCTCACTGCCACTACATTTTAAAATTCAATTGATATTTAAAGTTGGTCACACTAATGATTTTAAGACATTCTTGTTGGTCTTGCATCTGGCCACTGGTGTCCTGCTGACTAACTTTGCTTCTGCATGTTTGCCTAAGTAGGATGTAACCATTTTAAAGATTGTTAAGCACGGATTAATTCTGACAAGCAGTTTTTTTTTTGCCCACCAAATCTGACATGGCAGTCTTTATATGGAATTACAGTGACACAGGTGACAGTGTAGTGTACAGTTTATTTTTAATCTCCCTGACAATGATCCTAAAGTTTTGCCTATTTAAATAGCATTTTGTTTTGTGCTAGCCTCATTTATCCATTTGGTTGATTTTTAGTGCATAAGAATTACAATGCTCAGGTCAAAGGGAGGATAAACCTATGAAAAAGTTATGAGATACAAAAGGAATAAAAAGTGGCAGTAATTTCTTTCACAAATTGATTTAAGAAAAAAGTCCCTGGGCCCCATTTTTTATTCCTAAAGGGATTATAGTAGACTAATGGCCAATGAAAAGGATAACAGTTCCTCTAGTGGGTTACAGACAATGTCTGACTGAAGTCAAGTACATTATGGTAAGCAAGAGCAGATTTTATCAAGAAGGAATAGTACCGGGGAAGTTTAATAAAGCTGAGGCCCTATAGTTTTGTATTATGATATTTCAAGACATCCCTGTCTACTGATTCATGAACAGTAGAGTGCAGTCCTAAATATGACAGAGTAAGGGAAACTTTGGCATAAAAATTTATTTCAAGTGCATCACAAAAACAAATGCCAAACAATTTTTGTCAACCAAGAGTCAGTCAACAATTTACATCCTGAAGTCCATGTAATTTACAAATTACTGTGCTTTCAAACAGTACTGCACTTTTGTACCACCACTGGGCTTGGCTTCACCATAAATCATTGTTGGTATTTCTGTACCCACACTAACTGGGGCAATGCTCTCGAACTAAGCTGATCTTGTCTTGGAAAAAAAACAAGGAAAAAAAAATCAGATGCTGCAGGGAGCCGTGCTGGTAATCCAACGGGTGGCACTCCTCCACCTCAGTCACGTGGCAATTACTGAAGATTTTGCTTACCTAAGATTTCTTTTCAGTTTCAGCAGGATACTTCCTGTACCCAACTGTTGTGAAATATTGTTATATGATGATAAAAATTCCTGCGTTTTTTCCCCCAAGAGATAGAATCATAGGACTGGAAGTGAACTTGAGAGGTCTTCTAGTCTAGTCTCCTGCACTGAAGGTAGGACTAAGTATTATCTAGGCCATCCCTGACAGGTATTTGTCTAACCTGCTCTTAAAAATCACCAATGATGGAGATTCATAACCTCCCTAAGCAATTTATTCTAGTGCGTAACCACCCTGACAGGAAGTTTTTCTTGGTATCCCACCTAAACCTCCCATGCTGCAATTTAAGTGCATCGATTCTTGTCCTAGCATATGAGGTTAACAAGAACAATTTTTCTCTTCCTCCTTGTAGGAACCTTTTATGTGCTTGAAAACTTATCAGTCTTCTCTTCTCCAGACTAAATAAACCCAATTTCTTGCACCTTCCCTTAAAGGTCATTTTTGTAAAGACTTTTAATCACTTTTGTTGCTCTTCTCTGGACTTTCTCCAATTTGTCCACATCTTTCCTGAAATGTGGTGCCCAGAACTGGACACAATACTCCAATCAGCACAGGGTAGAGTGGAAGAAGGATTACTTCTTGTGTTTTGTTTACAACACTCCTGCTAATACATTCCAGAATGATCTTTGCTTTTTTTTTTTTTTTTTTGCAACAGAGTTACACTGTTGACTCATATTTAGCTCTTTCCACAGTACTCCTTCATAGGCAGTAACTTTTCATTTTGTATGTTCCTTCCTAAGTGGAGTACTTTGCATTTGTCCTTATTGAATTCCATCCTATTTACTTCAGACCATGTGTCCAGTTTGTCCAGATCATTTTGAATTTTAATCCTATCCTACAAAGCATTTGCAACTGCTCCCACCTTGGTACTGTCTGTGAATTTTATACGTGTACTCTCTCTGTCATTATCTAAATCATTGATAAAGATATTGAACAGAACCAGACCCAGAACTCATCCCTGTGCGACTCCACTTGATATGCCCTTCCAACTTGACTGTGAACCACTGATAACTATTCTCTGGGAATCATTTTCCAACCAGTTATGCACCCACCTTATTGTAGCTCCGTATCTAAGTTGTATTTCCCTAGTTTGCTTATGAGAACGTCATGCAAGACAGTATCAAAAGCCTTACTAAAGTCAAGATATACCACATCTACTACTTTCCCCTAGCCACAAGTCTCGCTATCCTGTCAAAGAAAGCTGTTAGGTTGGCTTGACACTATTTGTTCTTGACAAATCCATGCTGACAGTTATTTATCACTTTATCATCTTCTAGGTATTTGCAAATTGATAGCTTAATTATTTGCTCCATTATCTTTCCAGGTACTAAAGTTAAGATGACTGGTCTGTAATTCCCCAGGTTGTCCTTATTCCCCTTTTTATAATTGACACTGTATTTGATCTTTTCAAGTCCTCTGGAATCTCTCCCATCTTCTATGGCTTTTTGAAGATAATCACTAATGGCTCAGATATCTCCCTTGTCAGCTCCTTGAGTATTCTAGGATATATTTCATCAGGCCCTGCCAACTTAAAATTACTTAAATTAGAGATCTTCAACTTGTTCTTCCCCAAATTTAGCCTCTGATCCTCTCGTTTCTCCCCTCGTTGAGTAATGGGTCTACCCTGTCCTTGGTCTTCCTCTTGCTTCTAATGTATTTGAAGAATGTTTTCTTGTTACTCTTTATGCCCCGGCCTGAAGACTAACTAACTAAACTAGAACTTTTACAAACTAACCGATACAGGTACTATTGAACAATGAACGGGATTTGGGACGAGCTGCAGCAAAACTGGAGCAAATAGTTCCGATGCACTGTCACTGGCGGCAAGAAGGAACTGAGGATGGGGGGAGCGCATGGCTCCCCTTATAGCACGCTATAGTGGTGCCACTCCAGGGGTCACAGCAGCGCTCCCCCTACGGGTGCTGCTGAGGGAAAAACTTCCGGCACCAGTGCACATGGCCCCATTCATCCCAATGGGTGCTAACCCAGATGTCAATGATGACATGGTTCTCAAAGGAAACCTGCACACCACCTTCAAAAGATGAGTCTGGGAAATAAAATTCACAACTCTGCTAAAACTAAAAACCATGGTCTCAGAGACACTGGTTTTATGGCTCCTTACAACAATTTGCACACATGCCTCAATGCATACTAACCCTTAATCGCCCACTTCCTTGTAAGTGGTCTATAACATGTGTGAACCTTTTATGCTTAACAATCTGTCTCAACTTATATTTAGCTTAAACAGTATATTCCCCAGACATGAAGAAGAGCTCCGATACACTCGAAAGCATGTACCTTTCACCAACAAAAGTTGGTCCAATAAAAGATATTCTTCACCTACCTTACCTCTCCCAGCGATGATAGTGCCACAGTTTCAGGGCTAGCCATACCCCTGAGCCCTCTGCGGTATTGGGCCTTGTGATTTCACCTCTCCTGAGGTGGAATCCCACAATTCTCCCACTCTGGTAGCCCAGCGCCTGGACTACAGCACCCTGTGATCAAAAATGCTTACCTTAGCAGGGCTGACTGGTTTCAGCACCTACAGTTGCTCGCTTTGGGATCTTCTGAGCAGCGGTCAATACAGTGACCAGACAGCCTTCCTAAACCAAATGTTTATGTAAACTGAAACAGTGGGAACAAAAGCATAATGTACGAGAAAAAAGCTTTTCAAAACACTATACACAGATCCATCTCACCTAGAGGCTTGGCATACCTTGGCAGGGACCTTCGGAAGGATTCCCTTTATCCTCTTCCCCAAACTGCTTCCTCCCGAGAAATTGTCGTTTATATCCAGCCAGAAGTCCTTTATCTCAGGGCTTGTCTACACTTAAAATGCTGCAGCTGCGTTGCTGTAGCGTTTCAGTGGAGATACTACTTACGCCAACAGGGCTTCTCCCATTGGTGTCAGTACTCCACCTCTCTGAGGGGCAATAGCTAGTGCTCTCTACACCAGCGGTTAGACTGATTTAACCGCGTCACTCGGGGTGTGGATTTTTCGCACCCCTGAGCAGTGTAGTTATACCAACCTAATTTTCTGGTGACCAGGGCTCAGTTTCCCAGTCCTTCTGGCTCTGCCACTAAAAACCAGTCCAGTGAGTTCAGCAGGATATTGGAGGCATAACTTCAAAGTGAATGGCTCTTGCATTGTCCCTTATGTGTTGGTACATGGATGGCCATTTGAAACCATAATATTCTTTCCAGCATATGTGCAGTCAATCTCTTCCTTAAGTATTCACACAGTCACACTCCTTACAACAATCAAACATAGAGCTACTTACATTACTACAGAGAAACTCCCTATCAGTCACAGATACTTTGTATGTCAACACTTAACTATTTCCCTGCTCCAAGCACTCAAGAAAGGAAAAGAAACATAACATGAGAAAGATTGACACAATGTCTTGAATGTTCATTCATTTTGGTTTGGTCTGTAACACTTGGCAGATTTGAACAGAGACAACTCTTTCCCGAAGTTTCATTTTCCCATGAAAGCAAGGCTGTAAGAGATAAATTCCTCACTGTTAATTCTGTTTGGTCAGTAATGATAAACTTCATCGCTCCCCCCAGTCAGTCAGTCAAGACTAGTATATACTAAAGTCTAGCAATCCATCCCTTTCCTTTCCAGATTAACTATTACTTGGCTGTGAACGTCTATCAAATCAGAGAGAAAAAGCAAAACAAACAAAAAAGTGACCCTTCCTAAGGGGAAGTGGGAGGGATGAAAGATGAGAGAACTCTGACAAACAGAATCAAGTTGTTGTGGATTAAAGAACAGGAATTGACTGTTGATAAGCATTCTGGAGACTTTAAAGACAGAAGCACATAGATAAACTTATGTTTCAATTGGGTTGGAGAGACAGAACCATGGGATGATTAGACTTTTTTAAATGCTAAATAGGAAAAAGCATGTATCAAACCCACAGCACTAGGAAACAGTGACTAGTTGAGTTCCCAAACCCCAGCTCTTGAAAACATTGTTACTTTAAGACACTATATATAAATGGCACCTTAGAGACTAACATTTATTTGAGCATAAGCTTTCGTGGGCTACAGCCCACTTCTTCGGATGCATAGCTATGAAAGCTTATGCTCAAATAAATTTGTTCGTCTCTAAGGTGCCACAAGTACTCCTGTTCTTTTTGAGGATACAGACTAACACGGCTGCTACTCTGAAACCTATATATAAATGGTTTTCTGAATTGGCACAGCAGATGGAGCCAGGATATATAAACACCTTAAAAATATACATACTTCCATTTCCCCTCTGCAATCCCAAACTGAAGATGATGGGGGAAGGGTCACCTCAGAATCAGATAGGAGGTTGGAAGTTGCTACCTTTCCCTCCTCTGATGCTGCAGTTTTGGCCCTGGGCTGGAGTTCCCAGGTTGTTAAGCTGTGCTCCACGCCACTTGCATGAAGCTGGTGGCTATACAAGTTACGCTTTGATTGAAATCCCAGGGGCAAATTCAGTGGTAACAGTAAGACTAGAGGGAGTCTAAACTGGCATAATTTACTTTTTCTCCTAGCATCCCTAAACTACACCCCCATTCAACTTTAGACACACATTTACTTATAAAAGTGTAATGAGTTTCTGCCATTTCATATCACCTCTGAATTTGGTCCACATGGTTGAAGGGAGTCTATGCTGATGTAACACATATGCTGAAGAGCCAGAAGAGACGAGAGTAGCAAGTAACACAATGGTATAAGCAGGTGTAATTTATGCCTTCCTCTGGATTCCAGTGTGCATATTAAACCAACTTACATAGAGTTACTGATATGCTAGGGAGTCTAACTTTTACGTCCCTTTTGAATTTGAACCAAAGGGTCAAGGGGAGTTTTATCTGCACAAGAAACAAAAGAACCACACTCTTAGTTGGAACTGGAACATTACCATAAATGTTATGTTTTATTTTACACAGAAAATTTTAAATCTTCTGGTGGATAAGGAAAATAGAGGTATTTCTTGCTCTTATTCCTCAAATACTTTTGAGCAGCCAAGTGATTAAAAAAGGATAGCTTTATTAGAGTTTGATCATTTTGTATGGTGATAATTAGATTTTATAGTTCGATTAATTATATTTTTAGAAAGCCCCCTATCCGACTTTAAGATACACGTCTTGAATTCAACAAGCTTCCCTCCCAAATGTTGAAGGTAGATTTTGCACAAAGTAGAAGAATATATTCATTAAAACTCACCCAAGAAACCACAAAAATAAACCCTGAAAACAGTGTTGTAACAGTTCAATTTCAAACTACACTTGGACTTAAAATGCTGCTTTTTTTTTTTTTTTTAATGTGCATATTCTCATATTATGCTACAAACAATAAATGGAAAGAGTAAAAATATTTAGGCATAATACAGGCATCAGCAATTTTTTCATTATCACAAGTGGCAGAACTGAAGAAGAGGGAGCTAACAGGTGATGTGCCCTAGAACAAAGCTGTTTACATGGTCAATGAAGCACTGCAGTTAAAAAAGTGCATGAATGCAAAGATGATACAGTAGTGAGGTTATCTTCCTTACTGACATCTGATATGATTTCAAAATCAACATTTCTGCCAGGGGCATGGATTCATTCCAGATTCGTCCTTTCCACTTCTTCAGATTCATTTTCTTCTTCTGTCCAAGGCATTGGTATTAGCAGTGGTACTGGCTGGTACAGCATTGACTAATGATAAGACAATGGCATTTTGCCATTGATTTCAATGTAATGGTGGCAACATGATGGCTTAGACAGACAAAGATCAGTACCAGAAACAATAAATTGACAAGCACTTTGTTTACTCAGATTTGGATAAAATTTACAGAGTCCTTAGTTTTATATGACAGCAAAAAATGGCTTGCATTTAATTCTAGCTACAGGTACTCTGGTAAAGAGCTTTGGTTCACTTCCTTTACCCTGTTCTATGCATGTGTAGTTACAAATTGAGAAGATTTGGTCACAGTCCAATGATTAATGTGGTGCAGTGAGAATGTCTCACTATTTCTATATGTATCTTTCATGAAACTAGTTACAATGCTGAATGTTTTTAATATATTTTAGGGTTCACCAAAAAAGTTCATCTAAGTTCTGTGCGGCCAAAGAACATGCAACTCCCATCAGGTTCCTTGACCTTATGACTTTGGCAGTGCAGAAGTTCCACATTTTCCATACAACACCTGTAATTGCTACAGTTTTAAATTCACATAAGGTATGAGAAAATGCTTTTGACTGTATGGATCTTCTGGATCAAGATCCCAAAATAAACAAGTATCCAAAACAGGATTTTTCGTTCAACAACATAAATGAATTGTATTTCAAAACTTTTCTTAGTGAAACAAACACCCAGTATGGACTATGCTACACTGAAAGGCATAAGATATTTCAGTGAAGAGCTGAAATAGTGAGTTGGGAAACACCGTAGATAACTCACCAAAGGAAAAACACTTGTTTTACCTTTGTTTGCTTCTTTCTTCTGTATAAAAGGATCTTCAAAGTCTCCTTTTCTTCCAAACAGAGGGATTCCCCCTGCTCTTCATTTTAAAAATATGGAATGTCTTGTCTTCTCTATTTTCGATGGAGGACTGGATAGGGAGATTCCTCAGCCCTCAATTGAAGTGTGGATATTTGAAGATTTAGCAAAAAGAGCTTTTCTCCCAAGTGGAGGAAAAATGGGGAGGGAATTAAAACAGTTTGAATCACATTCAGGCCTTTTTTATATAGTATAAAGGAAGCTCACGATCTTGATAATGGATTACATTATACAATCTAATCCCCGGTTCACTTTTATCTATGTTACTGAAGATATAAGCTTACCAGCTTTGCTTAAATCTGTCAAAAGCTCTAGGTTTAAAAATAGTTACTGTAAGTAAATACGTATATAATTGAGTCACACCTTCAGATGGAATGTGCTACAGATAGATAACCATCATCACACCTTTTGAAATCATATTTTCACCTGCTTAGTGCACATACCTGTAGCTCTTCAATACTGTCCTTAATTGCTGTGTAAGTCAATATGCAGAGTTTCAGACTTTTATATTTGTTCTTCCCTGGAAGAAGAATTACTACTTGGCTTCTGGGCACTATTGTAGTGTTACTATTTTGCATATTTTTGAAAATGGTTAATATTATTTTTGATATGACAGCAGATAAAAAAATCTTTAACAGACTTTGAACCTATGTGCCAACACTTTACATACTTCAATCTAATACAAAATAACGGGGCCATCCCAAAAATGTAATAAATAAGAAGCCTAAAGGTTGTTGATGAGATTTAAGGATAAACTAAACCACTTATTTTTGTGAGGTCCAAAGTGAGGCCCATTGTACTGCCAGATGGGCAACTTTTGAACTTTATCCACTCTTCCCTCCCCTTTTCACTATTTTATTAGTAGTAAAAGAAAAAGACAAGATAGAACCAACAACAGTACTATTGGGTGTCGCTCCAATAAACACGTACACATAAATATTTACATCTTTTACTGTTCTAGCACAAAATGTTCTCTATAAAGATGAGGAATCAAAATATTTTCAGGTAACAGGATTACCTAAGGATGCATATTAACTCCTTTTCACAAAATAATCGAGTTTCTTCATTAAAATCAGACAGTATTTGAGTTCTACAAAACAAACGCTACAAAGTTCTTCATTTACTTCTGAGAGAAAGTAAATTAGTGCAGATATATTATTTCTGAAATCCTTTACTATAACAGTACTAGCAACCAACTTCACAGCAAGAGTTAGTGGAAGGTTACATTTCTGAGCTAGAGTAGTGTGCAGTTTACATAATTAAAACACAAACTTTATAAAACAAAAAATGTGAGTATTTAATCTGTGATGGATTCTAGATTCTTACATATTTCACAATTACAAAGCCCCCATTTAATTTACTCTACTCAATCAAGTCTTTCAAAAGAAATCTGAGCTCCTGCAGTATCTAATATAGCTTCTAGTCCTATGGAAAATAGTTTTGTTTTTTTTAAAAAAGGTCTCCTATGAATAGAAGAAAGGTGCAATTAATTTTTGTTTCAGAAGCAAGCCTCTAACTTCACTTTAAACCCAATGTGGCTTCAAAATAAATGTGTTCAGATGCAGTATTATACAGATCAGTAAGGAATATACAAAAAGTAAGGTGTGTAATACTGTGACAGATTTCCAATGTGCTGACATACAGTAATCCGTGACCATCTCTAAAGAAATTGGCTGTAAATCCTGAAGAACCATGCCTCTGAACTTAATGACCCATCAACACATTGCATCCGTTTCTGGTCTAAAAAAATAGCTATATAATACACTAATATACAATGTATCTGCTTGCAAACACAGGAGTAGCCATAAATAAAACTTTATTCTTCCATTTCATTTACAAGCTATCAAGTACCATGTATTTACACAGTACTGGACACTTAAAATAGTTGCAGTCACAGAATGATCCAGACTGAATAGAAAGCCGTTGATAAAGTAAAGGATTTTAAGATAAAAGCAAAGTAATACTGTAACAGACAGGTGGCAAAAAAGCAGTTTTGTAATGTTGCATCAATTCTGGTTGAAACAAAAACCGAGCCCCATGCGATTCTCAGCTTTAATTGTTTGTAGTCTGGCTAATGTCTGTACAGCCATTTTGTCTTTTGCAATTATTAAAATAAAAAAAGTTAAAAACTATAGCAGCAACAAGCAAACCCTGTGACAGGTAGGCAAGGGTTAAGAACTAAAAAAGTTTATATGATGTGCTTATGAAGGTTTGCAGAGTTTATCTTCCATCAGCTGGAGTTCGACTGAGTGACAACATGATTCGGGCAAATCGCTCACACAGTTCATGTGTGGAATAGGAAGGTAACTTTGGTGGATCATTGAAACCTTTAATCTCCGTAGAGCAATCTAGAAGTTTTGGCAGGAAGTCTGTCAGCTTTTCTTGCAAGTTAGCTGCAAATATATATAAAAAAAGTCAATATAAGCACTTACTGCCCATAGGAGCAATAAAGTGAAAAATTGCTCCACTGCACCAACTTCCTCTTTGAGTTAGTTTCACTTTCTTACAAACACCTTTCCTTAATACTCTAGGCTTCAACTAGGAATAAATGAGTCATTCAGTATGACAGTGCTCAGTACTAGACTAAAATATTCTCAAGATCATCAGGAATACACTGAAACAAAGATTAAATATGCAATGGTATGAATGTGAAACCTTTTCCATCTTTAAACAAACTTCATACAATACTTAGCTCTTTTAGGGCTCAATACAGGGACATTTGTCATCTGTGGATTTCAAAGCATATTTGAAGGGGGAGGGATAGCTCAGTAGTTTGAGCATTAGCCTGCTAAACCCAGGGTTGTGAGTTCAATCCTTGAAGGGGCCATTTAGGGATCTGGGGCAAAAATCTGTCTAGGGGTTAGTCCTGCTTTGAGCAGGGGGTTGGACTAGACCTCCTGAGGTCCCTTCCAACTCTGATATTCCATGATTCTATATTTCAAAGGAACAAAATATTGATAAGATAGAACTTGAAGATAAGATATAAGCTATATCTGACTTCAAGATCAGAATCATTTTGTCTACAGCATCGTGTGTGTGTGGAGGAGCCTTTGAAATTAAGAAATACGTATAGGCTGACTAGAGAGCAAGTGTGAAAAATCGGGACCGGGAGTCGGGGGTAATAGGTGCCTATATTAGACAAAGCCCCAAATATCGGGACTGTCCCTATAAAAATCGGGACATCTGGTCACCCTAAGTACATATGACTTACGTTCCATTTCTTGTCCAAGATACGAACACCAGCGGTTTCTCATATCTTCTACAGCAGCAATATCCTTTTCTTCTGTTTCATCCACCAGTAGTAATGGCAAACATGGGACAATAAGCTCATTCATAATGATCAGTCCATTATTTACTTCCTGATCATCTCCAGACTCAAAGAGTGCCGCAGCATGTTCATTTAGTTTCTTCATGCAACACCATAAAAAAGGAAAACTTATAAGTACTTAGCATTTCACGTTTCGCCAAGTATCAGCTTTTAAAAAAAAGATTTATTCCTCAAACAAAAAAACAACTTGAAAATCAGCAGTGACCATATCACAAGTTTTAAGTCAGGGCAATCTTGTAAATTCTTCACTAAACATGTCAGGTCTTATGCTATGTTTCCCTCTAACAGACCCCTGAACGGGTTCCTGATTCCTCGTAATTGTTGTAGCCATCCCTGCCGAAGGCTAGATCCCCACTCCCTTTGTTGCTACTTCTTTCTATGGCTGATTAAAATCAAGTTAAGGGGGCGGGGAGGGGAGGGGAGGGGAGGGAGGAGGAGAGAGAAAAGAATCAATTTCTATTGCTGCCTTTTCTAGCATTAGTCTCCTGTTGGCTAGTCCCACTGTGGCAATGTGTCCATTTGCTGTCCAAAACTAGGGTGTGCCACTATCCTTTGTCACACTATGTGTAGCAGTGGACAGATTCATTATAATGCCACAGTAAAACAGGCAGCTACATATGCTGTAGGAACACCAGAAATTATAATTTTTCCTTTTAATCCTCATATTTTACATTGCTTCCTTCTCCATTGTTGGCCCTGTTCTTACAAGAGGAGGGATGCTCTTAACTTGTTACATTAATGTACAAAGTGTTTTTTAACTGTAACTTTGCATCACAATTACCTATGGTTGTCAACTACACCTCTACCCCGATATAACATGAATTCGGATATAACGCGGTAAAGTAGCGCTCCGGCGGGGCAGGGTTGCGCGTTCCGGCGAATCAAAGCAAGTTCGATATAACGCGCTAAGATTTTTTGGCTCCCGAGGACAGCGTTATATTGGGGTAGAGGTGTATTTCACACATGCAACAACTACTAAAAAATTAGGGTCATATTCCACTTACTAGCAAACATTCTCTTCTGTAATGGGATATCAGCTCTTCATCATGCCCTCTATACAGGCCTTTGGACAAGAGTTCTTTGTTATTCTGATAAGCATAGATAAGGTAAAGCAAGGCTTCCATATAACTAAAAACACACACAAAAAAATATATATACACACATCAGATTTATAATGCTCTTGTACAGGTAGGTATAATTTGTTTCTGTATCTTGTCAAAGGTCAATACAATAAAAAAAGCATTCAAACACTCACACTTGATATGGTTTCCCTTGGTATTGGCTAGGACATTTTCTCCTCAATGCACATCAGTACAACTTTCTGTTGCAACCATAAGCCGGAGCCAAAGCTGAAATCAATGGGAGGTTTTCCACTGACTTCAAATGGCTATGAATTCGGCCTTATATACACAGGAAAACAGTTTTCTTCTACACATTCGTGACACATTCGGTCTGATTCTCCACTATCCTGCACTTTGTGTAGCCACTTACACCTTTGCAAATTGGGTGTGGGATAGTGTGATTTTATTTCTCAAGAGTGAACTTCTAAGAGAAAACTTATTTTCAGGTACGTTAATTATAGTGTCCCCAAATTACCACTAGTATTTAGACTGATGGAAATGTTCACAGATTTGAGACTGGCATGACTTCCCCAAAAGCAAATATTTGTAGTATCAGTCTACTGGCAATTTTCACCTTAAACTAAAATAAAGTAATGACAGAGACATGTACACTACTGTCAAGAGGATGAATAATAAAGAACCTGACAACAAGATTTGATGATAGACAAAACAGACCTCACTGCTTTGACACTGGTTGTCAAAAAAGATTAGCCAGTGTTGCATCTTTCACTTTTAGTGAATACATTAGGAAATCTTGGCATAGTCTGAGTTAGAGACACAGAAAGAGAAAAACGAAGGCAAGTATCTTCTTAAGATGCCTTGCAATGATTGCTCATTTAAAGAAAAAATGTATTTTTGTACAAGCAAACATCTTAAGGTGAATGCCTCAATAAAAAAAGTTTCAGCACAACAGAGCACTGAGGTGTATTTGTTGCAGCTACACTAGTGGGAATAGGAGGCTAGATCCTCTTTGGACATTTTCTGTACCTTTTAGCATTACATACACATGAAAATCATAGAGAATACATGCAAGGATATACCAGGGCCTTCATAGTGGAGCAACTTACACATTTGGATGTTATAGCAAAAATTTGTGTTGTTAGTTCCTAAATGCATGACCTTGCACTATTACATTTCATCACATTTCTATTACTCCAGTTTACAAGGTCATCCAGACGACCTTGTACGATACTCCGGTCCTCCTCCGTATTGGCAATACCTCCAAGCTTTGTGTCATCTGCAAAGATAGTGGAGTTCCTCAGGGACTGGTCTTGGGACCAATCTTATTTAACATTTTTACTACTGACCTTGGCACAAAAAGTGGGCATGTGCTATTAAAATTTGCGGATGTCACGAAGTTGGGAGGTATTACCAATACAGAGGAGGACTGGAATATTAGACAAGAATATCTGGATGACCTTGGTAAACTGGAGTAATAAAAATGGGATGACATTTAATAGTGTAAAGCGCAAAGTCATGCATTTAGGAACTAACAACAAGAATTTTTGCTATAAGCTGGGGACTTATCAGTTGGAAGCGACAAAGGAGAAAGACCTGGATGTATTGGTTGATGATAGGATGACTATGAGCCACCAAGGTGATGAGGCCATGAAAGAGGTTAATGCAGTCCTAGGATGCATCAGGTGAGGTTTTTCCAGTAGAGGCAGGGAAGTGCTAGTACTATTATACAAGGCACTGCTGAGACCCTCATCCGGAATACTATGTGCAATTCCGGTCTCCCAAGTTTAAGAAAGATGAATTCAAACTGGAACAGGAGCTGAGAAGGGATATGAGGATGATCAGAGGAATGAAAAACCTACTTTATGAAAGGAGACACAAACAGCTTAGCTTGTTTAGCCTAACCAAAAGAAGGCTGAGGAGAGATATGATTGTTCTCTATAAATACATCAGAGGGATAAATACCAGGGAGGGAGAGGAGTTATGTAAGCTAAGTACCAATGTGGACACACAAACAAATTGATATAAACTGGCTATCAATAAATTTAGGCTCGAAATTAGAAAGACTTCTAACCATCAGCGGAGTGAAGTTCTGGAACAGCCTTCCAAGGGGAGCAGTGGGGGCAAAAAACCTAACTGGCTTTAAGACTGAGCTTGATAAGTTTATAGAGGGGATGCTATGGTGGGACTGGCTATGATGGCATGAGGCTCATCGGCGACTGCTAGCTTCAAAAATTCCCAATGTCTGGAGACAGGGCACTAGATGGGGAGGGCTCTGAGTTACTACACAGAATTCTTTTCCAGGCATCTGCCTGGTTGGTCTTCCCCACATGCTCAGGGTCTAACTGATCGCCATATTTGGGGTCGGGAATGAATTTTCCCCCAGGTCAGATTAGCAGAGACCTTGGGGGATTTTCACCTTCCTCTGCTACATGAGGCATAGATCACTTGCAGGTTTAAACTAGGTAAATGGTGGATTCTCTGTAACTTGAAGTCTTTAAATCATGATTTGAGGATTTCAGTAACTCAGACAGAGGTTAGGGGTGTATTACAGGAGTGGGTGGGTGAGGTTCTGTGGCCTGCAATGTGTCAGACTAGATGATCACGATGGTCCCTTCTGACCGTAAAGTCTATTTGGAATGGCAGTTTATGGAATAGAAAAACTGAAAGAGAAAGATTATTCAATTATTAAAAAGGAGTTGGCTGAGGGGGTTGTGTTTTTCACATTCACAAGTATAAGATGTGTCCCAGTGCTGCAGTTTCAGAAGATTAAGGAAAGCAATGGTGATTTGTGCATGGCATCAGTGCCCTCTTACAGCACTAAACACTGTGCCTAAAATTATATAGTGGTGGTACAGGCACTGATCTGTCCATTCTCTCTCAAACTTCAGAGTTCAAAGACGTACACATACAATTCAGAGAAGAAAGTGAGGCAAACAGAGAGCATATATACGCAGAAGCAAGTCCCTCAAGGAATGACAATTCCTAGTTAGTATCTACTCCTCCTTTGGGATAGCCATAGGTGATTAATCAAGCAATACAAGCCATATCAATCAATCAAGCCCAAGTGGAAAGAGGGCAGAGAAGTTCTCTATGGAGTGATTTATGTTACTCTTCCAAGCTGGACATCCATCTAAGACAGTGGTATCCAGATAGTAATGCAATGTAAAAGTATTGAGAAAACACCATACAACAGCTCAATAGATCTCAATGATGGGAACATTGTACAGGCAAGACATTTGCTGTGTTACTCCTACTGAAACATGCTTTAAGAGTCTCAGGGAGTGGAACTCTGGCTAAGACATAAAATGTCTCAACACAATTTTAATCCTGGCTCAACCAGGTTAAGCATGGATGGCTATGTGGCTGCCACCAGTCCATGGCTGGGCAACGTCCCTCAAGTTTGATCTTCAGGGCTCCATGTGCCAGGACTTTATCTCCAAGATGGGCTACATGACCAAAAAGTGCTTGTGGTAATGACTGATGATGACTTCAGTCCTGTCAAGGCCAGTTCTCAATAATACGTCCCTGTTACTGATAAAAATCGAACTCTTATGGCTGGTAGTTGCCACTGACACACATACGAAATGCCTCCTGCTGTCTTGTTTAAGCATCATCCATGTTTTAGATCCATAAGAGGATCAGCAGTACACAGGTTTGATAAATCTGTACTTTTGTATATACTTTCATCTTCTTTTGGCTCCAGAACCTACGCAGGTCTTTCATGGCTGAGGCTGCTAAACTGACTCTCCTTAGGATGTCTGTCTGGCTGTGCCCGTCTGATGACAAATTATTGCCTAGAGAGCTGAAATCATCCACTTCTTCCGGCAGCACAGATGTCTTATATCAACTTTTGCCCTGACATTCTGGATTTTTGATTTTGCCCAAGAAATCTTTAGCCCAAGGGCAGCTGCCCTGTAGCAAACTCTCCTGTCTTTCAGGTCATATGCAAGCTGTCTGAAGAGGACATCATCCACATAATCCAAGTTGGTAAAAGAAGTTGAACAGACAATTATACTGGTATTTGTGGAGACTTGATCAAAGAGCCAATCTATTGTATGGCAGAATGGCGATGAGGCCAAGACACATCCCTGCTTCACCTGGGATCTACTGTAAACTCTGTTAGACCTAGAGGTCCTGCATTGCACCTGTGCCCGAGAGTTATTATGTAGATCTTTAATTCACCTCAAGAAGATATCAGGAACATCAGTGCCTTGTAGGGCCTTCCTCAGGGTAGCTCTATTAACAGAATTGAAGATTAAGTCTCCATATGCTCCTGTCAAAGGATGACAGAATTCTTGATGGATCTCAGATAAAAGATGAAGACCAAGTACAACGCCCATTGTAGATCATCCAGCAGTGACGTCTGACTGCCCTGGGTGATGGCGTTTCACAAGGTTAGGCTGGAGCTGGGTGAGTAGGACATGTATGAAAACTTTTCCGGTAACAGAAAGCAAGGTTATTGGTCTCTCTCTCCTAACTCAGCACATGGGCATTACCCCTTACAAAGTGGGATGATGATCCCTTCCTTCTACTCTACTGGTAACTTCCCTGTACAAACTTGGAAAAAACGGTGTAATGCTACACTTATGGACTGTACGGAGCAACTGAGAAGTTTGGGGTTATGCCTCAGATCCAGCATCGTGCCTGCTTTGCAGTTTCTTTATGGCAGAGCAGACTTCATACGAAATAGGTACTCTACACAGGTTTTGGGTGCAGGGACTGCATCTACTACTAATGTGACCAGATCTGAGCTTTGAGTCACTTCACCACTTCAGGATGGTTAAGTGCACATTCATAATATTCTTTTCATCTTTGCAGGACTTCTTTTTGGGTTGAGCATGTTTTACCATCAGCCTTATTTATCCACATAAACCATGCGCAAAGTCCAGTTTTGGATCAATGTGATAGAATAACTTTGAATGCAGGTTGTAATTTGTTAGACCTTATTCCCTCTTTTGCCAAGTTCTCAAAATAAGCCTAGGTGCTTACGCTCCCTCTGTATAATAAGAGGGTGTTGCTGGCAGGACATTCTTAGCAAGAGGTCCTTGACTTTGGAAATTGCTCTCCACTTTGGTCTTCAGAGGTTAAATTTACTAACCTACTGGGCATTTAAGAAAGCCAGTTGCCTCCCACTTCCCCCCAAAAATTATTGAGAACAGTGGAGGTAATTATATTTATGCGTTGTTCTTCTGTATTGTGTCATTTTAATTTATGCAAGAAATTGTCAAATATATATAGCTGCCCATTCTGATATATTCAAAGCAATATTGATCTTTTCTGAAAAAGAATGGTGTAATTGCAATACACTTACAATTTTTTTTTACATTTATTATTTTTCCATTAATTTGGTTTATCGTTTACATTGCTTTCCCGTCCCCTCAGAAACTGAGTGTTTAACGTAACCAATTTAAAATAACCCCCGTGTCTGAATTCTAGAATGTCACCTCTTACCTCTTTTTTTGAAAAAGTTCCAATCCTACCATGAGATACATGGTTGTTTCTCTGTAATTTCTATATTCTTGATGCCATCTCTGCACATAAGAAAGTGTATTAAGAATGTTCATTCATACAAAGGAGAGCTACATTTTGCACTCTTCACACAGCATTGCATACACACAATAAGCACTCATGAATTGTTTGGGGATAAATCAAAGAATTCGGAAAATATTTTTCACATAAAAAGAAAAAAAATCAAACTGTCTAAATATTTGTCACACAAAGAAAATTCTTAAACTTTGTAAAGTGATGAAACAAAAATCCCATAGGATTATGTTTACATAATTCATTGCCATTTGAAAGGAACAAATTCAGCTGTCTAAGGGGAATTCCACGCAGGATTGTAAAATGTCCTTTTTATCTCCTGGGAGTGGGAAGGAGAACAACCAAAATAGGATTATCTGTTTTTTGGACTTCTATTTACATGACTATTTATCTCTCTCTCTCTGTGTGTGTGTGTGTGTGTCAGAGAGAGAAAATGAGATATAAACATCAGACTAATTTTAATCTATGAAGAGGGGAAAGGGGATGGCAAAAAGTAAAATGGGAAGTGATGAGAATCTTGTCTTGTCATAGAGGCTGAAGAAAATCATAACTCTGATCCTGAAGCAAAATGTTACAATACTGCAAACCAAAAGCAATGTGGTTTGTATAGGAATCACTTTACAAATATTTTATAGGCAAACAAATGTTTTACTTCAAATTTGCAGCATGTTTCTATTCCAGTTGGTTAGAATGGCAGCTCTTAATTGCCTGCAAGGGACAGAACTCCAACCCCAACATGGCTTGCCAGATATCCATTTATGGTGAAATTCACCCCAACGTAAAGAGCCTGCATGAGGTTCTATGAAACATTTACTGTCTATTTATGATCAATCCTAATGTTACCTTTGCAGATATGTCTTCCTCTCCCCCGTTTAGCAGAAAAAAGATGTTTTACACATGTGCAAGGGGGAGAGGTGGCACCCAGGTGTGACAGAGCCAAGATCTGTAGTGTACACCTATGTAAAGTTATGCAGGAGTGGGAAGGAACTTGAAACCAGAACAGAAAAAGAAATGTGGCAGAGAACCTGCCACTCTGTGAATCCTCCAGTCCTTCCCCTCCACTTGGGAGGGAAAGCACACAGAAAGGCCACCGAGCCTATTTCAGGCCTTTAGGCTGGTGAAGCAGTGCAGAGCATCTCTGTCTTCCATTGGTTAGGTGAGGGGGAAAATTGCTTTCTCTTTGGCCCTATAGGCAAAAAGATGCATGGGGACCTGTGTGGGAAGAGAACTGCATCTGAAGGATTTAGGCCCCAATTCATTTAAAGCACATGCATAACTTCAAACATGTGACTAAATGCTTTGCTAAATAGACATCACTTGATATTTAGCTGGAATGTGACCAGTTTCTCAGAAATGACTTGTCAAGGTTTCATTCTTGAGTAGTATGTGTCGGCATTTTAAAATCAGGATGTATTGATCAAGTACTTCAATATTTCAGGCGTTTTGGGGGAAGGGGATTGGGAGAGATTAATCTGAAGTAGTCTCGGTGTGAGAGAGGATGTACATGAATTGGATTCTTGCCAATACATTGGGAATGACAGTATACCAGTTGGAGATAAACTGTAGCCAGGTCCTACTGACCTGAAACCACCCATACATTTTAATAGATGGCCACTTCTTGTAGAAAAAGCCAATTAATTCACACGGTGATAAACTATGGGGCGCTGTTAATGATATCAAATCATTAGGGAGTTGGCCAAGACCAATAAACTCTCTTTTAATTATGGCCCCGCTCAAATTTGACCTTCCCAAAAATAAACGGTCTTTCAACAGAATTGAACATGGGAAATTTGGTTAACAAGAAACTGTGCACTGTAAATGAACAAAAGATATTTTCTGAATTTTAGTAGATAATTATTCTCTGTTACAATTTATTAGGAAAGAAAAAATACTGGCCTCATACTCCTCCATGTTTAGTTCATCAGGCTTTATCATTTCAAGTTTGGCTTGAGCCACTTTCATTATGTTGCGGCACCTTAAAAACATAGAAAGAAGAGTTGCAAAAAATTAATTGGTGGTAACTGCAAACTCACAGACACATGTTAACACTGCAGAGATATTATCCTAAAATACTGCAAGTAAACATCATTAGAGCACTATAACTTTGACTGAAATACAGACAGGAAGTGTGATTTCCTGTATACTTCTTGAGTTCCTTGTCATGTATTCACAGGCAGAGGGTACAGGACTTTCTCATAATTACTTTACAAATATGTAAAACAATCACTATATTTTAACTTTCTTCCTCTACCAAAATACCATATCAGGTTTTTTTTAAAAGTTAAAAATCAGGTGGCTTAAATCTTCCTGAACTTTTAACTAGTTTTTTTAAATGTAATCTTAGAGAATTAGGATCTGAAGCGTCGAGTGCTGGTATTGTGAGGTGGGCAGGATAAAGTACTATGATCTTTCATAGATCTTTCACAATCTTTCAGTTTGTGTTTTTAAATAGGTGAACAAGTGTTAGGGTGGCGCACAGAAATTGCCACAGTGAATTAGACAAGTTATTAGACATCTAGCCTAGTGCGCTGATTTTTACATTGACCAGTACAAGTTGTTTCAGAGAAAGGAGCAAGAATATGTAATGGTAAATTATGGAATAATATTATAAAAATAGTGAACATTTCTTTCTAATCACAATTGATTGATTTATGCCATCAAACATAAGGATTTCTCTTTAATGTTATTCTATCTAAATTAACCATTGATGTTCCCATTATCCATATAAATATTTAATTCTATCCTGAATGCTATTAAGTTCTTGGATGTACTGATATATTGCAGCAAGCAGTTCCACAATTTAATTATATTTCTTAAAAGTAGTATTTCATGTTGAAAATTGCAACATTGTGTAAAGGGAAACCTTTACTGAAGTGGTGGCTAGGCAAATATATTGTTCATGGTGGGTACCTAATAGCCACATTATACATACAATACATAAAGGAGAGTTAACTATTGTATCCTCTGAATAAAAAATGTAATAGTATAAGATTAGCATGTCTCATTTTCCCATTACCTTTCATCAAAGCTCAGATTGTGATCTCCAAACTGTTCCAGTAATGTTCTCTCAATTATTTTCTTTGGTGCCTCGTTTTGCATAAAGTAGACAACTGCATGATGCAAACGGTAATCACATTCGGGTGGTGGATCATCCTGAGCCAATTTTAGTAGCCGTGCGTACTCCAATTTAATTGCCTACATAATTTAACAAAAAAAATCAGTTATTTTTCCCTGACAAGTGAATTATTATTTTTATTTCTGTGAAGTTAACATCCTCATATTGCTGGCCATGCTACAAGATGCTTAGTAATCCCCCAGCCCTGTCCTACTTAAACATATTCCCTAAGTACCCTTGTAATGGGAGTCATTTAACATTTCAAAAACAAAACTGAGGTTGTTGTTCTCTCTCTGATTAGCTATCACTGGCAATAGGGTAGTACTTATGTGCCCATATGGGCAGAACTTCAACATCATTTTCTCACCTGTGTTAAAACAGCCTCAGGGAAGATTTAGCTTTTTACTATCCAGCCACTTCTCTAGCCATCCCATCTTTTTACCCAAGGTAAAGATACCTACTATATGTCTCTACAGCCAGAAGCTGTACAAGACAATTGCAGCAATTTTAGCCAATGAATTATTCTGAAAGCTTTCATGTTGAAAAATAGTTTTTTCCCAGGGTTAAAATGCAAAATTTATTTTCAGAGAAAGTTTAATGAACATGTAAAGCTTTTTAAAAATATATTTAAGCATGATGGAAATGGTTTACACTAAGAACCTAATTATCTGATTTCTACGGAAAACAAATACTTAAAAACAAGTTTCTATCCTGGCTTACAAGGCCTTAACAGCATAAACATTTAGTATTTTACATTGTTTTTCCTTTATGCTAGTGTCACAAGAAATACTTTTCCATCTTTGCAGGCACTATTTTTTTTAGGGTTACTATACGTCCGGTTTTTCCCAGACAAGTCCGGCTTTTCGGTAATCAAACCCCCGTCCGGGGGGAACTGCCAAAAAGCCAAACATGTCCGGGAAAAATACCACCGGCCGGACACTTCCCCTCCCACGGCTGCTGTGCTCCCTACCTTGACTCTTCTGCTCTGTTTAAAGCCGAGCTGCCCGAGCGCTACCGGCTTTGGGCAGCCCCCATGCTTCCTGACCCTGAGCCGCCAGCCGGGCCCTTCCCCTCCCAGGCTCCGGCTGCTGTGCTCCTCCCCTGACTTTTCGTGTCCGTTTAAGAGCCGAGCTGCCCGAGCGCTACCGGCTTCGGGCAGCCCCCATGCCTCTGGACCTTGAGCCGCTGGCCAGGCACTTCCCCTCCTGGGCTCTGGGGGCACAGGGTCCAGAGGCATGGGGGCTGCCCGAAGCCGGTAGCACTCGGGCAGCTCGGCGCTTACAGAGCCCAGGAGTTCAGGGAGCACAGCAGCTGCCGGAGCCCAGGAGGGGAAGTGCCCGGCCGGGGGCGCAGAGTCCGGAGGCATGGGGGCTGCCCAAAGCCTGAGCGCTACTGGCTTCACGGTTTGCCAGGCAGCCTCCAGACCCTGCGCCCCCGGCTGGGCTGGGGAAGCGGCAGCCAGGAGCACAGGGTCTGGGGGCTGCCCGGCAAACTGCGAAGCCGGTAGCGCTTGGGCAGCCCTTTTCACATGGCTGGGAGGGAAGAGGGGGAATGCAGGGCGCTTGGGGGGGGGGGGAGGGGGAGTTAGGGGGGGGACTTTGGGGAAGTGGCGGAGTTGGGGCGGGGCTGTGGTGGAAAAGGGGCGGGGCCAGGGCCCTGTGGAGTGTCCTTTTTTTTATTTTTTAAATATGGTAACTTTTTTTTTTTAAAAACATTCTAGTTTTCATGAAAACTTTTCAATTGTGCTCATTAACTACTTAATTACTGACTAACCACTGTGTGGAACAAAAGACAAAAATCACTGAGAGAAATGGTGACAGATCTTATTATATTTCAAGTTTTTTTTTTTCTAAAAGGTACAAAAATGGTCAAGCACTATGGTAAACCAATGTCAACTTGAACTAGAGTGAATGTATACAATGCCTGTATGCAGGATAATGTATATTAACGCTGTAGCACTAAAATCTTGAACACAACAGAAAAACAGGCAGTTTCAAAGCACTCAGTAATAAACATCCAGTTTAATATTTCAAATTCCCTTCTTCCCAAACACTTGGCAAGACTATTCATCTCAGCAAGACTTATCAACCATTTCTTTCACATAATTAAAATCTCTTCTTCTATACATGTTTCTACCAGTTTCCAAAACTATACCTAACATTTAACAAACATAACAGTGTTTTTTCACAGAATAAACTGGATATTGCAAGTGGTTCCTCTTTCTACTTAGGAATTCAAGGGTTTTCTTCTCTTTGCTTCCAAGACACTCAATACATAGGTGAAATGCTATACGTTCAGAGGCATGTGAAGACAGGAGAAAGCCCTCATCTCATTTTCAAGGGTGGGACTTTAACTAGCCTAGCTGGAGGCAGAGGGGTGCGTTTGTGTGTTCATTTTTACTCTTTTCCTTGGACATACCAAAATGCTATTGACAAGCTTTGCATGATCTCAATTGAAAGGATCGATTATCAGGACCAAAATAAAGGTCTAATTAAGTCAAGGTAACTATACCAGCAAAAAAGCATCTCCAGTAGGGGCATTTACTGGTACAGCTATACCAGTATAGCTACACCAGCAAACCCTTTCTAGCATGGACAAGGCCTGAGACAAAAGCACTTGACACATACCACTTTATAGACAGTCTACCAACAGAAGAAAAGAACTTTTTCCATACACATTTTTGACTTCACCAAGTACAGTAACAGGCATCTTATCTGAGTTCTAAGATTCTTATATGCTGAGCAAAATAATTGTCTTTATACCGTATACAGAAAATGGGATTACGGTACAACCAATATGTCAGAGAAAGAGTCTTTGTATTTCTCAAAGGAAGTTATACACAAAAATCCTGAAGAATGTGTTTTGCTTGATTCTGAAAACTAAGACAACTACCCTATAAAAGAAAGATTGACTCATTTCAAATATGTTTCACCAAGAACAACAGTAAAGCAAACATATCCTAAAACAAACTAAAGAAAAAAACATGAAAAACAGAAAATTATCTTTGTAAGTACTAATATACCTAAAATACAATGCAAAACAAAAAATGGCATATAAATTTTATTAAGGCACAGAGCAGCTAAGAGACTATGGACAACCACACTGAAGTAACATGAAGTTACACTTAATATTCTTCAAGTTAGGAAACAGTCAGCCACTTCACTATCATATTGTGCATTTAAGCCAAAGTATTAACTGAAAATACTGTATGAATGTTTGTTTACATACAAGTACACCACCACCAACCCCAGAAAGGTAAGTAGAGTAGAGCTGTGTGTGAAATGGTTCTCTCATCCCATGGGAATTTTTGAGATTTAAAATATTTTCCCCATCTCAAATAGGAAAAAAATAGTAATCTCTAAAGTTTGTGTGAACTGAACAAAATTTCAAATCAGAACAAAATATTTTGTTTCCATTATGAACTTGATGTATATTTTTTTACTATACATTAAATTAAACTTCAAAACTAAAAGTCACTTCAAACCAAAAAGTGGCACTTTTCATTTGAATTTTTCAAAAAACAGGAAATGCATTGCAATGGACCTTTTCCCATAAAAAAGTTGTTTTGATGAATCTGCATTTTCCAATGAAAAATGTTTAGTTGAAAAATTCCTGACCAGCTCTATCAGTAAGCAAAAAGCAAACTCCCACCACATTTTCTAACCAAATTAACTCACTATATATGGTAAGAGTATAGAAGACCGTATCTGTCTCACCAGAAATTATGCATATTTAAAACAAATGTTAATGAATATACACTCCCCAAGGTAAAAAAATTCAACTTCCATTTTTTTTCCTTTTAAATACCATAAACACGCATTCCCACTATAAAAAATAACAAAAAAAAATTCTGCACTATGTCACGGTGGCTCTTCCACTGCACACTGATGATTCAAAAGCTTATGTACAAACAACTCAGAATGTTTACATATTAAGGAAAACTGATAACATCTGGATATGTTTTCTAAATTTAATATTACTTTGAAAAAGTTAAAGAATGGGCACCTAAAAACAGTATCTCCCGATAATAAAGTACACTATTCAAAAGGGGTAATACTTACACTGTAACAAGTAAACCAAACCAAACCATTCAGCTTGTTATTTTATGGAGGATAAGAGTCAGAAAAACATTTCTTTGAAAAAGCTTTGGTGAACACAGCGATGTTCCTGTGTGAAAATGCTGGAATTCTCAGAGACATGCTAGGGGAAATCTGCATTTACGCTTGGTCTACACTAGGAATTTATGTCGGTATAACTACGTTGCTCAGGGGTGTGGTTTATTCACCCCCCAAGTGATGTAGTTATACTGACCTAACCCCCAGTGTGGACAGTGCTATGTTGACAGGAGGGCTTCTCCCATCTACATAGGTAATGCCTCTCGGGGAAGTGGAGTACCTGTGCCAATAGAAGAAGGTCTCTCTTCAGCGTAGGCAAGGTCTCCAATGAAACACTACAGTGGCGCTGCTGCAGTGTTGTAAATGGAGACAAGCCCTTAGTTATGAAAAAGATAAACAAATGCCATCATTGTTCAAGCTCACACCCCTAGCCTTAGTATTATCTTTCTTAGAAAATATGGGAAGCTGTGACTAGTGGTATCAGAAAGCTTTTTTGCTAACACACACCCCTATAAAAACACACACACATAATAAGATTTCTTTATGCTTCTGTCAGGACAAAAGTATTACTAACGGAGACTGAAGCCAAGAAAAAGAAAACAGACAAATGCCAGAACAATCATAATATGCATTAATAGGAAAAAATATTCCAATAATAAAAAAAAATCAGAGGAGAAATAAAGATTGAAATGTTAGTTGTACCTTAAAGAACCCTGCTTCTGGCCCACACCTGTCATAAACATTCCTGGCTTTACCTATAGCCATGATAATACCTTGCATGTTCGGGGTCAGCATGACCTGCCACAGGGGATTTAAGGTAAAAGTTTTGAATGATTAATAATTTAATGATTTAAGTCAATATGCCTTTAGACTCATGCAACAAAGAACAACCTACTGCATGCAAACATTGGAATGGCAAATGCTTCAGTGTTAGAGTTTGTGTTCTGCAAATTAATCATAACATTTTTCTCTACTTCTACCAAAGCAACAGCCATATATGATCTAACAGATGTTTACATTAGAATAAAGTAAGTATTAATAATTATTCCAAATGCAATGAAAGCAATGTAATAATTATATGGGCAAAATGTCCAAGGAAAGAAGAGACTGTTCAATACTGTAATTCCGCAAATACTGCAAAATGAATTAGTACTAACCTAAGAGCCTGTCTTACTAGCAAGGGATAAAAGCAAAGTTTCTATTATTTCAAATTAAAAAATCCATTCAAAATTCAGAATTTTTGATGTTCAATACTACAAATATTTATTGTTATCTTTTTCCAGATACTTCATAGTTTAATTATTGCATTATTATATAAAATATATATTCAAAATCAGGATCAGGGTTCCATTGTGCTAGGTGCTGTACAAACACACAAGACGACATGGTCCCTGCCCTGAAGAGTTTATGACAATCTGAATTAAGAAGCAACAAATTTAAACTAACAGGAGGGAAGTGGGAAGGGAAGACAAAGGTAAAACCAGTAAGATTATGCAGTTACACCCATTAGTTATATGCTCAGATTTACATTTCCAAGTTACTTGAAAGGTCTTTTTCCTACTTATATACAAATAAACAAACAGCCAGCTCTGTCTCCAAATACCCCTCAGTCTAGGCATTATTGGCTGGCTAATTTCTTGCAGGCATCACAACAGAAGTGAGTCTTTATGGAGAGAGGGCAGAAAGCTTTGGGAATAGGTCAGGGAGGACATCCCGTATGTAAGGGTAGCATGTAAAAAGCACAAACACATTTATGGAAGAAGCAGACAAATGAACACAAGATCAGCACCACTGAGAAGGGGATGTGGGATGGCATTGCTGTAAGACAAAGGCAGATAAGTAGGGAGGGGCTGAGTTGTGAATGTCCTTAAAGGTGAACATTAACAACAATTCCCTTGGAGCTAGTCAGGATATCATAAGAACTTTCTTTAGAGCTGCATTATGTAGGACATAAGGTCAAAGGACACAGATATGTAACTGCTGCATTCAGATCACAGTGGGTCTGACTTCTTACAAATACAACAGTGCCAATTTAAGTTCTCCATCCCATTCTGCCAATTAACGTTTCTCACAACTGAGGAGTAGAATATGATTTGACCTATTCACTGCTGCACATAGAAGTAACCCAGCAATACGTGACTCCATGAGTTAACTCAGAACATAGGTCCAGGTTCCTTGAGTAAGCAGGCACAGTGCACCAGCTATGTCCCCTCTCTGAGCAAACGGACAGGAAGTAGTGGAGTATGAGGTGGACCCTTGGCTCTGCATTCCCACACACGAGCCAGAAAAACTAAGCTAAATTGGGGGTACTGTAATTTGCTGCTGATCTAGGCCCGCAAAAAACTACTATCCTTCTGGAGCAAAGGGAAAAGCAGGAAGGAGACTGTTTCTCAGAGGGGTGGCTCTGAAGTTCTATGCCTTTCTGGTCTACTCCTCCAGAGCTGAAACTTAAGTTGCGCCACAAGGAACAACTTAACCTTTAATTTGCTTTTCTAATAGTCATGTTATAGGAATGCAATTATGAAATAAATTAGAATTTTTAAACATTTCTAATATTTGCCTGTTTCATTACACTTTTCTTCTTTAACTGTTACCAGTGTAAGTTGGAGCCCTAGCATAAAAGGAAATACAATTGAAAAGTCAAGAACCAGGAAACACAGTTGGCTGCTAATCTGTCCTTAATTCATGCCTCTGTGTCTAAATATTTCAGCTTGTATCTGTAGGACAATTTGCTCCTCTGAATCTAAAATGTCTAAGCTTGGCAGATAAGAGATGTAGTTTGAACCTTAACTTTATTCAACTGACAAAAACGAGGAAATTCAGAATGTCATTCTTTATTCTTACCGTTTTAAAAAAAAATGTAATATAGTTCACAAATATCTTTCATAGACTACACTTGGCCTAAGATAATACTCAATTTCTAATAGCTCAAAGGTACAGATATATGTGCCTTCCTATAATCATTTCATACCACACAAAAATGTGCCCAATTCGGGTAACTGCTGCTATCTTTTCTGTAAATTTTTGTTGTGAATTTCAAGAGATCATCATCACAAATTGCTAAGCTTTTAGTTATGCAGATATCTGTTAAGCGCCACAATGTGCAACATGCCAAAAAATTCACACCAGGCAGCAAAAGAAAACACTAGTGTAGCAACTGTGCGCAAGACTGCAATCAAAGGTACCTCATCGTCATAACCCCCCTCCTCTGACTCAATCACAAAAGTCCCTACATCAGGAATCGCCACCTCTACAACACGCTGGTTAGGAGCTGGTTGAGCTGGGGCGTTATCAGAGCTCTGCAGGAGAAAATCATCATCAGTATGAAAAAGTCAGAAAAAAGAACAGAAAAGAAAAAGGTAACAAAATGACAGACTAATAAGTAAAACAATCTGTGTTGCTGGGATTTGCTAGACTTTATAGTACTAGATCACCTGCATTCTCTCTCACTATTTGGATTTTTGCAAGAAATTCAAAGGTATGAAAAATCTTAAGTAGTGAATTCTACACTCAATGTTTCCACAAGTCTTGGCCTTCAATTTGTCTTAACACCTTTCTAGAAAAGTGATTTCCCTTTTTGCTCTAAAATTATTTGCCTTTGTAATGCTCATACCTTCTCTGTTACTGTAGCATCAAAGTGATGTAATGTGTTCTTGTGGCAATTTTTTTTTTGACACTAAGGGGCAGATCCTCAGCTGGTATAAATTGTCCTAGCCCCACTGAAATCAAACTATCATGGCTCCATTGACTTCAACCGAGCTATCATAGTTTATGCCAATTGATAATCTGCTTGGATTAAAGTCATGTGGCAATCATGTGTCATAGAAACAAAATCCTCTAACATCTATATTCTGTTGGAAGCACTATAATAATAATTTATATTCTATTAGCACCCAGAAGTCCCAATAAGGAACAGGCCCCATTGTCCCATACACACTATAAACATACAAGACGATGGAGTTCTTGTCCTGAAGAGCTTATCATTGGAAATGCAGGAACAGATAAAGGGCAGGGAACATAAATAGAATAAGTAAATGATTTTGGTGGTGACTGGCCCATGGCTTGTCACAAGTTTTGCTGGGTTTGGGTTTTGTTTTTTTAAGCTGGGGGTAGAGCTTGGGTGAGAAGGTTAATATGAGTAAAAGAACAAAATAACAAAGGAAGGGGAAGATGGCTGTGAAGAGAAGGGAAAAAGAAGAAAGGAAAAGAAGACAGTATGGGCCTGTCTGAACTGTACACGCTTATGTAATAAAGATTATTGAAACCAGATTAAAAAAGTGTGTTTGGACCAATTAAAACCGTTTTTTAGGACCTAGTTGTTTAGAAGCTACAATACACAGTGCTACTAAACAAGGTATTTATACTGAAAAGTTGCTTAATTTGTGGCAGAAAATTTCAGAAAAATGTTATCAAATACTTAATATTCTCCAAATACTTTTATAAAGGGGGCACAAGGAGCCTTAACTTTGCCTCTTTATGAACACAGAGGTTACTCACCTTGTGCAGTAACCAAAGTTCTTAGCAATGTACGTCCCTACGTGTGCGCCACTTCAGGTGCATATGCACCCCCGCACCTTTAATCAGAGATTTTTGGTAGCAGTTCTTGTTCGGCTCATGCATGCATGTACCCTATACATCCTTGTATACAGAGCTGAACAGGCAAACCATCCTCAGTTTCTTTTCTGCTGCAAAGTCCTGCAGAAAAAAACTCAGAAGGAGAAGAGGAAGGCAAGTAGTGGAGTACCCATAAGAGGACATATCTTGAAGAAGTCCAGTTACTGCATAAGGTGAGTAACCTCTCCCCCTTCATACAGTAGTGTTCCTATGGGTGCTCCACTTCAGCTGACTCCCTAGCAGTATTCTGACAAGGAGGAGGAAGCTTTGTAACAGAGTCTAATACTGAAGACAAAACTGCATTGACAACTACACTATCTGATCTAGGGGCATGAACCAAAGTACAGTGGTTGTAGAAAGTATGTACTGAAGTCCAGGTTGCATCTCTGCACTTCAGCAACTGGAACATTCTTCAGTAATGCCATGAAAGTAGATTGTAACCTTGTAGAATGAGCTAATGCTCCGGAAGGAGGTTGATGTTGGCAAAGTCGTAACATAAAATAATACACCCAGATCTTATTTTGAAAATTTCTGGATAGATTGTAGATCCTTTGGACCAGTCTGCAATTGAAACAAGTAGTCTGGTAGATGAATAGTCTGGTTAATATGAAAATTGGAAGATCCCTTAGATGAATATTTTGGATGTGGTTGTAACAAGACCTTTTCCTTGAAGAACATAGGAAATGGAAGAGGGTCTGCCATGAAAGCCTCCAGTTCTCCGACCCTCCAGGCAGAAGTGATGGCCACCAAAAAAACCTGTTTTCAGCTATAGGTGAACCAATGAACACATAGCTAATGGCTCACAAAGGTAATTCATAAAGTAATTATCAGCCAGGTTTAAGTCCCATATTGTTAAGTAAGTTCTCTAATTTGAGGGGAAAAGATTAACCACATCTCTGAGTAATCTTGACGTCGTGGGGTGAGCAAAAACCGAAAAACCTTCTACTAGGGAATGAAAGGCTGTTACAGCTACTCAGTGAAACTTGATAAAACTCATAGGAAGATCTGATCTTTTTAATTCCAAGAGGTAGCCCAGGACAATGGAACAAGAAGAGAGTGGGCAGGAGAAATCTGTCAGTGGATCTGCCAGAGGTAGTATCTCCTTCATTTTTTAATTAAGCATGTCACATGGATCCTTTCGACTGTTTAACAACACCTGTCGCACGTCTGTTGAATGGGTAGTCTCTAATCCAGAGAACCATTGAGGAATCATGCCTGGAGCCAGAGAAATTCAAGACTGAGGTGAAGTGTCTGACCAGTATCCTAAGACAACAAACAAGAACTGATCAGAAGTCGCAGTGGTGGACGAGAAGCAAGTCTAATGACATAAGGACATCAAATTTTTCATGGCCAAGTCAGCGCAAACAACATGACTTTGGCTTTGTCTTGCTTGACTTTGAATTTTCAAGAGCAATGGTATTGGCCAATATGCATAAAGAAGGCCCTTCATCCATGAGATGAGGAAGGAATCGCCTAGTGATTGAGGTTCAGGTCCCCCCTTTCAAACAAAATTTCTTGCGCTTTGCATTGGCTGCAGTGCAATAAAGTCCACTTCTGGAAACCCCCAGGTTAAATATATCCTGCTGAGGACTCGTGAATCCAACTCCCACTTGTAACTCCGAGAGAAGCATCTGCTGAAGTAGTCAGCCATAGTGTTCTTAATACCTGGAAGGGAAGATGATGAGATGACTATCTGATTAGCTATGCACCAATTCCAGAGTTTTATCACTTTGGCATAGAGTGAAGGGAAACATGTCCGCCCGACAACTGATGTAGAACATGCAGGTCACATTGTCTGTTATGATCGCAACGGATTTGGCTCTGATCAGTGGAATGAAGAGGGAGCATACCCTCCTGCCTGGTCTCAGATCCAGAATGTTGACGTGCAGAAAACCCACTTAGGGAGACCACTTGTCCTGGATGATGTGAGATTTGAGATCAGCTCTCTATCCCTAGAAAGATGCATCTGAAGTGATGACAACAGTCAGAGGAGCTTGGGAAAAAAACAAACAAACAAACAAAAAAACCACACCTCCCATACAGATCTTGGAAGGATTCTTCCACATATTGACTGAGTCCAGAACCCAATGAGAACTGAGACCTGTCTGTCTAGACTATGCTCGTTTGGTGTGTCAATGGTCCTCAGCCATCCCTGTAAACACTGGAGATGTCATCTGGCATGTTGGGTTAATGAAGACACAAGCTGCCATATGACCCTACAGCTGAAGATAATTCCTTGCCAAGGTCTGAGGACTTACCTGAGTCCTTCAGACAAGATTTTCAGGTTTGTGAACGTGTCCACAAGTAAGCAAGCCTTGGCTGTCATGGCATCTAGAGAAAGTCCTATAAAATCTATCCTATTGAACAGTCAACTAGGGATAATCTGTTTTATGTAGCTGTTTAGAAGTCTGAGATCTGATATTGGTCTCCATCCTCTATTCTTTTTTGGGGACCAGAAAGGACTTGGATTAGGACCCCTCTCCCCTGTGCTGGACTGGACCTCATTCTATGACCCCCAAGAGTAAAAGGGAGATGACATCCTGTCTCAGCAACTGATTGTGAGTTGGGTCCCTGAACAGAGAGGGGGAAAGTGGGTGGGAGGGAGGCGTGGAGGCAAAATGGATGGAATAACCATCTGTTATGGCTTCCAAAACCCATTTGTCAGATGTTATTGTAGCCCATGCAGGATGGAATTGGGAAAGGCAGTATCCGAGTGGGGGGAGGACGGGACAGTGCAGCAGCAAGTCCCTGTGGAGGGGGTAGTTCAGACTCCTGACCAAGCCATCAAAACTGGATCTTAGCCACAGCAAATGGCTGGGATGAAGTAGCTCTGTCAGTAGCTGTTTTCTTTTTGGAATATCTTGGTCTCTGGGCCCAAAGGTTAAGGTGGGCTACCGAAAGTAGAAAAGTAAACTGTGCAAGATCTTTGGGCCATCTAACACCTGCTAAGTTTCCTTTCATTTATAGGTGTATAGATCCCAAGGGATCGAAGAGTGGCCCTCGAAACTTCAAAGTATGAAGGGACTGTCTGTAGAGTCTGAAAATAACTTATAACCCTCTACAATAGACTGTACCTCCCTATGGAAGCTTCACAGCTGGAGCCAAGGTGCTTGTTACATCATGGTGAGATGGTACAGGCTATGCTATCGGCTGCATCCAAGACGTCTTTGCCAAGAGCTGACCTTCATTTATGATGGTCTTAAATTGTTCATGGTGGTCCTGTGGCAAATATTTAATAAAGATACTAAATTTGCTGTAATTCAGATAGTGATATTTTGACATGAACTCCTGATGATTTGCTCGCCTGAACTCTAGTGTCGCAGAGGAGTAATTTTTGCGACCGAAAAAATCAAGATGCTTTTGGTCCTTGTTAAATGCGATAGCATTGGTTTTGTATTGCCTCCCACCCTCTAACTGCATCCACAACCAAGCAATTTGGTGTCACATTGAAAATAAAAATTCTGAATCCATGACCAGAACATATAGTATTTTTTGTTCGTATGTTTGCATGCAGGTGGTGCTGTGGCAGGGGTTTGCTGGACTGTCTTGGTTGGCTCTAGAAGAGCCTAATTAATTGGAAGTGCCACACATGTTGAAGCTGAGGAATGTAAAATATCCAGGGGTTTATGGTGGAAGTCCAAATCCCTCATGAGAAAGTGTAAAAGAGCAATTTGTTTCATCAGCTCCCGGAACTCTGGAAAGTCATCTGCCATGGAAGGTGTTGGAGGCATTATAGCCACAACAGGAAATATTTGTACAAGGTGCTACATCCTTGTCAACCTTTGCCTCCTACCCCTCCAGCTGTAGGAAGGTGGGGAATCATCTATCTTCCCTTCTCTCCACGTGGGGAAGAGAGTAAACTATCCTTGAATAAATGTGAAACACTTAAACAGAAAGCTGTGAATCGAGTCAGATTCCTCTTCCACACAGTCTAATGGAGATGATAATTGTTCCCCTTGGATAGTGTAAGTCAGAGAAGTAGCGTGTCCCAATGAGAAATGACTAGAGAGTGACCCCGAAGACCTCAGTACTGAGAGATGTGTGGTACCAGCAAGCAGTGGACTATCTGGTTCATTGGAGATGAAGAGGTCTCGAGTATCTGAACTCCTGGGGTACCGGAGGAACTATGGAGGTTGCTTTCAGTACCGAGGTAGATACCTGTCTTTTAGGAGCAGTCTTAGACATCTTCATGATACCAGAAGCACTTGGAGCCTCAACAGCACTCTTCTTGGGTGCCCCAGGTATCCGGTGACTGAGATGTCTGAGGAACATTTAATATGCCTGCTCCTTGTCAATACCATCAACATAGAGTGCACAGCTTTCAGTACTGCAGACATGGAGGCAGGTTCCTCAGCCCTGGATGTTTTCGGTGATTGGGATCTCAAGGTGGCCAAGTTAGCATAAGTCTTCTCCCTTGCCTGGGGATCCTGCATACCTCAGAAAATACAAGTCCGAAATGACCCTGCAAGTTGGGAAAACACAAGCAAAAGGGAAAGACAAAAACCCTAAAACAAACTATGTACAAGTATATAACAACACTAAGGCAGTTAGTAGAAGCAGGCACGTGCAGCACTCCATCTTAAACCAAAGGTGGCTGAGCAGGAACTGAGGGCAGTTCGCCTGTGCAGCCCTATATATCTTTGGTACGGGACAGGAGTATGTGTAGAGAGCATAAAGGCCGAATGGGCACTGCTACCAAAAGTCTCTGATCAAAGGTGCAGGAGTGCCTGAAATGGAGCACCCATAGAGACACTACTTGAAGAAAAACATTCTGTTTCAGACTTAACAACAAGAAGACAACTAGTTTCTCAAACATAAACATACAATTTCTGCCTCTCCTACAATTAATTACTCCCCCAACCACAATCTTGTAAACGACTGGGACTGTTCATTCCATGTCACAAGTCTGAACCGACGAATTTTGTTCCCTGCAACCAAGCTAATATGCATCTATCCTGGTGTATCTGGAGGGAAGCCAGCAGACCCAAGGTAGAGAACAGGGGTAGGCAGGGTATCATTGAGGACTTTCACATCCTCATTTTGGGGTAACACAAATAGGTACAAGGCACAATATATAATTTTCCCAGGCTGTTTTGCTATGTTGGCATCGATTTTTCCGATTTAGGCTCTATTTTGTTAAACGTGACAGATTTCTCTAAGAACACAGAAGGCCATCTAAACATTAACCTAGGAATACTGGTGACAGTATGTCTTGGTGTCAAGAGTTAGATTAGCTTCCCTATTGATTTTAAACCACAACTCAGCAGTGGCTGTGCTCTCGACATCACAATGGTTGAGAGACAAGAGAAAAACACTTCTGCTTTGATTAAACACCAATCCAGGATTCCATTTCCATGTGGAATCGATCCACAGAAGTATCCTAATTCTCGATGTGAAATATGAGCATTTACTGGTATATATACTTGCCTATTAAGTTCCTGGGTCTAAGTGGGCTTGTTTAGCTCTGGACAATTAGGACTCAGGCCACATTTTTGTTTTTATTTATTTATTTTTAAGGAAGAATGCATGAACTTTGCACATGCCCAATTTGTTCATACACTGCTCCCCGATGACTTAGCAAGCCAAACTGGGGAAATAATAAATAATAAACTGATACATGTTACATTATTTTGATCTAAAAAACAAGTATTCCAATACAGTTGCTTGTGGTTTCAAAATGTATTTATTCATGCAAACATATTTGATCAAATACTTATACCTACAGTTGGTCAAAGACTATTTGCTGAATGTAAAATTCATTGAATTTTAGCTTCATAAAGAATTCACAAAGCAGCCTCTTATTTGCAATTCTATTCAGTGCTCAAAATTACTTGAAGACTATCTGAAGTGAAGTACTGGAAGTCTTTGGAGGAATCACATAAAAAGTAATTTCCCAATATTCTGGCTGGTGTAACATCTGTATTCTAAGTTAAATATATACGTTTGATGAATCATGAAGACCTGTTTCGAAGTCTGTGAACACTAAAACCTAGGATAGGATCCTAGTTCAAATAGAATTGAAGCAGGATATTCATGTTTTCTCCCCAGTATTCAACTAACTACGTATATCCTCCATAAATACAATGCTTAACCTTAAAAACTACATCAACTGATGCAGCCTTTCAAGGATACTGACGACTCCAACTGGTGTCTCAAAATCCCTAAATAAATTCTAAAAAACCTAATATTTTTTAGTGTCCTGGGAGGAATACTCCTTTATATACTCCCATAACTAGAAAATTATTAATTGTAGGCAGGAGCAGCGCCAGGGTTTTTGCCACCCTAGGTGGCAGTGCTCCTCCTCTGAGCATTCGACAGCGGGGGTCCTTCCGCTCCGCATCTTCGGGGCACTTCGGTGGTGGGTCCCGGAGTGAGTGAAGGATCCCTGCCAAATTTCCGCCCAAGACCCAGAGCGGAAGGACCTCCCACCACTGAATTTCCACCGAGGGCGGCAAAATGCCGCCCCCCCAAATCCTGCCGCCCTAGGCAACCGCCTAGGGTCACTAGTGGAAGCGCTGGCCCTGATTGTAGGTGGACACAAAGACATGTGTGACCGTTATTTAAGAAACAACATACTATACTCAACACAGAAGTGTGATAATTACATACAATGTATGTATATCACTAGTTTTACTCTACTATCAGCCTTTAGGTATACTCCATTTCTTCTGGACAGAGTATAAAGGCTGAATAGTACCTATGGAAAGGTTAATGCTTTCTTCAAGGGAATAATTTTCTCTTATCCGATATTATAATACCTGCCACTTGCAAGATAAGAAAAGAAGGGGTATTAAAAACTTGAAAATATCCTCACCGTTTGCATGACAGTTTCAGGACTTCTATCTTCCTGTTCAGCTAATGCTTTAGTGATTGCTCGTACAGAATCTTCTTTCAACTGCTTTGAGAGATCAGTTCTTGATGGCTGCTCTAAATACTCTGGTTCTCCGGCTTGAACTTAGTGACAAAAAATGTAAGATAAGCAATTTCATATTCTTAACATAGCTTAGTCTATCCGCGTTATTTGGGTTAACAAGTACGTACTAAAGAAACTTGCACAAAAATGCAAGTTATGTCAAATAATTCACACAAACCTGCTTTAGATCCGTGTTCCCATCTTTTCTAGTTTAAGAAAGCATTGGAAGAGCTTAGTGAATAGTTTTAGGATTAGAAAAGTTTAAAGTCATATTTGAATTGCCTGTAATACCTGCTGAAGCAGAACACAGTACCCAAGTTGAGCCAGGGGCTGTGCATGAGTGTAAGGTTCTTCCTGAATCTCCTTGTGGGATTGTGGCCTAAAATATCTAACAGTTTAAATCTAAAAGATTTAGATTGCAAAATAAACACACATTACAATCAATACATTTTACTTTCCAAACAACTAAGACAATACAAATTCCTTTCCATTGAAATGTAGAATCTTCACTAAGAAAAACAACACAGACTTGCTTATTGGTTTCTGTTAGTAAAACAAACAAAAAAAAGGCTAAACATCTGCTCGTAAATTTCAAGAGCAATTCATTCAACATTTTGTATCACTAATACAAAGAACAAAAACTAGGCTGTTCCAAGTAACTGAAAAATTAGACATTTAGAAGATGAAATCACTCTTTGGAGTAAAAAAAAATGCAGTTTAACATTATCAGTACACGAATTTTCTAGATACATTTGGCCAAACTATGATCTGCGTGTCCGTCACTACGAAATGAACACGCACACTTTAATGATCCAAGGGTGACAAGAATGTATGAATGACAGACTCCCACTATCCAAGCTTGTCTAGTTATCTTAAGTATTACACTGTAGAACCACCAAAGCTAGAAATGGACATAGCCTATTAACCTACCTAGTCTCTTTCTCTATGTCAGTGCGGGACTGTCAGTACAATTAGTTCACCAATTGTCTGTTCAGGTCAGCTAAGTCCCAAGCAGTTGAGTTTCCACCACTGTTCTTTGGAGTCCACCACACCATTCTTAACATTCTCAGTATTTCCCTGGTAATCAGCCTAAAGTTTTCCTATTTCTTAATTTAATTCCATTACTACAATAATATACCAAATAATTTCTCCCTCTCCTTACAGCTAAATTCTGCTCTCACATTACTGTAAATCTAGAGAATCTGAGTACTAGGAAAATTGAGAGAGAGGCGAAAGGGAAAATATCCTGGAAATACCAATTTTATTTCTTAAAATAAAAGGCCAACGGGAGCTACTAACTACTCTGCACTTCTGAAAAATCAGGCCACATTTTCAATTTTGAAGAATGTTTTCAGCTGAGGTGGTACTGGAACCTCACAAGGGCAGAAAATTACTCAACATTAATAAGACCATCCAGTAGGCTTTTTAATTTTTTTTTTATTTTATTTTAATGAGAAAAGAAACCCCCCAACAGAAACCAATGCTTATTTAAAAACCAAACAAACTTCTAATGTGGTTATTTTATAGAACTCACTGTTGAAAACAATTCAAATGTGAAGAAAAATAGTTCAGTATCTTCAAAGATATGATAGTTTACAGCTGGCATTAATGTATACACATGCAAAGTTTTATTTTTGTCGTCTCCCCCCTCCCCCCCCAACATAAAAAATGTATGCAGACCAACCTGGAGCAGAGGAGGGTGCTGGCATCCTGGGTGTCTGAGATGCTAACAACTTTTCCTGTTGTACTTTCTGAGCAAGTTCTGCATCCCATTCTTCTAGCTCTTTTTCAAAACGCTTATTGTCTTCCTTGACATAGTCCTTTAAATCAGGAGGCAATGTATCCATTCCAAGCAGCATCTGACCAGTTTCCTTATTAAATTCTTCTGTAAAACCACATGGTTTATGTGTTTCACAGAATAATGAAAGGCAACAGGAATACATGTGGATGAAAGGCATTTAGAATGAGCATTCTTGAAAGCATACAATATACTAGTGAAATTAAAAAAGTTGTCTCACATTTATGAATATGTCTCAGTTTATCATTTGTCATATGCAGGAAGCTTACTCACCTGGAGGTGGAGTTCATGAAGCATTTTGCTTCTGCAATTTAAGTCTTGCACGTGGGCAACATAAGCTCATTACCACCTAGAAAGCCAAACCTCTGGGGCTGTGTGTACCTTATGAATCAAAATGTTCACAGCAAAAGTACATAAGGGACTGTGGTCCAACTGCTTTCCATTCCACTTGGTCTTAGTTAGACTTAGAACTTTTAGACTGACAGAGCCACACGTTGGGGCCAACAAAGCCCGTGGCGGCAGGCCCCTTATGAATTTGGGGATCTGGAAATGTCGAGGCTAATCTTAGTAATCATTTAAAACTAAGTGAGATTTCTAACTTTTTACCTTATGAAGATAGCCTTAAAAATGTAAAGCAATATAAATCTATTACTATGCTTGGAAATTGTCACTAAGTTGTAACCAAAAGATCTAATTTCTTCATGATATTTTCATTCTACACAATGCGGTTTGGCAGATCCACCTAACCCTTAACAAGTAGCCCTTTGATTTCTGGGACCAATTCACTAATATCTGAGTGTGGAGAGAATAGTGAAGGCCCCAACTACCATAGCACTATAGGCATAAGAAACTCTCCCCTTTGTCTGCCAGATGAGCAGTCAACCTACGCTGAATATTCAGTCTATATAATCTATGACCACAAGAGGGAACAGTGAAGGAGAATATCTATTTTCTTTTAAAAAAAATTTGAATTACGATTTAAACTACAAACTAGTCATAAAAAAGAGGATTGATGAAAACAAGGTCCATCACCACAATTTATTCATACACTTATCTATCGTGGTCAGACAAGAACTGCAAGCAGTGGGACTGCTTTCTGTCATGTAGCTTTGCAGTGAACATTTGTGGGAGTATATGCATATTCTCCCTAGTCATTGCTTTCTGGTTGGACATGATTTAATGCGACAAGGGATATGTTCCCAAGAAGTTTTAGCCGGTCTAACTGGGACTGGCCAACTGGGGCCAGATCAGATAATCAAAACTACAGATAAACTGGAAAATGCAATGCTGCAGTGCCATCTAACGGTTGTTTCTGGCCCTGGAGTTCTGGTTGTTCAGTAAATGTAGAGAGCTGGTTAAGGCAGGGTTGAACAAACAGGTTTCTACTGTATTCCTTTGTTTTGTTTTTCACAAGGAAGAACTCAAAATGTAAGTTAGCTATGAAGTGCTCATTACAGTAATTTGCAACAAGCCTTTTTTTTGTTAAACACTCCATGAAAAAGTACATTAAGTATATTAAGTGGATGAAGGCAAGAAAAATATTCCTGAGAACATGTAAAAGTGACCTATTCTATAGCTTTTAACATTAACATTTTTTGGTTTCACTCTCTGGTGTTGTGATAAACCTATGCCCTCACCATGACGTCTTCATTTGGCAAACATTTTATTTTGCTATTTTAATAACACTGAAGCACTATGTACTGTGACATTATGATGCGTAGTACTCAGAAGATGGGTAGTATTTTGTGCCATCTAGAAAACTATAAACATTGATACCTATTAGCATAATTAAACATTTCACTTTCTACTCATTTGTTTAAACACTAAAGATTGACATTACTCCACACAATAACCCCATCTTTAGGGCTATAACTTGGGCAGCGCTTTATCTAAACACCTACAATATTCTTTAGCTGATCTATAATTAAGCAACGTTCACTTGTAAAAATGTAAAAAAGCAGGATATCATTGCTGCATTTGTAATGAACTCTACACGAACGCGGGGATTTTTGGGGGGGAGGTTGCTTAGTTTTCTTTGTATTCAACTATAAATGCACATGTAACATTTTAGTCAACAATAGGAATTAAAATAATCATATGACTATTACTTTTCATGTAAATAAAGTATTCTATATAAGTTTAAATTTCAAGCTCTTAAATTCTGCTATAATTATATTAGCCATAGTTCAGATATTCAACAAAGCAACAGAACCACTCAGGAAGTCAACACCTTGAGCACAACTTCCACATACTGTATTTCATGCTGAAAATATATCCCAGACATTACCTTGTATCAAGAATTGTTCCTTATCATTGATATACATTAAACAGTATGCACTGGCATTCCTGTAACCACCGAAAGAATCACGTTCCAACTCCTCCCAAGTTGACTTTGTCACAGAAATATCATTATATTTCATCCATCTCCTCTGGTGGTGGTCATAAATGTATGCCCAATAGTGCCCTGCGTTAGCTTGGCCTTCATGAACTAGTACAGCATGTAACCGATAAGGAACCTAACAGAAAGAAAGCATAATTTAAATGTTGTTGCCATTACAGTAGGAGGAGGTAACTTACTATAACTGAAGGTTCTTCGAGATGCGTGGTCCCTATTTGGATTCCAGACATGGGTGTGCATACGCGCCAAGCGCTGGTGCCAGAATTGTTCGTAGTAGCGTCCGTTGACCCGCATGTACATCATGCGTTGGCTGCGTCATGTGTCCAAGTCTTTAAGAGGCTGTGCGGGTCAACGTCAGTCCCTCTTACCAGTAAGCGATTAGCTTACTCCAATCCACAATGCAGGGGATGGAAGGCAGGTATGGGAATCCAAATAGGGATTATACATCTAGAACCACCTCCAGTTACCGTAAGTAATCTCCTCCTCTTATTCAAGTGATGGTCCCCATATAGATTCCAGATGTGGGAGAGTAGCGAGCAGTGCTCAGAATATTGATCTGGACACTTGAAAAATCCAACAAAATAACATGAGTTATAAGGCGGCTACAACTTTATTTGACTAACAATTTACCTGAGTCAACCACCACTCAGATAGTCACTACAAACTACTCAAAAGCAATCTACTAAAGAAAATAGATTTCTTCCTTCGAGCATGTTCTTTTTCATTCTTCAGTGTGCAGTACAGACACACAGACCGTTTAGGTCAACTCCATTCCAGAGTGAATATTACTCATCATGCCAACATCACAATGATTCTTCTACCACTGTCATGTTCAGGTACCATGTCTGGAACTTCAAGCAATCAGCCACAAACTAAGAATTCAACCTTCCTTTTCTCAATTCTGAAAGTAGCAAACTTCAAACTCTAGATTACATACGGTTAAAAAGCATAACCCCCCTCACCCCCAAAAACCAGCCGAGTAACGTTTCCTGGTTTAAACAAGTCTTTCCAAAGCATAAATAAAAGAGTGCATCAGCAGAGATAAATAATAAGTCAAACAATATACTGAGTTTAGGTTCTGACTGTCTGATCATGTTGACTGCATCACTAACGAATTACATAAATGAATGGTTTCCTCATATAATAATTGGTGCACTCAATGCACCAGTTATTGTCATCTGGAGAAATATTTAAGAGAACAGAGGCCATCTGCCTGTCAAATACGGCCAGTCTGTGTCAACCATTTGAGGACTTAAAGAAGATACTTAGGCCTGGTCTACACTACGGGTTTAGGTCGACTTTAGCGGCGTTAAACCGAATTAAGCCTGGACACGTCCACACAACGAAGCCCTTTCTTTCGACTTAAAGGGTCCTTTAAACCGGTTTCTTTACACCACCTCTGACGAGGGGATTAGCGATAAAACCGGTCTTTGTGGGTCGGAATTGGGGTAGTGTGGACGGAATTCGACGTTATTGGCCTCCGGGAGCTATCCCACAGTGCTTCATTGTGACCGCTCTGGACAGCACTCTCAACTCAGATGCACTGACCAGGTAGACAGGAAAAGACCCGCGAAGGTTTGAATTTCATTTCCTGTTTGCCCAGCGTAGAGAGCACAGGTGACCCCGCAGAGCTCATCAGCACAGGTAACCGTGATGGAGTCCTCCCAGGATCGCAAAAGAGCTCCAGCATGGACCGAACGGGAGGTACGAGATCTGCTCGCCATATGGGGAGATGAAGCAGTGATAGCTGAACTCCGTAGCAGTAAAAGAAATGGAAAAGTATTAGAAAAGATCTCCAAGGCCATGAAGGACCGAGGCCATAACAGGGACACACAGCAGTGCCGCGTGAAAATTAAGGAGCTACGGCAAGCTTACCACAAAGCCAGAGAAGCAAACGGAAGGTCCGGGGCAGAGCCGCAAACTTGCCGCTACTACGCGGAGCTGCATGCGATCCTAGGGGGTGCAGCCACCACTACCCCAACCGTGTGCTATGACTCTCTCACTGGAGAAACACACAGGGAAGACTGTTCGGGGAACGAGGAAGATGACGATGGAGGTACTGTAGGTAGCTCACAGCAGCAAGGAAGCGGAGAAACCGGTTTCCCCAACAGCCAGGATATGTTTGTGACCCTGGACCTGGAACCAGTAACCCCCGAACTCACCCAAGACCCTCAGGGCACACAGGAGACCTCTGGTGAGTGTAACTTTGTAACTATTTGTAAACATTACAAAAAAAAAGCAAGCGTGTTTAATGATTACTTTGCCCTGGCAATCGCAGCCAGTACATCTGCTGGAAAAGTCTGTTAACGTGTATGGGGATGGAGCGGAAATCCTCCAGGGACATCTCCAGAAAGCTCTCCTGGTTGAAATGGGGTGATTTTATTAAGGGGACATTCAGAGGCGCCCGTTCCTGCTCTTCTGACCAGAAATGTTCCCCGCTGTTAACCACGCGGTGGGGGGAGGGGTGAAGTGATCATCCCAGAGAATCGTGTGTGTGTGGGGGGGGGTTTACTTGTGTTTGTGCCGCATGTTAACCGGGAAACCGCAGCCCCCTCCTTTTACATTGAAACCCCATTTTAGATGGACAACCCAATTCATCCTTGATATGGGAAATGCGCTGCTGTTTGCAACCTTTCCCGCATGTTAAGAAGGTTAAAAAAGCCAAAACACTGTGGCCTACGATGGCTGCCTGCAAGCCGAAATATGCGACCTTGTAATGAAAGAGTGTACCCATTGTTCTCTAAAATGTGTCTTTTTTAACCACCTCTCCCTTCTCCTCCACCAGCTGCAAATGTTTCTCCTTCGCAGAGGCTCGTGAACATTAGAAAGAGAAAACGTAGGACGAGGGACGAGATGTTCACGGAGCTGCAGATGTCCGCCCAGGCTGATAGAGCACAGCAGAATCCGTGGAGGCAGTCAATGACGGAGATGAGAAAAGCCCAATATGAACGAGAGGAGAGGTGGCGGGCTGAATCGCGGGAAGAACAGAGCAAGTGGCGGGCTGAAGACGATAGGTGGCGTCAGCTTGCAGACAGACGGCAAGAGGCAATGCTCCGTCTGCTGGAGCATCAAACTGATATGCTCGAGCGTATGGTTGAGTTGCAGGAAAGGCAGCAGGAGCAGAGACCGCCGCTACAGCCCCTGTGTAACCAACAGCCCTCCTCCCCAAGTTCCATAGCCTCCTCACCCAGACGCCCAAGAACACGGTGGGGGGGCCTCCGTCCACCCAGTCACTCCACCCCAGATGATCGCCCAAGCATCAGAAGGCTGGCCTTCAATAAGAGTTAAAGTTTTAAAATGCAGTGTGTCCTTTTCCATCCCTCCTCCCCCACCCATCCCAGGCTACCTTGGCAATTATCCCCCTACTTCTGTGAGGAACTAATAAAGAATGCATGAATGTTAAAAAAAATGACTTTATTGCCTCTGCAAGCGGGAGGGGAGGGTGGGGTGGGGTGGTTGGTTTACAGGGAAGTAGAGTGAACCGGGTCGGGGGGGGGTTTGGAGGGTTCATCAAGGAGAAACAAACAGAAGTTTCACACAGTAGCCTGGCCAGTCACAAAACTCGTTTTCAAAGCTTCTCTGATGCGCACCGCGCCCTGCTGTGCTCCTCTAACCGCCCTGGTGTCTGGCTGCGCGTAATCAGCGGCCAGGCGAGTTGCCTCAACCTCCCACCCCGCCATAAAGGTCTCCCCCTTACTCTCACAGATATTGTGGAGCGCACAGCAAGTAGCAATAACAATGGGGATATTCTTTTCGCTGAGGTCTGAGCGAGTCAGTAAGCTGCGCCAGCGCGCTTTTAAACGTCCAAATGCACATTCCACCACCATTCGGCACTTGCTCAGCCTGTAGTTGAACAGGTCCTGACTCCTGTCCAGGCTGCCTGTGTACGGCTTCATGAGCCATGGCATTAAGGGGTAGGCTGGGTCCCCAAGGATCACGATAGGCATTTCAACATCCCCAATGGTCACTTTCTGGTCCGGGAAGAAAGTCCCTTCCTCCAGCTTTCGAAACAGAGCAGAGTTCCTGAAGACGCGAGCATCATGTACCTTTCCCGGCCATCCCACGTTGATGTTGGTGAAACGTCCCTTGTGATCCACCAGGGCTTGCAGCAGCATTGAAAAGTACCCCTTGCGGTTTACGTAGTCGGTGGCTTGGTGCTCCGGTGACAAGATAGGGATATGGGTTCCGTCTATGGCCCCGCCACAGTTTGGGAATCCCATTTCAGCAAAACCATCCACTATTGACTGCACGTTGCCCAGAGTCACTACCCTTGCTATCACCAGGTCTTTCATTGCCCTGGCAAATTGGATCACAGCAGCCCCCACCGTAGATTTGCCCACTCCAAATTGATTCCCGACTGACCGGTAGCTGTCTGGCGTTGCAAGCTTCCACAGGGCTATCGCCACTCGCTTCTCAACTGTGAGGGCTGCTCTCATCTTGGTATCCTGGCGTTTCAGGGCAGGGGACAGCAAGTCACAAAGTTCCATGAAAGTGCCCTTACGCATGCGAAAGTTTCGCAGCCACTGGGAATCGTCCCATACCTGCAGCACGATGCGGTCCCACCAGTCTGTGCTTGTTTCCCGGGCCCAGAATCGGCGTTCCACGGCATCAACCTGCCCCAGTGACACCATGATTTCCACATTGCTGGTGCCTGTGCCTTGTGAGAGGTCTATGTCCATGTCAATTTCCTCATCACTCTCGTCGCCGCGCTGCAATCGCCTCCTCGCCTGGTCCGGGTTTCGCCTTGGCATGTCCTGGCTCTGCATATACTCCAGGACAATGCGCGTGGTGTTCATAGTGCTCATAATTGCCGCGGTGATCTGAGCGGGCTCCATGATCCCAGTGCTAGCTATGGCGCCTGGTCAGAAAAAAGGCGCAAAAGTAGTATCTGATGGACCAGGAGAAGGAGGGAGGGCGGGAGGGAGGGAGGGCCGAGTGACGACATGGCGTACAGGTACAGGAACAGGGAGAAACACAAACAACTGTCACACAGAATGGTCCCCCCAAAGATTAAAATGAAAACCCTGGGCTTAGCAGGCCATTGATTTCACGGAGGAAGGGGAAGCATATGAATACAGAACAAATCTATTTTTTACATCTTAAGGTGGCAGCCGACGGTGCAGCATGAGTGACAGCCATACCAATACGACGACGATGGATACCAATCATAAAATACCATCATCTGCCAAAAGGCAAGGGGCTGCTGCTGTGTAGCAATGCAGCCCCACGTCTGCCAGCCCCACGTCCGCCAGCACCCAGCATCGCCCTCGGCCTCTTCTGGGTGCTTAGCAGACAATACTGGGCAATTGGCAGAAAATAGTATATTACGACTGGTAGCCATCATCATCGAAACAGTAGCATGTCTGCCCAGGTGGCCATGATTGACAGCCACACCAATACGACGACGATGGATACCAGTCATAATATACCATCGCCTGGCAAGGGGCTGGTGCAATGCAGCCCTACGGCTGCCAGCCCCATGGCTATCACTCATGCTACACCGTCTACCGCCAAAAGGCAGTTAGCAGCTGCTGCTGTGTAGCAATGCAGTCCCACGTCTGCCAGCACCCAGAGGACATATGGTGACGGTGAGCTCAGCTGAGCTGAGCGGGCTCCATGCTTGCCGTGGTATGTTGTCTGCACAGGTAGCCCAGGTAAAAGGGCGCGAATCTATTGTCTGCGTTGCTGTGACGAGGGGGGAGGGGCCTGATGACATGTACCCAGAACCGCCCGCGACACTGTTTTGCATCATCCGGGCATTGGAATCTCAATCCAGAATTCAAAGAAAAGGCGCGAACCGCTTCTCGGCTCTCTGAGCTGTGGCGCAAACGTAGTATCTGACGGACTAGGGGAAGGAGGGAGGGCGGGCTGAGTGACGACATGGCGTACAGGCACAGGGAATTAAAATCAAGAACGGTGGCTGTGCATCAGGGAGAAACACAAACAACTGTCACAGAGTGGTCCCCCCCAAAGATTAAACTGAAAACCCTGGGCTTAGCAGGCCGTTGATTTGACGGAGGGAGGGGGAAGCAAATGAATACAGAGCAAATCTATTTTTTACATCTTAAGACGACGGTGCAGCGTGACTGATAGCCCTCGGCATCTTTCTGGGTGCTTGGCAGCAAATACGGGGCGGCGTATGACGATGGTCTTCAGGCCTATTGCACAATCGGCTGCTCGGGGAAGACTCTGCTAACGTGCGATGACCCGACTTGTAATAGGACGGCTAATAGTCATAATACACCATTTACTGCCAAAAGGCAAGCCCCACGGCTGCCAGCACCCAGATCGCCGATGAAGGCTACCAGTCTACTGCACCGTCTACCGCCAAAAGGCAGTTAGCAGCTGCTGCTGTGTAGCAATGCAGTCCCACGTCTGCAGACACCCAGAGGACATATGGTGACGGTGAGCTGAGCTGAGCGGGCTCCATGTTGTCTGCACAGGTAACCCAGGTAACCCAGGTAAAGAGGCGCGAATCTATTGTCTGCCGTTGCTGTGACGGGGGAGGGAGGGGCCTGACGACATGTACCCAGAACCGCCCGCGACACTGTTTTGCATCATCCGGGCATTGGGCATCTCAACCCAGAATTCAAAGGGGCGGCGGAGACTGCGGGAACTGTGGGATAGCTGTGGGATAGCTACCCATAGTGCAATGCTCTGGAAGTCGACGCTAGCCTTGTACTGTGGACGTGGTCCGCCGACTAGAGCACCTAGAGCATTTTATTGTGTGGACACACACAATCGGCTGTATACAACCGATTTCAATAAAACCGGCTTCTATAAATTCGAACTAATTTCGTAGTGTAGACGTACCCTTATTTAATACATTAATAAGCCATTTGTTGATAGGCATCTAAGCATCTTATAATAGAACAAAACAATAAAATTAGAAGAAAAAACAGCCAGGTAAAATATACAGTCAACCTGTACTAAAACATCTGGAAAAATATATAAAATCACTGAAAGTTTTCACTGGATTCTAACATCTCCCAATTAACACAAAACAGTAAAGAAAAAAGGAAAGTCCTCATCTTGGCAGTCTGCACATCTGTTTTTATTCCCCCACACCATACACTCTCACTTCCTGGATTCATCCCAACTCTTTGAACTTACTCTTCTGCTCCAGCCTTCAATGCACAGAACCAACTTCCTGCCCACCCTCTCCCCCCGCCCCCCCATTTAGCACCCAACTCTTCAAGAACAACAAGGAGTCTGGTGGCACCTTAAAGACTAACAGATTTATTTGGGCATAAGCTTTCGTGAGTAAAAACCTCACTTCTTCGGATGTGAGGTTTTTACTCACGAAAGCTTATGCCCAAATAAATCTGTTAGTCTTTAAGGTGCCACCAGACTCCTTGTTGTTTTTGTAGATACAGACTAACACGGCTACCCCCTGATACTTGACACCAACTCTTCAAGCAATCCCTCCTCCCTTATCATTACTATATTCTGCATGTCATTAACTATTATCCCATGTCTTTCCCTTGAGTGTGTCTGTCTTGCTTTACTGGACTTGTTAACTCTTTGGGACAGGGAATGCATTATACCCAAGTTTGTAAAGGGCCATGTAAATTAATAGTAACCTATTGATGGTTTAATAAAATTAGTAATATTTCAGTCAGTTCATTTCTGTGTACATCAGAAAGTTGAACACTCATCTTAAAGTACATCTTGAGAGTACCAATAGACCTATAATAATTAGGAGCACATAAGAAAACAGCTGTATTCTTATTGTGGTCAGTCAGTGAAGAAACTAATAGCTAGAGAGAAGCAAAGGCCGGGTGGAGGGGTCCTCCCCTCATTTTGAGAGAGCAGAAGAGGGACTTCATACCAATGTCTAGGCCAGACTATGCCAACAAGTATACATCCTTGCACTTTCCTCAGTGTCTAAGAGCATGAACTTTAGTTCCTAATCAATGAAAATATTGATACAAAGATTTGCAGCAGATGTGGAGACAAGTTAAGTTTTTACCAGTCACCAACACATATCGACCTCTGCTCATAGCGATGCCTTATTGGACTACACAGTCTACCTTACCTTCAGTAGCTATAGATAACAAAAAAACCTGTGAGTAAGGCCAAGAAGGGGTTCTCCAAGAAATCTGCCTTGGTTTTCAAGACCAGTAGAATACAAGAATCAAACAAGATAGCAGTGAGAGTCTAAACACCTTAGGGGCATAGGACGCTTGCTAATGACCATCTTCTGGCAACACCTACGGCAGAATTTGAAGACTTTTTGCAGTAGAGATGATAAGTGTTAAAGACCATAAGACTAGAGAAGGAAAAATGATCCACTTTACCTTAAAAGACCTTTAAAAAAATGGTAAGTGTTTTTCTTAAAAATAAGTTCAATGGAAAAAATATCAATTCTATAAAAATAGCATTAAATATTACTATTATCCTTAATACAAGAAGAAATGTTTAGAAGGACTGAGGATGTTAATGAGTAGCTCTTTAATTTAAGGCAAACAGTGTAACAAAAACAAAATAAAGAGGAAGAGCTCCAAATGCTATTCATACAGCAATCTTGAGTGCTAATAAGCCGGTCTGATATTAAAAATTTAAGTTATCTTTCAGGTTTATTATTATTAAGATCTAAAGCCTAGAGTGAAGATCCGTGTAGGAGAATGTCTGCTGGATTCTTGTTGCACACACCTTGAAAGCTATACTATTGCAGCAGGGGACTTCAAGTTTAATATCTGTGTTATTGTCAAGATAAAAAAATAAGATCACTTATGATAATGATTAGGGATATTGGAATGCCCCTAAAATTCTGGGTTGCCATTCTCAAAACAATAGAGCTTCAGCGTTACAAACACCAGAGTTACGAACTGACCCGGTCAACCACACACCTGATTTGGAACTGGAAGTACACAGACAGCAGAAGAGACCCAAAAAAAGCAAAATACAGTAAACTAAACTACTAAAAAAAATAAAGGGAAAGATTTAACAAGATTAAAAAAAGATTTCAGAAGGTAAGGAAACTTTCTGTGCTTGTTTCATTTAAATTAAGATGGTTAAAAGTAGCATTTTTCTTCTAAAGAGTAAAGTTTCAAAGCTGTATTGAATTAACGTTCAGTTGTAAACTTCTGAAAGAACAACCGTTATGTTTTTGTTCAGCTATGAACATTTTAAAGTTACAAATAACCTCCATCCCCAAGATTCTGAGGTTCTACTGTATATCAGTTTCTTTGAGCTATGAGGCTATGCAAACTCCCTGAAACTACAAGTCTGCTTCACAATTAGCCAGTAGGAAAAGCAGAAGAGGCGCAAAGATTGTACCTGTCCCTGAGACAAGAACATTGCCCTCTATAAAGCTCCTTAGTGCTGGCAACCCCAACTGAAAGAATCTTGGCAGTCCTCTGAAATGAGTGTCCTGGGTGGGTAACATTGTTCAAATACAGCTGAGTTACCTAACCAGTTTGGAAGCATTTTTTAAAAGGAATATGGGTATGCAGATTAATTAGAAAGACTAATGGGGGGTGGGGGCTCTGTATGCCTTTCTGATGACATTCCCTCACCACAGCATAGCACAGTACAATCCATTGGGACTGAGATTTTAATTGAGTTTTAAATAAAATTGTGCTAATTGGGTTAACTTCAATCCCTCTTTCTCCATCTCTGGCAAACTAGCTGCCAGAACTGTTTAGTCTGATCAAGGAATGTTAATTGCAGCCTTCCATGAAGAGAGAGATGTATAGTGCTAACAAGTGAATTCTGTACCAGTAGCTGTGTCTCACAATAAACCATTATATCAAGAAGCAATTAATGGTACACAGCAACACACAAAGTATGTAATTAGCATTAATTAGCTGCAGACAGGGGAGTTTGAGAGGGAGAGCAAGAGATCCTGCTGCTGAAGAGGCTACCAGGTGAGAGTGAGAGTACTAGCTGTTGGTGTGAGTGAGTTTGCTCAACTGTTTGAATTTTAATTTTGATTCTGATTTCAGGTTACTTCAGTTTGTTACAGCTGCTGTGGCAGTTGGGACTGAGTGCCTGACCTTGTTCCCTTGATTGCCTTTGATTGGCCTTCCCCATTGTGACTCACAAGGGGGTGGGACTGACCTAGGTAAGCAGGCTTTAAGAGGCAGAGCGACCAGGGGGCTGCAGACAGGGGACTTTGAGAGGGAGTTTGACAGAGGGAGGCCTATGATGGTTAGGAAGACCCGCAACACCTGTGCCAGCACTGCTTCTGTCTTCTCCACCTGTGCCTGTTGCCAGACAGAGCACCTGAGCATGGATGCTTCTACCCAGATCCTCTCTTTTGCAGAGACTCATTTGCAATTCCCACTTACTGACATCCAGGCCGGGGGGACCATCCAATGTGAAAGGTGCCTGCTGGTGAAATCTCTCAGGCAGCAGGTGGGGGAGCTACAGGAGGAGGTGGCTAGGTTGAGGAGCATCCGGATCCACGAGCAATTCCTGGACAGTGTCCGTGTGGAGACAGCTGAGGTAGATGTCCCAGTACACAGGACTGCTGATACACCACTGGTGGAGGAGACGATGGCTCAGGATGGACACTGGTAGCTGGTTACTTCTGGCAGCGGGCAGTGCACCACCCCTGTCCTGAACCCTCCCGCCATGGTAACAGGTAACCGTTATGCTCTTCTTGATACAGGAGAAGGAATCACCCCCAACAGTAGAGGTGGAGAAGCCTCGTACACCTAAGGCTGGGAAGTCTGCTGCCACCACTGCAAATAGGAAATGTAGGGTCCCATGGGAATCAAAACTGAGGGGAAAAACAACTGAGGAGAGTTGGCAGTTTCTCAAAGGGACACTATTAAGGGCCCAAAAGCAAGCTATTTCGCTGGTTAGGAAAGAGAGAAAATGTGGCAAAAGACCACCTTGGCTTAACCACGAGATCTCGCATGATCTAAAAAATAAAAAGGAGTCCCATAAAAAATGGAAACTAGGACAGATTACAAAGGATGAATATAGGCAAACAACACAGGAATGCAGGGGCAAGATTAGAAAGGAAAAGGCACAAAATGAGCTCAAACTGGCTACGGGAATAAAGGGAAACAAGACGACTTTTTATCAATACATTAGAAGCAAGAGGAAGACCAAGGACAGGGTAGGCCCACTGCTCAGTGAGGAGGGAGATACAGTAACAGGAAACTTGGAAATGGCAGAGATGCTTAAGGACTTCTGTGTTTCGGTCTTCACGGAGAAGTCTGAAGGAATGACTAACCTAGTGAATGCTAATGGGAAGGGGATAGGTTTAGAAGATGAAATAAAAAAAGAATTTAAAAATCACTTAGAAAAGGTAGACGCCTGCAAGTCACCAGGGCCTGATGAAATGCATCCTAGAATACTCAAAGAGCTAATAGAGAAGGTAACTGAGCCTCTAGCTATTATCTTTGGAAAATCATGGGAGACGGGATAGATTCCAGAAGACTGGAAAAGGGCAAATATAGTGCCCATCTATAAAAAGGGAAATAAAAACAACCCAGGAAACTACAGACCAGTTAGTTTAACTTCTGTGCCAGGGAAGATAATGGAGCAAGTAATTAAGGAAATCATCTGCAAACACTTGGAAGGTGGTAAGGTGATAGGGAATAGCCAGCATTGATTTGTAAAGAACAAATCACGTCAGACCAATCTGATAGCTTTCTTTGATAAGATAACGAGCCTTGTGGAGAAGGGAGAAGCGGTGGATGTGGTATACCTAGACTTTAGTAAGGTATTTGATATGGTCTCGCATGATATTCTTATCGATAAACTAGGCAAATACTACTTAGATGGGGCTACTATAAGGTGGGTGCATAACTGGCTGGATAACTATGAGAGTAGTTATTAATGGTTCCCAATCCTGCTGGAAAGGTATAGCGAGTGGGGTTCCGCAGGGGTCTGTTTTGGGACCGGCTCTGTTCAATATCTTCATCAATGACTTTGATATTGGCATAGAAATTACGCTTATTAAGTTTGCAAATGATACCAAACTGGGAGGGATTGCAACTGCTTTGGAGGATAGGGTCATAATTCAAAATGATCTCGACAAATTGGAGAAATGGTCTGAGGTAAACAGGATGAAGTTTAACAAAGACAAATGCAAAGTGCTCCACTTAGGAAGGAACAATCAGTTTCACACTTACAGAATGGGAAGAGACTGTCTAGGAAGGAGTATGGTAGAAAGGGATCTAGGGGTTTTAGTGGACCACAAATTAAATGAGAGTCAACAGAGTGATGCTGTTGCAAAAAAAGAAAACATGATTCTGGGATGCATTAACAGGTGTGGTGTGAACAAGACAGGAGAAGTCATTCTTCCGCTCTACTCTGCACTGGTTAGGTCTCAGCTGGAGTATTGTGTCCAGTTCTGGGCACCGCATTTCAAGAAAGATGTGGAGAAATTGGAGAGGGTCCAGAGAAGAGCAACAAGAATGATTAAAGGTCTTGAGAACATGACCTATGAAGGAAGGCTGAAAGAATTGGGTTTGTTTAGTTTGGAAAAGAGAAGACTGAGAGGGGACATGATAGCAGTTTTCAGGTATGTAAAAGGGTGTCATAAGGAGGAGGGAGAAAACTTGTTCACGTTAGCCTCTAAGGATAGAAGCATCAGCAATGGGCTTAAAGTGCAGCAAGGAAGGTTTAGGTTGGACATTAGGAAAAAGTTCCTAACTGTCAGGGTGGTTAAACACTGGAATAAACTGCCTAGGGAGGTTGTGGAATCTCCATCTCTGGTGATATTTAAGAGTAGGTTAGACAAATGTCTATCCGGGATGGTCTAGACAGTATTTGGTCCTGCCATGAGGGCAGGGGACTGGACTCGACCTCTCGAGGTCCCTTCCTGTCCTAGAACCTATGAATCTATTAATTAAACTTTCATGCAGTGACTACCAATGTGTGTAACAAGAGCGAGGCATCCACAGGAAGGGAAACTTTCAAAATTGTGCACCCTGTCCACCCCCCATCACCCTCTTGTTTCCTCCCTGAATCAAACTGAGCTAACAAAGACGACGAAGCAGGGGCAGCCGCGCAGCCAACAGTTGGAGAGAAGCAGCGCTTTCCCCTTCAAAGTGCCACTTCTCTTGGGCCGGCTTTGAAGGGGAAGGCGCCGCTTCTCCTCCCGAGTTCTCCGGCTCGTTCTTGCAGGGCCGCATTCCAAAAGGGGCTTTAGAGCTGCAGGACAGGGCCCTCGGCCCCCCTTGTTGACCATATATATGTAAATATATGTAAATACACAAAAACACAAACATTATCTCCCCATATGTCTTTAAGGGTTGAATTTGAATCATTTATCCTGCAGGACGCTTAACCCTTTCTGGTCATGTGTCTCAACTATACTTTGAGACATATCAGTAATCACTCATGTATCATAGCAAAGGCTACGAGAAGTACTTGATACAAGGATTCTCAAAGGACTGCGTTAGATACAGTGAACTGAGATATCCCTAGCACTACACACCCTGTAATGTAAGTATAGCCGATGTTTATGAAGCCTGGAATTCTGGGCATAATCCTGGATTCTGTAACATGGTATGAGGGAGTATGAGGTGGATTCCCCAAAGGTGGGGAAGCTAACTAGAAAACTCTGCTAAAAGCTGTAACACAATTAGAAACTTACTAACAAAAAGTAATATACACAAACGGCAATAAGGGAAACTGAACAATTTACAGATTGAAGACACCGAAGGAAAGCTCTAGCACTGGAGGTTCTGACCCAGGCTAAGCGACTGTAAAAAAAAGAACTGGAGAGGCAGTCGGTGCACTCTGTCCTTCATAACTTCAGCTGAAAGTGGAGGAAGGCAAGGGCACGTGTGGACTTATGGACAATGCGCGCAAGAATTCTGGGTGCACACAGCTCATGAATATGCACAGTGGAACACACACACACACACACACACACACACACAGACGGACCAGCAGTTGAAGAACAAGACTTTTGGAAAAGATATAAAGCCCTCCTGCTTCTGGGTATTAACCAACCTCTTACTGGGGGTTAGAGTTAGAAGGAAATTTGCCCTTGAGGCAGGTTATTGCTGGTATTGGTCATACTACACGACAGCATATTGGACTTGAACAACTGGATTTGATCCAGTATGGCAATTCCTAGACACACAACTCTATGCTTACATCTCATCTTGGAACCAGTCTTCAGAATGGTTCCACAGCATCTCTTCTGCACCTTGGCTGCTGCCCTCCACCAAACACTGCAAGAGGGCTTCCGTAAGACTAGCAGAAGGATGCTCATGCAGCATCCCCCCTCACCTATAGCCCCTTCTCGTAAACTGGATCAAACACATTTTCATCTCTTCCTTGTTGCGACAAAAGAAATGGGCAGATAATTCTTCAGTTATAGACCTTGTCCCTCCTTTTCCTTTCCCTTACCTTTAATTTTGCCTGTAAGCATTTTGAGGCCTGGAGGCATTGTCTTATGTCTGTAACTTGCCATGACCACAAACACGTACCAACATTACTAATTAAAATCACGCATCCAAAAAAAATTTAAAAAAACAACACAACACACCACATGAAAAGAGGATTATGTGGATACAAGACTATTGAAGAAACCACTACTATATATCATGATGGCTTAATATTGCTGATCACAGTACTAAACATATCACTTAAGCTGTCCTCTCCAAGAAAATGGTTTAGCATGATAGTAAAAAGACTGACTGATGCTTAATCAGGACAGGATTAAAGTAACTGTTGCTTAATATGGATTCATTTAGGTAGGTCCAAATAGTTAAGGGGTGTTTAACCAAGTGTTAAATAGAGGTGAAATTCTGAGTCATATTGTAGAAGTTTCGAAGTAAAATGAATAAGAAATGAAGATGAAATATAAACATAAGAAACGTTTCCTGTATTTTTATTCAAATATTTTTCCTCTTTTTAAAATGGGCTCTTACTTTAATAGGAAGTTTCTCACTCAACAGTCTAAATAGCTTCTACTGTGCAATGCTAAAATTACAGTACTGCAATTCACATCAACACAGCTGCATAGAATCAGGTATTCTGGGTTTTGCCACAGACTTGTAGCACAACTTTGGTTAAGTAACTTCATTTCTAATGCCTGACTTCCCTGTAAAATAGGTATTACAGTATAATTCTTTGACTGTGGTATGTAATTAAGGTCTACAAAACTCTCTGATCTTCTGATTAAAGATCTCAACACATTATACACTGCTTATTTTTTAAGCAACTAAGAATTAAAGAAACATCTTTCATTACAAAGATTAAAATGATCTATTTTTTGATTATCTCATGCGGACATCTTACTTACCTGGACCATTGATTTGTCAGAGTACATCAATTCAATTGTCCGATGTATTCTAGATATGCTTTCCTGCAAGTCTAAGGGAATAAGGGGAAAAAAAAAAAAAAAAAGTCATATCCTTCTATGCCACCACTATGAGTTATCTATATGCTTCTACAATATGCTACATCTTCACTTTTTCCAACTTGAAGGCTCAAATAAGGATAAACAGTCCTAATCTTATTTAAAAATTGATGTTAACCACTCACATGCCGGACACTGAAGTTTCTCAGGTCTGAATGCAAATGCCACAATCCCACTTGTACCCACAGCAATGCCTGCATAGGGTACAAGCCCAACTCCAATGTGAAAAGGCAAGGTTTGGGGCTAGAGGTGAATGCTTTACCATCTGAGACAGACTGATGTTTTTGTTAGTACTAGATTTTTTTTTTCCAAAATGTAAATCCAGTAAGAATTGTGAAAAATTATTTAAGTCAAACACACTGATTTTCTTCCTCCAGAACCAAAATATTTTCAGTAACCCTTTTCAAAAGCAACAGTAGTTCCTACTTTCTCTCAGTACCTCTAGTGTCATTTTCTACTTCAGTCCTCCAACGATGTAAACAGCCTTCTAACACTGAAAGCTCTTCTTCCGTGATGTGTCTTGGTGCTGGATGCATTGGCAGGTCTGGAGGAATTCGGGACTGTGTGAATGGTTTGTGTATTACTGATCTTTGTACAGGTGATGTGCTTGGTATCTCTGATGATGAAGGCCCCTGTTGCTCTGTTGTGCTGTATTTATTTAAAATATGAAATGAGACTTCAAACTTCCTATACACACGCAATAAACTACAAAAATTGACTTCACAGACACTTGGAGCTGAAATATAAACCAACCAATCCCTAATCATTTTTGTTTTTTAATCTGAGCAATTTTAAACACTTTAAAGCTAATAGTTATCAAGTTAAAGCAACACAGTCCAGAGAGAGTATTTTAAATACAAAATGGAGTCACCATGTGACTTCTTATATCTTCGTAGTATGCCATGTGGCAACCACAATGACAAGAGAGACAATCACAATTAAACCTTTCAAGCCAGAGTTTACTTTATCAAAACTGATCAGAACTTCTGCATAGTATTACAAAATTGCTTAACTAATCAAAGTGGTTCAAAGCATGTGCTGCTCATCTCAAAGAGGAAACACTATATTATATATATATTATATGGTTTCATCAAGGCAATTTTTTCCTAATTCAAGTTAATACCACAAATTTCTAGTTTAAGTACCGGTTTCCTTACACCTTGTCCACAGTAGACTTTTTCTTCAGTTTTCCACCATTGCTAAGATAGTATTAATCCAACAGTGCTAGCAACAATGGGAGCTCCAGTGAGCGCAAGCTACTGGCATTTTACAGCTCCTCTGAGAAGGGTAAACATCTGCGTTAACACAGCCACAGCACTACTGCACACGAAGAATTCATGTTCCCTGCAGATTCTCCCCCTTCCCCTTCTAATAATACTCTCCGCCAGGGAGACGCTGCAATTATACCTTTCGCCCAGCAAGGGCTGCTGTGGTACCAGAAGAGAGGGCAGCCAGCACAGGGCCTGAGCAGGCACCTGCAGAGGGGGAGGGTTGCTTTCCTCACAGCACCCTGCCCATGGGGCCAGGCGAGGAGGTATAAAATATGGGAGGATGGACAGAACAGGGCATACAGGGTTGCTGGGGATCACAGACTGGGGTTCAGAAGGGCTAGTGGGGGGGGACAGAATGGGGAAGGGGCACAGGAGCTAGTGGGGTGATAGCATTGAGCCAGTGGCTGAATGGCAATGGGTGTGAGGGCCACATAAGGATAGGATGAGAGAGGGGTGGCTGAATGGGAGTGCAGGGACACAGGGGATGGGGAACATGTGCCTGACTGAATGGGAGAAGCTAGGGGTCAGCCAGGGTCTGCCTGGGGGAAGCTCCCCAACTCCCTAACAATCCCTCCCATGCAAAAAGACCCCAAAAACTGTTCCACACTTCTCCCACCCATATCCAACAACCCTCCAGGTTCACTCCCAGGCTCCTGCCTAGCCATTATTTCCCTCTCCCTCAGCTCCTCTGTTACCCCTGACGTCCCCAAGGCTTTGCACTGCTTCTGAGAGGGGTGGGAAATACGGTTCGGTATTGTAGTTTAAATGAATTATTACTCAAAGTTCTGTATTAATATGCCTAGTAAGGAATCTATTTGTCAAAGAACATTTCCTGAATCTTTTTTGTTGTGTGTATTGTTACAGATATATGTGCTGACAGGTATTTTGAAATAAGTTACCAAAATAATTGAAACTGGCGTGATTATATTGTGTTATTTTGAAAAGTAAGATATGCAAAATAATGTAGAATTTTAAAATGTGCACAGAATTTTGAATTTTTTGGCACAGAATTCCACCAGGAGTAACTATTACTATCCCTAATGGTAGCAATGGTGGGAAATCAAAACACAACCAAGTTTATACACAGCCCCAGAGACCACTTTTGCCCTTGTGCCTTCCCATTTTGGCGTCAGCTAAAAAGCTTATGCCTAGTTTCCAGATCTGTACATATGACAGAGCCCAAATTTGTTAACCTCCTGAGGCATAATCCTAAGTAAACAGGTAAGTGTTTTGCTATGAAGGTTATCTGAGATCGACTGGCGTATATTGTCACATGGAGAACTCACGGAATACTTATAGCTGACGTTACGCTAATCTGCTTTGTGTTTTTAATTTTTAACATATGGGCCTAAAAGTCACAATACTCACATCTCACAAAATGAACTCAGTACACAGCACAATTTTAAACAGCAAAGCACTTTTTGTAGTGTAATTCAGGCAAACAGTGTTCTCTTGCTGGAGTCTGTCATCTGTTTTATTAATAGGAAGTTTCTATATTCATGGTGATCACAGCAGTACCAGCAAAGCACTTCAGTGCTTTTTAAAAGAAAACTTTTGATCCATTTACTTCAGCAGGGATACTCACAAGTTACTCAAGTCTTTAGTTGCTTTGCTGGATTGGGACCTACTATCCCAATGAATCAGTTGGTATGAAAGCACCGATTCATTGTCACAGTGTTCATAGTGCCGTGTTCGATCCCAATCTACAAATCTCTCAACTCCATTTACTTCAATGGGGTGGAAATAAGGGCAGAATTTGACCTCTGTCGGCATGGTATTTCAACACTTACGTAAAATATGAAAGCAAAATCTTTGCGAATGAGTTTAACATGGTCAAACAGCAATTAAAGTAATGAAGCACAAGAAGAGCAGATAGCATATGATTGAGATTTAGAAATGCAGATCTTTGCTGGATTAAAGCAACACTTGAAGCCATTCAACACATGCATGTGCAAAATTCTGCGATTCTGATCATATATTTTTCCAATGATGTATAAATTATAACCTATAAAATCTTGTACTCATTTTGGAATTGCAATTGTCACTCAAACTATTTATAACGATTCCGTTTTTTTAGGAAAGTTTCAGTTTTATAACTAGAATCAGACATCATATTAACAGAGAACAGATGAGCTCACAGTGATACAATTTTGTGACAGTAAGATAAATTTTTCTTAGAAATAATTCACAACACACAGCAATATGGCTTCTTGTTTTAGTTTAAAATTGACAAATCTCCACCAAAACAAAATTAGAGAATAGGTTTTTATAAATACATAACAAAAATACTCCATATATAGATAGCATTTTTGTATTACTGAAAAATATTCATGAGGAGGAGCAGCAAATCCCAGAACTTCCCATGTTAGTTAGGAGCTCTGGCTTTTAAGAGGGCTCACTTTTACCATTATTGCATTATTTTTTAAAAGCACTCATCTCTGCCTCCTCCTGGTCCTTCCTCATACTGGAGACAAACTTCATTCCTTAAAAGTGATCCATAATTTGCCTAAAAATAAACACCTAAAACTAGAAATGCTAAACACAGGACACACACAAATGAGATCTCGTTTTTACCTTGGAATCGTCTGTGTTGTTACAGTACCACTAAGGGGAGCACTAGCATCAATATCATCAATCGGAGAAGTGCAGACAGGTTTACTTGATGCAAACTCCAATGCATACTGTAGGACATCTACCAGGGGGAATCGTTTAGGACCAGAACCATAGCTTAAATATCTGTTAACCATAGAAAAGTATAAATATCATGACACTCATACAAAATGGAATTTTTGGCAGACTACAAGTAAAATAAACCTGTCATAATAAAAATTCCATGCATTTAGTTATTTTGCTTAAATAAACATTCCACAGAAGTTGCAAGTGGAATGGAAAAAAGGTCTAAGAGAAACTTCGGAATGCTTATTTAAATATAAAAGACAATGAATTATTCTGCTCTGTACAGGTACAATTCAATGTCACTTGCCCTTATGTTTAGAAAAATTATCTATAGTACCGTTCTAATCTCTGCTGTAACACTGTGAGATACTCTTTAAGTCTTTTGATCTCATCCCGTTTAATTCTTGTAATTTCTCTGTTTTTGTGCATGTATCTGTGAAAACAAAATGGTAGACAAGGAGTCACCCGGTTACATTTCAATACTGACACTGAACTCTATTAAACTGTCATACACATTCACTATCAAGAACTAAGTTTGAGTCACTAAAATCATTTTTCTTCCACTTACGATGCATTAAAAAACACGTATAACAGAAGAGACTGATTATAAGGCCATGTCTACACCACGGGCACTACAATAGCATAGCTTCATTGTTGCAGCTACACTGCTGCAGCACTATAGTGTAGACACTTCCTACACGATCAGAAGGGTTTTTTCCATCGATGTAGTTAATTTAACTCTTTGAGCAATGGTAGCTAGGTCAACAGAACAATTCTTGCATCAGCCTAACCATGTGCTCACCGGAGGGGGTCCAGTTGGATTAACCACAGCTTTCAAGAGTATGAATTTTTCACAGCCTTAAGAGCCTATATCCACCTAACTTAAGTGTAGACCAGGCCTAAGACATTTACATTTGTTTGTCCACTATTCATCAGAAGCATATTTTTAATTAATTTCATTTTGAGTTGAATTACTTCTACAAAATACAAGCTTATGCTAATCTTTGGCATCATATATGGCATTATAAAACTTTTCTGAAAGTCTAGATTCCCGAGCTCTAAAACTCGGTCAACACAACAAATACAAATATATCGTAACTACTTCTCAACATGCTTTTTGATAGTTATAAGAAGCATAGTTTTAAGTTGTGTCCACACAGCAACTCTTCTGACTCGTAAAAATGGTCTGTCCTCACAAACACGATTGGTTTACACCACATCATCAGCAGCTAACAGTGTTTCACCCTGCACTCTAAACTAGTATAGCACCTTTTTTTTTTGGCAGTGTGTACATAACCCTCAAGTGCCCCTATGTGGCTTAACAGTCTGTGCAGTAATGTATTCCATGTGCACGTCTTAAACACCAGGGAAAGAATATTTGCAACACTATGGGATAACACTGTTCAGATTAACCATTTAACTAACTAGTTATAAACTGGGTCAAAAGCTGTAGTATAGAGTGTTTCAGTAATATAAATAGCAGCATACTTCCAATTTTTGTCATTTACATGAACCTACTAAAATGATCATTACAAACCATTAACAATCAAGCTATTCTCTCTACAGTGTAACATTACAATGGGCTTAAATTGCAGCAAGGGAGGTTTAGGTTGGACATTTGGAAAAACTTCTGAACTATCAGGGTGGTTAAGCACTGGAATAAATTGCCTAGGGAGGTTGTGGAATCTCCATTACTGGAAATATTTAAGAGCGGGTTAGACAAACACCCGTCAGGAATGGTCTAGATCAGTGGTGGGCAACCTGCGGCCCATCAGGGTAATCCGCTGGCAGGCCGCAAGACAGTGTTTACATTGACTGTCCACAGGCACGGCCGCCCGCAGCTCCCAGTGGCCATGGTTTGCCATTCCCGGCCAATGGGAGCTGCGGGAAGTGTCAGCCAGTGGACAGTCAATGTAAACAAACTGCCTGGCAGCCCGCCAGCGGATTACCCTGAGGGACCGCAGGTTGCCCACCGCTGGTCTAGATAATTAGTCCTGCCACGAGTGCCAGGGACTGGACTAGATGACCTCTTGAGGTCCCTTCCAGTTCTAGGATCACCATGAGTTAACCCATCATAAGAAGAACTGGCAGTTTAACCAATTCCATGTGATTTAATCGCACTTTAAGATTCTGCTAAATACATTATAACGTACCTGTCCAGATATAAAATCGGAGGAAATTCTAATTTGTTGTGGATCTTCTCTGGCCTTCCCAAAGCCTGATTAAACTCAAATCTTGAGAGCTCAAAAGTTAAGACAGGAGGAAGTTCAGTGAACCAATGCTGAAGAAACAAACAAAAGAAGCACACAGTAAATTCTTTTCAACCATACTGCAACAATGCTTCCAACACTGTGGGTAAAAAAAAAAAAAAATGTCAACAATGGATCAGTGTCAACTTTGTATGGTTGCCCCACCTTTCATCTTTAGTTTAAAGAAGACTGATTGTTTCTATTCAAACTTCAGATCATTAGAGCCCAATTGTTACCAACAGGTTTACCCTGTGTGTTCAACCCAGGTAATCAAGAGTTCTCAGTATCTTTCACACCCCAGCAGTTCAGTACAGAATTAAAACCTGGCAGAAAGTCGGTCACTTTGAGAGTAGATATGGATCGCCAGTGTTTGTAACCACATACGTTTAGTTACTTTCCAGGCTCTTATGGCTGCCAAGTTTTGTTTCCTTACATCACCAGTTGGGACAAATGGCAACCTGAGGTTTCTTTCTGAAGTGGTATATCCTTTGTTAAAGCTATGAGAAATTCAGCCTTCTGCAATACTTCCAAGACCTTAAAGATTTGCTGGCTATTTCCAAAACAAATTACCGATATACTCATTTTAAATATTTAATACCTTCCACAGGAAATATGACTAATTTACTGTACATCTGATGTCATCTTAGATTGGTAATTGTGCAGCAATATTTTTCTTTGCTGGAACTCATATATTTTCTTTCTGGTTGTACCACTGTCAACAATTCTTTATTATATGCTGCATGACTGTTTTTGCTTCTGCCTTCATATAGAAATAGAAGCCAGGTTTATTAAAATACAGTGTCTAACTTCACAACATGTAAAGATGGGCAATCGAGAACAGCACATGGTCATTCTTCTCTGTTTTCTACAATTTGTCAACATTCATATAGTAGGTTCCAAAAACCACTGAACCCTGCAATTTGTATCTAACAGATTATAATTAACTGCTCCATTTCAATTGTGTGTGCACGCGCATGTGTGTGTATGCACAATTTTGATGGTGTCGTGTCCACCGTGTTCACAACATACAAAAACCACTGACTTTCATAAAAAAATTGTGCTTCATACTGCACTGAGATACATGAGCGAAGTCTTTCTTTGTGTGTTTGCTTCAGGAAAGTTGTTACAACTTCAGCATAAATTCAATTTTTTTACGATAAGGCTGTAGGGTATTTGTGTAGGTGACCATAATAAAACAAATAAAACAAATAGAAAATGTCATCTAAAAAAGCAGCACGAATGTGGGATCTGTAGGCAAACGTAAAACAAACAGCAGCTGACAGTAAAGGAATTAGTGCAGGAGAAATTTTAAAACTTTTGTTAGTATTAGCAAATTGGAAATTACAGCTACAAATTGGAGGATGCTTTTATTATGCTTTGTAATTAAAAGCAAATGTATATTTTGACATCACTTTAAAGGAAGTAACATTTTGTTATTGTAACATTTACACGAAAGGAAGGACATCTGAACTAAGGAGACAACACAATCCTTTTAGGAAGGATTTCACATTCTTGAAATAGGTGTGACAGGATAGCGAAAATACATGAACTGAGAGAATGTGGCTTAAACATTATGGGAGGATGCGAAAAAAGAATCATCTCATCCCCTTCTACTTTTGCATACATATTGTACATTTACATCCTAATTTATTCAAATAAAAAATAAATTTCTAAATAATCCAGCCCACCCCAAATAATGAAGTGTTGACTTTTTTTTTATTTTATTATTAAATCTTAGGTCAGAGTTAAGTTCTATTAACATATTACAAACAGGCTAGTCCCAGACTAGATAGATATGCAGTTATTATGTAGGGTGTTAGACTCTTCTGAAGGGGATAAGTTGTCAAAAGAAAAAAATGCCAGTTATACCTGGCAAAATCCACCATTCTATAACATTGTACATATATATCACCTGTACGTTAAATTCAGACCAAAATTGTTACCTGCAAAATGCCAGCTCATTAGGTCATGCAGGAGCTTAAAATCTGCAGAAGCAAATAGTAAAGCACCCAAATTCACTGCCTAATTAGTCAGAAGGAACCCAGCACAGCTTAGCCTGTGTGTGCTCTCTAGGACACAGTGGTTCAATATGCAAATGAGGATCGAGTCAACCATGACAGTGAGGGGTTATGCAAATGAGCATTGTTACAGCCTGTGCCACCTTCACCACTATGTCTACCCAGGCAACTGTGTTCAAGCAAAAGCAGGGCAGCCCATGCAAAAAAAATAGTCATGTGACCCTCAATACCCTCACAGAAAGAATAAGGTGGACCCATAACTCAGCAGTGGGACATCTCCAGTCACACCGGAGACACAATGCTCACTCAGGGCTGCACTATGTAAGCAGACTCAGCAGTTTTTTTACATCAGCGTACACTTCTCCAGAGCCCGATGCTGAATTGACTCCTTTTATTTGATCTGTCAGGTGAGCAGTAGCCATTTGCACCCCTTACACACACAATGCATACTACAAAGGCATGATTTAGGATAGGCTTACGCCACTACAGCAGCAGCCTGCGTGATCACCAGCACAGTGCTGTGTGGGGATCTGCACTCTTGGTTAATAATCTTGCTTTTTATTTACATCATCATAAAGAGGCACTATTAGCCCCTACAGGAACCAAACATGTAACTCACCTCCTGGCCAGACTTTCCAGAATTTTCTGAATGTAAAGATTCAATCTCCCCTTCAATCATGGCAGCTTCTAGGCACTCATGAAGATCTTTAAAGCCATTAACCTGGAGTGGGTACTGGCCGAACATTTCTGTGTTTTCAAATTTCTTACCTTGGCAGGAGAGAGGTATTAACAATTAAGATTTTATGCATAAACATTTATCATTTAAGCTTCTAGTCAGTCATGTGTTAGAATCAGAGAATCAAAAACATATGGCTGGAAGGGACCTTGAGAGGTCATCAAGTCCAGCCTCCTGTGCTGAGGCAGGATCAAGTAAACCTAGACCCTCCCTGACAGGTGTTTGCCTAACTTGTTAAAAACCTCCTATGACAAGGAGTCCACACACTCCCTTGAAGGACTATTCCAGAGCTTAACCACCCTTACAGTTAGAAAGTTTTTCCTAATATCTCACCTAAATCTCCCTTGCTGCAGGGTAAGCCCATTACTTTTTTGTCTTCCCTTCAGTAAACATGGAGAACAACTGATCACCGTCCTCTTTATTGCATCCTTTAACATATTTGTAAAATGGTATGAGGGTCTCCCTCAGTCCTCTTTTCAGAAGACTAAACAAGCCCAGCTTTTTAAATCTTTCTTCATAGGTCAGATTTTCTAAACCTATCATCATTTTTGTTGCTCCCCTCTGGACTCTCCCCAATTTGTCCACATTGTTCCTAAAGTTTGGCACCCAGAACTAGAGACTGCTGAGACCTTGCCAGCACTGAGGAGAGCAGCACAATTACCCCCTGCATCTTACATATGATATTTCTGTTAATATATCCCAGAATTATATTAGTCTTTTCTGCAGCTGCACCACATTGACGACTCATATTCAACTTGTCATCTGCTAGATACTTTTCAGCAGCACTACTGCCTAGCCAGTTATTCTCCAATTTGTAGTTGTGCATTTGATTTCTCTTTCCTAAGTGAAGTACTTTTCACTTCTCTTTATTGAATTTCATCTTGCTGACTGCAGACCAACTGTCTAATTTTTCAAGATCATTTTGAATTCTAATCCTGTTCTCCAAAGTGCCTGCAACCCCTCCCAGCTTGGCGTCATTTGCAAACAATGCATCCCTGTATTCATACCCAACACGCCATTGTCATAGTCTTTGTACAAAATATGCCTTGTAAACGATCATTTGAAAACTAATAGCTTGGTGGTCAATAATATCATGCTGAAATACATGTAGCAACATTATATGTAACTTATGAACATAAGCGGAAGTTATGACAAATGTGTTTACCAAACACGGCTGGGGACTGGGTAAACCAGTTTCTTGAAGACAAAAGACATGCTGACGCATCTAGCCAAGGGTCAAAGTTGATTGGCAATAACTGGTCAAATGGCCATTCTTTGGCAGCAAAAGGGGGCAGAAATAGATTGATTTTCATTTTAACAAACACCACAGAACCTCTTTCACCATGAGACCCCAAGTCTCCATCCTCATAGCTTGAAGGAACTTTATCTAGGGGCAACCCTCATGGAAACGCATTTCAAAGGGTGACGGGACTATAAAAGGGAGAGGCAAAAACACCCTAAGTATCCTATCTCTATCTCACTATTTCATGTGAGAAGACAGAAAAAACAGCCTTTGGATTTTGGGAGGGGTTATGACCTGTTGCAGGAAACATTTGGTAAGAATGTCACCTTGAACACTCTAGTTTGTTAAATTTTAGTTACTCTGAAGTGTTTTATCTTTATTTCTCTTGCAACCATTTCTGACTTTAATACCTTATACTTGTACCCACTTAAAAATCTCTCTTTGTAGTTAAATAAACTTGTTTTATTCTTTAAAATCAAAGGTAATCCAGTTTTGTGTTTAAACTGAATTGTCTGGTAACTCCAACAAAAGTAGTAAACTGTTGTTCACTGACCTCTTACAGGGGCAATGAACCTCTAATAACTGGAGAGGGCTGGATACTGGAGAACACCCATTTGGGATAGGGGGGAGAGGTATCTGGAATTGGGAATGTGTTGGGGTCACCCGGCAAATGGTAATCAAGGCTGGTGAAAGACAATGTGTGACAGAAGTCACTGGCAGGCTGCAGCTATACACACACACACTCAGTGTGACCTGCATGCTCTCTGGCTGTTTGTAAGGGGCCCAGTTTGGGAGTTACAGCAGCAAAGCACTGTGAGGCACCCAAGGCTGAAGGACAGGTGGTGACAACCCCTCAGTGTCTGGATTGCACCCTAGAATGTGATATGCCTATAAAATTTGCACTACTCCCCACTCCATTACCCAAGTCATTAATGAAAATGCTGAACAGTATCAGACCCAGGACTGACCCCCTGTGGGACTCCATTAGATACAAACTCCCAGTTTGACAGCAAGCAGTTGATAACTACTCTTTGAATATGGTCTTTCAACCAGTTGTGCACCCACCCAACTTGTAATTCATCTAAAACATGTTTCCCTAGTTTGTTTATGATAATATCATGTAAGACTGGGTCAAGAGCCTTACTAAAATCAAGATATCACATCTACTGTTTTCCTCCTATCCACTAGAGGCCAGTAAACCTGTCAGAGAAAGAAATTAGGTTGGTTTGGCATGATTTGTTCTTGACAAATACATGCTGACTATTCCTTATAACCCTATTATTCTCTACGTGCTTAGAAACTGATTGTTTAATAATTTGTTCCAGTATCTTTCCAGGTTTCAAAGTTAGGCTGACTGGTGCATAATTCATCAAGTCTTCCTTAAAAGGGGGAACAAAGATAGGTACTATGTTCGCTTGTTCCAGATTATATACTAATCAATTAGATGCATGAAAATAAATTACTTTGGAGGGGAAATGATTTGGATGAAATATTCAAATGACTGACTATTTTGCTCCTCAACCACTAAAATCTACTAAATATGAATAAAGAATGAAGAAGAGAGAGGCACAGGAGGGAAGATGTTCCAGGTAAAGACATAATTGGAAGTCACTTGAAATTTGGTTGAAGTGATTTCTGTAGAAGTGGAACATCATAATCTTCAAAGTATTACAAATTTTAAACTGTTACACATTCCATAGAGAGAACAAGCTCACTTGCAAACACATGCTGGAACAGGATTTTCTGTAGCCTAGTAGGAAATATTTGCCAGTTCTCAGGAGTGTTTACACTCAACTCTACCTAAATTGTGCTGCTCTGAACACACATTCAACTCTATTGGAAATTATCGAATCTTCCTAACATTAGTAATAAATAAATAAATAACCACTATCCACATCCTTGCTTTTTCTAGGAAAAAAATGGTCACATTGGGGTCAATGTTCCTTCTCATTTTTCCCATGCATGTGCAGAACAAATTTTGTTATGTCGCCAATATGGAGGTGATGTGTGGTGGGAGTGGGGCCGAGGGGTTCGGTGTGTGGGAGGGGGCTCAGGGCTGGGGCAGAGAGTTGGGGTACAGAGTGGTGAGGGCTCCAGCTGTGGGTGCGGGCTCTGGGATGGGGCCGGGAATGAGGGGTTTGGACTGCAGGCTGCCCCGGGGCCAGGGCAGAGAGAGAGAATTCCCCCCAGCCCTCTCTCCCCGCAGCAGCCAGGGGAGAGATGCCTCTTCCCGGCAGCTCCAAGGCAGGGGCAAAGGCGCCCCCTCCCTGGCCGCACCAGCTCCGGGGCTGGGGGAGAGCGTCTTTCCCCGTCTCTGCCCCGCTGCGACACCTCCAGGGCTGAGGCAGAGGAGAGGCGCCTCTCCCTGCCACAGTAGATCTGGGCCTGGAGGAGAGATGCCTCTCCCCACCGCAGCTCTGAGTGCTTGCGCACCCCTTGATAGGCTGCTCCAGGGCCATGCAGCTGCGTGGCTTATAGGAAACTTAGGTTATGGTACATATTTTAAAGAGGTAAAGTGGAGTAAGGTATCATTTAGAAATGTGTGCAATTATACAGTTCATTTAACTAGACATATGTTTAAAAATTTATCAACTGACATCATTTCTAGTTCAAGTACAATAATATGCATACCTTCAAGCACACCCACTGCTAGAAATCGTCCATAAAACAACTCTACCATTGGGTTCTTTGGCTTTTCTCCATCCCTATAAACATGAAATATGCAACTGTAAGACCAAAAACAACAGCCACATAAACCAACAGTTACAAAAGAAAGAAGCATTTGCATTTATTACGTAAATCTATATAGTGGCATAGTTCATTTTTAATTATTGTAAATGTCATGTTTTGTACTTTCATCGGTTCATGGTAATCTAAGGATTTATGTATTCACAACGGTGAAGTGTATTTACAAAGTAAGTAAATGTATTTTATTCTGGCAAGTTCCATGCATATCCAAACTCAGAAGTGAAGTCAATTCACAAGATTGCTTGTAAACATACATAACCATGTAAGAGTGAGTTCCTGCCACCCTCCTAAAAAATTTAAATTGTTCAAAAAAATGTACAGATATTCAGTGACACAGTGAATAGTTAGCTTTTGAGAGAAGAAATTGGAAAAAGTTTTGGAAGTATTTAAACTAGTGTATTTAAAAACAAATTTTCTTTAAAGGCAAAAGCCAACTGACTGGCCAGGATTAGTTCTTTAATATTTTGCTATTTTCATACCAAGTTCCCTATGTTTCCTAAGATGAAGAAGATAAGATCGCAAAATAAATAAAACAAAAACTTACTGACTGTACCTAGAAAGAAACATATTTCCATTTAGAAAAATCAGCTTTTTACTGAAGTACAATAAGATGTTATCTGTCCCAGCAACAAAATAAATAGGTTTTGAGGGAGAGGAATAATACGAACAAGAAAACAAATATACCCTAAAGTTAAGGTCAGATCCAACTGTCACTGAATTCAACAGAAGTCTTTTCATCAGGAATTGGACTGGACCATTACAATAGTTAAAACAAGAAAATTCTCGACATTCAGTGTCCACTAATTCTTTTTAATCAATCCTAAAAATTTACAATCAACAAAATAGACAATTTGCATCTATGCCTGAAAGATGAAAAAAAATGTCCAGTGCAAAGATGAACAATGCCTATGAACAGGATTAGATAAAAAATGATAAAAATTACTGAGCCATAACTACCTTACAACTTACACCACTGCTACCACTAGTAGAGCTGCACTTCTGATATATTATAAGGCCTATTTTTTCCAGTGTAGACAGGACCCAAGTTATCTCCTTTTTTTAAATTTCATTTTCATAATATGGGCCATTGGTTGATGGAAAGGACAGAGGAGTCAGTTGTCTTTTAAAAATCAGTTTAAATGTTCTTTAGGATAGGAAATTAGATGAAGATGTATATGAATATACATTTTTACATATCAAAAAAACCCTTACCTCTCCTCTTCAGCTTTAATTTGGAAGGCATCTTCTAACCAATCTAATAGTTTGTGAGTGAATTCACTCACATCTTGCTGTTAAGAAAACAAACAATGATTAATACATATTTATGTGTATTCTTGAACACTATTAAGTGCAGGACAGTGGCTTCCGCACTTACAAGAACTCCAAAATCCAAGTGTTTCAAGGCCATGCTACAATGGTTTTCCAATCCTGGCTCTTAGAACGTGTTGTGTTCCTCAATAGTTAGTACTATCCAGACATCCCTAATACTTCGGCAGATCTCATGCACCCCAGTACTGCAATACATGCCTAAGTCCTTTGGTATATGACGTGGCGATTGATGCTATTCACATGGAATACTGAACTCAGTGTATTGTAAGCAAATGATTTAGCCACCTAAGTCCATATGGATAAAACGACAGATTTAAATAGAAACAACTACTTGGAAACAGTAAATTGTAACAGCTATGATTTAGAACAAAATAAAAGTACCAAAACTCCCCAAATGAATATATATCTAGCCTCTTCCCCTCATCTGGGGATCCAACATGCCAAGATTAATAACTGAGATGTGCTGTAGAGCCCCGCACGGCACTAGTGTAGACCCCTGCAGTGGGACCAGGATCCTACCAGTCCCGCAGGACCCACTGCCATAATAGCAGGAGCGGGTATTGTGGGATGGGATGGGATGGGAGTGGGACTAAAAATAGTCCCGTTCAGGGCTCTAATGTGCCCCCCATGAGTAAGACTCTGACAAAGACTACTAACTCCATTTAACTTCTGGTTCTTACATGTGAGGCTGGAATGCAAGAGCATGGATCTGGTAAAACTCTTTGTAAAGTAATAGTTACCACTGCTTTGAAGTTGTTGTTTTTTTGTTTGGGTGTGGGAGGGGAGGGTTAATTTAAAAGCATGTTAGGCATACTCAGCCACAAGCCTCCTTCCATTTGGAAATGGATTTAGTCCTTGTGTCTGAAAACAGTACTCCAATGAGATCATACAACATTGCACGTGGACAACAATCACATGAATAAAGGAGAATTAGAAATCTTATTGTCACCAAATATGAACATAGTATATTTTGTTTTTTATGTAGGTTAAATATTTGCTACTGTTCAGAGACCATAAGGAGATCCAATTTAAAATATAAATATTATAAATGTTACCTGCTGAGAATCATTTGATTTGAATGCATCTTTAAGAATTTCAACTGCTCTAGATGGATCAACGTATTTTCTCTTTGAACCAACGAGAAGTGCAAACAGATACCTCAATTCACGCATGAAAGGCAAATTCCTATGTTCCTGTATTAAAAAAAAATAAACAAACATTCAACAATTTTCCATGAAGTACTTTATCAGTTTTGTAACTATAAAGATTGTGTAATATGCTCCCAGTTTATAAACTAACATATTACTAATATTCAGTCTGCTACCATATAAGTTGTAAACTTAACATGAGCAATGCATGAGTGTGACCACATGATTTTTGTTTGACTTGTGCTATGTTACGTGGAATGCGGACCCCCCACCCCCAAAAATGCAGTCAAACTTGAGTAGTGAAATTTAGCTTCTAAGCTCTCGTCTACACTATGAATTTATGTCAGTATGACTATGTCACTCAGAGGTGCGGAATATTCATACCCGAGTGATGCAGTTACAACTGACCGAACTCCTGGTATAGACAGTGCTATGTCAACAGGAGGGCTTCTCTTGTTGACATAGCTACTGCTTTTCAGAGAGTTGGAGAAGCTCTCACATCAGCGTAGGTAGCGTCTTCACTAAGCGCTACAGTGGTGCAACTGTGCCACTGCAGCACTGTAAGTGTAGACAAGCCCTTAGAAACTAGACTTTAATGGTTATTTAGCCTTCAGACATCAGGCATAGCTGAACAGTTTAAGTGGTGGAAGCATGGGGTTGCGTTTAATACTATAAATGGGCTTGCAGAATTTGATTTTGATTTTTTTTTGTAACTGACAGATCAATTTTTTGTTTAAGAATTTTTATCAATTTACATTTTTTAACAGTTGCAGGAAATTATATTATAATTAACCAATTATTTAATGACAGATGTTGAGATTCAATTGTTAAACCTTTATACACTGTTAAAGAACAAGCTGTTAACACTGTCAAAATATACAAAATAAATATCCTTAAATCAACAAATCATACCTATATTTTTACTATTCATTTGCTAGTCCATGTGTAACAAACCTAATTCAAAAGTCTAAATCTCTGGTTTTCAAGTTTGGGTGCGTATGAAGAAATCAATGTTTACTGAGAATTACCAATAAAACTGTAATTCTTCCATGACTAACTATAAGGTTCAAGATGATACTCTCAGTTTACAATTAACACCAGGGAAAAAAAAGTATACTATCTAATGATCTTTCAGTTCAATAGCATATCATTTTATAAAGTGAACTTCTACATGAGATCAACTGTAATCCATGATTGCCTGAATATTAACTATTCCTGTACTAACTACCATTTCCTAACTATACTATTTACTTTACACTGCAATTAAAAAGTATGTTGGCCAACTGAGGATGGGGTGTGATGACAATATAATTGCCTAGAAATATTTAGTGTGTAGGCACACTAAGTAGGGGGAGGAATTGTTTAGAGTGGGTCCAAGAAAAGACAAACAAGAGTAATGAGATGAAATTTAAGAAAAAGAAGTAAAACTGATAAATCTCACTGTTGGAAGATTTTAAGTTATCAGTCTGTAAAAGCTTCCCAAAGAAAGTAGCAGAAACCCCATCACTAGACATATTTAAAACTAAACTTCAAAAACCCTAGGAAACAAAGCTGGAACAAGCTTATATCGGTTCTACTCAGATTTTTAGCTTATCTGCTTCTGATGAACTCACTGTTTCAGCAAACTCCCTGGAATACGTGTGCTTTAGGTGGGCCATAAATTTGCAAAGATGGCGTGCATCATTATTGCTTCCCTTGATGGAATTAGGAGCAAGATCCCCTACATAATGACCTGCTCTATCTCCTCTAATCCTATTAAAAATACCTGTACGGTAATATGTAGTTCTCTCTCTAATTTCAGGAGAGAAACAAAAATAATAGGTAGGCTAAAAAAGGGTAGGCTAGAAATAGGCTAAAAACTGCAAAATCAAGTGAACTGAAATGTAAAGGTTTAATTTATCTCAGGTACTGTATGACGCTAGCCACACCTCTCTGGCTTCTGAAAGGACAGCTAATACTGCTCATGAATGATGCTCATTAGTTAGGAAAGACAGAAAGACTACTTATTCCAAATATAAATTAAATGTACCAACACCCTAACATGGTATAGATGTCAAGCGGGCTAGTCAAACTGGTACTGATTGCTCTGTAACAAACAATTGCATAGTCTAATCAAACAAACAATGGACTTGTTTAGGCAGTTCTATGGAATGCTACCTGGTACATTTAAGAGCAATGTGTATAAAATGGTGTCAAACAATTTTTAAAGTAGGAATAATAATTGTGAATATATTCTGCATGCATGTTAAATACTTTTCATATTCATATAAGCCTCCAGAAAGATTTACCTGCTCTTCCAGCCTACTTCACAAAAAGTCAAAAAGAGTAAATGTTCATAGAATCTTCATTTAATCTAATACACTCTTCTTTCCAATGTTAATAAAAATAATGTTTTTTAAAGTTTTAAAACTGGCTTTTTAAATTTAAATCACATTTTTATTTAGGTGTTCCTAGCTCTAGTTTTCTCCCATTTTAGAGTCTTAAATTATTCAGGTAGATAGAATTTCAGATTTTACACAGCAGTATTCCACTACAGGAAATTTCAGTTTTAATGTTCATCTTTTCATAGTTTGTATCTTAGACTACATTGCATGTAGTATCTTCCAGGAAAGCATTGGGTAGGAGGAGGGTGGTGCTGTTTTAAAATTCTGACAATGTTCTGAAGAGTTTTAGGCCTAACTGAAGTGCTCATCTCATTCCTACTTTTGACTTGTTAGGGGTACTCATGCAGACAGCAGTCCTGTGTCATACAATATCACAGATGCCAATTCTGCAGAGACTTAGGCACATGTTTAACTTTAGCCAAAGGGAATAGCCCCATTGGCTTTAAGAGGAATTCTCAGTGCATAAGCCTGTGCAGAATGGGGGACAAATTGTAAACTCTTTGAGGCAGAAACCATCTTTTCATAATGTTTGTGAACACAGGGACGAGAACTTCTAGGAACTACCATGATACAAATAATTAGCAATACCTGACCAATCACAAGCTAGAATCTTCTAGCAAATATTGTACAGTTCAAAATACTTTAAATACAGGCCCACAAACATTTTTTGCATTAAGACAAAGTACAACAGTGAATGTCTATAAGACAAAGCTCATTTAGCACAGTATAAACTAAATTTTAATGAGTTTGTGTCTACAACCAAAAGAGAATTGTGTTTAGGAAAAAACTATTTGGAAAGAATTTATAGAAAAAATAATTTATATATTTTTGTGGGTATAGCAATTTGTAAAATTCAAATAATTTACCCTGCCAGTAGTTATGTTGAAATAAATTAGTTTTAAAAAAAAACAACTGTATTTATAATGTAGTGCATTATAAATTAGATTAAAACTGAACTTTGACAAATTTTCAAAGTTATGCTAAGGCTTTTATAATAGATTAAAATCTACTATTTAAATTACTCCAGTGTGCTTCTTTCTACCATTGTGCACTTGAAAATGAGTATTTTATGTAAATATGACCATCAATACCACTACTTTCTTTGTTTTAGTTTCAAATTCAAATATGTGCTCACAAAAATACGGCTTTAACATTACTACATCGGCTCCCTCATAATCTGTAATACTATGCCCTACTCTACAGGCCAAAATATGGTAGCGTGCGGTCACAGTAGCCTATGTGGTCTCCCAAAGTTACACCAGCAATAAAAAGTTATAATGCATATCTCCTTGACTATGAGTAAGTGGCCCGGAGCCAACCCATTTCTTAGTGTGGTTCTATCAGATTTGTTTGCTGAACTGAGTGATATCAGTTAAATACATGGATGACGACAGTGTTGAAGAAATACTTCATTGCTGCAGCAAATCATACTGCCTATGGTGCACATTAGCACAAACTTTCCTTTATGTACTACAGCTCTTGCACCAGTGAGAAGAGTTGAAAACAAAGTTTAAGTAACTTACCCAAGCACACCCACCAACAGACACACAAAAGCAAAGCCAAAGTTAAAATGAGGAGTTCCCGGCATCCAACCCTACTCTCAATCCATCAGAGCATGAAGACACATAAAACAAAGATCTTGAAAATTTGTGGTAAGTAAGGCCTTGTCTGCACTAGGGAAAAAAATGCTGCATTCTTAACTCATGCTAGCTAACACATGTTAGCTAACACAAGATACAATCCTAATGAAGATAAACAGTTCACCTCAACTGCTAGACAATGTTAAAACTATACTGTGCCTTATTTCACTACGATTTTATCTTGCCTTAGGCCAGGTGTACACTTACTAGCTTACACGGCACAGCTATACCGATACAGCTGTGCTGCTGTAAAAGCGCTCGTGTAGTCGCGTTATGCCGATGGGAGAGAGCTGTCCTGTCGACATAATAAAACGAGCTCAACAATCAGTGGTAGCTATGTCGACAGGAGAGCATCTCCTACTGACATAGCACTGAACACATAAGTGCTTATGCCGACAAAAATTATGTTGCGCAGGGGGGTATTTTTTCACACCCTTAAATGACAAAAATTTTGCTGACATAAGTGCTAGTATAGACATAGCTAACATGACTTAAGAAAACACCTTTTTCCTACTGAAGATGCATCCTAACAGCAAGGGTCTTTGCTCTGATATTTGTCCAAGTGCCAACCAGTAATTCTCCCTGCAGTTTCAGTTGGATATGGTGCCTTCACTTCACATCAAATTATTGCATTGCTATGAGAACAAGAAGCATTTCAACACAGAGGTGGCCGCTTTCCAGTGGTAAAGAAATGCATGTACATCAATTTATATTATTCGTTCCCCTCAGGATGGAAGGTGGTCTATAAAACATAAGTTATCATTAAACATAGAAGGAAAATATAGACCCTTACTAAGGATTCTTGCTCTCACCAACCCTATCTGAATCTCCAATATACCAGCTGCCAAGATGCCTACAATGAAGCCCATATGTTTGGCTGACGTGCTATTCCATGCATCATTAGTCTGACAAAGCCTGAGATAGTCACAGCATCTACAAGATAGTATGTTTGGAAATGGAATCTGTATAATATCGCAAGTGCCAACCCCGTGTAGGAGATGATTCTTCAATAGCAACATCTGAAGCTCATTTACTTGATGCCACGTAATGAGCCAACTGTATTTTAAGTGCTAGAAAACCAAGACAAGGAACTCAAGAGTATGTATAGTTGCCACTAAGACAGGTAACGTAACTGATGTTGAGATGCTAGACAGAGATCAGTGGGTAATGTGCAAAGAAAAATATTTTAGGACAGCTATTTGGCTATGGAAAGCTATGATGCAATCAAATTTCTTTCAATTAATAGAGTACATTGTCCCCTTACCATGCCTTAATAAGTTCCTACTACAGCCTACATGGTACCAGTTGCGCACCATCTTGTGGTCTTACTCAAATGACTCAGACGCCGTGACCTATAGTTCTCCAACCTCTGAAAATTAGGCCATGAACATCTCCAGGCTTCACTTGTTCCCGTCTGACATCACTGTAGAATCGGAGCATCCCAAGTACCTATGAATTTATCCTCTCAAACACACCCAAGAGCAAGGAAGTTATTATCCCTATTTTGTCACACTGTGGACTAAGTCACAGAGAGATTAAGTAATTCACACGGAAGTCTGAGGTAAGCTAATAATTCAATCCTGAGTAATTAACATCTGTGAAAATCAGGCCCAATATTAAACAGAGTGTGGGGCCAGGTCTAAGCTACAAACTGTTGCTGGCATAGCTATATTAGTTAGGGGGTGTGATTAGTCGTGATTAGTGACCTACACAGCTGTGCTGGCAAAAGCCCCTAGTGTAGATGCAGTTATACGGGCAAAACTGCTTTTGCCAGTCCAGCTTATTTTGCATGGGGTGGTGGAATTAAGTTGTAACAACAAAAGTGAAATTTTGCTACTATAAGCTGCATCCATACTGGAAGTGTTTTGCTAGTATAGTATGCCTGTATAACTATGCCATCAAAGCCTTCCAAGTGTAGCAAAATCCAGATGATCTAACCCCAGCCCTATATTCTACCATGAACTTGCAATGCCTCCAATCTCTCCTTCCTACAAAGCACAAAGTAAATATTTTTAGTGCCTTTGAAATTATTAACAACTAGAAGTCACACACAGTATGAAACTGAGTTACTACAGAAATGCCAGTGGGTTAGTCACTAGAAACGTATGTTTCTAATTTTACCTTTTGGTTTCGGGGCAAATCTTGAGCACTTGCAGGTGGATTGTAGTTCAAAACTAGTCTTCGAAACTCCAGCAGGTTAAACAATGACTGAAAAATTAAAAAAGAAATATTCAAATGCTTTTGCAGGGAAAAACAAAATCTTTCAAATGTGTCTTAGCAAAATAAATTCATTGTTAGAAACATGCCATTCTGAAGTTCTTTTTACACAAGTATTGTTATTTAGATTGAAAACTTTGTTTGCCATGTTTACAGTAGAGAGAAAATGTGTACTGACAAAATGGCATAGTTTAAAAAAAAGTCATTTGTATGTGATTTCTTAAGATTTATATAAATCTCAGAAATCACATACAAATTACTTATATAAAGTTTTTTTATTATAACTTAAGATGGCAGTAAAATAAGATTTCCTTTTTATAATTCAGATTTAAGCTGGCATTATTTTCAAAACAAGAAATAGAAAACTGAAGTTCTAAAGAAACTCCTACTCTCTTTACCAAAGACATTACGCTTACAAACTTACAGAAATTACTCCATGAAGATATGGTTTCATCTCTTATATTTCATAAGAATCTAAGATATTCATATGTCCCCCATCACCACAGTATCTGTACACCTCAATCTTTCATGTGCATATCCTCACAACACCCCTGTGAGGCAGGAAAGTACTAGTATCCACAATTTACAAATGGGGATCTCAGGCACAAAGTGATGAAGGGTATGTCTACTGAGGGGGAGGAAGGAAGGAAGGAAGGAAGGAAGAGGGAGGGAGAAGAGACCTTTGGCAGCAAGTTTCAAAAGTGGGAACGTCTACAGTGCTATTTTTAACCCCACAACAAGCCCAAATCAGTTGACCCAAGCTCTAAGAGACTTTTTTCCCCCCTTTCAGTATACACATACTCTCAGTGACTTGTCCAACATCTCACACTGTGGTGGAGCTAGGAATTAAACTGAGGGCTCCCAAATCAAGTGAGCTGCTATAACTTGAGCTAAAGCTCCCTAAAGAGCTACGGCTTCCTAGGGAAAGATTCTGCTACTCTTACTCACAGTCCTATTCATTTCAGTAGGACTGCTTGTGGAATAAGGTACTACTAAATATAAGTAAGAGTGGCAGATTCTGGACGCTGGTAAGTTAAAGTTGACCTGCAAGAAGGGGGCAATGATGGGGAGTTCTTGTGCCCTTTGTTTCTTCATGATCTATAAAGAATCCCGTAAACGTTGGATTTTTCTGCTGGTATTTTACTTAATTACTTTAGAATGTCATATTGTCTACCCAACAAGCATCTGAGATAATGCACTGGTTCCACATGGGGTAGGCGACCTAAAACTGTATGGGACACTGAGAATTAGTAGGATACCACATCACAGAGCAACGAAGTGAAACCTGATTGCGATGGCTCTTTATTCTTATTCGGATCATTTAAAACTCTTGAGGTTTTTTACATTAAAAACAGTTGGGAGAAAAGAACATCTTGGTCAAGTTCCAACATCATCTCTTCAATAAAGCGTTAAAAACTATTTCTAAGATTAAAATCCTTTTTACACCCTTAAGTCCTCCAACAGAGGACATTCCTAGTTGACATTCCTAGTATTTCCAAGGCTAAACAAACAAATAAAAAGCCGTTCAGAATTTCCTTATACAAGAGCCAAAAAAAAGCAATCAATTTTTTCCCTTGCAGTCACCTTTAAGTATCTCCTTTTCTTGCCAAATAAGGATGATTAAATCCATCAAGTATTTTGTTTATACTCTTCAAAGCTAGGAAAGTTGAAATATTAATATTTAATTTAAGCTTCTTTCTAGCAACTCAAGAGAAATGATGCAAAGCTACATTTCAGATGATGTAATGCATTTTGTTGATGGGCTTTTCATCAAATAAGTTACAGCACTATTATATGTACAAAATAAATCAGTTGACAGATAACGTTCAAAGACTGGCCTCTTTCCATGACTAATTCAAGTGCTATCATACAGCCAATCTGGCCAAATTCACATGCGTGTACGTACATACATACATACATACATACACACACACACACACACACACACACACACACACACACCAGAGAAAGTTATACACAAGCAGATGTTTTGACATAAAATTGAATCCACCACTTCGTTGGGATTAACAAGCTTCTGGTAAACTACTTTACTAACCTCAGCTTCTACTTCTACCCCTAGACTAATAAAGAAACATCTGTGTCTAAAAACTTATTTTATGCGCTTTGCCCATTTTATGTTTTTTAGAACAGATTTATTCAGCGGCGTCATAAATTTCTCATACAAGGTATTTAGGTATCCAAGTCCAAAACATTATGACAGCTTATTTAACTGCAGCCCGTATGTACTCAGGCAGAGTCATTTATTCATGTACAGCAGTATTTTACTACTTGTGTAATCCTATGGAAACCTGTTCAGAGTAAAATATTAATACCATGTGAGTGAGCGTAGTAGAAACTAGGCCTAAAAGTGTTACGTACCAAAAGGCAAGTAACAGAGCTCCAAATTGTATGCCATATTGACTGTTGCCTTGAATATTAGAACTAGTAAGGTAAGGAACGTCTGTGTTACAGTTATGGAGTCAAATTCTCTGCTGGTTTAAACTGACTTGCAGACCTGTACCAATTTATCTGAGTAAAGAATTCAGCCAAGTTTGCATGCAACTGTCCAGGAGAGTACTTATGAGCCCAATCATTTTTCTCCAAAAGAAAAACAGTTTTCCCATACTTTCCTCAAATCTAAATAGCAAGCCATCAAGTATAAGTAGGGGCACTGCCACGTATATGTAAGGGCATTGCCAGCAGATCGAGGGACATGATCATTCCCCTCTATTCAACATTGGTGCGGCCTCATCTGGAGTACTGTGTCCAGTCTTGGGCTCCACACTACAAGAAGGATGTGGAAAAATTGGAAAGAGTCCAGTGGAGGGCAACAAAAATGATGAGGGGGCTGGAGCACATGACTTATGAGGAGAGGCTGAGGGAACTGGGATTGTTTAGTCTGCAGAAGAGAAGAATGAAGGGGGCATTTGATAGCTGCTTTCAACTACCTGAAAGGGGGTTCCAAAGATGCTGGATCTAGACTGTTCTCAGGGTTACCAGATGACAGAACAAGGAGTAATGATCTCAAGTTGCAGTGGGGGAGGTTTAGGTTGGATATTAGGAAAAACTTTTTCACTAGGAGGGTGGTGAAGCACTGGAATGGGTTATCTAGGGAGGTGGTGGAATCTCCTTCCTTAGAGGTTTTTACAGTCAGGCTTGACAAAGCCCTGGCTGGGGTGATTTAGTTGGGGACTGGTCCTACTTTGAGCAGGGGATTGGACTAGATGACCTCCTGAGGTCCCTTCCAATACTGATATTCTATGAAAACCTGGTAATTTAACATACCTATACCATTCAGTCTTACTTATATCCAAGACCATCGGCAATACGCACTGCAAGTTCGTATCTGTTTAACATAAGCAATAAATATCCATATGAGATGAGCTCATGCAATCAGGCCATAATAAAATATGGTTCACTACAAGCTACAAATTGTAAAATAGAATAAATATGGTGTGTGCCCCCTCCCCAAATCACACCTATGTGAGCTCAAGTTGAACTGATCTCCTAAAATAAAGCAGAGAATCAATCATCCAAATCTTACTATTAATGGAGGGTTTTCACGGATATCCCAAAATAAAGAAACAATCACTCAAGTTTGATTTGTACCATCCTGTTATGCTTTTGATTAAATTTCCTATCTCTCTCGCTTTCCTGGGTTCTGACCACAAAGCAGGAAGGTGCTATTTCTCTTCCATAGGAGCAGAGTATTTAGTGAATATTTCTATTAATGACAGGCCTGAATCATCCAAATACCCAATCAGAATATTCCCAAACTACTGAGAGGTTGGGATACAGATATGAAATTTGAGACTTGTACAAATACCCAATTTCTCCCCTGACTTCTTGAATCACCAGATTACCTTGTGCTCTTCTTTTTGTGAATTTTCTTTGATCTATATTCATTTCAATATGGCATTCAGTACAGTGTGAAGAACAACTACAATACAATTTCCTGGGAAACCTGAAAATGCACAGGATGAAGAATGGGCAACCTCAGAATGGAAATGTCTGCAAACAAAGTCTTGCATTAGGCCAGTAAGACACTGGGGGACGGAGGGGGGGAAGAATCACTACAATTACCTCAGTTCTGTTTTCTGGAATGTCATGTCATTTAAAAAACAAACCAAAACAAAAAAAAACCCACTTTTCTGTCCCTCATCCAACCAGACAGACAGCGTTTATCATCTTTAAAGTGTGACATACAGATCAATGTCTTATCCCCCTCCCATTCGTATGACAGATCCGTTACAGTCCAGTTGCACATTCCCTGGCTGGTACAAACAGAGAGAGAGTCCTAAAAAGAAAACATAGCTGAGCTCTGGATTCTAGGGTGCACTTTCATGCTTTTCTGATCAGGAGCACCCTGTGCACCATCATCTCTTGCCAAGTGCTTAATGATGGCAACATGAACACTAGCTAGCTCACACCACAGCCTCCTGGTGATGTGATGCAGCACACACATGTCAGCTGGGTCACCCCTAGGACATAGTTACACTTATCATGCACTATTATTTTCATGAAGGAAGGACGTGAAGACGTTCCATAGGTCTCCTTCCCCCTCAGACTGGACACCAGCACAGGATAAGATTGAGTTTTCTCCTGTGAAGTCACATTCTAATTGTATGACAGGATAAGCTGGAACCAAGATGACTACTGTGAGGCCATAAATATAATTTACCACATTATGATTTCACTGCCCAGGTAGAACAATGGTAGAACATATTTTCTATGCAGCAGAAAATACTGGTTGTTTAAGCAACCATTTTATTATTAAAGTTAGCAACAATGGAATTGAAAGTTATTCAACAGGGTAAAAAACCAACTCAATCGATACTTTAGTATACATTTCACCACCACTATCAAGCTCTAATGTAAAAAAAATAGTTACTTTGAACATGATTCACATAATTTATTGTAATAATTTTTCTTTGCCTATATTAGCTAATGATCCCTACACTAAACCCAGTCAGTGCACAAGTGGAGTGCTTATTTAAATCTTTTCTTCTCTGCCACACATTTTTATCACATAAATTAGGGTAGAGCCTCCTTTGTCACCATATGTTTTGCATTCAAGTACTTGTCATGCAAACAACATGGAGAATTACTCCAAAGTGAAACTGTGTAGGAGGGGGGAGGAATAACCCCCAAAAATCAATACAAGCAATTAACTATGATGAAAAGGAATCTTTAAAATAAATTGACTCAGTTCACCATGAATGATCTTTAAGAACATTTCAACAAAAGGCAGCTACATTCATTGCTATATATAGCCCTAAACCCATAACAATGAAGTATTTGCTCTAAAAAATCTGAATCCTTGATGAGAAGGCATTAGTCCAGGGGGTGATATTTCACGTTTTATGAGCTTAATTTTCAGTGGCTAAAAACTAAAAATAATCCTCCCTTTTGGGGAATTTAAATCAAACTAAATCAAATATTCTTACTATTGAGTTTGTGTTCTTTTCAAATTACTGCAAAAAGTTTCGGAATATACAGTAATGCTTAGCACAAAAACATTACAATGAATATTGAAAATCCCATTCATTCCAAAAGGACTTAACACTATTACATTTTAAATATATTTGTGTATTTTATTTTGTGCAATGAGATACAAAGTGCAGTATTATAACACGTTGGAAATTAGCTGGATTTCCTATCACCTGAGAAATTACAGCAGAGCCACCAAACAGCAATAAGCCTGTCAGACAGAGTTTCTAGCTGCTGGGAAAATAGGGCGGGACTCCTGGGTGGATCAAGTCCTGACCTATCCTGCCACAGGCACCTCTGATCCCTGTTGCCTGTCAATATAGTCTCCCTCTACTCCTAGGAACCAGCAAGTACAGAAAGCAACCAGTATTAGCAGTTACAGAGATGAGACTATCAGAATTCTAAGGAGGGCAGGTAAGCTAAGGCTCCCACCTGGTGGAAAATGGGAAGAAACAGAGGGATCATCCAGCACTTCACAAGGGAGCAAGATGAAACTTGCTTTAGTGATGAAATAGAAAAAATACTAAAAAGAATTATTGCAAGACTCTCTTTTGGGTAGGGACCATCTTTTTGTTGTATTTTTCTAGAATAGGCAATATAATGGGGATCCTCATTTTATGTATGGTCTCTGGGCGTTAAAGGAATACAAATAATGCCAATTGTACACAACACAGCCTTCAGTGTATAACACTGAACATCCATATCCTCCATACTCCAAGGATTAATAAGTATCTACCTCAATAGTGCATTAAATTACACTAGTCTACAATTTTTGAGAAGTCATCTGCTTCAGAGATAAAATGTGCTATTTATTATGTATTTTGATGTGCTGAATTCAAATATGACAATTAAAACAACTGATTGGCTACTGTTTCTAAGATATTTAAGTTTTTACATTTTATGTCTATGTATATTGTGTAGATAGTAATTTTAATCATAAATTGTAAACCTAGGTCTTTTCATGTGTTTATGGTTGCTTTACATGATAATATTTCACCTGTCCTGTTTATGTAACACTTTAAAAATCAGCAAAAGGGTTATATAAATAAAATTTATTATGAAACAAAAGGCAAAAAACTATTATGTACATAGTTTAGTCCTATTCAGTGTCTACTCGGCGCTTCTTGGCTTGTCTCTTGTATTCATTAAATGGAGCATCTCTTGTCACTGTCCAGCAATAGTCTGCAAGCATTGATGGGCTCCATTTGCCCTGATAGCATTTCTCCATTGTTGCAATGTCCTGGTGAAATCGCTCGCCGTGCTCGTCGCTCACTGCTCCGCAGTTCGGTGGAAAAAAATCTAGATGAGAGTGCAAAAAATGTATCTTTAGTGAAATGTTGCAACCAAAGCTTTTGTATGCCTTGAGGAGGTTTTCCACCAACAACCTGTAGTTGTCTGCCTTGTTGTTTCTGAGAAAATTTATTGCCACTAACTGGAAGGCTTTCCATGCCGTCTTTTCCTTGCCACGCAGTGTATGGTCAAATGCATCATCTCGAAGAACTTCACGAATCTGAGGACCAACAAAGACACCTTCCTTTATCTTAGCTTCACTTAACCTTGAAAATTTTCCACAGAGGTACTTGAAAGCTGCTTGTGTTTTGTCAATGGCCTTGACAAAGTTCTTCATCAGACCCAGCTTGATGTGTAAGGGTGGTGGTAAAATCTTCCTTGAGTCAACAAGTGGTGGATGCTGAACACTTTTCCTCCCAGGCTCCAATGACTGTCAGAGTGGCCAATCTTTCTTGATGTAGTGGGAATCTCTTGCACGACTATCCCATTCGCAGAGAAAACAGCAGTACTTTGTGTATCCAGTCTGCAGACCAAGCAAGAGAGCAACAACCTTCAAATCGCCACAAAGCTACCACTGATGTTGGTCATAGTTTATGCACCTCAAAAGTTGTTTCATGTTGTCATAGGTTTCCTTCATATGGACCGCATGACCAACTGGAATTGATGGCAAAACATTGCCATTATGCAGTAAAACAGCTTTAAGACTCGTCTTCGATGAATCAATGAACAGTCTCCACTCATCTGGATCGTGAACGATGTTGAGGGCTGCCATCACACCATCGATGTTGTTGCAGGCTACAAGATCACCTTCCATGAAGAAGAATGGGACAAGATCCTTTTGACGGTCACTGAACATGGAAACCCTAACATCACCTGCCAGGAGATTCCACTGCTGTAGTCCGGAGCCCAACAGCTCTGCCTTACTCTTGGGTAGTTCCAAATCCCTGACAAGGTCATTCAGTTCACCTTGTGTTAGGAGGTGTGGTTCAGAGGAGGAGGATGGGAGAAAATGTGGGTCCTGTGACATTGATGGTTCAGGACCAGAAGTTTCATCCTCGTCCTCATCTGACTCAAGTGAGAATGATTCTGGTGCATCAGGAACCGGCAGTCCTTCTCCATGGGGTACTGGGCGTATAGCTGATGGAATGTTTGGATAATGCACAGTCCACTTTTTCTTCTTTGACACACCTTTCCCAACTGGAGGCACCATGCAGAAGTAACAACTGCTGGTATGATCTATTGGCTCTCTCCAAATCATTGGCACTGCAAAAGGCATAGATTTCCTTTTCCTGTTCAACCACTGGCCAAGATTTGTTGCACAAGTGTTGCAGCATATGTGTGGGGCCCACCTCTTGTCCTGATCTCCAATTTTGCAGCCAAAATAAAGGTGATAGTCTTTCTTAACCATAGTGGTTATACTGCGCTTTTGTGATGCAAAAGTCACTTCACCACAAACATAGCAGAAGTTATCTGCACTGTTCACACAAGTACGAGGCATCTCTGCTCACTCTGGCTAAACAGAAATGTGTCCCTTTGCAAAATCAAACACTGACAAATAAGAGCACGACACTGTATGATTTCTAGAGCGGATATAGGGCAATTTGTTCAGAGTGGTGTAAGCTTCGTTATAATTGCATCATCCATGACTTCTAGGAATAACATGATGCGATTCATATCATGTATGACGCAATACCAGCTTCAGATTGCATCATTCATTGTTTTGCCTAAAAAGCAAGTACTGTCCAAACCCAATCATACATTTATTCATAGATCCAGTCAAAGATGTATTTTAGTCATTTCTGGTTTAAATGGAGATCCCTTCCCTTTATGACTCACTTATCCTCCGCCATTCCCAAGTCAAGGGTCATATATACTGACCCAATAGCATATCTTGAAAACTAGAGCCAATCAACAATTTCAAGCATCATTTTCATTCTCAGTGACCCAGAATTAGTAAAGTTTTACTACATTTATTTCAGAAGCATTTTGGCTGTAGAGCAGTGTTATTGATGTGTAGAGACAGTGAACACATTAAATCCAGCAAACAGGTATATAATTGAACCATGAACAAATTCTTCACCATCGTTTAGGTACCAGTTGCCATTATAATACTAAAAGAGTAAACAACAAAAACCCAATAATTCTTTCTGGGTATAAGCATCCTATTTTTGCCTCTAGATCAATAAGCTGCTTTATGTAATTTCAGACAGACATTTTCTGAAGTGAACCTTTCAAATTCTGTCTGCAGACTGCCAGCATACAGTACTAAGAAACAGTTGCTTCAATGCCAAATGTATGACTACTGTTTGAAAATATTTGGCTGTCAACTCCTTTTACTTTCTTTTTTTGGGGGGGCGGGGAATCTAGGAAAAAAGACTGGTAAAATTTTATTTAACTTTCATTTCCCACATTGCAAATTACATATAACTTAATAAATTATGTATTTTTAAAACTCAATTAGAAAAAGGTAACTTAAGTGTCAAAAGAATCTCTTACATAGGTCATTTTCTCTCAAATTCAGAGGTCAAAGTGATTTTGAATACTGGTGCTCAACCAATTAGTGAAATGCTACAAAATAATAGCGTGATTTGGTGAGAGGTTCTCTGTGTAGATGATTTTGCCATACTGAGTTTTGATTCCTAGAGTAATGATGAGTGGGTAAATACTGGTCACAATAACAACACTGATGGAGCTGTTGTGCATGATAACAATGTGTCAGCAGCACAAAGAGGCAATGATTTTTTTCAGCAAATTAACAAGACGACTTAAGAGTCAGAGAGAAAAAATACAAAATTAACTCATATGTAGACTGAGGGAAAATTTAGAAGAGATTAACTTAGCTGAAACCCAAAAATCACTGACAGTTTTCAAGTTGGGTTAATAAGACACCTTCACAAAGAGTTAGTGCAGAAATCCACGTTGGATCTCTAAGTTCTTCACTACGATTACAGTACTTATTATATATTAACTAATATGCAATATATTCTACAAATAGGAAGTGCTTTTACATATTTAATAAAAGTATTTCATCACTCTAATATGCTCTCTCAGCTCATCCAGGGTACTTAATGTCTGTATAGTTTTCACTGTTTAGATTTTAGTACCATAGAGCAGAGATCGTGTCGGAGATTGTGTTTTGTGCAGTACCAAATACACTCTCGAGTAGCATGCCTGATGACATCTTTAAAAATCAGATATAATTTCTACTCTAAGAGAATAAATTATTACAACTTGGCTAGAGCTTGATTGATGCTGATTATTAATGAACGTATTTTGTTTGGGACAACTTGGTACTGCTACTACTCCAGTAGATTAGTTTTGCCCCCTTTTAACTTTAATTCAATTTATGCAAATTTTTGACATCTTGAAAAAAATTTCAGCAAGCTTGGTTATACTCGAGTAAAAGGTGCACACCATTAGGGTCAATATTACCATTACAAAATAAGCTACTCTAATAGCAAGAAATAATATTGTATGGAAATCCTATCCATAATGGAGTACAAGCCTCCCAACAGCTAGGGCCAGGAGTTGTGTGTTTTTGTTTTGTGTTTTTAAACTATTTACCCACTTTGGGCCTGACCCAAACCCACTGGAAGTTAATGGAACAATTCCCATGGACATCAATGGGGTCTGATGTAAGCTCTTTACTTGGCAAAATAAGGGCGAGAAAAAATTTCAACAAGAGGGCTTGTAAAGCATGCTATTTAGGATTAGACAAAGTAACAGGAAGTTACTTTAGCTGTTCTAGTTTACCAAGGCCAAGAGAAAGGGTTAACTAAGTTGCAGTAAAAACCTAATTTACTAAACCCTCTATTGAAAAGGTTCGTCAAATTGCCTTTAGATTGATTAGTCCGGGATTAGACATACCCTACAAGAAGAATCAAAGGAACAGAACAAATAGTACCAAGATTCAATAAATTACTGACCAAAAAAATCTATGTTAAAATTAAACTTATTTGGTTGCACAGGCCAACAGTTAAAGTTCAGAAATGCCAGATTTACGATTGTCTGGGCAATCATAATTCTGCCCCCTTGCGCATCGATCCTGTGCACTGAATGAGGTAGAGGTCCTGAGGAAAAAATACTATAACTGCATAATAATATAGACATAGGGGACGAATTAAGGTTGCATAGACAACAATATCTTAATTTTTGAGAGTTTGGCTTAGCACAGTGTGAACAACATTATTTTGATATCGCTATTTAAAAAAAAATTCTTAGGGTTCTTTCAAAGGAAAAAAGGTAAAAACAAATACTCTACTAATATGTACAACTGTACTAACCACGCAATCATGAATCAGAGAATGAATCCTGAAGTTTCAGCATGCAACACATGTCTACCGCTTGAAATATACAACTGACAGTAGGAGAAGGCTGTGCTACTGACAACATGCTGGGGCATAGGGGAGAGCAGTAGCCTTCTCTCCCAAAAACACTGGGAGAGCTCCTGAGCCATGCACCATGGTGTTTTTCTATTGCGGGGGGAGTGGGGATGCTAAGGCCAACTGTCAGGTTTAGCTCCCATCTCTGCTCACCGATACAGCTCCTCTGGCAGCCCTCAAGTGTTACCAGTGCAGTGTCTTCTACTGCTACTTTTTGAAGTGGCCCAGCTCTTTGGAATATTCATGTTCACATATTTTGGCATGCGGTAGAAGTTCTCATGAGTCATGCAAACAAAGGCAGCAAACAGTGATTTTTACTAGCTTACATCTCAGCTAAACCTAAACTGAATTTCAGGGGACCAGGAAAAGACACTTCCCTAGCCAGAGTTGTCTAGCAGAAATTTCAAAGATGAGTTGCAAATAATGAAGGTGTTAGAGCTTCTAAAAATATAAATCACCACAAGAATCTTTCATCTTTTAAGTGTTAGGTGATCTAAATACATATGTTGCTACTAGGTTCCCCTCTATTTGTCAATCAAGATTATACCAGATTCTCTGAGTTCTCTCTCATCATGTTGAACCTAAATGGAGTCCATTCTTCAGTAACACCTTTTGTTGCTAGAGCAGTGAAGCACTGTGAGGAACCCAGGGTTGCAGGGCAAGTGGGGACACACACCCTTACTGGTCTGGGTTGTACTCCAAACCTCATGACAAACATGTTAGGTCTTCAAGTTACCTGCTGTATAAAGTACTAAATTTATTTGAAAATATTTATTACGTACCTGGGCTGGAAATGGTGGCTCTCTGCCAAATATGCTTACACTGACAGGGAGCACCATGGCAACAAGTTGCATAGGAAACCTGAGGAAGAGTGAAGATGCTGCCTAGCAACTGATAGCTTCTAGCAGCAAAGTTAGAGCACGAGTTGGGTCGGGTCAGGGCAGTTGGATTGTTTGATAGGAAAAAGAAAGAAATTAAAGTAAAAGGGAAATATGGTGAACATCCCAGTTCAGGGCAACTTCGCCTGCATTTCCCTTCAGTGGTCCAGCAAGGGTATCCACTCTAGGCTTCCGGCTCCTCAACAGTCACCTCTCTTAGGTGGCATCATGAGTCTCTTGTCCCTCCTGACTAAGTATTTCCCCGATAACCCCCAGCAGGGAGGACTGCCTAAACTTCATTTTGTTTTCTCTTCAGAGACTAACAACAACGTAATTGCCACACAGCTCCTTCTAAGCAAGTGCTTTTATTCTCAAAGTAAAAGCATCACACAGAAAACATTAAAAACAATAATAGGACCTATATGCATGCTAACAGGCTTACCAGAGATCATCCCCAAACTCCAACAATGGTTCTGGTTAGTGATTAGCCGTTCAAACCCCACACACAAGGTTTTTAATTGTGGTCTCCAATTCATAACCACTTTTACTCAGAACTCGCTCCTCCACAAGTTAGAGAGTCCCTCCTTTATCTAGTTTTGGCCTTTGAAGAGACCATTAATAGATAATCAGCCAGACAATGGATTTCTCTTGAAGCTTCAAAAAGATGGCTCCAGAGGTTACTAACTTGCATTCCCCTCTTCCCAAATATTTCCTATTAAAAACCACTCAATGAAAAATTCAATCTTGTTTGGTTCAGTGTTTCAAAACAAGAGTCCTCTGAAGCACATAAAACTTCCCAGTGTTTACATTAGTCCTGTCTCCCGCGTATACGAAGTCAAATACCATCCCATGATAATACATAAACCCATTCAGATTTTTAATACAATGACCTCCTTAGATATTTTAATACAATTCAAAACTATTTGTCCAGAAAATTGTAGGATATTGTTATACCTATCACAATGAAAAATACACAAACATTTATAAGTCTCTGAGCAGTAAAGACACTACTGAGAGTTCAAAGCATGAAAGATATAGGGGACACATGGAAAGTAGTTGAGAAGCAAACAGAGTTGGCAACAAAGTTTGAATTTCTTCAGCTTCTTTAGGAGGACACATTAAATAAGTACAAGACAAACTGAACTAGAGAAACAAAACAAAATCTAGCACGAAGAAGGGTCAAGCATACCCATAGCAAGAAAACCTAAAACAGAAAACCAGAGAGCCTGCATTTCCCTTCCCTGTTACAAGTGAGTATGATGAGCAAACAGAACTGTTGGCAAGAGCTACTAACAGGACACTCCACACTGACACATAATTATAAAGCAGCACTCTGGCATCACTCACACATGCTTCAGTATGGACACACATAATTGTGCTATTAGACAAATGGTAGCACAGGCAGTATTAATTATTGTTTATGAGAAGAAGTGAGGTTGGGTTAGCGGGAAGCCCTCTCACATGATAATTAATTGCTCAGATGACCAAAAATCTTTAGCATTCATTTTTTTTTTTTTTTAAATAACTTCTAGAACATGCGACAAGACAGGGAAAAAAGCTAGGCAATATCTCCTGCTAAAGATGAAACAGAGTTGCCTTAGGCATGAAGGAAGGAATAGCCCCCAGAGAAGAACGCTATCACAGTGGAACGCTAGAAACTAGAAAGAGATAAGAATGGTCAAAAACAAAGAATTGGTAAGCTAGTAAGTCTTACGACTACTATTACATTTAAAAATAGTATTATAAGGTCTGACTCCACAGGGACATAAAATTTAGGCTATTAAAGTAGAATTTGGCTGAGAAACAAAACAGATTCAAACTCCAAATGGAAATAATGGGTTTAACCAAGTATCTGATGATGTACATTGTTGATAGCATGGACAACTTTGCTCAGAGACAGTGTTAATGGACAGTTTTTTCCTGAACTTCTCCCTCACAGTCTTTACTTCAGCTTCACTGCACACCTATCCCTCTTACCCTCTCCTTCCTTGTCCTGTCCCACTCTCCCCTCCTCTTCAAGTCCCCTTCTCCCTTCCCTTTTCTTTCCATCTAGCTTTTCCCCATCTAATTAAACCCACCCCAAAACAAGAACACTGAAGTAATTCAAAGAGGAGTGAGATAAATATAATTTGGAACTGTATCAGAAGAATTTATTGTAAACCATAGTTTTGGCAAACAATAAAAACTGACAGTAAATTCCAACACCCATATCCCAATATTCTCAAAGCTAGGGGAAACTTCAGAACGGAGTGTAAAAAAAAACAAAAACAAAAAAAAAACATTGTCTAACGTGAAGCTCACCTGGTACCTGTGACATATGTTCATACACTATTTTTTGTGTAGGACCCTCTCTGATTCACCACAGAGGTTGGATGGTGCTTGCTGAGTGAGCAGCTATTGAGTATGATATTTTGTGAACATTGAACAACGTACACACGTAGGCCTTATTTACTACACATTATTCATTGCTGCTCTGACACAATGATTAATGTAGGGTTGTGTCTGTGTGTAATATTATGTAAATTAAATGCCTCAGAATCAACACATTGCACACACAGCTAGCCTATGGACCCAATAATAGCAACCACTGATACTCTGTATCATTGTACCCTTAACCTCTCCACCTCTCCATTTTCCTTCCTAGTATTTATTAGGACCACTCTTTCTTAAATTACGCCCTAATTCTGCAAACACTTAGGCACATGCTCAACTTTACATAGACGAATGACCCACTGAGCTCAGTGGGACTACTCATTCATAAGCATTGCAAGATCAATAAGCAGGAAGAACTGGAAGTGCTAATAAATAAATACAACTATGACATTGTTGGCATCACTGAAACTTGGTGGGATAATACACATGATTGGAATGTTGGTGTGGATGGGTACAGCTTGCTCAGGAAGGATAGACAGGGGGAAAAGGGAGGAGGTGTTGCCTTATATATTAAAAATGTACACACTTGGACTGAGGTGGAGATAGACATAGGAGACGGAAGTGTTGAGAGTCTCTGGGTTAGGCTAAAAGGGGTAAAAAACAAGGGTGATGTCATGCTAGGAGTCTACTACAAGCCACCTAACCAGGTGGAAGACGTGGATGAGGCTTTTTTTAAACAACTAACAAAATAATCCACAGCCCAAGATTTGGTAGCGATGGGGGACTTCAACTATCCAAATATATGTTGGGAAAATAACACAGCGGGGCACAGACTATCCAACAAATTCTTGGACTGCATTGCAGACAACTTTTTATTTCAGAAGGTTGAAAAAGCTACTAGGAGGAAAGCTGTTCTAGACTTGATTTTAACAAATAGGGAGGAACTCATTGAGAATTTGAAAGTAGAAGGCAGCTTGGGTGAAAGTGATCATGAAATCATAGAGTTCACAATTCTAAGGAAGGGTACAAGGGAGTACAGCAAAATAGAGACAATGGATTTCAGGAAGGCGGATTTTGGTAAACTCAGAGAGCTGATAGGTAAGGTCCCATCAGAATCAAGACTGAGTGGAAAAACAACTGAGGAGAGTTGGCAGTTTTTCAAAGGGACACTATTAAGGGCCCAAAAGCAAGCTTTCCGCTGGTTAGGAAAGAGAAAATGTGGCAAAAGACCACCTTGGCTTAACCACGAGATCTTGCATGATCTAAAAAATAAAAAGGAGTCATATAAAAAATAGAAACTAGGACAGATTACAAAGGATGAATATAGGCAAACAACACAAGAATGCAGGCGCAAGATTAGAAATGCAAAGGCACAAAATGAGCTCAAATTAGCTACGGGAATAAAGGGAAACAAGAAGACTTTTTATCAATACATTAGAAGCAAAAGGAAGACCAAAGACAGGGTAGGCCCACTGCTCAGTGAAGAGGGAGAAACAGTAACAGGAAACTTGGAAATGGCAGAGATGCTTAATGACTTCTTTGTTTCGGTCTTCACCGAGAAGTCTGAAGGAATGATTAACCTAGTGAATGCTAATGGGAAGGGGGTAGGGTTAGCAGATAAAATAAAAAAGAACAATTTAAAAATCACTTAGAAAAGTTAGATGCCTGCAAGTCACCAGGGCCTGATGAAATGCATCCTAGAATACTCAAGGAGCTAATAGAAGAGGTATCTGAGCCTCTAGCTATTATCTTTGGAAAATCATGAGAGATGGGAGAGATTCCAGAAGACTGGAAAAGGGCAAATATAGTGCCTATCTATAAAAAGGGAAATAAAAACAACCCAGGAAACTACAGACCAGTTAGTTTAACTTCTGTGCCAGGGAAGATAATGGAGCAAGTAATTAAGGAAATCATCTGCAAACACTTGGAAGGTGGTAAGGTGATAGGGAATAGCCAGCATGGATTTGTAAAGAACAAATCGTGTCAAACCAATCTGATAGCTTTCTTTGATAGGATAACGAGTCTTGTGGATAAGGGAGAAGCTGTGGATGTGGTATACCAGACTTAAGTAAGGCATTTGATACGGTCTCGCATGATATTCTTATCGATAAACTAGGCAAATACTACTTAGATGGGGCTACTGTAAGGTGGATGCATAACTGGCTGGATAACCGTACTCTGAGAGTAGTTATTAATGGTTCCCAATCCTGCTGGGAAGGCATAACAAGTGGGGTTCCGCAGGGGTCTGTTTTGGGACCGGCTCTGTTCAATATCTTCATTAACGACTTAGATATTGGCATAGAAAGTACGCTTATTAAGTTTGCGGATGATACCAAACTGGGAGGGATTGCAACTGCTTTGGAGGACAGTATCATAATTCAAAATGATCTGGACAAATTGGAAAAATGATCTGAGGTAAACAGGATGAAGTTTAACAAAGACAAATGCAAAGTGCTCCACTTAAGAAGGAACAATCAGTTTCACACATACAGAATGGGTACGGCAGAAAGGGATCTAGGAGTTATCGTTGACCACAAGCTAAATATGAGTCAACAGTGAGATGCTGTTGCAAAAAAAGCAAACATGATTCTGGGATGTATTAACAGGTGTGTTGTGAGCAAGACACGAGAAGTCATTCTTCTGCTCTACTCTGCTCTGGTTAGGCCTCAAGTGGAGTATTGTGTCCAGTTCTGGGCATCGCATTTCAAGAAAGATGTGGAGAAACTGGAGAGGGTCCAGAGAAGAGCAACAGGAAAGATTAAAGGTCTTGAGAACATGACCTATGAAGGAAGGCTGAAAGAATTGGGTTTGTTTAGTTTGGAAAAGAGAAGATAGGGGGGACATGATAGCAGTTTTCAGGTATCTAAAAGGGTGTCATAAGGAGGAGGGAGAAAACTTGTTCTCCCTAAGGATAGAACAAGAAGCAATGGGCTTAAACTGCAGCAAGGGAGGTTTAGGTTGGACATTAGGAAAAAGTTCCTAACTGTCAGGGTGTTAGACACTGGAATAAACTGCCTATGGAGGTTGTGGAATCTCCATCTCTGGAAATATTTAAGAGTAGGTTAGATAAATGTCTATCAGGGATGGTCTAGACAGTATTTGGTCCTGCCATGAGGGCAGGGGACTGGACTCGATGACCTCTCGAGGTCCCTTCCAGTCCTTGAATCTATGAATCAGGGCCGTAGAGGTTGTAGACTGGGCCAGGTACCTAGTTTTCCTATGTGTTTGTATAGCACCTAGGATAATGGGGCCCCTATCCTGACTGTCACCCCTAGGTTCTACCAGAATACAAATAATAGCCACCACCAAGATACTATTTAGCATTTATATGAGTAACTTAGGATATTAAGTCATTAACAGAATACATCTGTACACCTACAATTATTGTTTTAAAAACATACTCTAAGCTCTCAAGTTTCTGCACTTCTCCTACCAAGTTAATACTTCTAAACTTGTACAAAGGCATCCACATACATTTCTTAATACTTCTGATGTTAGTGATTCTCTCAAGTGTACTTGAGGAGGAAGAATCCCTGAGGGTTTGAACTAATGTCTTGGCAAGTATGTGAAGGGAAAACTCATTTTACAACCACTTTGTTTTAAAATGGATTCATTTGTAGTCGTTAGAGATAATCTAAACATGTATTCTATTTTGATATGGGATCCTTAAATAGCTTTCTGAATTTATTTTAAAGTTATGTTACATTATTAAAATTACTTAATTTAATTTTGTTTACAGGAGTTTATTTTTAACTGAAGTTTGGTCTTCAAATAAAAATGGAGAAAACTCCCCTTCCTTACTCACGGGGGGGGGGGGGGGGGGGAACCATGCTTCAACACAACACATAAATGCCATTTCTAGAAATGTTTGCTTCTTGTAACAGGTTTTTTGCTGCCACTCTCTCTAAATGACTGCTCTAAGACACTCCTCAAATGAAACTGGAACTAGTCGATGATCACATGTTCAAATCAAAATTGGCAGAGAAATTGACAAGTAGAAGCCAAGCAATATTGCATGAGATTGTGTACATTGAAATGTTAAATGTATATTTTATAAGCTTTGCTATAGTGCTGAACAGTATATTCTAAACAGAAAAATGCACCACTAGTTTTTGTATTTATTTTCATTTTGTTTTGGACTGTGTTGCTTAGTATATTATTGTGACTCACGTAGGCAACATTAGATATTGCTGACTCTAATCAGGTTTCAAAACGATCCTAAAAAAGGCCTGAAATATTTTTATAGTTGATGCAACCCAAGGAGTCTATCCATCCTGTGGTTAAATAAATACTGAATTAGATAATGTCCAAAATTAACCTACACGTACTATACTAGTATGGTTGTCAAACATAATTCTCTCTAGTTGACAGGCAAAACATAAATAACCTACATTTTCAATCAAAAAGACTATGAAAACATACACGAGAAGGATAATTTTATTTCGATTAATTTTCTAGTTATGAACAGTAAATATACCATTTATCAAGATGTAATATTGTAATTGTGAATGCTACAGAATTTCACACAATACAAGTAGTGACCATAAAAAACTGGCTAGTCCTTTTATAATCCAGCTTCAAGGTATAAAGTAGCACATTAAGTGCAATTAACATGAGATTATAGGTCTATCATAAACTTCTAAGCTTTCTAGTCACAGTTCTGTGTTTCCATTGGCTGATGGACCAAAACCTAGACTATACATTTGACTTTTTGTATCAAACTAGAAAAAAACATTTATAAGAAAGCTAAAGTCAATCTTCTTGAAAAATCTGACAGAAATCTGTGAATGAGATAATGGCCAAGAAACAAATTAAAGAACTACCAAGTCAAGTTTCTCTCACAATTTGAGTTTTGAGTAAAATTAACATTTTATCAAGATAAATGTTTTCAAGAGTGTTGGGCTTTTTTAAAAAAAAATCTACAATGTTGCTATGATGATTTGGGGATTTTGCTTTTACTATTTGTGAATTCTGGTTGATATTATGAAGTTGTTATAAAATTTTTGCTATAAAAATTGCTATCGCTGAACGCCACTATATAAATGTGGATGCCACTATTGCTGGCAGGACCAGCAACAGGCACGCACCAGACTGAGGACAATGGGGAGTATTTAACCTTAATGACTGTACTCTGACCACCACTAGTTCTGCTAAGGAGAGTGCCCATCATGGAAAACCAGTTTGACCAAGTTGGTCTGCATGGGGCTTGAGGGTTTGGAGCAGTGGAAGATTATCAAGCAAGACCAACAAACTGGTGACTAATCAGGAAGTTATAAAAGATCTTGCAGGAAGTTTGGGCAAGAGAGGGGAAGGACTTGAACTGAGCAAGATCAGAGAAGCTGAGCTGGGGAAGAAGGCTCCAAGTTTCATAAGAACGGCCATACTGGATCAGACCATAGGTTCATCTAGCCCAGTACCCTGTCTTCAGACAGTGACCAATGCCAGGTGCCCCAGAGGGAATGAATAGAACAAGTAATCATTAAGCGATCCATCCCCTGTCACCCATTCCCAGCTTCTGGCAAACAGAGAATAGGAACACCATCCCTGCCATCCTGGCTAATAGCCATTGATGGACCTCCCCTCCCCTCCATGAATTTATCTAGTTCTTTTTTGTACCCTGTTACAGTCTTGACCGTCACAACCCCCTAAAAGTAATATACTGCAACAGAAGGACATTGGACAGCCCCAGACAACCCTGACACCTGCCAAAAGAATGCCCTGGATGGGTGAGGAAACTGAGGAAGGAATGTGCGTATGTTAATCATTTTTGTTAGGACTGTGTATTTCTCATAGGGTCAAGTAAAGAGCAATAACGTTAAAATTCTGGACAAAGTGTCTCTGTTACGGCCCTTGAAGATGTAAACCAGAAAGCTCATGCCATCAGGTGGAGTTCTGGGACGGAGTGTGCTTAAGCGATAAGGTGAGTTTGAAGGACCAACAGTGATTCAAGGGGCAAGGCAGTTTGTAGGATAGGATGCTAGACAGAGGGTCTGCAACCAAAAAATATGCTTAGGGACCCCACGACTAGGGCAATGCCTGGACTGTTCAGAATCCAGAAGCTTTAAACGCTCAGGGATCAACAGCAGGATTCCTCCAAAAACAATCTGGTGAGTGATTAAGAGGGGACACTGCACTGGATCTGTGAAAATTAGGTGTTAATAAAAACTTAGCTAAATACATAAAACTCAGGCCTTTCAACATTTTGCTATTGCATGAGGCCCTGGGAAGAACACAATGACTGTAAACAAATTTGAAACTAACTGGCCCATTTTCACCAATCAAACAGAGAAGCACACACACAAAACAGATGATGAATAATAGAATAGTTTGGTGGAATTTTTTTAATTCTTTTAGTTTTACAGACTGAGGTGTTATCTGCAGCTCTGTTAATATAAATAGTTTATTTAAAACAAAATACTATTTAGCCTGACAGTATCTGTACAATAGAAATTCATCAAAAACTGAGATAAAAAGAAATATTCAAATTACAGTGGGGGAAGTCTAGATTGGCTATTAGGCCTGGTCTACACTTTGACTTTAATTCGGATTTAGCAGCATTAAATCGAATTAACCCTGCACCCATCCACACAACGAAGCCATTTATTTCGAAATAAAGGGCTCTTAAAATCGATTTCTGTACTCCACCCCGACGAGCGGAATAGCGCCAAAATCGATATTGTCATTTCAAATTAGGGTTAGTGTGGCCACAATTCGATGGTATTGGTCTCTGGGAGCTATCCCACAGTGCACCATTGTGACCGTTCTGGACAGCAATCTGAACTCGGATGCACTGGCCAGGTAGACAGGAAAAGCCCCGCGAACATCTGAATTTTATTTCCTGTTTGCCCAGCGTGGAGAGCACAGGTGACCACAGATAGCTCATCAGCACAGGTAACCATGCAGACCGATAATCGAAAAAGAGCACCAGCATGAACCGTACGGGAGCGACTGGATCTGATCACTATATGGGGAGAGGATTCAGTGCTAGCAGAACTTAATTAGAAAAGACGAAATGCTAAAATTTTTGAAAAAAATCTCCAAGGGCATGATAGAGAGAGGCCACAATACGGACTCAGATCAGTGTCACGTGAAAGTCAAGAAGCTCAGACAAGCCTATCAAAAAACAAAGGAGGCAAACAGTCGCTCCGGGTCAGAGCCGCGGACATGCTGCTTCTACGCCGAGCTGCATGCAGTTCTAGGGGGAGGCCGCCACCACTACCCCACCTCTGACCGTGTATTCTGAGGTGGGGGTAATCTCATCAGCTATACCTGAGGATTCTGCGGACGGGGAAGAGGAGGACGACGATGAGCTTGTGGAGAGCACACAGCACTCCGTTCTCCCCAACAGACAAGATCTTTTTCTCAGCCTGTCTGAAGTACCCTCCCAACCCAGTATCCAAGACCATGACCCCATAAAAGGGACCTCAGGTGAATTTACCTTTTAAAATATAAAACTTGTTTTAAAAGCAACTGTTTTTTAATGATTACTTTGCCCTGAGGACTTGGGATGCATTCGCGGCCAGTACAGCTACTGGAAAAGTCTGTTAACATGTCTGGGGATGGAGCGGAAATCCTCCAGGAACATCTCCATGAAGCTCTTCTGGAGGTACTCCAAAAGCCTTGCCACAAGGTTTCTGGGCAGTGCAGCCTTATTCCGTCCTCCATGGTAGGACACTTGACCACGCCATGCTAGTAGCAAGTAATCTGGTATCATTGCATGACAAAGTCTGGCAGCGTATGGTCCTGGTGTTTGCTGGCAATCAAGCAACATCCGTTCTTTATCTCGCTGTGTAATCCTCAGGAGAGTGATATCGCTCATGGTAACCTGGTTGAAATATGGGAATTTCATTAAGGGGACAGAGGTGGCCGTTCCTACTGGGCTGTTTACCTGCGGTGGGGGGAGGGATAAAGCGATCATCCAGAGAATTGGATGGGGAGGGGGTTAGTTTGTTTTCTGCTGCTGAAGGTTAACAGGAAAACCGCAGCACTCAACGGGCTTTGCTTGGTATGTGGGAAAGGAGGGCGCAGAAGCCGAAAGACAATGGCTTACCATGGCCGCATGCAAGCCGAATTCTGTTGCCCGGACCTGCGTCTGTGATCTCTAGCAGCAAAGCCACAGGCACTCAATATTAAGAGGCAAAATGCGACCTTGCACAGAAATCACATGTGCTATGTAATGTGAATAGTGTTGGTCACCGTGAAAGAGTATAAGCATTGTTCTGCAAAACGTATCTTTTTAAAAAATTATCTCCTTTTTTCCCTTCCTTCAGCAGCTGCAAATTTTTCAAGCCTCCCTCCTCCGTCCCGAAGGCTATCTCAGATAAGGCGTCGGAAAAAGAAGACGCGAGACGAGATGTTCGCGGAAATCATGGAATCCGCCCGCAGTGAAAGAGCTCATCTGAATGAGTGGAAGGACACAGTTTTAAAGTATAGGAAAGAAGCCAGTGAATGTGAACATGAGGGACCAACGTGAGGACATGAGAGACGCTCGAGATGAGAGGTGGCGTCAGGAAGATCAGAGGAGGCAGGATGCAATGCTGGGGCTGCTGCGTGAGCAAACAGACATGCTCCGGCGTCTGGTGGAGCTCTAGGAACGGCAGCAGGATAACAGAGTGCCGCTACAGCTCCTTTATAACCCCCTCCCCCCTCACCATGTTCCATAGCCTCCTCATCCAGACGTGTAAGAACACTGGGGGGAGGCTCCATACACCCTCCCATTCCACCCCAGTGGACAGCCCAAGCAAAAGGCTGTCCTTTTTTTAACCTTTTTCTAGTGGCCTTTTCCTTCCCGCCAATCCTCCTCCCAAACCCCACCCGGGTTCTCTCCCTCTTTTTTATAATCAATTAATAAAGAATACATGATTTTTAAATGATAGTGACTTTATTTCCTTTGAAAGCAAACTGGGGGAAGGGGCAGGGTGGGTTCCTTACAGAGAATGAGTCAATAAAGGGGGCAGGTTTTCATGAAGGAGAAACAAACAGATATTTCACACTGTAGCCTGGCCAGTCATGAAACTGGTTTTCAAAGCTTCTCTGATGCACAGCGCTTCCTGGTGTGCTCTTCTAATCACCCTGGTGTCTGGCTGCGCGGAATCAGCAGCCAGGCAATTTGCCTCAGCCTCCTACCCCACCACAAAGGTCTCCCCCTTACTTTCACAGAGATTGTGGAGCACACAGCAAGCAACAATAACAATGGGGATACTGGTTTGGCTGAGGTCTGAGCGAGTCAGTAACGATCGCCAGTGGCCAAATGCACATTCTACCACCATTCTGCACTTCAGCCTGTAGTTGAACAGCTCCTGACTCCTGTCCAGGCTGCCTGTGTATGGCTTCATGAGCCATGGCATTAAGGGGTAGGCTGGGTCCCCAAGAATAACTATTGGCATTTCAACATCCCCAACAGTTATTTTCTGGTCCGGGAAGTAAGTCCCTTGCTGCAGCCCTTTAAACAGAGTAGTGTTCCTGAAGACGCGAGCGTCATGAACCCTTCCCGGCTAGCCCGCGTTGATGTTGGTGAAACGTCCCTTGTGATTCACAAGTGCTTGCAGCACCATTGAAAAGTACCCCTTGCGGTTTATGTACTGGGTACCCTGGTGCTCCGGTGCCAAGATAGGGATATGGGTTCCATCTATCGCCCCACCACAGTTAGGGAATCCCATTGCAGCAAAGCCATCCACTGTGACCTGCACATTTCCCAGAGTCACTACCTTTCGTAGCAGCACCTCAGTGATTGCTTTGGCTACTTGCATCACAGCAGCCCACACAGTAGATTTGCCCACTCCAAATTGATTCCCGACTGACCGGTAGCTGTCTGGCGTTGCAAGCTTCCACAGGGCTATTGCCACTCGTTTCTCAACTGCGAGGGCTGCTCTCAACTTGGTATTCTGGCGCTTCAGGGAAGGGGAAAGCAAGTCACAAAGTTCCATGAAAGTGCCCTTACGCATGCGAAAGTTTCGCAGCCACTGGGAATTGTCCCACACCTGCAACACTATGTGGTCCCACCAGTCTGTGCTTGTTTCCCGGGCCCAGAATTGGCATTCCACGGATAGAACCTGCCCCATTAACATGATCTCCAAAGCACCGGGGCCCGCGGTTTGAGAGAATTCTGTGTCCATGTCCATGTCCTCATCACTCTTCTCACTAGGCTGCCGTCGCCGCCTCCTCCTCTCCTCATTTTTCTGGTCCTGGCTCATCAAAAACTGCACGAGAACACGCGAGGTGTTTACAATGTTCATGACTGCTGTCTTGAGCTGAGCGGGCTCCATGCTTGCCGTGGTATGGAGTCTGCAGTGTTCACCCAGGAAAAAAGGTGCAAAATGGTTGTCTGCCGTTGCATTCATGAAGGGAGGGGTGAGGCTGTACCCAGAACCACCTGCGACAATGTTTTTTGCCCCATCGGGCACTGGGATCTTAACCTAGAATTCCAATGGGCGGGGGAGACTGCGGGAACTATGGGATAGCTATGGGATAACTACCCACAGTGCAACGCTCCGGAAATCGACGCTAGCCCCAGTACATGGACGCACACCGCCGAATTAATGTGCTTAGTGTGGCCGCATACATTAGACTTTATACAATCTGTTTCCAACATTCGAATTATATAAATTCGGATTAATCCCTTAGTGTAGACATACCCTTAGGAAAAACTATTTCACTAGGAGGGTGGTGAAGCACTGGAATAGGTTACCTAGGGAGGTGGTGGATCCTTAGAGGTTTTTAAGGCCTGGCTGGACAAAGCCCTGGCTGGGATGATTTAGTTGGGGTTGGTTCTGCTTTAAGCAGGGGGTTGGACTAGATGACCTCCTGAGGTCCCTTCCAACCCTGATATTCTAGGATTCTATGATCTAGTTTAACGTCTTAAGATGCAGGAGTGGTCTTACAACTTAATTATACTTTGCATACTGTATATTGTTTAAGAAACATCTCACTCCCAATTAGATCTCAGTTATTTTCACAATATTCAGCAGCTAATAGATACATATTTTCAAGATATCCACAGAATCATTTAAAGGTGGACTGATTGTCCCTTTAGAGTCATTTAGTAAAAAAAAAATTGTAAAGCTTCATAAGCATTATACATAAAGAATATTTGATATTAGTCTAAACACAACATTTTACTAGTTCAGAGACACGCTGTGGTATACTTATTCACCTTGAGTAGTACTTTACTTCTCAAATAGTTCTGAACTGAGCAGGACTGCTCAAGCAATAAGGTATTACAGTGAGTATGGCAGAATTTGGCCCTACCTGTATAAATTCATGATTATTTAGGCTAGCAAAAGGTCTTTTAGGTCATGTAGTCTATCTCCTTGAATCACCACAGGCCAGTACTGAGATTTCTACAGGAATACAATTCATTCCTATTCTAATCTTGCCTTGATCATTTTCAGTGATGAGATTTTGCTTCCCTTGAGAAATTATCTACAGTCTAATTTACTTCACACATTTAACCTAGTTCTTAATAGCTTACTCTAAATGACTCCACTCAAATGTAAACCTGGTATACCAATTCTGGCTACTGAAAACTGCTTTTACTGCTTTTTGGAGTTAAAAATCAAATGAGCAAAATTCTCAATTCCTGATTAAGGAACTTCAATTCTTTTCCCCTTGTGAAAGTGAAAATCATTTTGATACATAATTATATCAAACTAATAATAAAGTCTTCATACCAGCTGTCCATACAAACAGTTTACCCACTACGACAGTATGCGTAGATTAGCTGAGCTAGCCAGACTAACTCAAGACAGAATGACTGAGGCTGCACTGGCCCTTTTTCCCTCACTCTTCCAAAGATCTTCTCTCTGCCTCTTACCCCAACTTTGTGGCTACCCTACGAACAGTTCATTCTTGGATGGTGGTACTGAAACATCCTAATCATTAGAACTGCAACAACAAAGGTTAGTCAGCCACTTCTCCTCCTCCCACCTCTAACATTTTATTTAAAATATTTATTTCTTGATTTTCAAATACTTTGAACACCAGCAGCTGCCAAAGTGTGAGCTACAGGCCCTCATTACCTTTGAAAAATCATGCCCTTTGTCGTTAATTAACAAGTTTTGTGACTTACTTCAACACCTCACCAAATCAGATCGGTAATCCAGTATAAATACCGTACTAAAACCAGTATGAACATTTATAGGCACATAGTAAACAGATAATGCTGAAATCTTATTCTTTAGCTTTAAGTTTAGATACTGTCCATCACCACCAATTAATTTTGTATAAATTATATTACAACAGAAAGTACAGCTAGTCAGCAAACGCACTTACCTGAATAACAGCACTAAACCAGCATGTGTTGCCAACATTCTTTAATCCAACTGGACAACTGTCTTGCCTTTTTCGATCATAGGGGTTTGGAGAATCACTCCATACTTCTGGATGTGTCCTTTTCAAACTTGCTTTATTTTCTGCTATACTGGCTTCTAGAACTCTTAGAAAGCAGAAAGAGAAATGAAAAAATTAAAAGAAAAGTAATAATACAGTAAGATAACGGTATAATACGTAGTTACACCTACAAATATTAATACAGAAATAACTAATCATTTGGTAACTTATCAGATTTATTCTTGACTCAAACACTTTTTTGTTTTATGTGCCACAACGCGCCTTGGAAAATAAGATGGTACTTTATTTGCAAATGCAGTACTGTAGCTGATTTTCCACAATAAATGGCATTACATAGTCATGTTTTTGAATGGGGTAAGCTTTCATGACTAAAGGATACCAATTTTTAATTCCACTATATGTAAATAAAGAAAATTAATTTTAAAAAGTCAAAGACCAATCTTTTAAAACTGCGTTCTCATTGTTCAGGTAGACAATAACAAAGTGGGAAACAAAAGTAGTTTGAGAATCTACCAGTAGTCACTTTTCATCCACACGTATCACAGTGCTTTAGAAAGAATATTACCACCATTTGACTGATCAGAAACCATAATGAAGGAAATTTACCTAGCTCACTCAAGATCATGCAGCATACCAATGACAAGCAGATAATGGAATCCATGTTTCTGGATCACCATTTCCACATCCTATGCAGTGGATTCATTGCCTTCTGTAGCTCAAGTGTACCTTGTGGATTAGGAAAAACCCACTCCTCTACCCAGAAAATCTTAAACTGCTCCCATACGGAGTAGTTGCCATATTCAAGACTTTACATTCCTTGTAAGAAATGTGTCGTTCAGATGCAAGGAATTCATCCCTTATACAGAAGCATAACAAAAACTGGAGCAAAAGCTCATGAACCCCATTAAACTCAAATCATTGAGATCTCGCTATATAGGGCACTGTAGGGCAGGCATTTTACCTTTTAATTTGGATATTAACTAAAACAAATTACTTCCCATATTATCAAAAATCAGTATTGCCTCTTGAGAAAACCTGAAAGATAAAGGAACTTTTTTTTTTTTTTTTTTTTTAAACATTTGCTTCCCCCATCATTGGCATTTCTTTGGCAGTGTTATGTGACAGCTACGCTTTGGGAGAAGATCAGCTATTTGATGATGCCTTAAAGAGGACTTCAAAGCAAACATCACATCAATTTAAAACAATTTTTTGAACAGGAAGTACAATCTAAACTCTGGTTTGCAACGGATTTTGGCCAACAATTGTTAGAATGTGTAATATAGTTCATGTGAGATCTGCTCAGCCCAGCCAAGAAAAGGGCAGTCAGAGTACCCTACTGTGAATTTCCTAAGCAGCCTTTGCAAGCAGGGTTCAGAGAGAGCTCCAGCTGGACAGTAAGACTGGTCTGCCCAGGCGGAACCCCCAGGGCAGAGTAGTGGAATTCTGTCACCTGCCCAACTATGGAGGTCCATTCCCTGGCACAAGTGAGTGAAACTGGCATCCCCTGATGTTTTTACCTACTTACAATACTTTTACCTACTTACCTTCTGACACCACAGGTTTAGCCAAAGACCAATAGCATTTATGTATTCAGTTCATTTTTAATGATTTTTCTTTTTAGAATTCTCTCTCTTCCTTTAATAGTAGAGGGTTCATCAGTTTGATCACCTACAAGTCTGGTCTTAGCTCAGTTTAGATAAAGCTTTATTACTAAAGCTGACTTTCACTAGCCTTGTGACAGGTTTCAGAGTAGCAGCCGTGTTAGTCTGTATCTGCAAAAAGAACAGGAGTACTTGTGGCACCTTAGAGACTAACAAATTTATTAGAGCATAAGCTTTCGTGGACTACAGCCCACTTCTTCGGATGCATACTCCTGTTCTTTTTACTTTAATTTACCTTGTGGCAATTTCTCCTAGTTAGAAGGGAATCAACTGCTGGGAGAGGATTAGGCCTAACACTATCTGCCCTCAGATAACAGTGCTTTTATAGTCAGTAACCATAGACTAAAACATCAGCCTCAACAAATTCATGTTACAGTATGACAGTTAGCTTTTCAATTCCTCAGTCGGTTTTTGACAAGGAAATAGTTCTGGACACAACCTCAACTACAGTGTGCAAGAACCAGTTATGGCTCAGTAAAACAGCTATTCAACATAAATTACTTGATGGGATATATTGAACCCTCTCAGCCTCCCAACTGTCATATTGAAATTACTGCCAAAGGTTAAGCAGAGGAAGTTTGATACTAGGCCATTCTCATATATGTAATATGATGTGGGACTTATGAGAAAGAATCTCTCACACATTGTCCTTGACACGTGGAAGTTATCTGTCAAGATAATTGGGACGAGGATGTCTTACTTCTGGCTCTGGGTATCATCAACCCTCTTCAAAAATCATAGCATATGGAACAGAAAATGGGTCCCTAGAATGATGCTAACGACCAAAAAAGTAGTTATTTAATTGGAAGAGCAAGACCAAGTCATGCATCAATTCATGAATCTCTTGGTGCATTTTTAGACATGACTCACTGTGTAGAAAAAAGGACCTTCTTAATTTTAACAAGTAAAGGGACCTTTGGGTACAATCTTGAACACTTTAGTCCCACTATCATCAGTGGGAATTCTGTCTGGGTAGGGCCCGGCCCTATTTGGAAATACTTTCTAGAGTTCAAGAGCTTGACATCTAGGATGGCTCTACCCCTTTCTACCACTGCCATTAAATATGGTAGTTATTTACATGCTCATACTATTACAATCCTAATTATTTTACTCATATATTTATACTTTGTTTGAAACCATCAAGTTTTAAATGATATAGCAGATGAGGAAGTAAGTTATAGAAATTCTAATAAGGACAGCTGCCTGTTGGATAACAGAACACATTAGTGGGCTGAGAAATCTTAAGGTCATTAATATTCAAAGAGCAGTATATTTGAATCTTTTTAGTATTAGGACAGGTGACTAAGAATTCTGAATACTCTAAGCTTGCTTTTTCTTTAGAGGCAGCTATGGCCAAATGTAATTTGTGGACCACAATGCAGCTGCTATATCATGTCCTATAAAATAAAAACCTATAATCGCAGGAATGTTTGAGAGAAAACAACTGGGTGAGCTTTGTCATGTTAATGCACTGGACTTAAATGCTTTATGGAGAGATTCAGCAGAGAAGAAAAAGACATTTTTACTTTAAAATAACAGAATCAATATTCCTCAATGACAACAGTTTACGTGCATGCATGGGCATTTGGATTGCACTTCTCTCAATCTGGTATTGACCAGTTCTAAAAAATGTCAATTTAATGCAAAAAAACAAAACTACTGTAATGTTTCATAAATATAGTGATCACACAAATCAATACATTCATAATGTTCCCATAGAAACCTTAACTCCACACCTAGCAAACTCATTAGGCACCTCTCTCATTTGTGCTTTTGAAAATCTTCCCCATAATGAGGATACCAAATTAAAAGATTTGTGTCCTTCAATTATTAAAACTGATTTTTTCCAGTTTGCTTTCTTGCTGCTGGAGTTTTTATTTGACTTTTGCTTTCCCTTAGCCTAATAAACAAAAACTGACTACTACATTTGCCCTTGTTTCCATTTTTTTTTTAAAATCAGTTTCACTTTCTGGTTTTCAGAACAGAGCAAAGCTGCCAACACACAGTAAAGGAATGAATGTTAGTATCCAAGAAGAAAAACAAAAAACAAAAACAAAAAAATCTGTGTGGTAGGCTTTCTAAACATATAAAAAAACAAAACCTAAAATCCTATCATAAATTGACCATAGTATTTCTGTAAACCTTAAGTGTCAAATTTCTGTATTTTACTTGTGATTCAAACTTAACATTACATGAACAATACACACATCTATAATTAAAAGATAAGCATGTTGCTAGTATAAACAAACACTATTTATTTTATTTTGGTGAGGCTGTATAGGATTGACCAGAGAGATCCTATATGCTTCTTGTATATGTGATACAAATAAAATGGCATATTGGTTTGCTAGTTTCTGCCACCAGAGAAAAATACTAAAAAACATTTGCAGTATTTACTTGTAGATCACAAGATTGCCAAAAGTGGTCTTTTTAATCTTTGCAGTGTGGAAAAGGGACTAGGGGAAAAAGAAAACGGTCTAAATCGAGAAGATACTTCAAAAGCAAAAGAAAAGTTCCTGAATAGAGGCCAAAGCAAAAAACAAAAAAAGGAAATGGCCCTGCAAGATGCACCTAACCCTCCAACACGATTATGAAAACAGTAACTAAAAGTTCACAAGAGCTGAACTTCTCATATGAAATTAGAGAAAAACAGCTTTGGCTGTCTTGTACTAAAATAGTAATTTATGAGAAATGATGTCAGAACATACATATACTGAAACCTGAAGAACAATATCACCAGCCACATTAACTAACTACCAGGAGCAAATCTCCCTCTTGTCTCAGCCCCTCCTGTCTTCCTAAAGAATGTAAAACATTTTAAACTAGTCCAATAATGAGGACCCTGATCACTAAATAGCCTTCCAGATGTGTGGGAAGAACTATCTTTAATGGGCATGTTTACTTTTGCAATTAGCACAGCTTCTATTTTTCAAAGAAAAATATTGTAGGGAAAGATGGAAAATTACACGTCAGAGAAGAAGCCTTTTCATTATATCCCTGACTTTGCTAAACACAACGTACTAAACAATACAATTGTGGTGGACCTCCTAACTCCAACTTGTCTCGGACTTAAGGTAAAGGGCCATTTTGGAGGATAAAGCAACAATAGCTAGAGCAGCTTAACTTTCTGTGGGAACCACAGGCATGCACAGCACACCCTCAATTGGGTGCACACTTAACAAGATTACCAAATAACCAGGGCCAAGCAAAACAAAAACAAAAAAACAAAAAAAAAACACCACTGTGGCGCAGGGGGACCGGCGGGGGGGGGGGGGCGCAGAGCGGGCGGGAGAGAGAGAGAAGGGGGCGGCCAGGGCTACAGCAGGGGCGCTGCCACGCAGCCCCTCCCACTGCGCCGCCTCCTGCCGCGAGGGCTCAGCTCCGGTCGGCGGGGAGGGAAGGAAGAGGACTGCCCTGCAGGGCACTCTGGTTCTCCGTGCCGCCACCCCCGGCAGGGCAGCCGGAGCAGAACAAAAAAAAAAAAAAAAAAGCGGCCATGCCGCCCTAGGATTGGGCAGAATGCCGCCTCCAACAATCTGCCGCCCCAAGCACCAGCTGGAGCCAGCCCTGCAAATAACTATTGCAACTGGGCAGTACCTCACTTTCAAACACTCGTACCTTGGGTCAAATCAAAGCTACTTTCCTCCATAGAAAGGCCATGCATAGCTTTTCAGTGAGAACTATATCCACAGCTAATTGCAACTTTCAAGACTCTGTTATTTCAGCTCTACTGCTGTTCACAAAAGATGTCACAATATATTTTCCCATTTAAAATTTTTTTTGCTAAAAAGTAAAATAAATAAATAAAAATAAAAATAAAAACACCCACACACGCTCCACCTTAGGCAAAACTAAGTCTAGAAAATTTCAGTCCAAACTGAATGTTTTACAGAATTCTGACCCTCTGAAACAGAAACAAGTTTTGTAACAAAAAACACGTTGCCACCTGTAATGTGGTAGCTCTTGTTTCTGCTAAAATTTAAGAACACTAACAAAATCATACTTTCCTGCCACAGAAGTGAGAAAGTGTTATTGTAATAATGAACACTGCAAGCATACAAAGAAGTGGCTAGCGTCTTAATCATATTTTGCTTTCCAACTCTTTCCCAAATACACCATAGAAATGTCTTTCAGTTTTAGGTTTGATTTTAGAAAAAATTGATCAAAGGTCTCTGCTTCCAAACTGGTCCTAGGTATCTAAGCAAATGTGCAGCCATGAAATATACCATTAATTTCTACCTTAAAAATAGAGGGCTGGTTTTTCAATAGAAAGCATACAGTGCAGTAAAGCAACACTCCTGAAGCCAGAGGTATCAACAGCACAACAGATGAAAATTAACAAGTTCTTCTTTATTAGATGGGGGGGGGGGGAAATCAACACAGGCCAATCTCTGATTCTTTTAAAATTTTATTTCTGCTTTATGTAAGTTGTTTGTTTACCTGCTAATGGCTTGTTCCTCATCTGTTATTCCAGTCTCCCTGAATGCCCTGTTTGATTCCTCCAAACTCAGGGCAATTGCCCTCTGAAGATCATCTTTATCATCTCCAGTGAGATCAATCACATCTGAAAAGCAAAACTATCTTTCTCAAAATTAAAAGTGAAACAGAATGAAAAATAAAATCTTACGGTAGAGGACACAAAACCAGCATGGACTGCTAAACCACATTCAAATTCCTCCTCAAAATTAACTTCTTTTGTTTTGCTTTCCACCACTAATCTTAACATCTTCACTACCTACTCCCTCTCCTACCTGATAATTAAAATAAAGAAAAAGAAAAACATAACACTTTCTTCTTTGTAACTAATGCTCTACAAAAAGCATTTTTCCCTTTTCCAAAGTCTTCCTGTTTCCCAAGTGGTCTCCATCAAGTTACCCATCAATGTAGGACTGGTTCTGCAAACCTATAGCTTCCTGTAAAGTCCCTTCTCTACTACTGCTTTTAAGTTCAGTGGTGTAACGGTCTTTATCAAGGCCAAGATACTGCTTTTTCCAAATTACATTTGATGAAAATAGAATTTCCTTAAAGGGTATCTTCAAAGAGAAGAGTCACGACTATGATCTCATATGCAACCATGTGTGCTGAATGTCCCCAAAACACAGACAAAAGCACAATCCTGTAAATGCTTGTGTGTATATTGTATACACACACAGTCAATGAGATTAGTGACGTAGGTAAGGTAATTACATACATAGGCATTTGCAGGATTAAGACCTAAGCGAGGAGTCAGCACATTATTAAGCTAAATCTTCCCTTCCCTCTCTTTTTCCTCCCATTCTCCCTCTCACACTTTTTTAGTTTGAAACTAAACATGTTGAATTTCCTTCAGTCGGATTAGTGGAAGCAACGAGCACAACATTCAATTACCAAAAACATCAAAGAAAAATGATCAGATATTGAAGTTCAAATAAGAGTCCCCACATTGGCAATCCATCCAGCCTTTTTTCTGTTACCAAATGAATAAAAATGTAAGGGGCCTATTTCTTACTTTCCCTATAATCGCAGTCATCACAAAAAAAATAATTTTATCAGCTGCCAGCAAACATAATTTATGTAAGCTTCCCAACCTACTGTATATGTAGCAGTAGAAACTCTTCTTTACTCAGGAGAGGAAATATATTCTCTCTCGCAGCCTCCCACTGCTAAATTATGCATTCCCGTCAAGCAGAGAAACTCTTCCCAGAGCAGTCAGGCTAATGGGAATGACGGCCAGCTGTGCAAGACTGCTAGAAGGACAGAGGACTGAATGCATCGGACTTTCCATGGCTGAAAATCCCACTTTGCAAGTCAGCGGGAGGGAAGGAGAGAAGGAATTATGTTGTACAAAGATGACCCTCAGGTGTACCTGTATGATGTCAAACCCAGAGTCAGTGCAGTGCCATTTTCACTTTCTTTCCTGTTTTTATGGGCCAGAGCAAAGTCAAACAAAGCAGCTATGCCAGGGGTTACTCCAGCCTAAAAGCAATGTTAAAAGCAGATGGGAGGCGGGTGACAGAATGGAGAGCTACAAACTTGGGAGTTATAGAGGAAAGGAGGTGAGGCAATTTGTTTACATTTCCCCTTTCACTGCCAAGCCTTTGTAACTCATTCCCAAGAACTTCTCTTTTTAGCCTTTCCCTGATAGATTGGCCTGCGGTAGAGTCAGTATCCATTATTTCCCCAGTCTTATATAGCTGTGGATACTTTCTGTTGAATCAAAATAATACACTGACAGTGTGATGTTACAATCATTTCCATAGCTACACACCAATCTGCAGCTAAGGAAGGATTGTAGATATCAAAATGACAGTTCTTTTCTCATATCTTCAGAAATTAGACATAGCACTGGCCCTTCTCCCACTGCATTCCTCCTCACCAGCTTCCACCAGGGTCTGTGTTATTTGGTTGAAATTCAATTTAATTTAGATATTAAGCCCTTAGGGGCAGCAACCATGTCTTCTTACCTGTAAAGCAATATACACAACTATAGCACTCTAGTAATAAACAATAGCAAGAATAACAGCAAAGTAACTTGTTTTACTTTAAGTATCTGTGTGATGCTTGGAAACCGTTCCTGAATTGATTTTTATTTTTTAAAACAACATTTAGAGTCTCAGGCTTGCAAATCTCACTCCAGAGGGGGCTAAATCCATTATGAAATGATACACTCGGCTGATAAGGAAGCTAACATCTGATGCATTATGGATTTTAGTATTCTGTACATGCCAATTCAGACAAAAAACCTGGCAATTTACAAATATGGCACCACACCTGCAAACTGAGAGACTTAGCCATTCAGAGCTGGAGTACGAACACTTCACTGATAGCAGATTAAAAAAAAAATACATTAATAAAAATTGCATAGAAAAGAGGCCAGCAGTGAAGCAGTTGGGAGTGTTATCCAGTGGGCAGCATATTGGTTTAGGGCTCTGGTCCACTTGTTATTCAAAAAAAATTTTAAAGTAACAAAATTTCAGTTTCTGTCATCGCCAAAACCATTTAATGGAGTTACAGCTCCACAATTTATAATTATCTGTCATTCTGCATTTCCCACCCATTTGCTGGTAGTCACTTAGCAACCCTGCAGTCTCACTGGAAGTTTCCTATATTTCCAGTTGCAGAGTGCTGGTAGTGATCACAACTAATAAAGGATGAACATAAGAATGGCCATACTGGGTCAGACCAAAGGTCTATCAAGCCCAGTATCCTGTCCTCTGACAGTGGCCAATGGCAGATGCCACAAAGGGAATGGACAGGTTATCATCAAGTGATCCATGATGGTGAAAGGTTAGTTTGGAGTATAGAGGGGGAAAGCAGGTTGATATAAATGGGCATCCCCATTAATTAGGTGAATCTAGGATTACATTAGTCACTTCTTTGGAAAGGTGAAGGCTTCTGCAGCCATTCCTTTTTCATTGGGGTTGATAAGAAATCTTTGAGTTATCCGCATCTTATACAAAAATTAAAAAGGAAGAGTCAATATTTAAGTGAAAAATAAAAAAAACTTGAAAAATCTCATTTTCTTTACACACACACACACACACACACACACACACACACACACCATCCAAGACAAAACACACAGTAGTTTTAACACTGCAAACTACCCTCCATTGAGCCCAGACAGAAGTTCCCATTGCTAAAAAAGCAAAGACTGCCAAAATATTTCAAGGTCAAAGTCAACTGACACTTTGCCAAAATTGTATTTTTTTCCTTTTTCTGGCTAATGGACAACACATTTTTAATATTTTAAATGTTTATTAACATGTACTATTAGCCTAAATGCTAAGAACATCACAAAAATGTACTGTTAATTGGTGTACTAAGAACAGAAGTTGATCATATAGTATTAAAACAAAAAGGAGAATCCCCATCTACACTTTGTTTCTAAAAATTTTGCTAATGAAAAGTATTTTTAAAGATGACATGTAATTACACAAACAGCTTTAGTTTATATGGTGCCTGATCCCAAGCCCACTGATGTCAACAGAAATGCTCCAATTGGTTTCAAAAGGCTTTAGCTCAAGCACTATATGATTTTCTTTTATAAATTGTACTTCACTTCTCATGTGTTCATATGCACTTTTCTCTAAAACAGTTACTACCTATTACTTATCCCTTTCATCATATACACATTCACTGTAATTAATTTGTGTCACTGAATAGGGGATAACAGAACCCATAGATGAAAACTGATGTTATCTAAACTTCCTTTTCTAGTGTACTTCGAGGACATCTGTTCTGAATGTTCTCTATATACAGATTCCTGATTCTCCAAGCATACATAGTGTACCTCCAAGAAAAATCCAAACTGTTTTTTTTTAAAACACTGATTAATATTTTGTAGCTTGTTGACTCTTAAGTGTACTGAAGTCTTTTGGTGCAATACCTTGAAAATGAAAGGGCCCAAGGTATCTAACTTTGAATTTTGCATATTCATTGGTTACTTTGGCTGATTGTTCATTTGATTTATGATGTTCCTTTGATTTATGATGTTCCTTTGATTTATGAGTTTACGGAGTGCTGCAACACTGAGCCAGTGGCTTGTGGTTATTGAATAGCAACTTCTACTGGAACATGATGAACCCACTCATTTTTAAAATTTACCCTTTGACTGATTAAGTAGGAATTTAGATTTTGGAGCTAAAGGTTCTGAACTGAAATACCTATAGCGAGGCTCGTGTCTAGATAACTATTGATTCATAGATTTTAAAGTAGAAGAGACCATTAGATCATATGGTCTGAAAATTTCACCCAGTTACTCGATTTGGCCCTACTAACTTGTGTTTGACTAAAGCATATCTTCCAGAATGGCATCCAGTCTTGATCTGAACATTTCAAGAGATAAAGAATCCAACACTTCCCTTGGTAGTTTGTTCCAATAGTTATTCACCCTCACTGTGAAAAATGTGTTTTATTTCTTATTTCAATTTGTCTGGCTTTAAATTCCAGCCATTGGTTCCTGTTATACCTTTCTCTGCTAGATTAAAGAACCCTTTAGGACACAGTGTTTTCTCCCCATGAAGTCATTTATACACCATAATCAAGTTACCTTTAGACCAAGCCCTTCCAAATGGGCTTGTAAGAGGCACAGAATTTATTCTCAAACTTCGCAGCCAAATATGATTATTATTGGATAAAACAACAACCACCTCTTAATTTTTGTTAATAAGCAAAGCAGCTCCTCAGAGTTATGCCAATGGCATTGAAACATTAGTTTCAGTCAAAGACTCAAGAATGCTACATCTGCTGTTCAGAAAGATTAGTTTTGAATAGGCAAGAAGGTGACATGATCTTCAAAAGGTCTAGCTGGGTACACTAGTGACCTTTACTCACAAACAATTAGTGTACAGAGATGAATAGTGTAACTACTATTGGAACTGGCTCTTGCTTTTGATAGTTTTTGGTTTTGTTTTGTTTTCTAATCTATGCAGCAGTGTGTATTTGTGGTACATAAGGTCCAGTGTTTGAAATCCTCCCTACGCATTGTGTATTGCCACAAATGGGTTTAATAAGTGAAAACATTTCAAGTATGCCAATATACAGTCACCACTGGTCCATTTTTTTCTAACTCAATACTCAGTTTGCTTACTGAGGAAGTTCCCATCAGATTATTTAAAATAAACTATTCATACTCAAGTTTAACCACTTGTGTTTTTAAGAGACAATTATTGCGTTATTTGAGTTCTTAATGTCAAAGATTTTACCAGAGTGAAATCAATGGCACTAAAAGGAAAAAGCAAATGGGAGGAACCTGGAAGAGTGAGCAGGCTACGAAACTCACCAGGAGACACAGTGAGTGGCAACTGAACCTGGAGGCATGCAGTAACAACCATGGTCACAGAACTGCTGGCACAAGAGAAGGAAAATGAAGGTGTTGGCCTGTTGAATGAAAAACTGCTGAATCTGGGAAGACCAAGATTTTCAAATTGTTGCCATTTTGAGATTAAAGAGTTAAGATTACATAAAATGTATTTATTACTGCCCAAGCAAAGTGAGATCCTACTTTGCTTGGGCAAACTTTTTGGCCCAAGGGCCAGATGTGTGTATGGAAATTGTATGGCAGGCCATGAATGCTCACAAAATTGGGGGTTGGGGTGTGAGCTGGGGATGAGGAATTGAGGGTGTTGGGCTGGAACAGAGGGGTTCAAGGGCAGGAGGGGGATCAGGGCTGGGGCAGGGGCATGGGAGGGGGTCGGGGTGCAGGCTCCAGGCGGCGCTTACCTCAAGCAGCTCCCAGAAGCAGCGGCATGTCCCATCCGCAGTCACCGCCCCTGCAGCTCCCATTGACCACAGTTCCCAGCCAATGGGAGCTGCGGGGGGCAGTGCTGGGGAGCATGCAGAGCCCCCTGGCTGCCCCTACGCATAGGACACGACGCTGCTTCCAGGAGCTGAGCGGAATGGGGGAAGCCCCAGACCCTGCTCCCCGGCAGGAGCTCGAGGGCCGGATTAAAACATCTGCAGGACCGGATACTGCCCCTGGGCCATAGTTTGCCCACCACTGTCCTAGACTCAACTTCATGGAATTTCTTTGTTCTTAAAGTGTTACCTTTTGTATGTCGCATCCAATCAATTCCAAGGAATGTTGTGAGCACCAATGGGCAGAACCCTATTGATTTTGATGAAAATCAGAAAACCAGAAGAGGGAAATGGGCGAATGCGGAGCCTCTGGGATCCAGTTTGCAGACTCAGCACCTTCTAACAGCTTTCCTATTGTCCACAGATCAAAGAACCCATTTATGGCAACCACAAACACCATCCAGCATAACACCAATCCTCATCTCAGTCCAGCCCATCAATCCCAATATAGTTTAAATGTGGACATCCAGAATAACTCATCTTCCAAACAGAAAGAAAACAAGAAAGAATGGTGGAGGAACAGGGGTAAATGGGGGTACACTGAGCCCAACACTGGGAGAGAATGGGGTGGGGTACACAGAGCCCGTGGCATGTGCCATAGGGAAGAATCAAGGGACATACAGCCTTTGGCATGACAACAAAAGCAGTAGAGTTGCAGGGGGTCCCTGAAATACAGAGGGAGAGGAGTTTGGCACACAAGAAGCTTATGGGGAAAAAGAGAAATGCAAGGAGCCCCTAAGTGTGTGCAACAAGCTCAGCCTACAGAAGCAACAAAGCCTGTGACCCTCTAGTTAATATAGCTCCCTAGATGTGCAAGGGACTTTTACACTCATAAGATTTAAGCTCCTCTGGCAAAGACAGAGTTACACAGAAGAATAATTTCTATACATGAAATATTTCAGGACTTGAATTTGATAAAATTTTAGTGGCATGAGGGAGAGAAATTCCTGTACTTTAGAACAGAGGGGCGTGTGGTTATTTCTGCAAGGCTTGGCTGAAGTTTGACCCAAAGACAATATTTTTCTAAAATGAATTTCTCCCCCTTTCGCTGCTTCTTCCTCCCCAACCCTGGATTCTTCAAGTTTCTCAAATAAAAAGGAGAAAATAAATACTACGTTTAACAATGTAACTGTTCTGACTAACATCCCCAGACAAAAATAAATTGAGGTGAGTTGTTTTAAATCATGCTACTAAAAGCACTGAACTTCAGGTAGAAAGTGCTTCAAGTGCTCTATAATGGCACAGCATTATTAAACACTACTGTACTTCTCTGTTTTTTTGTATTGCTATAAGCACAGTGGTCTTTTTGCAAAAAACTGCAAGGTCTCTTTTGTAACGCCTGGGATCCACATGACACAGCAAAAACTCTAGATCAGAATTTTTGTACGGGTATATTGCAACAACCCCAACATTTAACAAGTTTTCATGTTATGGTTTCTATTTGCGTACACACAAACTGACAACTATCACTTGCACATAGAGTTGATCAAAGCAACTGTATATGCAGCTGTTGGTGCTAGAAAACTGCACATGCAGGTGTTGGGACATGCAAAGTTTGGCATGCACAAGTGAAGGCTGTATTCTTAATATTAATGCGGCCTTTGTGTTTAATACTGAATTAATTTCTGATAAGTAGTAAATTATCAAATTTATGAAATATAAAGCATTGTTGAAGGAAGGAGTAGAAAGGGTCTTTATTTTCATTAACCAGGCATGTTTTTAAAATCTTAACAATTGAACATTCAATTAATAGCTTTTCCAACTGCTGACAAGCCAATAAATTGCCATAAACAGGGTCTGGGCAGAAAGCCTACTACTCTTGAGGAATTTCAGTTTCCTAACACTTCCTTCCATGTTGGATAATGTACTTGGTGGCTCAACCAGATATTTTATTCTTTACTAAGTAAGCATCTTTCAATAATATAGAGCCAGTTAAGCCAATAACCTCAAGAATAAGCCAACTATGCCTTTTTGCTTGGCATACACTCACAAGCCTCAATAAACAGATATTTTTTGTTCCCTGGTAAGGGACTGGGTTTCCGGTATTTATCTGTTGCCCTCTTATCCTCAGTCTAGATGACTCAAGACATCTTAAATTTCAAATGAATGTGGATGATTGAGTAATAAGGCATGATGTGATGAGTTTATCTTGAGATAATTACACTTTGGTGGGGCATTTAATGGGGTTCAACAAATTTAAATGGCAAAACAATGTCATCAGTTTTACAGTGTTACAGATAAGTGGCATCAACAACCCTCTTCATTGAAGGGAATGATGAAGGTTAAAATAATCATGTTATCGTGGTTTAATATTTTGTTTTAACCCATGTTTGTTTTCATTCTCCTCTCAAATCAACCATTGTCCTATTCTCTCCCCTCCTCCCCCCTTCATACCCTGATTGCAAGAGTGTCCTGGTGATTTGTTTTGAGCTTTTTCTATTTATAAAAAAATGTGAAGAAATGTAGTGGATGCGATAAAGGTACTTATCAGCAGAGACTGGATTGAGCAGAGAATAGTGTAACTTACAAAGTTTTCAAAAGTTCTGCAAAGTCTCCTCTCTTCAGATATGCAAAAGTTCTGTTATCCCAGTCAGGGATTTCTCTTCATCAGAGACAGCCAAAGTTCAGTGGTTTTCTCATGTACAGAAATAAACTAGGATGAGACTCCCAAATACATTAATTTTGTGACCTAAAGCTAGCCTGCAAGGAATGAAGGGCTCTCTAGCTTTGATGCCAATGAACTTGAACAGTCAGCAGCAGATAACATAAGGGATGTCAGTCTCCAAAATGTCAGTGTTTTTACTCCACAATGGTTGCTACTTTCTTGATTATCTTTCAATATTTAATCAGTTTCAGAGCTATAAAGATTTATTTTTTCTAATGACCAGTGCTGCAAATGAAGCATGGATTTCAAAGTCACCATGTGCTCTATTTCGTGCATTCTGTGGGCCAGATTATACCCTCTGTTACACCCTATGCAACCCTCTTGTCTCCAGTAAGGTTACATGGGGTATAAATGAGGGCAGAATGGGACTCTGCAACTGGACTTTTTTCATCAATAGAGTAGTTAATGAAACATGAGCGACAACAGAATCCGACTCGTTATCCCATATCTGTACTTGCTCTGGAATAATAGTCGTAAATATTGCAGTAGCAAACTCCTGTATCTCAGAAAAGTATGGAGATGTGATTCTGGATCCACAGAGGAAGCCGATATGTTAAATATATACCGTTTTGGTGCAGAAGCTTTTCTGACTTTATCTAGACCTAAATTACTTTAGTTACATGTTTTGATTTTAAATTTATTCTTGGGAAATTCTAATTTTCCATAATGTACCTGATAAATTTTATGAAGGGATACCAGAAACACAGAAGGTTAACACTTTTCTACGCTGTACTGCTGAAAACCTGAACTAGCTCAGCTATTCCAAAACATAAGCAAGTTTTAAAATGATACAAATCTACTCTTTCAACTCCAAGTAGTTGGAGGCAAAACTAGATTTTATAATGGATAATGTCTGCTTAAAATAATATGAAACCCTAACCCTGAAAAAAAAAGTCTTTACTTATGTTACCACCACCTCCTGAAATAAAAACTAAGAGCAAGAGCCCATGCTCTTTTAAAGCAGAATTTCATTGACTTCAATGAAGGCATGCAGATTTGCACCGCTTGGGGGTCTGGTGGAAAGAACTTTAAAAATTCAATGTTAGGTTTGTGTTTAAAAGAGATCAGAAACACAAACAATATTAACAGAAAATTCAGAAGTTACTATAGAACTCAAATCCATTGTACACACCCTTCAATACACTCTGTTTCTTCCACGTTATTTCTCTTATCGCTTTAGAGAATAATTTATACTTCAGGTAACAAATGCTGAAACGTGTGAACATAAAGCATTTATATGGGGCCAAGATGAGTGTCCTCTCCAGGACTGAAAAAAATACTGCACACTCTTAACATAAGAAAAAGGTCAACACAATAAAGAAATAATCAGAAAAGAATGCCTCCCATATGAAACAATCTTAACCATTTTTAATGGTTTCTCTTTTTCATGGGACAACTGCCAACTTCTTAAACTTGGGAGTTAATCCTGAGAGGCAGAAAGCATGCTGAACACCTGCTGTTATCAGTTTAGCTCGTGGACACCATTGACTAACAATATAAGGTCCTTAAAATGCATATGTGGTAATGTTACTTCTATAACATTGTATTTCTGGCTTTAATATTTATTTTTATTTAGGTTTTGAAGTACTCCTATGTTTGTGGACTTTTGCCTCTCTTTAAAGCTACTTACCCTTCTTGAATGGCATGCCCCAACCACAATGGGCAAAAATATGTTGTAGGTCCAGTTCAATTTCTAACTAATAGCAAAAATGAACAAGTTAAAAAAAAATCGAGAGGTAGCTGAAGAAAGTAAAATTTATGCTGAAAGAAACGAGCAACTGAAAACCTAGGAAATGTGAAGTTAGGGAATTTACAAGCAGAACTGATGGTTAATCTCTTACAGCCAAGTTCTTAGTTTCTTTGCTTTTAAAATAGTTTATACAGAGAAAAATACCTACTTGTGTCTGCCTGGCTGCCCACACTGATGTATCTGTCATTGCCCGGAAGTGCTGTTTGATAGTAAGTTGCTTCCTCCTGCTGAGGAACCTTGGCATTCTTTGCAGTAAGGAAAGTCACCGCTAATTCCAAGTTCCCATTGCTGTCCTTTAAATGTCAACAGAAAAAGAGACTTCACTTTTTTCTTTTTTAATTTAAATGGTAGGCCAGAATGAATTTGTTATGATCAACTTCAACTGTCATACAACCAACTGCACTTCATTTTTTCCATGTTAAATTCTGGTTAGAAAGCCACAACCTAAAACCATTTTAACTCTTCAAACTTTTATTTTATATACTTGGCTAGTTTCTAATCAAATAATGTTGTGGGCATAATGTCTACTTCCAATTATAAGACAGAGCAGTCAACAGCTTTCTTCTGTAATTACTCTTCATTAGAGCTGTACCCATCAAAGGAGAAATTAGTTAAAAACACACTGCAAATTATAAATTTCAGGTGGCACTCTCATCTAGTGTAATTTGGCACAGCTTCATTGACTTCAACAGAACTAAGCCAAATTATGCTACCTGAGGATCTGGCCTTTTATTTTTAAGGCTTTGGGTATTCGGTTGTTGACATTTCCTCTAGTCTAAATTTAACCAGGAGTAACAGACATACACATACAGATGTTAAAAATACAGCCCCCCCACACACACTTCTTTCTTCTTTTGTTTTTTTCTTGGGGAAGGAGGGAAAAGATTGTGTGTGTGTTCTTGTATAATGGATTGAAAAGTAAGCTTGAGGGGAGGGGAATTTTATTTAGTTTTATGGGAAAGAAAAGTGTGGAGGTTTATACTCCTGCCGTGCCTCTCCCTCTCGGGTCTTGTTTGCTCTGCAAGAATTTATGACAACATAATTTCACTAGTTCTTCTGTTATCACAAGAGTCAAGAGAGAGCAAATGAGGACAAAGTAAGACAGGAAGAGATCCTTATTCAATCTGCTGAAGGGTCTTGTCTACATCAGAAAAGTTGTACTGCTTTAACTAAACCAATGCATTTAACCCACCCTGAGGACGCAGTTATATTACCATAAAGGTATCTTATATCAGTACAGCTGTTCCAGTATGGAAAGGGGAATACAATATATAAATTATAAGGGTTATAACTGTTTTGACTCTACAGTCTGACAGTAGAGTAACTAATTACATAGCTTATACAAGAAAAAGCCACCACCTAAAACACCCTTAACCAACAGTTAGACTGTGCACAAACTGTGCGGATGAGGCCTGAGATGCTTCAGTTTTTGTTGTCTTCAACTTCAGTGCCTAATTAACATTTTGGTTGAATGAATATTTTGTTTAAGATTCATTCCCTGAAAACCTGCCCAGATAACTAACAGGTCCTCCAACACAACCAGGGAAGACCAAACTTCATACTCCTGATATTTCTAAGGTAAAACACACCAGGGGGAAATCAATCAATCCTCTCAGGATTTTTTTGTTTTTGTGTGCATTATAAAATAGCAGGGAAGTTAGTGATATGAGAAATGGCTAGAGAATACTTTCCTTCTTTTTAAACACAACCCACCCACCACATCAATTGATATTAATATCTAACCAGATATCAATGTTGTGCTTTCAAATTATGCAAGAAGCCGTTAATAGGTATTGTGCCATTGTTCCACTAAAAGGGAAATGCCATAGGAAAGAATCAGTATGCTACCTTTAATGCTCTTTTCTGATAGATAGATAGATAGATAGATAGATAGATGGATGCAACATACAAGCCCTACCCCCTCTGCCTCACCACCCTCTCCCTCCCCCCCCCCCCCCCCAAACTTATTTTTCACATAAGGAGTATCAGGTCTTGTTGTTAAGATCCTTAGTAGAGCTAGACAGTGACATCACAGGAGGTTAACTCACAGTATGTGCACATTCTGCTTCCCGTCAGTTAGATATTCATTAAAAATCCACCATACCTTCAAGGCCTGTTGCAGTACTTGGATGTCATTGATACCAGTGATCTCCCTCAGCTGATTCAAAAATGTTTGCTGGTGCTGTAAACAAATAAATAAATGGTCAGAATAATGTCTACATAATGACAAAATAATTGTGTTACTTTAATTTGGTCTAAAAATAGTGTACCCTTGTAAATTACAGAAAGATATATATTGTATACATATCCATAAGGAAGGAGAGTTAGCATGGGGCATCATGTATTTTAGTTTCCTCCATGATTTATGCACCTTAATTCTTACCCTTAATACATCAATAAAAAGTTGTGTGTATTTATCGGTATTTCTTTTAGAGAAATATTTTTATGCACAAAGACAGATTGCACATTCCTTTACGCATTTTCCTGCTCTCAGGCTGTGCACTCCAGAAAGCCGGGGAGCATGTGTGAAATTTCAGATTGCATCCACTGGCGCCTGAAAGAAAACCACAACTCCCGTTGGTGGCCCTTCCTATACTGCTTTTAAGGTGCTGGGGAGTAAGTAGGTTACGTAACAGAGGGACTGACTAGCTGGGTAGTTGCAAACTGTATCAGCAATGATAACCTAAACATTAGCTTTGGAGACCCAATTATCTACTGTGTGTGTTCACTGTAACCGTCCTCCCTGCCAATGCTGCAACTGCATCCATGTGAGCAGTCCTTTGCACCTGTATTAAGCCTCACTGGCTTCAAAGGGGCTCCATAAGGCTGCCATGGTCCTCCTGTATAGAGCCAATTGCATGACTGGGGCTTTAAAGTACGTAAGGAAAACAGTCAATTGAACATGCTCAGAAAGTAATTTTAACTAAGTAACTTCATTTCATAAATAATTTCTTCAGACATCACAAATGCGCTCATCCCTCAAGAATTTACTTTGCATATGCAACAAGTTTTAAATCCTAACCATTTGAATGGTCAGAGCTCAGAAATTCACCTCACTATTTTTCTCCAAGTGTGGAATTTATTTTAATTTTATTTTATTTTTGCACCAATGCACTGATAAACGCAGCTATATGGGGGTTTTTTTCCCCCCTAGTTAAAAAAAAAAAAAGCATTCCTGTGAAATAAGACAAAGCACCTGAAATCAGCAGTCTCTCCCATTTTCCCTTTTAAGTTTTACTCTGGCTCTTAAACTAACAATATCAGTCCCCTTCTAGCAACAAACATCATAACATGCAAACATCTGGTGCACTTTATATCTGCCAATATGATCTGATAATCTAAAAAAGCTAACGAAAACAAGTATTAATAACTAAGTTAAAGAAAACATGGCTTAACCTTCCCTCAAGTATGGCTACACTCATGAAGTAACTTTTAAAAATGTAGTATTTTTAGTTTCATGATAGCACAAACATGTACATTTTAAAATGTGTTTTTTTCATAGCTTTCAAAATTAAAAACAAAAAAGGTTTTTTTCCCCCCACTCATCCCAAAAAAGTATACCTTAATTCTGACAGTGTGAAAAACAGGGATCATAATAGCTCTTGAAGTTTCACTAAATCATCACAACAAAACTTTAAAATTATCGGCCACTGCTCTAAATTAACAAATTACATTTCTGATCTGGGAGAGGGAAAAGGAAGGAAATATTTACTGGCATTTGCAAGACATTTTTTCTTCCTAATGTTGTTGACCACATCCTGAAATCAAAACAGTGATTATATGTGCAAGAGAAGGTCTAGTAAAGTATAGGGGTTTGAAAAAAATGCACTTCCTATTAATGAAAATTAAATGCAGTCATTTTCAAAACGTAACAATACACGAACAGTGAGTGTCTTGCCAAGTAATTCCAAAATACTCTTCTATAACAAATATTGGGGATATGGTTACATGTTCCCTTTTCAAGTTAACTTTTTAGTAGAGTTTGTTTTTAAAATTTCACAAGATGTAGACACATTATAAAACCCATCCAAGTATTTCATTCATGCAGTACAAATCTGTACATGCAGTACGCACATTGATACAAGGGTCTACATACCATTATCTCATCTTTGTAACTAGCTGTATCCAGGACATCAAACACCATTTGGATAGTTAATTCTAAACTACTGAATACCCAAAGTAACACTACACTGAAAGGCACGATTTCATGCCCAAATAAGCCGAGATAGAAGGCCAGTTGTTCAGTATAAGAACATAAGAACACCTATACTGGGCCTGACCAGTGGTCCATCTAGCTTAGGATGCTGTCTTCCAACAGTGGCTGGTGCCAGATGCTTCAGATGGAATTGACAGAACACTGCAATTTGAATGATTCATCCCCTATTGTCCAGTCCCACTTTTGGCAGTCAGAGATCTAGGGACACCCAAAGCATGGGGTTGCGTCCCTGACCATCTTGGCTAATAGCCATTGATGGACCTATCTTCCATCAACTTGTCTAATTCTTTTTTGAACCCTGTTATTATTTTGGCCTTCACAACATCCCCTGGCAAAGAGTTCCACAGGTTGACTGCACTGTGAGAAGAAATACTTCCTTTTGTTTGTTTAAAACTTGCTGCCTCTTCATTTCATTTAGGTGACCCATGGTTTGTATGTTATGTGAAGGGGTAAATAAAGCTTCCTTATTCACTTTCTCCACATCATTCAGGATTTTACAGACCTCTATCAGAGCTCCCTTAGTCATCTCTTTTCTAAATTGTACAGTCCTAGTCTTTTTAATCTCTCCTCATATGGAAGCTGATCCATTCCCTTAATCATTTTTGTTGCCCTTCTCTGTACTTTTTCCAATTCTCATACATCTTTTTTTGAGACAGGGCAACCAGAATTGTATAGTGGCATTATGATTATTATGTCTTATTAGCTATCCCTTTCCTAATGGTTCCTTAAAAAAAAAAAAAAAAAAAAAAAAAAAAAAAAGAGCTAACGAACACTGCCACTACATACTGAGAACAATCCAAGACACCTCCAAAATCTGAGTGATAATAGCTGGTTTAGACTCCGTCATTTTGCCCAGATACTTGGGATTATGTTTTCTACTCTGCATTGCTTTGCATTTATCAACATTGAAATTTTATCTGCCTCTTTGTTGCCTAGTCACCCAGTTTGGGGAGATCCCTTTGTAACTCTTCACAGTCAGCTTTGGAATTAACTATCTTGAGTAGTTTTATACCATCTGCAAACTTTGCCACCTCACTGATAAGCTCTTTTTTTTCCAGATCATTTATGAATATGTTGAACAGCACTGGTCCCAGTACAGATCTTTGGGGGGCCTGCTATTTATCTTGCTCCAATGGGATAACTAACCATTTATTCCTCCAATGTGATAACTGACCATTTATTCCTGCCCTTTGTTTCTTATCTTTTAATCAGTTGCTGATTCACAAGAGAACCTTCTCTCTTCTCCCATGAATGCTTATTTTGCTTAAGAGCCTTTGGTGAGGGACCTTGTCAAAGGCTTTCTGAAAGTTCAAGTACACTATATCCACTGAATCACTCTGGTCCACACATTTGTTAAGCCCCTCAAAGAATACTAAGATTTCTGAGGCACAAGTTCCCTTTTCAAAAGCCATGTTTACATTTCCCCAACATAGTGTTTTCATTTAGGGGATCAAATAATTCTGTTCTTTACTACAGTTTAAAAAAAAATTGTCTGGTACTGAAGTTAGGCTTACCAGCCTGCCAGGATCACCTCTGAATCCTTTTTTAAAAAACGGCTATCCTCTGGTCATCTGGTATAGAGGCTGATTTACGCGATAGGTTACATACCACACTTAGTAGTTCTGCAATTTCATATCTGAATTCCTTCAGAACTCTTGGGTGAATACTATCTGGTCCTGCGACTTTGATACCGTATTTTCCGGCGTATAAGACGACTGGGCGTATAAGACGACCCCCAACTTTTCCAGTTAAAATATAGAGTTTGGGATATACTCGCCGTATAAGACTACCCCTCTTCCAACACACACCAAAAAAAATTTAAAAAAACATCAGATTTGATTTCAATATGGTAATTTTAATTCAAATGCTTATGACATGCAGGTACTTAGCAGGAAAACTGTCACTTATAAACATAAGGCTGTTTGTCATCAAACATGTAAACATAAAACAGTGCAAGTGGATTAAACTTTTCCTAATTCACTCTAAAGCTGAAAGGAAGGATAAGACAATAAACCCATGGGAGCTGCCATGCTGTTTGTTTTCTAAGCTGTCAACCAAACTGGAACTGATGATGATAGGAGGAAGATAACAAACAAGAGAGAGAGAGCAAGTGCCGGGCAAGTCCCTGGCGAGTTTGCAACGCCCATCATAACTGCAAGCTACGGTATTTTTACAGGTTTTGCTGGCGTGACAGTTTCCCTTTAAAAGCCTTCAAAATCCTCCTGTTCGTCATCTGATATCATAAGTACATCAATGACATCTTGTGATACATTTGTAAGGCAGTCATCGTATGGATCGAATTCCGTATCAGATGGTGTGGTCTCAGCTTCGGCTTCCTCTTCATCTTGCCACAAGTAGTCGTCCTCCATACCATCTAATGAATTTGATATGCCACACTTCTTGAAAGACTTGATTACTGTTTCTGCATCAATATCATTCCAGGCTTTTATGACAAACTTACACAAAACATCCAACTGTGGAGCACGCATGTTTCCTCCTTTTGTGAATGACTTTTCGCCGCTAACCATCCATTCATTCCACTGTTCTTGAATGCGATCTTTAAATGGCTTGTTTAGGCACACATCCAGTGGCTGTACCAACGATGTCAATCCTGCAGGAATAACTGCCGCATCTGTGTTTAGTCTTGCAAGCATTTGCTTGGTGCTGGGAGTTAAATGAGCCCTGAACATATCCCACACCAGTAGACTACATTTTTGAATAAGTCCACCTGGTCGCCTGCTCCATACATTATCAAGCCATAGCTTTACCCCTTCTTCATCCATCCAGCCTTTTTCATTCACATGTACAAAACTTGAATTTCAGCATTGTTTTTCTTTTAAAATTAATCATTGGTCTCAGTTTGGCGCCATCAGCTGTGCATCCTAGTACCACTGTAAAACTGGACTTCTCATGTCCTGTTTTAATTAAAATTGTTTTTTCACCTTTTTGATGGACAGTTTTATTTCCAACCATATCAAAATTCATTGGAGTTTCATCCATATTTCCAATACTACTTAACGCATAGCCATGTTTAGTGCGCTGTTGTATTACGTATCGATGGAAACTATTTACTTTGCTATCAAGATCTGCAGGTAATTTTGGGGCAATTTTCATCTTTTGCCTCAGTACCATATTATGCCTTCCCATGAATCTAGTACACCAGGATACAGTGGCCTTAAATCTGTTGCTGTGATCTGGGTTAGATTTGGCCCACTGAAGTGCAAACAAATGTATTTTATTTCGTGTCACTACATAACCGTTTTGGCGATGCTCATTCACCATGTCTGCTACATGTTTTTCGAGTTCTGGCCAATGTGGAGTGCCTCTTCTTAATGCACACTTACCCCTTGGCATACTCTTTAATGCTTTTTCATTTGCTTTCCAGTCCCGAACCATCTTTTCTGTTACTCCATATTGTCTTGCAGCAGCGCAGTTATTATGTTCCATGGCAAAGTTTACAACTTTAAGTTTGAAACTGGCTTCATATTTCTTTCTTCTTGCTGGTGGAGCCATGATGGGGTTTTGACTGTTGGACATTTGTATACTGTACTGTATGTACTGGTGCTATACTGTATGAACAGGTACAGATACTGGTGCTGTACTGTATGTGGTACCCAGTATACAACAACCAGCCAATCACGGCAAGCGATGTACCTTACCGGCGATTGGCTGGTTGTTGTATACAAAGCCTGCTTGGATTGGTCAGCTCTCCCTGCCTACCCAGCCCTCCCTGTCTCCAAGACTATCAGAGCGGTAGCGCAAACACGCCTCTTTCACCTGTCTGGCCCGCCCTTGTATCCTATTACCTCCTTCTCTGCCTCTCAGATCTCGCACATGCGCGCCTGCGCTGCTTCACTGCAGTCCTCAGGAGCGAGATCTGAGAGGCAGAGAAGGAGGTACGGTAATAGGATACAAGGGCGGGCCAGACGGGTGAAAGAGGCGTGTTTTTCTGGGCACAGCGCCGCTCTCTCTCTTTTTTCCATACCCCGGGCGTCCCGGACGCCTGCAGCTTGCTCCGCCCTTCACTTACACCTTCCCGGTGAGGCGCCCCCTCACCTCGTCATCGGGCGGGGATGCGGCCGCGGCCGTTTTTGAGCTCCCCCCACCATATGCGGCGACCGCAGATTCTCCAGTCTGGCTCGGAAGTTTCAGCACTCGCCCTATAAGACGACACCCGGCGTATAAGACGACCCCCGACTTTTGAGAAGATTTTCCTGGGTTAAAAAGTAGTCTTATACGCCAGAAAATACAGTAAATTAAACAGTACTATCTGTTTCAAAGCCACCTCTACTGACACCTCAATCTGGAACAGTTCCTCACATGTCACCTAAAAAAAAAAAAATGGCTCAGGTGTGGGAATCTCCCTCACATTCTCTGCAGTGAAGACTGATGCAAATAATTCATTTAGCTTCTCCACAATGGTCGTGTCTTCTTTGAGTGTTCCTTTAGCACCTCAATCATTCAGTGGCCCCACTAATTATTTGTCAAGCTACCTGATTCTGATGTATTTAACAAACCAAAAAAAAATTGTTAGTTTGTGTCTTTTGCTAGCTGCTCTTCAAATTCTATTCTGGCCTGCCTAATTCTACTTTTACACTGAAATTTCCAGAGTTGATGTACTATATAGTGTAAGTTTGTGTTACGATAGCAAGCCGGGAGCAGTTGCAAGTGCTTTGGAGAATACGATTAAAATTCAAAACGATCTGAACAAACTGGGATGTATTAGCAGGACTGTTAAAAGCAAGACACAAGAAGCAATTCTTCTGCTCTACTCCGTGTTGATTAGGCCTCAGTTGGAGTATTATGTCCAGTTCTGGGTTGTACATTTCAGGAAAGATGTGGACAAACTGGAGGAAGTCTAGAGAAGAGCAACAAAAATTATTAAAGGTCTAGAAAACATGACCTATGAGGAAAGTGAAAAAAACTGGGTTTGTTTAATGGAAAAGAGAAGACTGAAAGGGGGACATGATAAAAGTCTTCAAGTACATAAAAAGTTGTTACAAGAAGGAGGGTAACAAAATTATTTTGTTAGCCTCTGAGGATAGGAGAAGCAGCAATGGTCCTAAATTACATCAAGGGAGGTTTAGGTTGGACATTAAGAAAAACTTCCTAACTGTCAGGGTGGTTAAGCACTGGAATAAATTGCCTAGGGAGGTTGTGGAATCTCCATAACGAGATTTTTAAGAGCAGGTTAGACAAACACCTGTCAGGGATGGTCTAGATAATTCTTATGCTGCCATGAGTCCAGGGGACTGGACTAGATGACCTCTCGAGGTCCCTTCCAGTCCTATGATTCTATGGCAGCCCCATGTATTTTGCAAATGTGAGGCAACACAAAACAAAACAAAAGAACATAAAAACTGCTCCTATCTCAGAGCAGGGCCCAACTCCCTGCTCCATGTGTTGGGGCCTAGCATAAGATGTGTCCGCACCATTCACTCAAATTTGGAGTGGCCACACCTCTCATCAGGGAGGGGCTGTCAGGCTACACCTTAACAGCACTGTAAACCCCTGCACCAGGTCACAAGACCCAGAGCAGGGGTCAACCCCCGAGGACAGGAGCTATTGCTGCAGGGCGAAAGCAGTGAGGGCTCACACCGTAACCTCGCTGAACGACTTCCCAACTCTCCAAGCAAAAGACAATATATAAAAAGGGTTAGGGGAGGGATACCTCACACTAAGGCTACGTCTACACTACCCGCCTGAATCGGCGGGTAGAAATCGATCTCTCAGGGATCGAATTATCACGTCTCGTCGGGACGCGACATTTGATCCCCGAATCGACGCTTCTACTCCACCAGCGGAAGTAGGAGTAAGCGCTATCGACAGGGGAGCTGCGGAGGTCGATTTGCCGCCGTCCTCACAGCAGGGTAAGTCGGCTCCGATACGTTGAATTCAGCTACGTTTTTCGCGTAGCTGAATTTGCATATCTTAAATCGACTCCTCCCCCCCATAGTGAGGACGTAGCCTAAGATAGGAGAAATATAGGAAGCAATAGAGGCTGGGACCACTAAATTGGGATGGAGAGATGAGGCTTATTTGGGGGCTGCAGTGTGGAGTAAATTTCAAGTAGGGAACCCTAAGGAGCTAGTCAGGGTATTTTGGGATAGCTAACTGTGGCAGTGGTTGGTGAGTGTCTCAAGGCAGGTTTGCACCTGTGCAAATGTATTTATAGCAAGAGTTCTTCAACACTTCATGGAAATTCACAGGTTTTGCCCTCAGAGATGTTGTGTTTTAAAATCCTAAACCACCTGTCATAATTAAACAACATAGCAAAAACATTAATCATAAAGGGATATATGTTGCTGATAGTGACACGATAGGCAGATTTTCTAACTGTCAGCTGGAATGGGAGTAAAAAGGCAGGCTCGTTACAGATTGTTGATCTGTCAGTCACGTGAGAAAAAAATTGTGCAGTCACTGATATAAGCAAAAGAACCTGCCAAGGTACAAATGGTGAAACATTGCCAAGAAAGCCAAAGAAGAAAAAACTGCATTGGCAGACGATGCAGCTCAAATGTGTGCTAGCAATAACATCCACTAGAGAAGCCTGATCATCCTTTAGTCCAAGTCACCCGATGCGAAATGATTCAACTTTACAGCATTTTTGCCCCTGAAACCATTTAACTAATTATTAAACGAATATAAAGACAACTGGAAATAATGTTGACTTTTAAGTATTTTCCAACATACTGTTTCAAACTAGTGTCCTTTTATCCTATTTTAGGAGCTAGTGACTTTCCAAGTGCTGACTGCTTGAGGCTGGAATATCTTCCTATGATGCTGTCATAGGAAAGCATCTGGCTGAGATTTGTGACGAAAAGTCAGATAGTGCAGAAAGATGTGTCTCTGTAGTTTTGTTTAAGACATTTGGTGCTACAGAGACAGAAAACATTCGCCAGGCTAGACCTTATTTCTTGAAACTGCCAATGCAACCACATGTTCCCAGGCATTTATGGGTATGCTGAACAGCTACAACATGTAGCATTCTGATGTGCTTGCCACTGAGTGACTCAGAAGTGTATATAATAAAGTGTTTCAGTGCTCTTGAAGTTTTGCATATGAGATGTTGGGCACACAAACTCCATTTAGTTGGAAATGGATTTGTCAGTTAACCGACAAATTCAACAGTGGCAAGATTTAAGAGAGAGTTTTCATTGTCAAGACACTGAAGTCTGCCTATCTGCAAATCCTAAAAGTAAACTACCCTGAGCTGTCTTCTTTCTTATATATCCAGCAAGCAATAACCAGGTGGAACTCCAGGTTCCGTTCTGTCTTTGTTAGCTTTCTTTGATCTGAAGAAGCCAACCATTATGAAAGCCCTCCTAACGATCGTGCAAGATGTAAGTTTCTATTCAATCGTAAAGTTTCAGTGTAGCTTCGTAAAGGCACATAGTGCACAAATACAAGATTTAATTACACAATTAGATTAAACCAAAAAGCCTTGGGCACTCTTGCTAACCATAAAGTACTGATGTTCATATGAAGTGTTGTGCTATTAAGAATCAATGTAGAGGCCCCAGATGAAAACAGCGTTGCTGCTATGGAGCCAGACATAGAAAACCAAGCATCCGACAGGAAAAAGTGGCCATTCAAAACTCACTTGATAAGATGGTCAAACAAATATCAGAAAATGCAGCAATTAAATTACTGGCTTCATTTAGCTTATTGTGTAATCCACTGGAGACAGCCACATGACCAACCTAAATAAAAGTATCATCAAAGACTATTAAAAATGTGTCACTGCTAACAGATATCAAAAAGGAATGTGTGTTATTATGGTACCTGAAACTGAGCAAAAACTGTATCAGTTATACTTAAGAACAATTTTGATGGATCTAGATGCTACTGACGTACTGTTTGTGCTCATGTGTCAAAACGCCAGTTTATCCAGTATCATTATTTAGTGTCTCATGCACCCCATAGTTAGTGTAGACTGAACTTCCCCCCGCCAAAGTATACACTGATTGTAAGCAACAGATCACAAACCATGAAAAAAAAATGCAGAGTACTCTTCTATACTTGTTTTTAATTCCTAAAACCTTTCACTACCCTGGAACATTGATTAATAATACAATGGTAGTATAGCTAAACTAGGATTTATACACTGTTTTTATTTATATATAGACATCTGAGGTATTGATGTAAATGTAATAAAGAGAAATAAAACATTTTAATGGATAAAACAAAACAAATGCCTGAAAAATAAAATGAAAAAGTATAAAAAAAGAATTTCATGGGGCTCTAGGTATTAAGATTAAGGGACACATCAAATTTGAACTTTTTTTAAAACCTTCTGTTATCACAAGGCCTATTATTAATTTAAATATTGGCGGGGAAATTTTTTCTCTTTAAAAAAAAAAAAACACACACACACACTTTGGGCATTTGACAGTGGATTTAGTTGTTTACCCCTGCATAGTTTCCCCTATTTGTGTGCCACTCACACAGCAGCAAAGGACAGAAAAAAATAAAAATAATTTGAAAATGTGATTATAAAGCCACTCAAATTGGCTAGGGGTTTCCAGGACAGTTTTGTTACCTAACAAGGTGTGGGATCAAAAACATGGGAAATAATAATTACAACATAAACCATTCCTCAGCGTCATTGCTACATTAAATAGGGGAAGTTTGCAAAGGACAGCTGGGGTAGCAGGACTGGGTCCTATAGTCACTGAGATTTTTGGATGGATATGATATTACTTGTTCTAGCTACACTGCCTACTATACGCAAAAGTGGGTTTTTTTAATACAAAAAAACAGATTCCTACAGCTCCTCTTAAATCCATATTTATTCACCTAAATAAAATTTAAAAAAAATACACACATTGTTTTCAAAGTTACTGAATGCTCACAAATCCTGTGGAAAGCAATCAAAGCTAGAGGTGTTTAGCACTGTTTGTTTTGGAGTTTGGGGGGGAGGGATCACTTAAGTTCCTATATCTGGATTTAAGAACCTCAGTTTAGGTACTTGGGTTTAAATGTTTTGGCCTTTACTTATAATTAGGGCTCCATGTGTGTCACGGAGATTGCGGATTCCGCAACTTTCAGAGACCTCTGTAGGGGCCAGGGGGCTGACCCCAGGGCCGCCCAAGCAGCTGGCTCCAGGGTCCGCTGGCCCTGGGCAGCGGGCGGGCAGTTGGCCACAGCAGCCCATGATTCGCTGGCCCCAGGCAGCCGGTGCCACTGGCCCCGGGCACCCTTCACCTCACGCACCCCCACCCCAAGATATAATCACAGGGCTTTTTAGTATATATCATGAACAGGTCAAGGGCAGTGACTTTGTTTATTGCCCGTGACCTGTCCATGACTTTTACTAAAAATACCCATGACTAAATCATAGCCTTACTTATAATGGACAACACAGCTAGAACCAGTAACATCCTACCTACTGATAAAAAGATAAAATCCTTAACAACATCCTCTGTACCTATGACTAGGGCCCTATCAAATTCACTGACCATGAAATCTGCATCACAGACCGTGAAATCTGATCTCCCCTTGAAATCTGGCTATTGTCAGGGAGGGGCAGGGCTGGGAATGCTTCAGCTGGTGGGTCCTACGTGCACCGGGCTCCAGCTGCTAATCCCGGCCCAGGCTGAGGAGGGACGGGACTTCCTCTTCCCCTGCATAGGCGGCTCCCAGAGCTGGGCCAGACCCACCTCTGGGAACCTCCATTGGGTGCATGAAGCTCTGCAGCTGCTGGCTGGGAGCCCAGTTCTGAAGGCAGCGCAGAAGTGAGGGAGCCGGTCAGCCCCCGACCCAGGCAGGAGGCTTCTGGGAAAACTGGGACATATGGTAACACCCCCCCATCCAGTGACCCTCACTTCTACGCTACTACTGGAGGTGGCGCTGGCTTTACAGCTGGGCACCCAGCCAGCAGTCACTGCTCTCCAGCTCCGAAAGCAGTGCCCCTGCCAGCAGCAGCACAAAAGTAAGGGTGGCAACACAATCCCCCTACAACAGCCTTGCAACACCCTCTCCACGACCCACTTATGGGTCAGGACCCCCACCGTTACAGTACCATGAAATTTCAGATATAAACATCTGAAACCATGAAATTGACTATTTTAAAAATTCTATGACCGTGAAATTGACCAAAATGGACCGTGAATTAGGTAGGGCCCTATTTATTTACCTCCCCACACTTTACATATCCATGATGTATACACATGGATAACTTTTAGAACAAAGGGTTCTCACATAAATGGTGAGAATTTGGCAACTATTTGTACTTTAAATACATTGTTTCCTCAAAGTTCATAGTGTTCTTACTATTTAACCACAAATTTACACAGCACTTCCTGGGATTAGAAATGTCTGTTTCAGGGGCAGCTGAGAGGACAGAATGCTCATTCACTTTCAAAACTGATAGGGCTTGTCCAGTTTTGAGGCTGTCTGACAAGACAATAGCATGGAGGGTGGCAAAGGGGGAAAATTCTCATCTCAAAACAATTTGGCATTATTATATTTCTTACGTCCTCGTTCAATTTCATCTGGGGAGTTGGGGAGTAAACTAGGCAAAATTAAAACTTTAAAAATCATTTTCCTTTTTAACCTCAAAAAAATTACTATTTTTGACAAACACCTCAAAAAGATTTTATAAAACACCACAACATATTCAGCAATTACTACATTAAACAACCTTTTGTTTCATCCACTAGAATTTACTACAGGAAATTCATCCCATTCACACTCAAATGGGGGGAGGGAAGGAGTTTCCCCTGAACTGCGTGTACAGATTCACTTATTATTTTTCCATAGTTGCTTTACTATAGATTTGCTCTCCCCTATGTAAAGTAGTAAAATCACCTGTGTTCATGTGGTTTTCACTACAAATATGAAGCCTGTCTTCTCTTTCTCTATCATATCCAAATAATAGTTGTGCTTCTCCATCAAATATCTCAGAGAGATCTTTTACTTTGGTAGTTTTGCTCCATTTCCTTTAATACAAATTAGAAATCTGAACAAACTCTTTGCTGGATTTTTTTTCCCTTTTATTTGCTAAACTGCATGAGACAATAAGATACAACCTTACCTACATCCACACTCCCCTTGGCCTCAATATAGCTTTCCATTCTAGTATTAATCCTTTGTCACCATTAAAATGAGGAAAATCCATTTGTTCTTGAATTTCAGTGCTTTTGAGTACTCCACCAACATATATAAAGTATGATTACAAAAAGCAACACTACACCAGAGAAACAATGGAAAAATAACAGACAAATCCTTCGCGTGGGCTTTTGTTAATCACCTGAGATATGCTGCCCCAGTATTATTTTTCTCCGTCAACCTCAAAAAATGAATTTCCAGATTGATTTGATTACTAACAGCTCCATCAGAATGCCTAGTTTGCACAACTGTGTTAACATTTTCAGTACAACTTATTAAATACTTTGAAATATGTCCACTGAAGCTATGCATGAATGTTAAGTACTACCCCAATGGTGCCCTTCCATTTTTACTCATATTGATGCTTCCTTTGGGGGCATATCTAAACTAGAGTTTTTGGTCATGCACACATCATTGCATATTTTAGTGCAGACACTCAAACATGTGTAAATGCTACTACAGACACTCACCAATGTTTGCGCCTGGTCACAGTTCACTGACAGAAAAAGATGGCACCCAGAGTAGAGTAATTTATGATCTGGAACCAACACTGGCAAGTGTCTGTATTAAGGCTGGTCTACACTGGGAATTTACATTGGCACAGCCAGGTCTCCCAGAGGTGTGAAAAATCCCACACCCCTGAATGACGTAGTTTAGTTGACTTAACCCCTGGTATAGACAGCACTAGGTCAATGAAAGACTTGATCGTGCCTCACGAGGAGCTGGACTACCTCCACCGATGGAAGAACCCCTCCCACTGATGTAGGTAATGTCTACGCAGCAGCTGTGCTGCTGTAGCATTTCAGGTATAGACAAACCCTTAGCATTCACACATTTGAGGAGTATCTACACTAAAATAACTGATTCAGTTGAGTTACAAATATATCTAAAAATGCTAGCACAGACAAGCTATGTATCGCCTCCTCCCACAAAGCAATCTGTCTCTTTCCTCCCTGATTCCTGCACACTACAATACTCATTCTAATCCTACAAAATTCTGCTCAAAATTCACTTTGGTTTTTATTAGCCTTTCATGACTGACCTCTGTCCTGGACACCTCCCTCATACAGATGTTATTTATTTGGAATCAGTGGTAAGTATAGGCCTACTCAATTTCTTATCTAAGTTTCACATCTGCCCATATTCACACCCCACTCCACGTGTTTGTCACCCCATGCTGTATTATGTCAAATTTATGTCACTTATTCAGAGCCTGTAATTGTATCTATTGGTAGAGCACCACGTATACCTATAGTGCTGCATATACAACTGTTGAGTGTGACTACCTCGTTTAAAGTTACTGCTGTTAACTCAGAAGTTTCCTATTTTTCTGGCTTAATGCCAATCCTTTCCTTTATAATTCTGTGTGTCCATATTCCCCATCTTTGCCCTTTCCAGCCAGTCTGTGGATAAATCTCTGATAATTTTCATATGACTTTACATTGTGCCTGTTCATATAACCTTGTAGTGGGTTTACCCACGTGTGACCTCTGTTTTCATGGGACTTGGTATCAAAGCCTCATATAGAAACTTTGCATTGAACCCTAGTATAATGTTATAGCCCCTAAGGATAGAATAAGATAGAAGAAAAATGTCTTTTTGCTAGCAGTAGAACAAGATCTCTTCCCCCCCCCCCCCCGCCCCCAATCAATTGCCCTGTTGAATGAATGAGGTGTGGATGAGCAAGGCATGGAAGGCAGCACCTCCAGACAGCCTCAACTATTGGAGAGGGGCTGGGAGCCAGACCCAAGAACAATAAAACGTGTCAAGTAGGCTCATTAAAGACAAGCAGACATACTGATGGCATCTGGGGTTAGAAGCAAGCACCTTCTTTTGGAAACACCCTCTTTGCAGCATTGGGACAACACCCAGAAGAAAGCAGCACAAAGGACCAATGGACACAGACAGATTTTGAATCTGGTACAAATTTGCATGAGAGGGAAGCTGCTATAAAAGTAAGGTGTCTTGCAGAGGACCCCGGGTCTTGTCTTGTCAACATGGGAGCATTGATCCGGATCGGCAGAAGCCCAGCCCCACCCCCTCCCCCATCTAACTCACCTGGCCAGTGCAGTGAAGGGGAGCAACTATTTGGTAACAACAACAAGACAGAGACAGAGAGTGAGTGAGTGTGTGTGTAAGTAAAATATATATATCATATGCATATGATACAGTGTTAGTAAATACATGTATTACTAATAAATGTGGCGTTTTGCCTTATTCCCCCTAAAAAAATCCTGTGCAGTACTTTAAGTACAACAAGTCATCCCTCCATGTAAGGAAATTTCTAACATTATCTGGGATATACAGTCCTACTGGCTGAGCCTGGACAAGTAAAGCAGGACAGGATCTGCACTACACTTAGTTTCACACAGCTGAGGAAGATACTAAAAACTACTGTGCAGAAGTTAATCCCAAACAGTGCTATAAACTCAGATAACTTAACCACTATCTGGTGTCAAAGTTCAACTGTAATTTACACCACCATATTTCATGACACAATCCTGTCTGGATGCTTCCATTATGAGATACTGTACCGGTTCACAGGAAAAAAAATTTAGCCATGCTTTTTTTGCAGTTCCATCTCCAAATCTCTCATATATTCCTAAAGAGTTATATCCCAGCTCTACTCATGACACTTCTAATTTTAAAATTTTCATATTGCAAGTGCACACTGGTTATTTAAGACACTTCATGTGCTTTTGTTTCGAAGGCCCACAAAGACAGTTATATTCCTGGTGATGAACCAAATGGCCTCAAACATTAGTAATGAGAAGTAGGGCCTCACATAAAATATCACATTAAGCACTTTTGGATTCAACATTTCATTCAAAGTAAAGTAAGTATTCAAAACTGATTAGGAGAATTTCTTCCCTCTTACGGGACAAATACTTTAGCATTTAGCGGTGCTAGGGATATTTTTCTAAGTCACATAAAATAACAAAATACCATTCTTGAGCATGTTTTTTATCTCAAATTCCTTCAAACAATGCAGAACCCAAACCCTACTTACTTGACTCACAAGTACAGCACTATTGACTTAAATGGGAAAAATGATCAGAATAAAGAATGCAGGACTTGGCCCCCTACATTTATTCTAAATTAGAATTTATTTACTCCAATGGGAATTGATTTTAAATGCAGCTGTAGAACTGCCCCCAGCCAATTAGCTCATAAACTGGTCTCATCATGTGATGCTGTTGCTGTAATGGGAAAAATACTGAGGGATTAGAGGATTACATTCTTCTAATCTATAAAGGGGCTTTTAGTTTCTACTATAAACAAATAATTAAACAAAGATATAGGGAAATTATGCAGAATGGACACACAAAAGACCCTCAATTACCACAGAGAATGTAATCTCTGCAACGTTAATTATTTCTCCTGGGAACAGTTAAGAACAAGCCTACATCTCTGTACTCTCTGCTTTTCAACAAAATAGTAAGCTTTTGTTTACTGGTCAGGTTCAAAACAGGTGGCTTGCTTACATGACTGATAAATGAAGCCTATCCATGAAGATACTAGGTAAAACAACATGTTAATAAGCAGTAGATATTTGGGCAGATCTAAATGCTTTGTTGCTGCCGCCACTTGCTTTATTACCACTCGTGTTTTAAGTGGTAAGACTACTACTTGTATCAAAAACACAGTACTTGTGATGGCAGGAAGCCAAGGGTTTTTGGGGGGTTTTTGTGTTTTTTTAAATGCCTTCCAGAAGGCATTTAGAAAGGTACTGGACTGAGAGCCCTCACAACACAAGGCATCCACCCCCTGCATTAAGAGAACCCCCTTATTTAATGCCATAAAGTGTAACCAGTAAGGAGTTACTAAAGCAGCATTGATCAGATAAAAATAAGTTTTTTACCGAATAATAATGCCATACACTCTCCCAATATGCCTCAACCACCCCGTCCCCCCCTTGAAAGGATCACCTATGTGGCAAAAGGGGAGTTCAGTCCTTGGCTTCTCTGCTAAGACTGACAAAAAATGCCAGTTACAGTTGTGGTTTGTGCAAGATAGACATTTATCCACTTGGAACTGGCCTGAGACCAAACTTATTTCAAAGAGGCAGCCGGAGAGTCACTGGAACAACGAGTCCACAACAGCAAGGGTTGCATTCAATTTGGAGACTTTGAGGGAAAAGGGTGTTAAAATCCATTATCAATGTTTGGAGTCAACCAGTCCTTCACAAATTTTAAAGTGAAACTATCATTTAAAAAGAATTTTTTTAACATGTATTAATAAAACAGCAGATGATTAAGAACATAAGAACGGCCATACTGGGTCAGACCAAAGGTCCATCTAGCCCAGTATCCTGTCTTCCAACAGTGGCCAATGCAAGGTGCTCCAGAGGGAATGAACTGACCAGGTATTCATCAAGTGATCCATCCCTTGTCACCCATTCCCAGCTTCTGGCAAACAGAGGCTAGGGACACCATCCCTGCCCATCCTGGCTAACAGCCATTGATGGACCTATCCTCCATGAACTTATCTAAGTCTTTTTTGAACCCTGTTATAGTCTTGGCCTTAATACTGAATTAGTTTATTTTTCCACATTTTTACTGACTACCACAGTCTCTCATTTTCCCTTTGTGAAGAAATAACTGTCCTCACTGAATTTTTGTTTTTCTATTTCATAAATGTTTTTATATAGCATCCTAAATATTTTGAGCTTTGATTGCTTGGCATGACTTGTCATTTACTGTCTTAAAACAAAGCAAAATGTGAATTTTTTTTCAATTTTGTAAATTTTAATTCAACTTACCAGTGCATTAAAAAGCTGTAAACAATGAGATTTTTAAAAAGCACTGAATTAGTGAGCTTTCCAACTACAAATGTTTACCTAGAGCAGGGGTTGGCAACATTTGGCACGCAGCTCACCAGGATAAGCACCCTGGTGGGCCAGGCCAGTTTATTTACCTGCTGACACGGCAGGTTCAGCCGATCGCGGCCCCCACTGGCCGTGGTTCGCCGTCCTGGGCCAATGGGGGTGGCGAGAAGCGGCGCGGGCGAGCGATGTGCTGGCCGCAGCTTCCCGCCACCCCCATTGGCCCAGGACGGCGAACCGCAGCCAGTGGGGGCCGCGATCGGCCGAACCTGCCACATCAACAGGTAAATAAACTGGCCCGGCCAAACGTTGCTGACCCCTGCTCTAGAAATTACATAAAACATGATGCACAAAGCAAATAATTATATAGTTATATGGGGAAGGGGGAGGAAATCAACTGTTACCTAAATATTGTAAGCCAAATCATTCCCTATGTGAGAAAGACCTGTTCAGGGAACAGAAAACCCTGCAAGTTCACTAATGTGGACTTTCCTCCAAACCATCCTGGCAAGGGGCAGAGAGGGGATGTTTTGTACTCACTCTGCCTCACAAATCTCCACACAAGGCGAAGGGAGTTTGAGCCCCTAAATCTGCATGATGGCCCAGGTTCTACACAGAGCTAGGGATACATGTCAGACTATCTAAGCCCCACTTTCATTACAAGATGGCTCTGTCACGGTTCCATAGCCTAGTAATTTAGGGTACATGTATACACTGCCAAAAGAAGCCACAGCAACAAATCTCAGAGCCCAGGTCCATAGACTCAGGCTTGCACCATAGCACTAGAACTACCAGGGTTGGCGTTCCCACATGGGCTCCGGAACCTGGCAAGGAGGGTGGGTCTCAGAGCCCTAGCTTCAGCCTGAGAGTGAACATTTACACCGCTATTTTTAGCACCCTAGCATAAGCCCAAGTCTGTAGACCAGTGGTTCTCAACCCACGGCCCAAACAGCACATAGCTGCCGCTCTGGTCTGGCCTCATGCCCAGGGCTCCCAGCTGCCCAGCCCCACTCTGTGGAGGGGTCTCTGGGTGTGGGCGCTGGGCATAGGGAACTGGGGGGGGGGGGCTTTAAGGAGAAGGGGCACTATGGTTCTCAACCTGCAGCCCACAATGATAAATAGGTTGAGAACCACTGCTGTAGACCCACACTCAGATTCTCTGCCATGTTTGGGGTTTGTTTTGTTTTTTGCTCTGTAGATAAACCCTTAGAGCAGGGGTCTCAAACTCAATTTACCTTAGGGCCAGTTCCAGTCCTCAAATCCTCCCAGCGGGCCAATGTCGCTCATGCCGCCCAGAACCCGTCCCCCCAAAAACTCCACCCCCCACCTGCCTAAAGCTCTGGGATGGAGTTCGGGTGGTGGAGGAGGTGAGAAGTTGGGCTCTGGGAGGGGATTGGGGTGCAGACTCTGGGAGGGAGTTTGGGTACAGAAGAGGTGAGAGGCTGGGCTCTGGGACAGAGTGGGGGGAGGAGGTCTGGGATACAGGCTCTGGGAGGGTGTTTGGGGCGGGGGGGTTGTGGGAGGGTGCAGGCTCTGGGAGGGGGTGTGTGGAAAGGGGGTGCAGGCTCTGGGAGGGAGTCGGGGGTGCGGCACTTACCTGGGGGGCCTCTGCACTCTTCTGCCCCCAGGCACCACCCCCGCAGCGTCCCATTGGCTGCAGGGGCGCTCGGGGCGGGGGCAGCACATGGGCCGCAGGGAGGGGCCGGCAACAACTGGAGCGAGCAGGCAGACATTGCTCAGCTCCACTGCGCTGCTGGGACCCCTGACGGGAGAGCGCCAGTGATGGCAGGTGGGGCCAAGGGAGCGACCCAGCCCCAAAACTGCTGGAGCCCTGCTGGCCACATTGGGGAGGCTCAGGGGCTGCAGATGGCCCGCGGGCCGGGAGTTTGAGACCCCTGCCTTAGAGCTATCCCTTCAACACCCCAGGAGTGGGGAGGGAGAAAGGCTCTTACAGAGGAAAAAGGAAGAAACAGCACCCTTTTATGTGTGTAACCTACAAGTATTTAGGAGATAATAAATTGGGGGAGATGCTACACACAGCAGACCTTCCCACAACCCCAGATTCACAGAGGCATCATCATATTGTTCTCTCTTGGAGAAACTTCAGGAGTTGCTGGGGCAACAGACGCACTTCTTTCTTTGAAGGATTTTCTGTTCTATTTTGCTCACATCTCCACAGTAGAGGCCATGAATCTAAAGTTTTTAAAAAGATGAGGGACTATATATACACATAACATATGCATGAAGATTAATCTCAGCCATTTGATAGTTCTGTTACTTGTTAATATTTCTGAACGTAACCCATCACATTATTAGAAGTTATTTAATTCTTACAGGCCACTCTAGCTCTTGTTGAAATCAACTTCAGTGTCGCCACTAACTTTCATGGCAGCAACATTGGGCCCAGCGTCAAGAAGGTATAATAAATAATGGTTCTACCACATGATATCGTTTAACACACAAAATATGTTGGTAAAGTAAAATGATTTACCTTCGGTCTCATTTGTTCTAAAATGAATTTCCGTTAGCATTTAACTGAATCAAGTGAAGCTTTGCTTCTGGGGAAGTGCCTCTGTCTTATTTGTGTTTTATATTCTTCGGTAACTTATGATTAACCATTAGTAAAAATATCTTTGTTCCATTCAAGTGCAGATGTTCTTATGAAGTCCACATGATTTTTAGGTTGATTTTATTCAAAGGATAATACAGGTTTACAGAAACACTTCCTAAATTGAGCATTAAATCCAGGCGTGTAAATAATCTATACCAGAATCTAGCTGGAACACCAGTTGCCCCCATTCTGCATTCTGATTGGCTGAATGGATCTTTTTTATGCTGTCACAGTCACACCCCAACACAACTACAGTTTTATCCCTCACACAGTTCTGAGACAATTTCCAACATCTATTATACTTATTGAGTGAAGGGCAAGTTTAAAGTGGGTAGGGTCCAAGATAGGTCATGTTATGGGAATTGGAGGCAGACAGAGGCACTTGGGGAGTAGTGAGAGGCTGAAGGAGAAAAGGGGATATATTTTAAACTGCCCCTTCTCCTGAAGTGTCAAGCTACCTTTTCAGCAGCAGCTGGTTATCCTTCCAACCACTTTTAACTCATTTTCCAGTGTAAAGGGGTTAGTTGATTTTGTTCCTATTTTCCCTTTTTTTAAAAGAAAGCAAGCTGAAAGCGGCTGTTAAGAAAATCTGCTTCTGAAGGTCAGCTAGGTTTCTCCAGGAGTCCAGGAAACCTTACCAAGACACAGAGAGAGTGGTAAAATAAGCATATTCAAAAAAGCTGAGTAAAGATGTTTTAGCACCTTTTCCCTACTTCTGTTGTTTTTCCATAAACCCTGCAATCTCTTTTAATTAAATGTAAAAGTCATAGGCCTAACAGCAATAAGCCACTCCAGAGCATGCATTAGTAGGCTACTGGTGCACTTTTCAATGGCTGAAGACAAGACTGAACACCACACTCAAGAGTATGCCTGAAGTGGCTCCTAATGTAAACCCTGAAGTGGCTCATTGACATATTATTCTACAGCTTTTTAAATGCTGAGATCCCTTACGATATAAACACCAGTGTTACTGTCAACAACGAGAATCTTTAAAGACACCACTGTATTGACCTCACTTCAGCTTGCTGCGACAACCTCATGTTTCTCAGGCAAGTGAAGCTTTTCTGTGAGCAGGCAGGAAAATGAAATATTTCAACTTTAACAATGTTTCACAAAAGAGAATACACTAAACTCAGATTTCTGCTACAGAAAAAAATCCTACATACTGTGCAGTATAAATTAAGATTTCTGCAGTTTTTTCTTTGTTACATACAGAGGATGTCTTTATTACAAAGAGATCACATTTTTGTCCCCCAGTATCAGTGACGCATTTGTCTAAATGTGATTTGTTGACTGTTTCACTTGAAACTCTCTGGTCCTTCTGTAAAAGCTTTAAAGAAGGTCCCTTTTTTTTTTTTTTGACAAAGTTAACCACTTTGTGTAATTAAACGATTATTAATCCTACTATATCCCCATGGTGTTATTTTTAACATTTCAGGTGTTTTTAAAAAAGGTCTGTTAATAACCAGGCACTGACTCAAGAGAACAATTCTATACCAGAAGGGAAGAATAGACTACACTAAGTTATTTAACAAGTTGGATTGTGGGGTTTTTTTGTGCTTGTTCGTTTTAAACCAGTTCTCATTTGGAAAACAATCTACTGCCAAACTAGCCGCGGTTTGCCGCTCCAGGCCAATGGGGGCTGCGGGAAGTGGCGGCCAGCACATCCCTTGGCCCATGCCGCTTCCCGCAGCCCTCATTGACCTGGAACGGCGAACTGCGGCCAGTGGGAGCCGCAACCCACGGAACCTGCAGATGCAGCTGGTAAACAAACCGGCCCGGCCCGGCCCACCAGGGGACTTCCCCTAGTGGGCCACGGGCCGAAGGTTGCCGATCCCTAAATTAGATTTTTCATAATATAATTCAGATTGATACTTTACAGTCTCAGAGTGAACCAGAAAGACAAATTAATCCAGCTGGACTCCCTCTATTTCACAACAGCACTTATATTTTTGTTGCTGGAGAATGAGTATAACTAACTATTGAATATGTATGAAGGACCCACAGAAACCTATGCATGGTATCACATCACAAGGATTAATTTGCATGAACTTTGCACAAATCTAGATGACTAAAGTCAGATTCACAGGTCCTCTGACTTCAATGGGCTTTGGATCAAGCCCTTAAAGCTGTGTAGTCTCTAAAGACCATCTGCCAAATGAATTATTCTGCTCTCAAACGCAAGAACCTAATATACTTCTTGAAAATGCATAGAGGATTATTAGTTTGACACTTAGGAAAAAAATCAGAAGTGTTAAAGTTAAGGAGAACATTTGAAGTATGTCAGTCTGTCTTTACTTGAAACCTGTCATACTGAGACATTTGTACATTTAAATGAGTAAGATGAAGTGCTGCTGATTTTCTATCATATTAATATAAGAAACTCTTTAAGAAATAAGTTATGCTGAATAAAATGTCTCAGTTGCCATTAATTTAGCAACCTAGCGTAAAAACAGCATTGTTTTGATCAAGGAATATGAAGTCAAAAGGTTTGCATCAGAAAAAAATGTCTGATGCTAAATTCCAATATTAATCTGATCACTCTGTTACAATACAAAGTCATTGGAATTGGAGTAAGATACTAGGATTCCTTATAGAATCTCTATCCTCACCCAGAGTAGCTATCATGACAAATGAGTAAATAATTCAGAGTTGCAAACTCTCACAATACTGGTATTTTTTCCTCAAAGCTTCAACTCTTGGATTCATGTGAGAACACCAGCTTTCTTTAAACCAAGTTTCAACCCTCACCTTTTCAAAGAAAAGATTGAATATGTGACCTCAAACGTTTCAATAACCAGAAGGCAAATTAAAATATTGGTTTATTTTTCTTATTAATTTTAAGACAACTATATCTGCGGGCCTAAATTGTGATTTCTGAATGCAGTGATACCTACGAAGAGCAGATCTGTAGCGCACAGGACAGAATTCACAATGCCTTGCACAGACATTTGTGAAATAATCACGTTCTTCTAGTCACCAAACCAAACCCCGATTTATCTTTTCAACAATCTTAAGACCTTCCCCTATCGCAGTCAGCTAGATTTTTGCTATTGAATTTAACAGGAGATTTAACTTCAGGAATAGGACTTAATTGATTTGTTGCAAGCTTTGCTATACTAACAAAGTTCTCCAAATTCTGGAACATGAACAAGTGCTGGGATTTGGAGTGCTCAAAGACTGCAACAATTTAGCTAAATTTTGCTTGGCCCGGCATGGCATGGCACGGCACAGCTGTTTTGGAGCCCCATTTATTTTTTAGCTAAAGAAAATATGATTTAAAGCAAGTTTTAGTACAAAATGGTTCCAGCTTCCCAATGTTAAAAATACATTATTTTGAAACATAACAAATTACCAACATTTATATGGTCAGAAACTAAGAATTTAAACTCGCATTAAGAAATCTGGGGTTTGCTGCTCAGAATGTAACTCTTCATATGGGAATATTGAAAGTGTTCACAGTTTCTATCCTACGAACAAGCATGGGGAGAAGAGAGAGAACCAGGCCTTTTGCCAAAAAAAAAAAAAAAAAAAAAAGAGGGGAGTGTACTCCCAATTACTGATTACTATTCAGTAGCTAACCATGCAACTGTATTCTTTTTTCAATTTCACAGCTATAAATCACTTCGAGACCACAGTCTTTTCTAAAAAGTCTGCAAAGGTAGTGATGAAGAAAGCTACACATTTCTTAAGCAACCGGACATGATCACTTTCACTTCTACTATATGCAAACATCAAACACTGCAGTTAATGCTGCTATTGTATCAACAGCCTTTCATGGTTAACCCCACTTCATTCTTTTTTACCTAGCGCTTTGAAGGCTATAATAAATATGCACTAATTGAATCAGACCAAAATCTACCACACATTATTCACATAAAGCTCTGAAAGATGATGTATGGTCATCAGTTGTCACTCAATGAGCATTTTAACAGAAATTTCACTCAAGAGTTCAATATTTCATACCATTAAGAGAGTGGCTGCTTTATTTTTAAGTATACCAAATAGCACTTTAACAGGAATAGTTAGTTTTTCTTTATTTGTTATAAAATATGTCTGGCCTGAACATTTCCAATTCATTTGGGAATTTATTACTGTTACAGTAACTTTTCTGCACTATAGACATTGGTACTACTGTAGCATCTTCGTAATAATGTGGCTATTATTCACATTGTGATGCTGGAATAATATCCTTTAATATAAAGTTAGGGATAGGCTCTGCAGGTTGCTGAGTGCCCTCAGCTCACAGAACTAGGAAGACAGACCCTTCTCAAAGTGGCTGCTGGTACAGTAGCTTAGTTTTGAAAAACTCTACTTTTTAAAAAACAAAATTTTTTAAGTTTCATTTTCAAGAAAAGACATGGCTTGCTTTCATTTAAACCTCTCCCTGCACTGATATCCATACACTGCATAACTGTACTTATTAGTGCAGGAGAAGAGAAAGTGAAACTAACTAGCGTAGCCCAATCCTACAAACATTAACTTCTCACTATTGACTAGTAATAAAACTATGATAAACAATTCCAGATAAGTCAGAAGAACTCCTCACTGTAGTAAGTGTATGACCTGTAATAAGTGAAGTACAAAAAGTAAACTACATAAACGAAAGTAGATTAGTCTCCATTTCTTCCATGACAGACAAGAACTGAATAAAAAGGCAGAACATTTTCAAAAAACTAACACCCATGCCCTTTCAGGTTCATTATATATTACACAAAACTCAGTTGTCCCACACACACATACACACACACGTTTGTAGATCACTTTTAATGGTCCAAGATATACTGATATTTAGGAGCACTTAAAATAATGTGTTTTTGAAAATATGTTTTAACCTTTTAATGCAAAGTTGTGTGATTCTTTTATAAACCCTTGATAAATGTTATTTAGTATAGCCATAAATATTTTTGTTTTGTTTCTTCAACAACTTAAATCAAGCCATTTTGGAGTTATACAAAGAATTGAAAACAAGTTAATTTGTTAAAAGACACCTTGTGTGTTTGTATATTTTGAACTTGGACTTGATCCAAAAGCCGTTCAAGTAAGGTCTTTGAGGCAGGAACTCTCTTTGCTATGGGCTTGAACAATGCCTAGTACAGTGGGGTCCTGCATCATGACCTAGATGCTATAACAACACAAATAATACATCATAAAGTCACTGAGGGCATTCCCATTGAGTTTAGATTAGGTCCTTAAATTCGTCTAACAGTAAAGTCATAATATGGCCCACTGACTTGATAAATATAAATCCCAATTTCACAAAGGTTGTAAAAGGCAGACCAAAAAAAATGATCATAAAATCCAGGAAATATTCAATAACTTATTAGGCTGGGGGAAGGAGAAGAAGGACAAAATATGTTTTGTATTGATTAGACTTTCATAAAATTGAGTTTTACCTGCTGTTGTAGTATTAAATAATGAGAAGGGTCTATGTTCAAGCAGAAGTTACACATAATAAGGCTTTATACACACACATCGCCATGTATTTTAGAAATAATCAACACCAACACAATACACAGCATTCCCTCCAAACATGCTTTTATGATTAACTCACTACAAATATTTTGAATATCTGAAGCTGATGTCGGCACACACTGAACTAACTGGTTGCAATAGCAAGAGTTCAAGATCATGTTCACAATACCATTATGTCAATGGTGGTTGGTCTTAAAACCATGAATTGTGGAAAAAGTGGTACAACATTTCCTAAATATTTTTAGAATAGACCACCTCATAGGAAAATGGTCCTTCAGATAATCTCCCCTCCCTTTCATGACTGCATGGACCACTTCTCTCCCTCACCCCCATTTGTAACGGCATAATATTCTCATGACAACTACAGCAACTGTTCATGGAAAAGTAATATTAGGGAGTAATATAACATTTCAGCTGTTATTCAATGCAATTTAGCAGCAGAAAACAGGAAGAGCCAAAAATCACATGATCAGCCAACTTTCCGCAGGCTACCAGCAAACCACAAACCAAAAGTTTGGAAAAGAGCATTTAAGGGAAACACATTTTAACCTATGGAAGATGCTAAGAGAAAAAAAGCAAGTTGTCTTTTTCCTAGCAAAGTGCTATATATCATTTACAAAGTCAGTGCTACATATCCTTAATACAGCATATTTCTAAAAGATTAGATGAACTGCCACCTCTAATTTTATTCTATTATGATCACAATTACACTGGCAAAATTCAAATAGTTCAGCGGCAACGATAACTGTCACGCGAACTGCAGCATAAATAAAACACAAGCTTTGTTTGTTTGTTTTTTAAACCTCACACAACAATCACCATCCAATCCTTCTCTGAGTGGCACACAAACCAGGATAACCATTGCACATTGGTGCCATGCGTTGGCTGTTCAGAGGCCAGTGTAAAATGAATTAATGATCTAAAGCCATTTCTTATTAGACAGGAGGTCAGCTATAGCTTACATTTCAGTGGAGTTAAGTGACATAGTGGTGAAGCCACATATGATCTGTGTACACTATTGCTTCTCATTTTCTACCACTGGAAAACTGCATTTGAGTTTTGGTGGTGTACACAATGTCTAAGGAACTGGAGGCCCTCCACAGCAAGAGTGACAGACTACAACCGTGTTCCTTTGAAATGTCAACTTGAAGACATCTACCAAACTGAATGGCCAATTGTTTGGAATCAAACAATGAAAATTCTTTACCTTCTCAACAAGAAGCCTGATCAAAATCAACATTTTAGTGGAAGGAAAAAAGAGGATAAGAGTCAGATAGGAGCCAAAAGTTAACCAAACATTGGGAATACCTCTGGACAAAAAAAACAAACAGCTACCACCCTATTTACATTTATTAAAATACTTGTATATAAACATGGACATTACAGACGACCCCATAAATACTAAATGTTACAGATTCCCAAGTTGGACACAGCAACAAGACTAATAATGTGATCCTGGTTATTTTTTGATTCAAGAGATAGAGAGCAAATCTTGAGTAACACAAAAGTCAAGATGCCCAGTAAACATGAAGGAAATAAAGATCCAATTTTAAACAGACCCAGATTCCCTGTCTAAGTAAGGAAAACAATATTAGGCCTTGTCTATACTAGAAAGGATTTGCCAGTATAGCTTTACCAGCAAAATCTCTGAGTGTAGACAATTTATACGAGCAAAAGTTCTTTTGCCAGTGTAACTGTGTCTACCCTAGTGCTTCTGCCAACATAGCTATGTGGGTAAGGGGTACGATTTTTTTCACATTCCTAAATGACAATTATGCCAGCAAAACTTAAGTGCAGATCAGGCTCCTAGCCTGAGTGAAGTTAACTATACAGCATTGTACCAAATAAACCCATATTTTAAAGTATTACAAAAGCTGCTAAATACTTCCTGAGTAACAGAAAGCGATCCTGATTAATTAGTTACTGAAAACCACTGTTATGAGGAGTAGGGGTATTCTGCTGACTCAAAGTCATCTCTTGGAAAGCTAATTAGATAATATTTGAAGAATAAACGATACAGAAAATTTGAAGCGTCAGTTATTGGTCATTGGGGGTAACATACAGCATATAGGGAGATGTTAGTATTTTGGTGTTGGGCAGCACACATAATATATACAGACTGCAGTGTCCCCAATGGGGGGGGTAAACGGTGGGCGGGATCAAGATACAGCCGACAAGCGGTGACGGCCCATCACTCATACAGAAAGCAGAGACAGTCATAGGTATAAGTAAGTGGGCTGGGTAATGGGGATGGGGTGACCCTCACATGGTGGGATTCAGTTAGGTTCCGTGGGTTCAGGGCTCAGGGGATAAAGTCCAGCGGGGGGGGGGGGGGGGTTATAGATCTCTTAATACATTTGTACCTTATATGTAGTTTCTCTGCACTAACAGAGGACCATCATGAGAGACTTTCAGTCCTTACCCACAAACAAACAAAAACAAAACAAACAAACAAAAGCACTCTCCACTCTGCTCCCCCAATAAAACAAACTCCCACCATGTTTAGCACCAGTTCAGCTAAACCAGTAGGAATTTTTGTAAATTTTCCCAGTTTAGATAAGGTATTAGTCCATTATAATATTTACATAATTTGCTAGTATATTTTCTATAACATATTATTTGGCTTGTTATTTGATTAAATCTGTCAGCATGTAAACTCTTGATTGTATCCATTAAGATTTGGAGCTGTCACTTGGAAGACAAAATTTGCAATCTGAACTAAAGGTTGTTTTTTCACATACATTTCAGGGGAAATGTAGTACAAGGGAGATTTTTCATGTTACATATCGCTGATAAATATTGCTAGATATTAAAACTAAAGTAATTTTAGACTAATATGCTTTTGCATCCGTTTTTTGGCTTGAAAAATTAATGAACTCTGAATCCTCTTTGAACTGCAGAGGTTTAATATTAATTTACTCAGATAATACAAAGCAATCAGTTTTACTGTACACTCTTTGGAGCGGTGTAAATAATAAACTACCAGCAGCAGCAAGATTTAGTATTAGAGTTCTTGCTAATTCAACTTTTTTTTCCAGGTTGAATCACTAGTTGAAATTTAATCACAACCAACCACTTCCAAGTTTAACTTCCAAAGGGGAAGAGAAAGGAATCCTCAGCTACAGACCATTCCTCACTGGTCTATCTGACAGCCATGGCTAGGTCTACAGTAGAAACGCTCCAGTGACACAGCTGCAGTGCTTCAGCACAGACACTTACTACACAAACAGAAGGGGTTCTTTAATCAGTATATCGCTTCTCAGCTCTCTGTGAGCTGAGGGGTGAAAACATAATCTACCTCTCTGAGATGTGGTAGGTAGGGTCAATAGAATTCCTCCATCAACCAAAGGATGACTACACTGTGACTTTGATTGACTTTACTACATACACCTCTCAGAGGTGTGAATTTTTCACAACCCCGAGCAATGTAGCCAGGTTGACTTAACTTTCTAGCTTAGACCAGCTCCATGATTGTTTTGATTATTTGTCAGACATAACTGACAGAAAGAAATGTAAGCATGCAGACCTATCAGATATTACGTCTATAATCCAAGCTCCAGTACTGGTGTACTGGTGTAGTTATTCCCATATGGGAAGGTGAGACTAACTATACCAGTACACACTTTAATACTTGGATAGCCACATCCATACCAGAGTTTTATTGGTATGACAATTTTGGTTAAATACTTCACCTACCCACCCACCCCCAGACAGTTACACTGATAAGAAAAAGTGTAAGGCTATGTCTACACGAGCATTTTTGTCGGTAAAACTTTTGCTGGTCAGGTGTGTGATAAAAAAACCACACCCCTGACCAATGTGAGTTTTACTAACAGAAGTGCCAACATGGACAGCGTTATATTGGCGGGAGATGCTCTCCCGCCAACATAGCTACTGCCTCTCGTTGGGCACGGTTTTATTATGCCGATGGGAGAGCTCTCTTCTGTCACTACACCGGGGACCTTACAGCAGTACAGCTGCAGTGGTACAGCTGTGCTACTGTAAGGTCTGTAGCGGAGACAGTTATCAACTCATTTCATGTTAGCCAACGAACAGCAACAGATAGTACCAATTTTCAGCAGTGACAGAGTTGAAAGGTTCCACATCACCACTAGCTGCTTAAACCCAACTGGAAAAATGCAATTGACAAAGTCATTAGATATACAATCTTCAATTTTAATAAGACCTCCAAATATATTTTACAATCATTATATTACTGCATTGTTATATGCTCAGAATAGCTTCCACTTTAAATATCTAATATCAGTATTTGTATTTTACATTTAAGTAACACCTTTCACCCCATATTTTATATGTACAGCATATAATTCCCTCAGAGAATTACAAGGCACATTATAAAATATGGGTGCTATCCTACAATCCTTAGTCATATGAATATTTTTTTCTTAGATAAGTATCTCATGAGTTCAACAGGACTGCTCATAAGGGAGTTTGAAGACTGGGCCCTGCATACCTGTACCACCACTGAAGTACAGCCACCTTTGAAGTGAATGGAAGCAACATGACCTTGCACTCCAGAGCACACTGCACAATGATTGGGGGGGGGGGGGAGAATGTGATTTTACTAGAGGCTCAGCACACGATACTATTCTTTTACACGTGTACCACAGGATATTTAGGAACCTCTACTCATCACATCTGAGCACAGCCTGAGGGAATCTGCACATTTTAACTACATCTACATAAAGGAATTCAGAAGTTATAATTGCGACAGTCCTCTCTCCACTTCTCCTCAGGCATGACAAACGGCACCTTGGTTGCTATAAAAGCATGCCCCAAGTAGACTGATCCACTCACTGAAATGTATTGATTTCACAACCTTACATGATTAGACAAACAGATTTTGTTCATAACTTTCATGTTCAATCAAGATACAGAAGGAAAACACTCCAGAACTATAAAGGCCTGGGGAGATCTGCTCTAAAGATCTTCTCAGGAAAGGACTGGAGGGAAGAGAGGGAAACGCTGATTGATTTTGGGGGGATATAGAGAGGATGGTGTGTAGGGGAGGGCACAGAGAAAGGAGGGCTGTGGAGGCGGGAGGGGCGAGTTGTTTACAATGGGCGCTGGGTGAATAGCTACACCCCACATATGTCCTGGTGAGAGAGAAAAATTCATGGGGCGGGGCAGGTAGGACCTAATGGAGAAGAGACATCATGCAATACATACAACGCTCACAGCAGCCACTGCCACAGCCCCCACCCCCACCGGGCCCCAGCCCAGCATTCACCCCCATGTCCCCACCACCCCCAGTCCAGCTCGCACCGCCGCCACCGCCTAGCTGGCTCCCTGCTAAGGTCACAGCGCGGAGCGGCCGGGAGAAACCCCCCACGGCGTTCAGGCTCCAAAGCCGGGCCCTCGCGTAGCCCAGCGGCCACAGGAGGGCTTCCCCCGGCGGCGCGGGCTGGGCCGCTCCCCGCGGAGGGCCGCGGGCTGCACGGTCCGTACCTTCTGGGATTTGCTCTGCTGCAGCACGTTCTGCTCCACGGTCATGGCCCCGGCCCGGCGCCGCTGGCCGCGTCCCCCCGGCGCAGAGCAGCAGCAGCAGCAGCAGGAGGCGGCGGCGCGGGCAGCCGAGAGGCAGGTGCCAGGCCCGGAGTCGGGGAGGACGCAGGCGGGGGGAGCCCGACTCGGCGCGACGCGAACGTGCCGCCCAGCGGAGCTGGAGCCCTGGGAGAGAAAGAGCGGGTCGGCTCAGGCCCGGCTGCTGCCTGCCACCCAGCCCGGCCCGGGCCCTGGAATGTGCCGCCGGCTCCGCCCCCGGCCCGCAGCCCGGCCCGACCAGCACCACAGCCAACCACCGGCCTGCTCGGCTCCCACCCCCGCACCGCGGCCCTGCCCCGCACCGCCCTCCGCTCCTCCTCTGCCTCCCCCCGCTGCCACCCTCATCCCCCCACGCTCCTCCCTCTCCCCAGCCAGTAACCAGCGGCCCTGTCTTCCCTCCTCCCCGCTCCTCACTAGTACTACGGCTCTCCTCTGGCTACACCTCACCTCGTGCTACTGCCCTCCTACTTCTTTACAACAGCAGCAACTTCCTCACCTAGGGGCCAGGGTTGCTGGCCTCCTCCCTTCCCACTCTGATTCCTCCTTCTCTTGCTCCTCAGAAGCTGCTCCCACCTAATCACTAGTGATAATATGTCTTATTGTAGTATCATAGTGCCCGGGATCCACAGTTGTGGATCAGGACTACATTGTCCTAGACACTGTACAAGCACAATATAGTGTTCACCCTCCCCAGGCTAATACCTCTCCTCTCCCCCTCTAATCACTAGTGTTCTTACATTCTGCCTTCTCCCTGACAGCAGTACATGTGTCTGTCTCAGTCACTAGTGTTACACCCTTCTTGCTCCTTCCCTTCCAATTCCTCCTAGTACTTACTCGGCCCAAGAGGAGCAACAGGACTTCGGCTCTCTCCCCTCACTATCCAGTCACCAGTGTCCTCCTCACCCGTCTCTTCCAGGGCAGCAGTTGAGCTTTTACCTAATCATTAGTGTTACTACCCATCCTCTCCAGCTGTTGCTGCAGAAGAGGAGGAATTCCTACCCAGTCATTCCAGTAACCTTTCTTCCACTAGCACTACTGGCCTCCCTTTTACTCTTCAGCAGCAACAGTTTAGCTTCAACCAACTCCCTAGTCATAGGCCTAGTCTACACTACACAGTTAGGTCCACAGATTATGTTGACCTAATTATATCTATGTATACACTATAGCCATGTCCCGCCCATGTAAGTGAGGCAGTGTTTATGTAGACACTGTGTTAACCTACATTAGCTGTTGGCTATCTTGTCAATTTCAGTGCTCCAGCATGGAGCTGTGAAATTGACAAGAAAAGGGGGCAGCTAGAGCTTCTAGCAGGAGGCTCCCTGCTCCCAGCTCAGGGAGCCCAGAAGCCAGGTGGCTCCTGGCTGGGAGCTGCTGAGAGCCCTGGCTCTCAGCCTCCCACACTGCCACTCTTCAGTCAGTGGAAGCGCTCCTGGTGGGGACAGTCACTGCCAACAGGATAGCAGTGTAGACATGCCCTTAGTTTCCTTCCTGTCCCTTGTGATTCCTCCTCCTATCTAGCAATAATAGAAGCTCATCTCTCCCTTCCACACCCAGCCATTAATGTTATTTCATCCCTCCATTTTCTCTGCTCTCCTCCCTCATGGCATGAATTTGGTCAGGTCATGCTTGGCAACTTCTGAAGCAGTCTTGTTCTCCAGAATCTCTACTTTAATTAGAAAAAAAGTCTTCCCACGTATGGTTGCAGACAAAATTGTAAAAAAGCATGAAACAAATGTAGTCAACTTAGTATCTGCCTCCATCTGCAGAAAGCCTGAAACAATAGCACAGAGATGTGAAGTGAAGCACCCATTTTTCTCTTTGCATTGTTAAATCATCATCCTGGGGCTTTTGAGTTAAATCTCAACATTGTTAACAATTTCACTACTAAAAAATCATACAAGAAAGGAGAGGGAGGATCACAGATATGAAACATGTACTGTGACTGTCTTTTCATTTTGGTGTCATAGTTGGAGGGATACCACCTTTGGAGCAGTGGGAGAGAACAGAGTTCTTAGTAAGAGTCAGTCTATCTGCAGAGTGCAGTGGAGCATCCAAGCGCTACCTAGCCAATGTGCCTTCCCAACCCTGGAGAGCAGTAGGGATAGGGTCTGCTCTGACAGGGGATGTGGAAACAGGTATGATCTAGTGGCAGCTGTTCCTGCCTCTTCCAGACTCTGTAGATTCAAGCAGATGGCACTGCATTAGTCATATTTGGGTCAAGTTTTCTTCACAATCATAAGGACTAAAAACAATTTGTTTAAAATGAAAGCTGAGCTTCTCACTTCATCATATGATGCTGGGTTCTGTGGCCCAAGACACCTGTTTATTTGTGTCTATGGTGTATCTGAAACCTATCGAGAGAGTCAGGTCCAGCTGAGCCCATTTGATCATATCTTGAATGTCTGCAAAATATGCTGTGAGCAGTGCCTCATTTTGGCATCTCAAACAATAATACAGTCGAGGGTAAATGCAAGTGAGCTGAGTTTACCCACTTCTCATTTGGGAATATGGAGTTTATGTTAGTTTACCCACATTTTTTTTTTAAACCGCTATACCACTGATCTCAAGTGAGCAGAGTTTGCAGGAAAAGCACAGGATTGCCAACCACAAGAATTCAAAAATTGTAAGTTAGCTCCCAAAAATCATGAGATTTTAACAAATGAATTAGAGCTTCTTTTTATTTGCCTTCTAATTGTTCAGCCTTTAGGGTTCACAATTTCAAGTCTTCTCTGCAACCGGAAGAACTAGAAACTTTGTTAAAAATAAAAGCTGAGTTGCTGATATAAAAACATGACCCCAAAAGCTGAGGCTTTAAGAAAAACATCAAATAACCTGAAACTCATGATAAATTCACAAGAGAAGGCAGCCCTAACATCACTAGAGCTTTTCCCTCAATTCAATCCTTGTTACACCCTCACACAGTCATTCAAATTACTATCCCCCTCCTCCTCTTTCTGTTCAGCTTTTACCCCAAGCTCAAACCCAAACTCATAGTTCTAATACCTTATGTGAGTATATGTGTATGGCTTATTTAAATATATATCCTGAAGCTGGACAGAAGAGAGCTGGGGAAAGTTCTAGGCAAAAGCTTGGCCGTGAAGAGGAGGAAGAGTAGTTTTAGGGAAAATACAATTTTCCATAATCTAACAAAGTTCTTAAATCAGTGTTAGAAGAAGTGATTCTTTTGTGATTCTCTACCACTGTCACAAGGCTTTGGGTTTTCATTTAGACTGTAAACTCATTGGGGTAGGGATAATTTTACTGTATATCTGTTCCATGACCAGCACCATAAAAATTCTCACAGCCGTAGCAGTGACAAAGCAAGCTTCCCCCACCTCTCTGAGCCAGCGTAGGCCCAGTTATTTTCTTTAGCATCTGATTATTTCAGTCTAATATTTTTGCTTGTTTATTTTCTTTCCTTATTTTATTTTAGCTTTTGTGGGGGTAGTTTTGCAATTTGTTAACATTTGCTCTTCTAAGATTTGCTGATCAGAGATATATTAGTAGCAGTATAAAACGTTTTGCCCATCATTGCAGGTGGCCTAGGCAATTTATATATTTTTAAAATAGTATTTAACAAAGCATTTACTGTAGAATAGGCAGCAAGTATTATGCAAGCCAAATAATGAGATTTGACAGTGATCCAAAGGTGCTTTTTCAGGGTTAAGAGCCGTAATTCAGACTCCATGCTCAGTCAAGGGTTGGCTCCACATGAGCAGTGGTAGTTTGTTTCTTTATAAAAAAATTCTGTTGTATTATTGTGCCCAAAAGACAAGACCAGGCTCTTTGTCCTTCAGTTTAGTACATAATTTCCCCATAAATCCATGTGCTTAAGTATATTGGACTGTCATGTATTATTTTTAATATATTTTAACAGCTTTCTTCTAAACCACACTTGTGTATTGTGTTGGTGTATGGTGTTATGAACATAATTTTCAATGATGTATATGTACAATGTAAACATTTTTTAAAAAATAAAATGATAATTTAATAGTTTTTAAACATCTAAATGTATGAGTCTGCCATCTCACCCTACCCTAGGGCCCCTGCTCCTGTATATTGTGTAATCTGTCTACCAAGCTGCCTCAACCATCTGGTACTCAGTTGCCCGTACCCAAACAGCACAATACCCCACTACCCACAAACACACACGGGAGCACAGCTGCCCCTATGCAAACCACATACCAATGCGGGCCCATTCCTGCTTTCCTCACCTACCATCAAAGCAGGAATGGGCCCCCAAAGAAAACGTTTTAAATAAACTTCAATTTGTGCCCCCATTTTAATGCATGAGCAGGATAACCTAAACTCACATTTTGTAAAATAATTAAAAAATTACAGATCATTTCTATACAGAGTGGTAATGACCATTTTTATATACACCTGACTAATACACTCCTGAAATAGGGATTTATAATTGAAATGCTGACAGTCTGCATCATAGCAATGCAAATTAAGATTCCGTAATACATATGGCACTGCTGAAAAACAGATGGAACTGAATTTTGTGTGCCATTTACAACAAATGTTCTATATTAAGTATATTTAATGCAAGATTGGAATTTACACTTAATCAGAGAACAACAGGAATTACATCTAATAATCTTTTACTGAGAATTTTCTTTATAATATTGCTTCTTAAGCAGTACCTCCTAACAAAAACAGAACCAGTGTATGAACTCCCCCTGCTAGTCTGCAGTGATCATTTAGCTTGCACAAGCCCAGTGTTGTGACTTGTAGCTGACCTTATTGATATTAGTGCACAAAAAGAGAAGTAAACAAAGATAATTGTTTGTTTCTGATTCACAGGAAACAAATAGGACTGCAGCAGCAGCAGCATATTTGCTTACTAGTCTGAGCAACCACAAACATATTTCTCCTAATGCTTACATTGCCTGCCTACCTAGGAGATCAACTGAAAGGCATCTGTCATTTGTACTGTTGAAAAGTTCCACGTAAATTGGCATTGTTAAGAGTTTAAAATCCTAAACAATACAGTCCATAGCTATCTATGACACCTCTACCTGGAGCCTCATCCGAATTCTTACCCGTATCCTTACCTCAGACAACTCAAAAATACCAACACCTTAGCATAGGTTTCCTTATATACAATGGCCATCTCCAACAAAAACTTCCTGCGCTAAACAATTCACTTCAATGCTCCCTGAAATTTCCAACAGTATTGTTTCAACCTTTAGTTAAACACAGTCTGTACTTAGTAGCCTAGTTTAGCTGTTTCTTTATTTAGGTGGTCTAATGGTTAAAGCAGGGGAATTAGGGTGTCGGGACGCGGGACAGACACCGAAATATCGGGATGGTCCCGATTTTATCAGGACGTCTGGTCACCCTAAGGGGAATGCGAGTCACAGCTTTCGGGGTCTCTGTTTCTGAATTTTTACTTCGTTATATGACCTTGAGCAATCAATTCTTTAACTAAATAATCAAAACGTAGGATAACAAGAACAATCCCTGCAATTGAGATGATCTAGCCTATGTAAATGACTGCATTCCACTTTATCATATAAATCCACCAATTCACTATAGCAATGCCTGATTTTCAGAGGAGCTGTGCACACATATCTCCAGTTGACTTTAATGAAAGTTGCAAGTGCTCAGTAATTCTGCAAATCTGGACTGCAGTCATCTAAGTTTACATAGCCTTATGTTTTGTTTGCTTTCATAGAAATGTAGGGCTGGAGGGGGCCTAAATAGGTCATTGAATCCACCCCACGCATGCACTGAGGCAGGATTAAGTATACCTAGACTATCCCTGACAGATGACTAACCTATTCTTAAAAACTTTAAGTGACAGGGATTCCACAAGGTCCTCTGGTAACCTGTTCCAGTGTCTCAGTATTCCTATAGTTAGAAATTTTTTTTCTATTTTCTAAGATAAATCTTCCTGGAAGCAAACTAAGCTGATTACTTCTTGTCCCACTCTCAATGGACATGGAGACCAGTTGATCACCAGCCTCTTTATAACAACCTTTTACATATAAAGTGTGGTGCCCCAAACTTGACCACACTTTCACATTGATGAGATATTTTCATTGAACTGTCCACATTGACATCCAGGCCTTTTTCTGAGTGGTTAGGTCAGGGGTCGGCAATGTTCGGCACGCGGCTCACCAGGGTAAGCACCCTGGCGGGCCAGGCCAGTTTTATTTACCTGCTGACATGGCAGGTTCGGCCGATCGCGGCCCCCGCTGGCCGCGGTTCGCCGTCCCGGGCCAATGGGAGTGCTTACCCTGGCGACCTGCGTGCCGAACATTGCCGACCCCTGGGTTAGGTTACAGTTCATTTAGAGTTCAGCAAAGCGTACGAGCCATTCACAATAGTCCTTCCAATGTGCATTACCTGGCATTTGCTAACAGTAGAGCTGGTTGCAAAATTTCCAACTGAATGTCTTTCCATCAGAAAATTCCAGTTCATGAAAAGCAAAACTTGTTATGGAAATCTGTTGATTTTTACACCATTTCATTTCAGGGGGAAAAAAATGGAAAGGGATTTTGATGAAGTTGAAATATTCTGTTTTGATATTTTTAGAATGAAATGTTTCAAAACAGCTTTTGTATCTGAAATTTTATTTCATAAAATATGTTACAAAATTTAAAATATCAAAATCAAAACAAAACAAAATGCTTTGATTGACTGAAAATGAATTTTTTCTGGTCAGAATTTTGTTTTGTGGGAAATGTTCAGTTTTTGCTCTGTTTGTAACAGAGAATTTTTCAAAAATCACAAAATTTTCTGTGGCATGGAAAATTCAGTTCCTGCCCAGCTCTAGTCAACAGTGAATTTCATCTGTCACTCATCTTCCCAATCTTCTCTTAATTTCTGTTGAATCAAATAGAACAGCCTACAGTATCCCCTAACCATGCAGGATCAGGGCCTCTTCCTTAATTAAATTATGAATGGCAACTGCTTCATTAGCCAATAACTTTACATTTGACAGCATGGATGGATAAATAAGGTCACTATCCACCAACATCTCATAATCCTGAGATCAGAGTCCAAATAAGACCAGTAGGACTAGTTTTAAATGTCACTATTATTTGTATTACCATAATGCCTAGGAGCCCTGGTTATGGTCCAAGATCCCACTGCTCTAGGCATTGTGCAAACAGCCATGTTCTCTGCTTGTGACACATCCTTAATTAAAGTCTCCCACAGTCCACCATGACAAGGATTGAGGAACCAAGTCCTTGCTCCCATATAACATCATTATTAACAGGTTTCACTGTATTCAGTTCATAATAACATTGCAAGGCAGAGTTACCAGCCTGTCTCAAGTGTCTCTACAGCAGAAAGGTGTTAAATTTTGTCTTTTTTATTTTAGCTGTTGTATGTTGCAGAACTTGATAAGTGTTATTCCCCAAGAAAAAGAGAAAAAAGTTAAAATCTTAAAACCCCAAGACAAAAGGTAAAAGTCAAATAAACCGACTGTGTCTGATTTAGCGTAACATCCAATTAGTGAGCACCCAAGCTGGGGCTAGCGATTGATGCAGATTGCACCACATGCAAGGGGAATATGCATTTCAATTTTCCTGATAAACTATCCTCAACCCTCCCACAGCCAGGCATGGAAACACCTGTCATTTTTCTGTACAAACTGTAGAGTGGTGGTTATGGTTTTCTACTGAGCTTACAATTAAAAAAAAAAACCCAAATGATAATAGGACTTGAATATATTAATGTATGTATAGGTTCGGCCCCATACTATAATGTATCCTGGGCATATATACTGAAAAGTATTCTAACATAAAATCTTTGTTTTTGGAATAACAAAAAATGTTTTCCCCATTTTTCAGCTCATAATCTGAGATATCTCCACAGGATTAATTGACAGATGCAACAAGAACTTTGTGAGTCAGTAGGTATCTGAGGAAAAGAAAACCTTTTCATTTCCATTTTTCTGTTATGATTTTAACTGATAAGGCTGCCTCACTCAGATTTTACAGCAAAAATATGAATTAGTTACAGATCACTTTCATATCTCTGTTTGACATCTCTCATCTAAGTAGTTTGTGCCCATCTCCTGCTTTGGGTGAACAAATCTGCATTTTAGTTTTAAAATGGAATAAAAGGGGAAAATATAAAATGACTGAAATTGGGTTGGTCAACTTACTCAAAGAAAAAACAATTGAATGTTCTACTGTGAAAGCCATATATTGCTCTTGATCCATGCACAGAACTCCTGTAGACAGCCATGTTATTGTTGTCAATGGGCATTCTGTGCATTGACATAGGGCAGTATTGGACTGATTGTACAGCTGCATTCTCCATGAACACACCACAGACAGTATTTGACCCTAAGTGTACAGTGGGAGTCACAATATCTATTACTTAAATTGTAATGATATTTCCATCCACAATGGAATTGAATACTCCAAATGAAAACAAAATAGTTTAATATGCAAGACACTTAAAGCTGATCTTGTTGACAAACTTTACAATGACTTTTCCTCATCAAGTAAGATATATAAAAAGAAAGCCACCTAACAGTAATCTCAGATTACTGCACTACTACAGTATCAGATGTAGTGGAAGCAAGGCCTTTAAATGTTAAAACATGAACAGCTGAGGTGAAATATAAGAAAGCGTGACACATTAAATAAACTGGAGCCCAATGAGATGAGATCAAAGTGTGATGTTAGTCATATTGCTTGACAAATAATCTTCAGTGACATTTGCTACTCAGTAGGGACCTTTCATTGATGTTATTTGGGACCTTTAGTACTCTGTTTGGAAGAACATTCCACAGGATGCCTTCAAAGGTTTTATTTATCCAATGGGCACTATTACACATTTGATAGTTGCCATGGAAAGCCATTCTAGAGACAAACTTTGGTGGTACCAAATTCACCATTTAATTTAAAAGTCAACATTTATGAAGAGATGTCACAGATTGTTACAGTATCTGAGTTACAGTAGATAGGGCACTACTATGACACCATAATTGTGAAGGTCACTATGCAGGAAGCCATTGGTGGGGTCAAGGATTCATTGACTTAAAATGAGATCAGTACTGAACTGGCAGTGCTAGGCAAAAATTTCAAGGGGGCTAGGTTCATTGGTTTGTGAGATATTAGTCTTGTGGCATTCTCTCTTCACTGGCAACTGGATCTAGCGTCATCAACTAACATGTAATTCTCATTAAGGCATGTACAACTAATGTGACCCTGCCTCTTAGAACAAGTTCAATATACCACATAGCTCAGACACTATTCCAAGGAGTCAATGAGGCAGCCAGGCAGAATATACACAGTAAAAACACCAAGGGCAAGTCAATAAGGGAGTAGTTTGTTGGGGAAAAGGACAGAGGTGGGAGACAACAAAACTTCACAAAACAAACAATTCATCAATTAGTTTTCCAAATAAACACTAAAACAGAGGAGCGAGCAACTTACAAATTACTGGCTGGTCATTATTACAGATCCCTGAGGCCTCTTAAAGTGAGTTTAGTAATCTGGCTTGAAAATGAATGCACAGCTTTCAATTCTGAGTGCTTTACTTTTCTTGTTAGCCAAACACTGGCAGATAGGTGGCTGACGGGTATTTTCAGTAGACGATGAACGGTCTTGCATATTAACGATAAACGTATAGCTTCTCTTTAACACATCTTACTTGGGGATCCTCCACCCTCAAGCATATGGGTAAAAGGAACTCAGAGTGGGTTTTTGTGCTGGGTGGCTTGGTGCCATAGTAGAGGAGAAAGAAGAAAGACTGTCATAGTTCCAGGGAGTGTATAGATGGATCAGAGGTCTGGGTTCAAGTTCCCCAGGTTCAAAAGGTGTCTCTAGCCCTTCCTGCTATGCCAATCTCTGGAACTTTACTGGAGGGATTGAGTGGAGGTCCAATTTTGGATCTGGAGGATGTACCAGAGTCTCCTGATTTGAAGTCTTTGTGGCATAAGCCACAGGGTTCATCTTCAGTACAGTCTGGGATTGGTTTGAAGGATCGCCTAGACAACTTTTTGGGGGAAAAAGAGCTTCAACTTCCTGAGGTTCATGTTCTCCCTCTGGCTCCACTAAGAATATCTTCTTTAAGCCTCTCAGGGTATTTCTACTCTAGGGTGACCAGATATCCCGATTTTATAGGGACAGTCCCTATATTTGAGGCTTTTTATATATATATATATATATAGAAGCCTATTACCTCCCTCCCCCATCCCAATTTTTCACACTTGCTGTCTGGTCACCCTACTCTACACTGCAGCTGGGAACAAGCCTCCTAGCCCAGACAGACAGACATGCTCTAGCTAGCACACTAAAGATAACAGTGTGGACATTGCAGCTTAAGCAGCAGTTCAGGCTCTCAAGCCCACCTGATTCCCTGAGTTTGAGCTTGGGATGGGTGACTAGCCTGAGTCTTCACGAGAGCCACAACATCCACGCTGCTAGTTTTGGTGTGCTAGCTCGAGATGAGTTAGCATGAATCTGTGTACTGTGTAACTATAAGAAGCCACCAGAAAAGCCTCCTCCATTAGCTCATTCTTCTGCCTCTCCCAAAAGAACTAGAGTGCAATCACTGTTTTCTATGGCTACTTTCAGTTACAGATCCTGCTCCCCTCTCTTTCTCACCCCCCTAACCCTCAAGTCAGTATCCACAATGATGACATATCTGAATCACATGGAAAGAGCAAGTGGGTGACATCACCTAATCTACTGCTACTGTTCAGAAGGTGGCAACAGCTTCTGCTTTTGATGATACCATCAAGTCTGCATTAGTGTCATCATGACCCATCTAGGAATTTTTTGTAAACACTGAAACTGTAGGAAGCGGTATAGAAATGTAGATGATTTGGAGGAAATACATACAAATTGGAATCACTAATACTAAACTTCATAACTAATGCTCCGAGCTGAAAATGAGACATTAACATAAAATTATACAAATATTCCACCAACCAAAAGCAGCTTGCATAACATCTGACCTTGCTAACCTTGGATTTCATGCTTTCCCATGAGGAAGGCTGAAGCAAATCAGTGAATGTTGCAATTAATAGAGTTTATAGCAGCTACAGTTGTTGTTTTTTTCTTTTCATCTTACATTTTACATTTACAGTTTAAATGCATAAGAGCAAGAATATAGTTGTTAGTGGATACCAATAAAAATATATATATATTTAATATATTTAAAGTTGACTGGCTGGTGAGTGAATTCAATTCAGTTGTTATTCTAATGGTTAGATGGAAAGGCATTTGAATTGTTTAGATTATTAAAAGAAGTTACTGAAAATTGCTATTTTCCTTTTAACCTTTATATGTATGCATACATGCTATTGTAGTTGGGTTGTGTAGCTGTTTGAATAAAATGTATTTTACATAATTACATACAGTTTTGCAAAACAAAATTTTTGCAGCGTTTAGTGGCTCTGAGTAAAGGTACAATATGTTGTACTCTACTTTGACAAGGAGAATGTTTGTAATAGCCCTCTGCTCTAGCTGTTTTTAACTGGAATTGAATTACAGGAAAACTGTTTGAATTCTACACATACATGATTTCTCCACTCCAATGCTTTGGAGACTCAGAGTGAAGCAGTGGAGTAAGTGCTTCATAAAGGTAGTGATCTTAAAAAAAAATTATGTATAACATTGTACATGGGTGGTGACATTTTTAAATAACTTATGGTTGTCTTCAGCAGGGCCGGTTCCAGGCACCAGCTTACCAAGTAGGTGCTTGGCCACTTCGGAGAGGGGCGGCATGTCCAGCTGTTCGGCGGCAATTCGGCGGACGGTCCCTCACTCCTGCTTGGAGCGAAAGACCTCCTGCTGAAGTGCTGCCGCAGATCGCAATCGCGGCTTTTTTTGTTTTGTTTGTTTGGCTGCTTGGGACAGCCAAAACCCTGGAGCCGGCCCTGGTCTTTAGTACCATACATGATAAATACTTTTAGTTGATTCCTTTCCTCTAACCTCTCTTTAACTCTGTCCCAAGACTGTAAGCTTTTTGGGTCAAGTACTGCTTTAATATTTTCTTATATATACATATTATATACAATTTTAAATTAGCCTTTATATATATAGGGTTAAGAATTACCTAACCTAAATGTAAAGTGAATTTAGTTAGTCAGTTTTTGTTCTGGATTTCTAATAATGTGGGATCCCATTATGTTAATCACAAACAACTCTAAAACTGAAGATACAAGTTGTGATTAGCTGAGTGGAGTTTTATATGTATACAGAGAAATCCAATTTATACAAATGAAAATTTGGCTTATTGTCCTTTCTAGGAAAGTGTTTTAAATAAATGCCAAATTTAATTTTATTTTAAAATATTTCCCATATAAAAAGCTAAGGTGGGGCAAGTAGTATGTAGTAGCTGTAAAAGGGGTGAAGTCTATCAAAAGAGCCATATTAAAAAATGGGTTGATCATTTAAATAGACGAGAGAGAAAGGGACTATTAGGGTTAACTTGGTTTCTTAATTGTAAACTTGTATGGATATGAACCCTAGAGAATGGCTACATTAGTTTGAATGATCAAATTATGATAGACTGCCTTTTTTCTAATATTGATGTTTTGATAGATAACACAGGCTAAGTTTTACCAGTTTATACCTTGTGCAACTTTATTGCTTACAATTAGTCTGCATATGGTGGAAGGTAGGTGGAATCTGAACACATTTACATGACTGAGCTGGTCTGTCATTATCTTGGCTTTTCAAAAAAAGTTAAAGATAGATTACACACACACACACAGGGCAAAATTCTCTGCTACACCCACACATACACACAACTAAATAAATAAAGAAAAATAAACCAAACGAATAACCAGCTTGGGAAAGGGGAAGCATTTCAGACATAGCTTGAAGGGGAATTATGCACCAGTGTAATCCTGCCCTTATGGTAACAAACAGTTTTTTGATAGATACACATTCTCATGCCAGAGAGAAATCCACCCCTTCATTATTTGCCAATTAAAACTGAGGGGGCACATTTCCCATGCAAGCTATAGAGAAATATCTGGGCAGGTGTGGGTGTGGAAAAATACCTGGTTTCCACAGAACCAGATCAAAGCCAAGAAAGAAATATAGCTAATAAATGGTGGTTGCACTTCTACAGCAGTATAGTCCTCTGTGAAACTACCTTGTGTAATTTCATGTGCTAATCTTCACCTCATATTAAAAAAAGAGCTTTAATAGCAGTTTTAGATAGACTGGAGGATCCAGAGCCCTATCTTCAGGCACGTAGGAATCCCATCCATAAACCTTCACTCTATAAAACCACTCCTAATAACTGGGGGCACCCCTTACACAGATTTCTAAAAGTTTCTCCTACTGTGTCACCATTTCAGCTCCCAGTCTCAGCCAGCCTAACACAAAGTCAATGGCTTTGCCACTATCTCCCCACAACACATACCCTGCCTCTCAGCACGGCTTCAGAGATATAACCCAATTCAAAATATGAAGGTCAACTCAGACTCATAGGCTTTGTATATCAGTAGTCAGTGATCAAACAGCAGGCTCCACCTTGCTTAGTTGGTAGTCTTCTGCTTTACAGGACTCTGATATATAAGAGAAAGGGGTGTGGCTGGAGCATGCCCAGAATGGAAGGGTTGTTTGTATTAGGTAATGTGATAGCAGCAGGGCCTGCAACCAGGGCCGGCTCCAGCTTTTTTGCCGCCCCAAGCGGCAAAGAAAAAAAAAAAGAGGAAAAACCAATTGAGTGGCCGCTGAAGTGCTGCTGAAGAGGAAGAGGGAATGAAGGACCCGCCGCCGAAGTGCCGCCCCTTTCTATTGGCCACCCCAGGCACCTGCTTCCTTCGCTGGTGTCTGGAGCCAGCCCTGCCTGCAACTCTCTTCCAGAGAAAAGCACTTTCAACAAGAAAAAGGTTGATCCATTTTCTTCAAGAGCATCTGTGCATTTCCATTTGCTGGGATGGTGCCCTTTGGTAATGAGTTGATTGAACCCTCTTCAAACCCTTGTCCATTTTGAGGAGTGCATGTGCATCTCCTTGATGAGTCTAATATTTCAAGCCTGAGGTTAGAGATGGGAGTGAACCTGCCCAACCACTGCAGAAAGGACCCTCTTCTGTGTCCCTGAAGAAGCAACAGTTCTGACTGGTGCCTCGGATAGAAATGGATGGCAGTCCACACAATCTCAGTTTTACAAAACAACCATTTATTTGTTTCTGATGCCTCAGCTCCTCTTCCCACACTTTCTGATAGAATCATAGAAATGTAGGACTAGAAGGGACCTTTATAGGTCATCTAGTCCAGTTCCCGGCACTGAGGCAGGATGTCTCTCTTTCACTCAAAATGGTTCCAAAGCCGTCCCATGCAGGAGAATTTTTAGTTTTCTTTTTATTTTCTGTAATCAATATTACGTAATATTTTTCAACTGCTAAAGAGCTTTTGGAATGGTGACATTACAGTCTATTGCAGGGGTCGGCAACGTTCGGCACGCGGCTCGCCAGGGTAAGTACCCTGGCCGGCCAGGCCAGGTTTATTTACCTGCTGATGCAGCAGGTTTGGCCGATCGCGGCCCCCACTGGCTGCGGTTTGCTGTCCCGGGCCAATGGGGGTGGTGGGAAGCGGCGCGGGCGAGCGAGGTGCTGGCCGCGGCTTCTCGTAATCTAAAAGAAACAAGGGCAAGTCTTCATAGTTCAGTTCTTTGACTTCAGTAGCCAAAGCTGAGTACTGGAATGAATCAATACTATTAACAAGGGAGAAAGCATTATTAAATGCCATTATGGTATGCAAAAAAGTTTTATATCCAAAGAATGATCAGTTTACCAAAATTGTGTTAAAAAGCAACAGTTTAAATTTTCTTCTTAATGCTTTGTAACTAGCTGAGAAATCTAAAAAAGATCCTGTATGGTCTTCTTGATGTATTTTTCTATCTTTAAAAATATTTCTGAAAGGTTCATGTTCTACTGAGAAAGCAACATTTGCAGCAAAAGCTTCAAGAGATGAAGTGTTTGGAAAGTGGCCCAAGGTTTATTTCATTGCTTCCAATTTCTGAATTGTCCATTTAGGACATTAAAAGCAAAATTATTCAAGAATTAAAGAAACCAAAACAGCAGGTCCTGGGGAAAATAGAAATTGTTAAAGCAAATGAACCTTTTATGAACCTAGAGTCGGCAGTGCTTTTGCTGTGTTGGTGTGAGTTACAAACCAGAGTAAGATTTAGAGCTGGTTGGACAAATTTCAGTAAAACATTTTTTCATCAGAATTTGCCAATTTGTCAAAATTGGAATGTTCTGAAGGACAGTGTCAGTTCTGAGAAAGCTCCACTGGAAACTGTAATGATCTTAGGGTTTGTGACGGGGTTTCCAGAGTGCAACCTGGACTGTGGTACTGCTTAGCCCTCTGTCCCCAGCCAGCTTAGTCCTCTGTTCCCAGCCAGGGCTATCCCACTTGCTCTGTGATGCTGTTTCCAAGCCATAAACAGGTGCTGCACTTACACAGACATCCACAGGCAGGCAGATACCTAACTGAGTTACATGAGTGCTTTCAGCAGCCATTCATGAACCAACAATAGAGAGGCTCTAGCCAATTCCTCCCAGCTCCCCAGCCTGGCACCCCAGAACTGTACCATCTTGCACTGGTCAGAAGCCTGACTGGTGTAAGTTCATTACCCAGTCCACCCCACCCTCAATGTCAAGAGGACACACACTAGCCTTGTAAACCGAGATAAGATTTTCCAAGCACTTCAACCAAAATACGCTGCTATAGGTAAAATATAAAACAGATTAATTAATTACAGAAAGATAGATTTTTAAGTGATTATAAGTAGCAAGCATAGAGATCAAAGTTGGTTACCTAAGAAATAAAAGTAAATTAACGGTCTTTGTTCTACAAACTAAGCAGGATTTGAATCAAGCAATGTCTCACCCTGACAGATGGTACAAGTGGGTTACAGTTCCTTAATACACAGCCTGGTTCAAAGTCTTTGTCCTCCAGATGTGTTTCCAGTGTTGAGTTGTGGGGGAAGTGAAGCCAAATCATGATGTCACTTCCCCACTTTTATAGTTTCTACCAGCTTGCTGGAAAAATCTTTTGCTAGCAACCTCCATTTTATATGTGCTCTCTCTGAGACATCTCCATTGTATACAGTTCCTGGGATAGTGGATTCTTTCCTTGATGGGTGTTGGTGAGCCATTAACGCTGTTTTGCTACCTCATTGTTGTACTTAAGACTGGTTGTGGGTGTTCCAACCTCACAACATATTTCAGTAATACACACATTGCAAAACTTCAGAAGTTCACTTACCATGATAACATATATAATCCAACAGGATATTAATATTCAACAGATCAAGACTTTATAATGATACCTCACAAGACATACTTTGTACAAAACCATATAATAATTATATGACAGTGGTCTTCTTCTTTTGTATGGCTTTGGAGGTAGCAATGACTACAAATTTATATCTAAGTTTGCTAGCCAGCACATTGCTGCAGCAGTAAATGTCCTTCAAGCCCCCAGCAAAAGAATGAAGGGCACACTCAGATATGATATGCTCCATCGTTTGTGCCTGGAGACCAGAGTCACATACAGGTGTTTGCCTCATTTTCCATTTAAAGAGGGTTTGTCCACATCTCCCATGAGATGTTCTGATGCGATTCAAACTGCACCAGTCTTTCCAACATAAATCAAAACCCTGTGGTTCCTCGGCAGTGTTAGTGATGAACTGTTTGTTTTTTAAGCGGTCGAAACACTCCATGTGACTCTCCATTGAGCCTCAGCATCAAAGTTGGGTGCTGAGGTCTTGATACGGTTCCACAGAGGGTTGCAGGATTTTAATCTTGTCTTTGGCGGGTTCTGCAGGTCGTGGTGCAGCGGGATCCTTGTGTTTGCATTGACATGGTTAAGAAAGTGAGATGTCTGAGCAGCTCTTCTAATCTGTGGAGGCTGGATATGCAGTAGGACCAGGAGCCAGTCGACTAGAGTCGATCTGAGCATCCCTGACACTTTGCGCATAACGTTATTGAGTTGCGTGTCAAGGAGTTTAGTGTGACAGCTGTGAGACCACAGAGGCACACAATGTTCAGCTACAGAATATACCAAGGTACCTGTTGTGGTTCGTAAGGTCCATGGACTGGAGTCCCATGATATTCTGGCCAATTTTCAGATAAGCTCAACACGAGACCTGACCTTATCACAAGTGTTCTCGAGGTGTTGTTGAAAGGTCAAACTCTGGTCCAGTGTAATGCTAAAATACTTTGGATTAGCCTCCTGGCTGACTCTTTCACCACAGAACTGCACATCAAGTTTGGTATTAGCCGTTTTATTGTTCAGATGGAAAGTGGTTACCATGTTTTTTTGGGGGGGTTAGGCCTAAATTTCCAGTGTTGGAAATAATCAGCCATTGTGCTAAGATCTCGGGTTAGGGTGCAGCTGATGGTGTGAAGGCTTGTATGCTGAACAGATAGGGCAATGTCATCCACATAGATGAATATCCTTGACTCCGTCACTGGTATATCCACTGTGTATAAATTAAAAAATATCAGGGCCAGGACCGAGCTCTGAGGGATGCCCGAGTTAAGAGTTCTTGGTTTACTGATCTGGCCATTGAGGTGTACCTTAAAGCAGTAGTCCCCAGTCATTGCCTCCAAAAGGCAGATCATTTGCCGGCAGTGAATGACGCGGGAGATCTTGAGGAGAACAGACAGTGTCATATGCTGAGGACAGATCAACAAGGGCAATTCCTGTCTTTAACTTACATTGGAATCCTGCCTCAATGTGGCCAGTAAGTGAAGCTACTTGGTCACAGCAGTTTATCTTTGGGCAAAATCCTGCCTGCTCTGCTGGGAGGATCTCTTCGATTATATCAGACAGATGGTGGAGCAGCACCCGTTCCATAAGCTTGCTGGTGGTTGAGAGGAGAGAGATGGGGTGGTACCTGGCTGCATTCTCTGGGGTTTCCCAGGCTGCAGTAGGCCAACCACTATTACCTGTAGCCAGCTTGTTGGCACTTCTCTGGTTTTATGCACGGCAATAAAAAGCACCACCAGCCATTCCCGTCTCCGTCTCCCCAGGTTCTTGAGAAATTCTGGAGGAATGCCATCAGCCCCTGCTGCTTTCTGGCTTTTGGTTTCTGACAACGCAACATTGATTTCCTTGACAGAATATGAAGAGGAGAGTGGGGATTCCTCCAAGCATTGGCGAGGGGGGGGAGGGTTCTGTAGAGTTCCTGCTGGACCTCCTGGCATGAATTCTTGTCTGTCAGTCTCTTGCTGTTAGAAAGAAGATGAGAGGTGATAGCATTTGCAGTCACCTTTGCTGGGAGTCACTGGGATCCTCTAAGTTGCCACAAAAGAGCCCATGCCTTATGGCTCGAATGGGTGAAATCAAGGTTTTCAACAGTCTCTTTCCACCTTTCCAGGCATGCCGAATTCAAGGACTCAAGCAGCGCAGTGATTTTATCTGGGTCACCACTCCTTTCATATTCCCTCAAGAGGGACTTGGATTCCTTCGTCCAGCAGAAGGTGAAAGCGTTGCAGTGACCGCAGGGGATGTACTTCTTAGCAGTCGATTTTAGGATGTTTGTAAAATGGCCAGAGTTTCTAGGTATCGGTTCTTGCTGTGGAATCAGATGCTCTGTTTCTGAAGTGTAGGCAGGCCAGTCAGCCTTGCAGAAATTCCATCGTGGCTTTGGCACTGACTGCACAAGAGGCACTTCCAGGCCAATCTGGAGGATGATTGGGCGATGTTGGTCATGCAGGAAGTGAGTCAGGATGGTTCCTGTTGTGGGCAGTGGGATACCTGCACTATTATGGGTCACAAAACACACACACACACACACGGGAGCAAGACGACAACCTTCATGTGGTGCTTCTGTTAAGTGTTGGTGTTTTTTGTGCTCTGTGTTTTGTGCAAATTAACCAACATTTCAATGTAATCAATTGCCACTGGACGTCGTATTACTGACCTCCCAGTGAATGTAGCAACGATTATATATGACAGTGGTGAATATGGAGGTACCAGGGTGCTACTATGAGGTACGGTGTGTCATAGGGTTCATTAAACAACAAACCAGTGAATGAGAAAGGAATAAAAAACTTTTATTTAAAAAAAAAGTAGGGTGTCTACACTACGAAATTAGGTTGATTTTATAGAAATCGATTTTATACAGTCGATTGTGTGTGTACCCACTAAGCGCATTAAGTCAGTGGAGTGTGTTCACAGTACCAAGGCTAGTGTTGACTTTCAGAGCGTTGCACTGTGGGTAGCTATCCCACAGTTCCCGCAGTCTCTGTTGCCCATTGGAATTCTGGGTTGAGCTCCCAATGCCTGATGGGACAAAAACATTGTCGCGGGTGGTTTTTGGGTACACGTGGTCAGGCCCCCCTCCCTTCCTACCTCCGTGAAAGCAATGGCAAACAATTGTTTCTTGCCTTTTTTCCTGGGTTACCCATGCAGACGACATACCATGGCAAGCATGGAGCCCGCTTAGCTCACTGTCACCGTATGTCTCCTGGGTGCTTCTGGCAGACGTGGTACCGCATTGCTACACAGCAGCAGCTCCTTGCCTTCACGGCAGCAGATGGTGCAGTATGACTGCTAGTCATCATCGTCGTCTACTGGGTGCTCCTGGCTGACCTCGGTGAGGTCGGTTAGGGGCGCCTGGGCAGACATGGGTGCTCCTGGCCGACCTCGGTGAGGTCGGTCAGGGGCACCTGGACATAAATGGGAGTGACTCCAGGTCATTCTCTTCTTTAAGTTTCATCTCATGGAGATTCAGTCCTGCCTGGAATATCATGCGAGCTGGAGGCTCCTGCAGCAGGCTGCTCTCCCAGCCGGCAGCACTGCGCAGTCGCACCTACCCAAGCCTACCCCTTGCTCCCATGGCTCATGAAGCCGGGACAGTAGTAAGGTCCAGTTCAACTATAGGCTGAGCAAGTGCAGAATGGTGGTAGAATGTGCCTTTGGATGTTTAGAAGCTCACTGGCGCTGTTTGCTGACTAGGCTGTTTGCGATTAGAAGAGAACAGCAAGGCACGCGGTGCATCAGAGAAGCTTTGAAAACCAGTTTCATGACTGGCCAGGCCACGGTGTGACAGTTCTGTTTCTTTCTCCTTGATGAAAACCCGCCCCTTTGGTTCACTCTACTTCCCTGTAAGCCAACCGCCCTCTCCTCCCCCCTTTGATCACCACTTGCAGAGGCAATAAAGTCATTGTTGTTTCAAATTCATGCATTCTTTATTAATTTGTCACACAAATGGGGCGGGGGGATAACTGCCAAGATAGCCCGGGAAGAGTGGTGGAGGAGGGGAGGAGGGAAGGACAAGGCCACACTGCACTTCAAAACTTATTGAATGCTAGCTTTCTGTTGCTTGGGCTCATCACAGAAGCGGCATGTCTGGGGCTCTGATCCGGAGCTGCTGTTTGCCTCTTTGGTAGGGTTGCCTGAGCTCCTTAAGTTTCACGCGGCACTGCTGCGGGTCCCTGTTATAGCCTCTGTCCTTCATGCCCTTGGAGATTTTTTCGAATAGCACGGATTCCTCTCCCCGTACAGCGATCAGATCCAGTACCTCCCATTCGGTCCATGCTGGAGCTCTTTTGAGATTCTAGGACTCCATGGTCACCTCTGCTGATAAGATTTGCACGGTCACCTCTGAGCTCGCCACGCTGGCCAAACAGGAAATGAAATTCAAAAATTCGTGGGACTTTTCCTATCTATCTGGCCAGTGCATCTGAGTTGAGAGTGCTGTCCAGAGCGGTCACAATGGAGCACTCTGGGATAGCTCCCGGAGGCCAATACCGCCGAATTGCATCCACACTACCCCAAATTCGACCCAGCAAGGTCGATTTCAGTGCTAACCCCCTCGTCGGGGAGGAGTACAGAAATCAATTTTAAGAGCCCTTTAAGTCGACAAAAATGGCTTCGTCGTGTGGACGGGTGCAGGGTTAAATCAATCTAACGCTACTAAATTTGACGTAAACTTGTAGTGTAGACCAGGACTTAGAGAGTGTCTGTAGCTAACTGCTGTACACAGCTACATTGTATTCTCCCTGCTTCTAGGGCATGTCTCAAAATTCCTATGTTCATAATACTGTCCCTCATGAGTGAGCCTCTCTAAATTATAATCTTTCACAACCATATTTCCATATCTTCTTTCCTAAAAAATCCGACAATTAGCTCTTATATCTATAAACTAACAACTATCTACTAACACATACATTAAATTCTCAACCCAACTAGTACATTTCCATAAACTACAGTCTATATAACCAATATATCAACTACCTAGAGAGGCGAGGTTACCACACATCACTATGGAGTGAGTCTTTACCACTCACTTTCCTCAAATACCCCTTTCTTCAAGGAAGTTAGCAAATCTCTGTGAATCTTTCAGGATGTTAGCTATCCCTCTCGGATATGATCAGTGTCAACCTTTCATTAGAGTCCGAGTTGTTCTCTTGTTGCTTGCAAGTTTCTCCTTTCTCTGTTGATGATAAACAATCAGTCGGTTAGTAAATGCTAGAGTTCACATCTATAGTCAATGTTTCGAAATTTCTGGGATTAACCTTAGATCCCTTCAATTATGCCAAAATGTGTCCCCCTGGTCTGTCTGGGCTATATAAGACCTTAGATGCAGTTGTTCTTTAATGGTACCTCTTTGGCCCCAAGTTTTAAAGATGTGATTCCTCAGGCACACTATCACCTGGGTTAAGAGGTGGAATGTCACAGGCCTTCTTGTCAAAATAATATTTTCTGCTTCCCCTTCTGATTTTCTTTCATCTTCCATATGTTTTCATTGTCATGAGATTTCAGCAAGTTATCAGTGATTGGTGAGTTATATTTGATCCTTCCTCAAAGTAGCAGCTGATCTGGAAAAGAGCCATTCTCCACAGGTGTACTATAAATCAGTAAAGCTTTATATAAATCACAATCATTGTCAAAAGTCTTTTTTCATAAGGTTCTTTACCATCCATACAGACCTGACCACAAATAATTTGACTGGCGGCTAATCTATAGCAAATTGCCTAAAATCTGTGCTGGAAAATTGTGGTGCTATAATGACTTCATCTGGAATTCCATGTCTGGAAAGTATTCCTTTCATGCCGGCTATCACTCACTTACTACTGGTACTATGCAATGTTCAAATTTCTGGATACAAAGAATAATAATCTGTGACTATTAAATAATCCTTTGATTGCCAGGTAAATAAATCAGTGCCTACCTTCTCATTAGGCCTTTGTGGAACTGGGTGAGGTCTCAGTGGCTCTGCCTGTTGGCAAGGCTTGTATTTCAAGCATGAAAAGGGCGGTTTCCTTCTACATTAGCAATGTCATGACTGATCCGTGGCCAATATATCACCTTTCATACTTATTGTTTTGATTTCTCAATTCCAAAATTATCTTCTGTAGCATTTGTTTCTGGAGGTTTGAGGCAGGCTTGCTGCCCTTGAAAATAATCCCATCTATTATAGTAAATTTAGGTCTGCAGTTCCAATAGTCTTACACTTAGACAGTAACTGCCTATTTCTTCAGGCCACCCTTTAATTATTACTTCTTTAAGGATCCTGAATGACTTGTCTTTCTGCATGTCCCCTCTTATTTGTTGCAGTTTTTTGTTAGCTATAGAAATAGACTGTACAATCAGATCTACATAGGCTTGCATCTCTATCTCTAAGATCTTCTATGGTTTCTTAGTGGAAGTCATCACTCTGGAAAGTGCATCCTCAGTAAACACAAATTTACTGGGTATATAGGTCATAACTGAATCATACTTTTGCAGCTTTATAATCATTCTTTCAATCCTTAAGGTACATTCATTTAGCAGTGTGCCAAATAAAGTTATCGGGGCTTGTGGTCCACTTCAGCATCCACTGTCTGGCCATAAATATATTGATTGAATCTCTCACAGGCAAACAGTGTTTCTAAATCTGGTTTCCACATCAGTCAGTGATTTGGATGCATATGCCACTGGCAGCTAACAATCATTGTGTTTCTATAAAATCACTGCACCTATCCCATACTGTAAAGCCCCTGCTGACATTTTAATAGGCCTGCTTGGCACGTAGAACTTCCATACTGGCTCTTGTATCAGTTGTTTCAAACCTTCCCATAATTCTTCCTGTTCTTCACTCCAATACCATTCATTTTTATTTTCTAGGAATTTCCTCAAAGCTGCTGCTTCTATAGATAGATTAGGTATGAATTTTCCAAGATAATTAACCATTCGAATGAAATGTTGGACATGTTTCTTTGACTGGGGATGTGGCATCATTTCAACAGTTGAAATCTTTCTCTTATCAGGTTTTACATCTTCATTGGAAATAATATCTCCAATAAAATTCAGTTTTGTAATCCCAAAAACATATTTCTCCGTATTTAATTTCAAATTCACAGTGCCAGTTGCATCCAAGACTTCCCAAAATCGAGTCATGCTCCTCTTTAGTTGAGCACCAGAAGATGTTGTTATCCATTGACATAATTAATATGTTCATAGATCATATGCATTGTTTTGTGGTACTGGTGCTGAAGCTATACTGAAGGGTAGGTATAAGAAGCTGTATCTTCCAAATGGGGTATTAAACGTGCATAGTTCTGAGTTTCTTCAGTTAATTTTAGCTGCCAAAATCCTGAAGATTTACTGAAATACTATGCATTCACAAGTTGAGCCATAAGCTCATCTCTGGTTGGCAGTTTCAAATGTTATTTTTTTATAGCCTTGTTGAGGTCTCTTGGGTCTAACCATACATGTAACTGGGCATTATTTTTCTCTGTGATTACTAGGGACCTCACCCATTCTATTGGCGCCTCATTTTTTTGCATTCCTTGCATTGCTTCCATTCTTGCAAGCTTGGCCTTGAGTTTTTCACGGAGTGCAAATGGCACCTTTTTACCTGCTTGTTTATCTGGATTGTATGTTCACTCTGAAAGCAATCCAGACCTCGAAACAGAACATGATATTTCCAGGTGAGTGCCTCATAGCGAGGTTCAGTATGATCTTGTAGTGAGAACACCCATTTTACTAGATCAAGTTTTCCACAGATGGCCAACCCTAAAATTGGCATCACCTTTTTTGGTACTACAATGAATGGGAGCTTGTATGTGGTGTTTTTATATTTGATTATAGCAATGCCCCTTCAGTGGTATATTTGTTTCAGGATAACCAGTTACTTTTATTTTTGTTGGTCCTGATTATGGTCTTATTTTCAGTCTCTCATAATCTTGTTCAGCCATAACATTAACCTGAGCTCCTATGTCCAGTTTGAGAGGAATAATTGTTTCATTCACTTTCATTGGCAGCATCCAGTCCCTCTCAGTAGGTTTGACTGATCACAGCACAATTACATACACCTCCTCAACCGGTTGTCTTCAGCTGCATGCACTTGATTTTCCTGCATTTTGGATCCACAGCATTTTGCAAAATGATTGTTTTCCACATTTATGACAGTTTCCCCAAAGGCAAAACGCTGTTTTGGGCCATGCTGCAATCCGCACCTTCTACATAATGCTCTGAACCCAGCCCCCCACACTCCATATTGATTTTCATAGCAGGTGGTTCCACTTTTTGATTTGACCTTTTTGGCTATATTCTTTTGTATTCAGTACATGAATAACCCCTTCTGGTGAATTCAGCTCTTTGGCTTGTGCTTTCACAGTTCCTGCTGCCCTTCATATCTGGAGAGCTTTTTCTAAAGTTAAATCTCCTTCATGGAGCATTTTCTCTCTTAACATATTATCTTTAATGCCACAAATGATTCTATCTCTGGCCAGAAACACTGTCAACTCAAAAGGAGACTAGATGATCTCTCTCTTTTTAAATGAATGAGCACAAAACCATTCCATAGTTTGTAGGATGCAACTAAAAGAACTCCACTGTGTGTGTTGTGTGTGTGACATATTGAAAACACACATCTATACTTTTTGTAAGTTGTTCAATTTCTAGATGGCTTCCTAGTGTCAGAGACTAGGTTGTGGATAGTCATGCCTACTGGTTAGGGTGGGAGTTGGTAGCCAGGAATAAGAGCTCAGGGTCAGAGTTGGAGTCAGAGGCCAGATGCTAGAGCCAAAGCCAGAAGTGAGGAATCTGAGCTGAGGGTCAGAGATGGATTGTCAGGAGTATAGTGGAGTGACGTTGGACTAGGGCTGGATCAAAGACCTGAACTATCACAGCCATGTGCAAAAGGTTTGAGAAGCCACCAAACTATTGGTGCTTCAAGTTTAAGAGCTGGTCTGCTGACTCCTCCCACCAGTCAGGTGATGTAGCCAGTCCAGCAGTGTAGCCAATCATGCATCCTAATACAAGCCAGCTGCATTTATTATGTTGTCCAGAGACTGGCTTTGGTGCAAGTCATGGTTCCTGGCACTTGATTATGAAAATCTGGTATAGGAATATAGAAAGGAATCCTGTGAATACGGAAAGATTTGCTTTCAGTGAAATACCTAGCTCTTATATAGTGCTTTACATAGGTAGATCTCAAGGTCAGGGGGAAAATGTCCTAATTAAACGTATTTAAAATGTTAAAATGGACCAAGGTTATGGCCATCCAACATCTTGACAAATGAAAGGAAATGCGACAAAAATCAGTCAGTCTGTGGTGGTTGGTGCTACAGGTCCACTCGCCAGGTAGAAGTTGGAGCACACTCTGCTTCCTGGCTCACTTGTGGCTCTCCACGAAGACTACACCAGCCTTGACCTGGCTTCTCCAGACTGAGTGGTTGTGGGCAGGGTTCTCCCAGCTGTCAGTAGGAATGCTGAATTTCTTGAGACCTTGCTTGATCTTGTTGCTGTATCGGAGCTTTGGCCTTCCTCTGGGTTGCGGGCAATTCTTGAATTAGCCATAGAGCACAGCCTTCGGCAGACGATCCAGAGGCATACACGCCATGTGTCCCAGCCAGTGAAGCCTGCGAGTGTCCAACGTAGTCTGTATAGACTGTAGGCCGGTTCTCTCAAGGATCTTGTTGTTAGTCATCTGTTGGTCCCAAGTGACTCCAAGGATTTTTCTGAGACAGCGAAGGTGGAAGCTGTTCAATCTCTGCTCCTGTTAGGAGTACATGACCCAGCTTTCACAGCCATAAAGGAGGGTACTGAGCACACAAGCCTGATAAATGGACACCTTTGTGTTCAGGGTTAGCAGCAGCTTGTTGTTCCAGACACATGAAGTAAGTTTGCCAAAGGTGACAGAGGCTTTGCCAATTCTCACATCAAGTTCTCTATGAAGGTTAAGTGAGCCGGTTAGAGTTGAGCCAAGATAGCAGAAGAGATCCACATTGTCCAGAGCTTCATTATTGATGTAGAAGATTTTAGGTGGAAAGTTGGTGCCCTGTGACATGACAACTGTTTTCTTTATACTGATTATCATGCCAAACTTTATAATGCATCAGAGAACTTATTCATCATGATCAGCAGTTCATCAGGTGAGTTAGAGACGAATGCAGCGTCATCTGCAAAAAGTAGATTTCAAACAGTCAGCTCGGTGGCATGCCTTTGGCTCTGAAATCATCTGATGCTGAACAAGCTACCATCCGTCCTCAATTCAATTAGTAGTCCAGATCGATTGTTTCCAAAAGCATACTTAAGAAGAACAGAGAAGAAGATGCCAAAGCACTAAGATACAGTCTTGCTTCATGCTAGTATGAATGCTAAACTCAGATGATGTTTCATTTTCATACTGGATATGAAATGAACGAGTTCCTTAAATAGGGAGAGCACTTTTTGTGAACAGCCAATTTTCGATGGGATCTTGTATATGCCATTCCTGCTAACCTTGGGAGGGGTCTAGGCTGCGCTGGTTTGCTACCCTCTCCAGTAGTTCCCAGTGCCCATGGGCCACAGTCAGCACAGCAGGTCCCCAAGTCAGTTTCTGATGCAACTCTGAATACCTCTGTTAATTTGACTGTTGGTAAGCTCCAAGATCCCCCTAGAGGCCCTAGTTGACTTGGGAGCTCAGGTAACTTTATGGGCTTAAATTTACTAAGACCCATGTAGTTCCCACCATATGCAAGCACTTTCCAGATCTGGTTGAGACTATTGATGGTTCTCTTCTCTCCTCAGGACCTGTAACCCACCAGACCTTGCCAATAATGGTTATCACCTTCCATGGGCACCAGGAGGTCCTCTGATTTGGATTAATCTGGGCCCCTCATTCTCCTCTCATCCTAAATATTCCCTGATTTGTCACCCATTATTCCCACATTCACTGGCAGAAGGGGACTCTACTCTTTAACTCCTGGTGTTATCAGCTATTTTGTCTCCCGGGATCTGAGAAACAGATCGGTACACTCTGTAGCTCATGTCACCCACTGGAAGATCCCGACACTCAGGCCACAAGACCTCCAGGTCCCTTAACAGCTCCCCTGCCATGGCCAAAATCTCCCACAAATACTGTGACCTTGCTGATGTTTTTGACAAGGAGAAGGCAGACATCCTGCCCCCAGGTTTATGATTGCCCAGTTGAGCTCCAGCCTGAAGCTGAGATCCCATTCGGCTGGATATATGCCCTCTCCAAACCTGAACTTCAGGCTCTCTGCCTGTACTTGCAGGAGAACCTTCAGAAGGGTTTCACCCGCTCATCCACAGCCCCAGCAGGTGCTCCAATCTCTTTTATCAAGAAGAAAGATGGTTCTTTGTAGCCCTGTATTGACTATTTGACCCTGAACAAGATGACCATACGAAACTGTTCTCCCATCCCCATTATCAATAAGCTCTTGGACTGGTTATGCATGGCCTGTATTTTCACAAAGTTGGATCTGCATGGGTCCCACAACCTGGTGTGCATGCAAGACTGCCTTTCATACTTCATATGACCACTATGAGTATGTAGTCATGTCTTTCAGCCTATGCAATGCTCCAGCAACCTTTTAACACTTTATGAATTATATATTCCGAGATATGCTGGAGCACTTTGTCATTATCTGCCTTTATGACATTCTGATTTTCTCTGAAGACCCAACTCTCACGACCAGCCTGTGTGTAGTGTTCTTGAAAGACTATATCAGAATTATCTATATGCCAAGCCAGAGAAATGCAAGTTTGACTGGGACACCCTTGACTTTCTTGGATATGTCATCTTATTCCAGGGACTGGAAATGGGCTGCTGTAAAGTGGCAATTCTCACAGATTAGGTGGCACCAAAGGATGTCTGTGGAATCCAACACTTCCTGGGTTTTGCTAATTTTTTATAAACAATTTATCCCAGGATTCTCTCCTTTGGCCATCCCTCTTACAGCTTGCTGCAAATGGGAGCACAGTTTTCATGGATCCCAGAAGCACAGACTACCTTTGATAATTTGAAACAGAAATTCATCACAGCTCCCACCTTGATCCACTCAGACCAGACCAGACAGTGGAGGCAGGTGCTTCAGACTTTGCTCTAGGGCCAGTCCATTCCCAACTCACTGCTCCCAATGTTGGCTTCACCTGTGAACCTTTTACTCATGAAAACTCACAAGCACTGAGATAAACTAGGACTTCCTGGACAATGAACTGCTGGCCATCAAAGCAGCCTTTGAAGAATGGCACAATCCAGAAAATGGTTCCCAATTCACATTCTGTCAGACCATAACAATTCACAATACCTAAAAATGCCAGGCACCTGAACCAGCAGAAGGCATGCCGGTCTCTCTTCTTCATGTGATTTGAGTTTGTCGTCACCTACCAGCTGGGGATAAGGAATGTGAAGCCGGTTGCATTGTCACCAAAGGATGAGTACTACAAACCTGGTGAGGGAACTATATCCATGATTCTCAAGCCCTCAAACTTCATTTCTGATGCATAACCTCTGACATGTTATCTTTCATCCACTCTCAATTACCTAGAGCTCCGTTTGCCATCCAAACCCATCAAGACTTAGACCCAACCAGAACCAGACTTCTACAGTCTTCACATTCCAGGATGAGATCCTATACCACAAGGGATATCTCTGTGCCTGGAGGGGCCAAACCGCTTTGAGTCCTACAGCTCTGCCATAATGCTCCCCCAGCAGGCCACTTTGGCCTTTCCAAGACCCAAGATCTTGTTTCCAAGAAGTTTTGGTGGCCTGCCATGTGCTTGTCTGTTGCGTCCTATGTAGAGTCCTGTGACATTTCTGCCCAGAACAAGACCCCCCCCCATTCAACACCACTGGGTCTCCTCCAGCCCTTATCCACTTCACCTTGGCTTTGGTTCATTGTTTTTATGGACTTCATCATAGAATTACCATCCTCCCAAGGCCATGCTACCATTCCAGTGGTGATTGACCACTTAACCAAGATGGTGCATTTGTTCCATGTTCCTCTGCTCAGGAGACAGCCTGCCTGTTTGTGAGTAACATCTTTCACCTCCATGGCTTGTCTACAGGTGTGGTATCTGACCGAGAATCCCAGTTGATTTGCTGCTTCTGATGAGAATTTCTATGCTGCCTGAGTATAGAGACCTTAACCTCAACAGCCTGTCACCCCAGCACCAATGGATAGGCAGAGCAGGTCAATCAGGTCCATAACAGTACCTATGTTGCTTCCTAAACTATCTGCAAGATGATTGTCTGTACCTGATCCCTCATGCCAAGTTTGCTTACAACAATGCCATACAGCTTCCACAAAGAAGAGTCCCTTCTTTGCAAACTATGCTTTGCATCTTCATGTCCATCCAGAGATCCCCTCTGAAGCGTTGATGCCTGCTGTTACTGAACTCACAAACCATATCCAGCAGATACACCAAGAGCTCCAGAGGCAGTTAGAAGTTGCCAATGCAAACTACAAATGGTAAGACAACTGGTCCCAGCAGCCAACATCTGGCTTCAGGGTAGAGGATAAGGTGTGGCCATCTGTATGGAATCTGTGATCAACTCTCTCCACAAAGCTGGACCATAAGTACCTGATGCCTTTCCAGATCATGAAACAGATTAACCTAGTTACTTTCAAGTTACAGCTAACAGATTCCCTCAAGATTCATCTCCTCTTCCATGGCTTCTCTTCTAAAATCATTAGTCAAGAACCCCTTTCCCACTTCATACTATTCCTCCTTCTCTGCCAATAACTGTTCACAGTCAAGAAGAATATGTGGTTTGGCAGATTTCTGGGCTCAATAAGAGACTATTGCCGCGCATGCCCCAAATGCCAGTTGGCCGCCGGCCCAGGAGTGCCAAAAGCACCCTTGGTTCCCTTGCCTGTGGTAGGTGTTCCCTTCCCATAACATGTCAGAGGTTATGGCATGGACCTGGTGGGACCCCTCCCAAAGAGCAAGGCTGGATTCTGTCATATCCTTGTCCTAATGGATTATACCACCTGCTTCCCCGAAGCTATTCCACTGCAAAACACCAGTGCCTGCACCGTCGCAGCAGAACTGGTGAAGGTCTTTGCCTGTGTGGGGCTTCCCTGGGAACTCCTCACCAATCAAGGGACTAATTTCACTTCTTGGCTGCTCTGTCAGGTGTGTGCCCTGCTGGGCATTAGGAAGCTGCAGACATCAGTGTATCCTCTGCAGACGGACAGGCTTGTCGAGTGTTTTAACAGGACTTTGAAGGGTATGTTGAGGAAGTTCCCTCCACAAGAATTGCAGCTGTGGGATCAGTTGCTCTTGCCATTGTTAGCCATCCAAGAAGTACCCCAGTCGTCCATTAAGTTCTCCTCCTTTGAACTCCTGTGGGGTACTGGATCTGATGAGAGAGGCCTGGGAGTGCACCTCTTCAGCTTCACAAGGGCTTCTCTAATTTGTGCTGCAATTGCAGGACCCTCTCGCTCAGGCAGGGGCCCTCATGCAGGAGAATCTCCAGGTGGCACGAGAGACCCAGGAGTGGTGCTATAACCAGGGAGCCCGAGACCGAACCTTTGAGCCCGGCAACCGAGTATTCCTCCTTCTCCCCTCTGAGGAGTCAAAACTGCTTCCCCGATGGCAGGGCCCTTATGACATGGTCCAGCGAGTGGGGCCAGTCACATACAAAGTCCACCAATCAGACCGAAGAAGGAAAAAGCAGATTTATCACATGAACCTTTTGAAGTCTTGGTGTGTATGGGATGGACTGCTAGTTACCCCTTGCCCACCCGAGCCAGTCTTAAGTCCCCAGGTCCTGGATATGGCTAAGACCAAGGAGCCTCAATCCTCTCCCTGGAATAGTAGAAACAGGCTTGGTGCCTATTGAACGCCTTTCACACAACTTTTACCACCCTCCCAGGCCAGACTAGTTTGGTCCACTAGACCATTCAGACGAATCATGGGGAGGTGGTTCGAGAGACCATTTGCCTGCTCCCGCGTCAGACACAAGAAATTGTTGAAAAGGAAGTCCAAGCTATGATAGAGCTGGGAGTCGTGGAACAGTCGCAGAGCAAGTGGCGTAGTCCCATCGTGTTGGTTCCGAAGCCCGATGGGACCCTCCGATTCTGCATAGATTTCTGAAAGGTGAACACAATATCAAAGTTTGATGCATACCTGCGGCCACTGGGAGCTGTGGGGGGTTGTGCCTGCGGAGATGAAACTTTAAATTTGTTTCTGGATTCTGCAAGTATGGGGTTAAAATGAAATGGTACTAATTTTGATTTCAAATAGGTTTTCAGCTAAGGAAACATGCCTATATTTGAAAACATTCATAAGCAATGTTTTTAGAATTCGTTTACACTAGCATCTCCATTGGTTTCTGCTTTGGGAAGGTAAATAATTTATGGCCATGAAAATATGTTGTTAATTTTTTTCAACAATTTTTCCTACAACCATGCAGTGTATGGGATAGAACCAAAACGGACCACACTATGTTCACTCCCAGTCATCTTCCTTAACCACAAGACCATTCTTCTTCCCCTTGAGAATATAGAGAAGAAAATTCACGGTACAAGATTTTGAAATCATTCCTCTATTTGAACAAGGCCTAGATATGCATCAGAATATTGCATTGCAAGAGTAGTCCTATCTTTTATCCCAAGATTGGGCCATATGCTACCCTCCAATACACAGTGATCATATACATGTAACCCTTTTGCCCATCAGAGCTGGCAGCAACAAGGGCCGGGTTCAGTATCTAGGGGTTCCGTTTCAATAACGCAATGCAAAACCGGCTCGAGCCCCCGTCCAGTGACCTGGGACAATTACATACCACCCCTCCTGGGCGCCTCTAAGAGGCAATACTTCCCCTCTCGCAAGCACAGAGTCTGAGTGTGGCAAAAGCCTTTCAATAAAGGAGGGAAACAATGCGGCATTATGTTGGGGAAACACCACAAACAGGATTCATAACACAAACCATGAGCAAAAGACCCACCCCCAAGTAAGTTTGGCAGTGTCCTTTTCCCCTCAGGGTCTTAAGTCCAGCAACCCAACAGTCACCGTACCCACAGTTTCTGTCCTTGGTCAGTGCAGCCCAGAGTGGTTCTTGAGTCCAGCAACCCAAAAGTCACCCCTCCCACAGTTTCTGTCCTTGGTCAGTGCAGCCTCCAGAGTTCAGAAGTTTATCTGCAGAGTTTACCTCCCAGCCTGGGTGGAAGTGGAGGAGGTATGGGGACACCTTACATGCTGCGCTGCTCGGATCGACGGCCAATTGCAATGCCTCTCCGTGGGGTTCTGCTGCAGTCTTCACCGCCAGCTGCACCTCTCTGCCAGCCATCCTATTAGCCACTCACCAATATGCTTTCAGGCCCCCGCCCCCCCATACTTAACACAGCACTCAGTGATCACAGCTCTTAGTAACTTCAGCTCTTTAGTGATTTCAGCTGTTAGTAGGGGCACCTCAGTGCTGATGCACTCAGAACCACTAGTCCAAAGTAGGTCTAATGCTTAGACTTAGGTATCAGTGATTTTAGTTCTACAGCATATAATAAGACTCCTAATGGAGTCAAAATTAGCTGTTATTATGCAGTGGAAAGGTCAAACTAGTGTTTAGGGCCCCCAGCATGGGCCCACACTGCCAGATGCAAATACCTGTCTCCAGCCTCTCTCAGTTCACTAGGCTTTGGAACCCATGTCCCTTGCCTAGCAAGTGCTACTTAGTTGAGGGCGAGTCCCTCCATCATAAAATGCTAAGTACAGTTCTACTGTCCTTGATTCACATAACCAGGATAACAACACTTTATTAATCCTGCCCCAATAGCAAAGAGACTGGGGATCCCACAGCAGCCAAAGTGACCATTTGGGCAAGCAGTCCCATCATGCTAGGTGGGGTGGGTGTGCCCAGGCAAACGAGATCAGCCTCTGAAGTCCTTTTCCACAGCTCACCACCAGATGTCAGGGTAGAGCTCATTCTGACTCCACTTACATCCATTATATACACACATATATATTTTAATGTCAGTCCTTAAGGAGCTTGAATCAAGCCTTCTTTTATGTTTGCACAGCCCTCACCCATTATGAGGACTACAGGAAATTATTTATAATTAAGTGTTGCAAACTCATGTGATTTTAGCATGAGTCTGATGGAATTTGATGTTTTTCTTAGAGCCCCAGCTCCTGGAGTGCTGTGACAACATGAGAATCTAGGTTTTTATTTAAAAAACAAATAGTACATTTCTAGCCCTCATGGTTGCCAGACATAAAGCTTAAAAATGTGAGCCAAATACACTGTGGATGCCCCCAAGCCCCCAAAACGTTATACATAGACAAATACAAAATGTATTTTTTTTAAATCGTCATTATTTTTGAGGCCTGAGGAAGTTCTGCCAGAACGGACAAGCAAACAATATGCCAACACTGGGGGATATGTACCATGTTCACCAATGTGTTTTTTCAAAAATCTTAATTGCAAACATTTAGCCTAGGTTTGCAGGTTATAGGACCAATATTATAGCATGACACTTCTTTTGCTTCTGAATTTCATCAATAAGCTCAATTTTTTGTTTGTTTCACATTCAGTTTTGGAGATACAGCATAGAAAGTCTTCTGAATATGGATGATTTGCTTGGCCAGTCTAACAGTTAATCAAGTGATGGGACAATGCTTCCCACCCTGTTTAAATAGATGAAGGGTCGGCAACCTCTGGCACGCGGCTCACCAGGGCAACCACCCTGGCGGTCCGGGCCAGTTTATTTACCTGCTGACGCAGCAGGTTCGGCCGATCACGGCCCCCACTGGCTGTGGTTCGCTGTCCCAGGCCTATAGGGGCGGCGGGAAGCGGCGCGGGCGAGCGATGTGCTGGCCGCGGCTTCACGCTGCCTCTATTGGCCTGGGACGGCGAACCGCGGCCAGTGGGAGCCACGATCGGCTGAACCTGCTGCATCAGTAGGTAAATAAACTGGCCCGGCCCGCCAGGGTGCTTACCCTGGTGAGCCGCGTGCCAGAGGTTGCTGACCCCTGAAATAGACACTTGATATCTTTGAAGAGGAGTGCTTTTGACAGTTCCACAGTAGAACTTAGCTTGTGGTATGAGCCCTGGAGGTTCCTCTGACCCTCATTGGGAACTGGAGATATCAGAGCTTGTGTCTGAGGCTATAACCTCCCATAATAACTATATTCCACTGTAACAATGAAACAGAAGAAGGCTCATGAGGACGGGAGCTCCTTTCAGGGGAGCTGGACTGTGGGAGTCACACCCCCAGAAAGAACGACCGCAGATGATCACACATTCATAACTGTAATAGTTCCTAGCCGGGGCTCGACCCTTCCGGGCAGGAGGGGAGCCACACCGACTCACTACTGTGGGAACAAGCAGTCAGTTAGTCCCGAAACTCCGGCTCTTTGGTGCAGAGTCGGAGCAACCACAGTTAAAGCTCAGGCCCTTGACTGCAGGGGGCTGAGTGAGCAAGCAGTTCAGGAGCCCAGGCCCTGGATCAGGGCGGGGCAAACACAGTTAGCTCAGACCCTTGTTTGCAGGGGCTGAGCGAGCAGACAGTTCAGAGCCCAGGCCCTGGATCAGGGCGGGGCAAACACAGTTAGCTCAGGCCCTTGTTGCAGGGGCTGAGCGGGCAGACAGTTCAGAGCCCAGGCCCTGGATCAGGGCGGGGCAAACACAGTTTAGCCCAGGCCCTTGTTTGCAGGGGCTGAGCAGGCAAATAGTTCAAAGCCCAGGCCCTGGATCAGGGCGGGGCAAACACAGTTAGGCTCAGGCTCTTGTTTGCAGGGGCTGAGTGAGCAAATAGTTCAGAGCCCAGGCCCTGGATCAGGGCGGGGCAAACACAGTTAGGCTCAGGCCCTTGTTTGCAGGGGCTGAGCGAGCAAATAGTTCAGAGCCCAGGCAAGGCACGCCTAGGCTTTCTGTAGCCGAGTGTTGGGTGAGGGGGAAGCCTGCCACCCGTGAGCGGAGGGTGGCAGGGGGGGAACGCAGGCCCACCCACTCCACTGCATTCCAGCCCGGGGCCCTAGCAGCGGTTACTGCCGCTGCTGGTCAGTGGGGTATCCAGACCGCAACACACTGACATTGGCTCACATTCGGTTGCAGCCGGACCGGGGTCGGCTACCCCCGGGCTACTTCCACGATCCCCCTCAAAGCCTACCTCGTTCGTCGCGCCGGGCTCGGGCCAGTCCATCTGCATGGGCTCCTCTCTGCCAGGGCTCGGTGGCAGGTCCGGTAGCTCGGCCGGGAAGTCAGGCCAACGGTCCTCAGGCGGCTCCTCTGGGTAGCAGCAGGGGCGGAGGGGTTCGGGTGCAGTCTCATCCTCAGGGTTGGTGGGGTGGGGTTCCCAGGGATTCTCCCAGTGACGGGATCGGACGGGCTCCGGTGGCTCCTCCTCGTAGCGTGCCCTGGGTAACTCGGGCCAGCTAGGGTCCAGGCCTCGGTCTTCGGCGGCCTCCTGGCCGGGAGCTCCCGGCCACACGTCTACTCCCTGTGGTGGCTGGCTGCCGACTGAGCTCTGGCGTCCGGCCTTTATACTTCCTGTCCCGCCCCTTGACTTCCGGGGGGCGGGGACAGGCGGTGGTGGTCCCACCCACTCTGGTGCCTGCACGTGGGCTCCCTCTTCCGGGCAGGAGGGGAGCCACACCGACTCACTACAATAACCAAATTAACTAATTTCTTTCAACCCCATTTCTTTGACTTAGCTTTCCTTAATACATTCTATACACATGTACAGAGGATACAGTATCATGCTCACAACCAAACAACAAACCTGTAAGCTCATCAATTTATTTCTTCTGCAGGATGAGAAGGAAGAAAGAAGGAAAGAGACTGTCTTTGCTATTTTTAAATATTTTATGGGTGCTCACATCTCATGGCAATGAGAGCTATGTAAGCAGTGGTTCCCAAACTTGTTCCGCCGCTTGTGCAGGGAAAGACCCTGGTGGGCCGGGCCGGTTTGTTTACCTGCCGCGTCCCCAGGTTCAGCCGATCGCGGCTCCCAGTGGCTGCGGTTCACTGCTCCAGGCCAATAGGAGCTGCTGGAAGCGGCGCGGGCCAAGGAACGTACTATAGTATAGTATAGTATATAGTTTGAAGTGGTCCAAACTCCTCTTAACTGATTCTGTATTTAATTCTTCTAAAACATTTACATTATTTGAAATGTGAGCTTTTCCTAGACCTATTGTTTAACCACATGTTGATATGCAAAATTTTTACTCTTAGCTGGCAATCTGTACCTCAGCTCATATAGAAAGCATCTATGAGTTGTCCAATGCTTGCATTATTTTTGTTTGACTGAAGCTATCATTTCTCCCCTTGGCCAGAGTGATTTTCAGTGACCCAATCAGGGCTGCCATGAACCACAGTAACTTCAGCAACTGATGGCACAGCAGACAAAAAATCTGAATTTTTATCACACTAACATTTGTCTCTGGCGTCAATTTATAAGCATAAGGGATCTGAACTGCTACAAGTTGCAATGTAGTAACTCTATGTAGTGATAATTCATTCTTCAATGTTACTTTATCATAATGTGAAGGGTTATTATGTAAGTTATGTAAGAAAGTCTTACTTTTCTGGGTTTAAAACAGAATATCTAGTTTAAAATCATCCTCAACTCACCCTCTCATGCCTAAATATTGCACTGCACATGGCAGAGCATGGAAATTTCATCCGCTGTTTTGGAGATATCTTCAATACTAAGCCACAAAAGGAACTCCCAGATGCAGGCTTTCTGTTTTCGGGTGGCCCTATGAAACTATTTTAGATTGTCTGATTGCTTTGAGAATGTAACCCATCTTCAAAATGAAAAGGACTACAAATGAACTCTTCATTTTAAAATGAAAACTGAGATTAGCCCAGATATTACTAGGTACAGGAAAAGGATTGTTCATCCACAGCTCCTATTAAAGTCCATGGAAATTGAAGCTCAGCATTCCTGAAAATCTGGCCACTTAAGGCCCAAATTGTGATGTCAGATGCGATTCACACTGAAATTACCCATAGTTGCCCAGAGTATCAGAGAGCAGAATTTGTTCCAAAATTTTCAGTATTAAAATAAAATGCTATTAAGGAGGAGAAACAGTAAGAGCAGAAGCATTTTGATTACTCAGAATATGGGGAAATGCTCATGAATCAAGCACATGCACAGACGTCTTTAGTGTCCAGCTAAATAGCCCAGGTTCACTGCCCCACAGCCTTGCCAGTTCCAGGGCTCTTCCAAAAAGGCAGTAGCAGCATGCTTTCTAGCTTCCACTATAAGTTGCTTGTAGTCAAATTACTTATCCCTTGCTGAGTCAAATGATATGCCTCCCCCCATTCTAAATTTAAACCCTTGCTGCTGGATAATTAGGCCATCAGTTCATGCATTTTTTTGTGATCTGGGACAAGGGAGAATTCCACAATTACTATGCTTTGACCAGTGTTAAATTTAGGAGCCATTCAATATGTAGTAATTACAACATATCTGAATATGGTGTGACTAATCACTTACTAATATTACTGCAGTACACAGTGTGTTTATAGGGTGTAAGTAACAGGCATTTGTATGTATTCATACTCTGCCTGACAACTGATTGCTAAGCTTGGGCAGGACACAGCAGTTGGCTTGAGGTTAGCCTTACTACATGAAAAAAGTTTTCAAGATGAAGAGCACTGTATTAGTGTTCATTTTTACTACTACCTATTGGGTTTCTTTGTTCCAGTTTTGCTCTGTTCATTGACCCTCTCTCTTGTCTGTGACCTCTGGCTGGATTCACACCCTACACACTGCTGCAATGATAGTTGTATACAATATGCCTTGTGAGGTATCATTTGAAAACTAACAGCACACTGATCAGTAATACCATTGTGAAATACGTGTGACAATGCTGTATTTGGAATTATGGATACATACTGATATTATGGTTTAAAGTCTGTTACTAAAAGATGTTTAAAACAGGTTTGTCAGGGGGAGTTGATAAACAAGTTTTCTCCCCACAAAGGAAAGAGGCCAACACCTCAAACTAGGTAGGGCCAAATGTAATTTTACATTATAAAATTGCAGCAGGAAACATCACATTTGAACACTGTAGGGCACAATTTAATCTTTATGGAGATAGCCGTCCTGGTGGAGATAGGAGACAAACTCAGGGGACCAATTTGACCCTTGAAACAAAGGCAGACTGTGAGATATAAAGACACACAGAAAGATTTTGGATGATCCTTTACCTGAGGAGACAAGGAAAAACAGCGCCTTGGACTGTGGAGATTCTGGCTAAGAGTTAGCCAGCTATTGTTGGGAAAGGAAGATTAATGAAGAAACTACCTTGAACAAGACTGTAGCTTGTTAAGTTAGGCCTTAGTCACTAGAACGCATATTTTTACTTTTGTTTGTAGCCATTGCTATTTTTGTTCCTTCTATTTGCTATCCCTTAACCTATGCCCTTTTGTTAATTAACATGTTTTATTTCCACTATAAATCAATCAGTGGTGTGGTTGAAGGGAATGTCTGTTTACCCCAGGTAAATTAATAATCTGTAATGCATTGACTCTTTAAAAGAGCAGCAAACTTAATATCAGCTATGAATGTTTAGTGATGAGACAGTGCATTGCTGAAAAACATCTCTGAGTTGCTCAGGGGCTGGAGTTCACTCATTGTTACCTCTCAAGCAAGGTTTGGGCTGGGAGAGCCTTGAGGAGTTTGCTGGTGAGGAAGACAGACTGGTGTGGCAGGGAGCTGACACTCATTCTAATCTCCAGCAAAGCTCACACTTGCTGAGGCAGAGAGGTAAAACAGTGGATCACAGATCTGGGTATCCTAAGCAGACTGTTACATTGGCATGGATTACACATAATTCCTCTGCACTGATCTCGCTCTTCATCTTATCAGGTTTTGAGGAGTATATAAATCCATGTAGTCATATATCTTGCTTCATATCTTTTCCATTAAACTGAGGAATAATTTTGAAATACTTTATTTGGTTCACAGAATGAAAAAAGACAAACTAGTTACAAAATGGAAACATTAAAAAATTTGCCAAATATTGTGACTTGTTCCCTTTCTGTTTGTGTCTTGTTTGCAACAGCATGTCCTTGCCTTTAAAAGGTTACAATATTAACATAATCTTTTAACAACCAAAGGGACTTTTAATACTGCCAACAATTTTTTATTAAGATGCAAAGTCAAATCATCTCAGATCTCCTTGCACACCCTCAAAGAACATTATTAATTAGGCTCCATCTGACAATATTTCCCCCATCAGAGGTAACTTATTTTAATTGTATCTTCTGAATCTACATTTGCAGTCAGCAGTAAGAAGCATCAACTATAGATAAGCCACTAAATACAAATCAAAATCACATGCTAACTCTTAATTAGTGCCCAAAATTAGCATGTGCTCTTTAAAAATAGCTAATATGAATACATTGAAAAAGTTACTATTACTATTAGTATTTCATAAACTAATTATTATTAGGCATTTCATTTTATTAGGCTTTAAAAAAATCACTTAGTTAATGCAAAATAAATGGGAGAACGTTCTCTTGGTTCATCCAAGTTTTCCTTCTAACCCCTTTCTTGGCATTCTTATCCCACTCTCCTCTTCATGCTTTCTTCCAAACCACCCCTCCTTTTCCTGGAAGTGTGTCCCTCTTCTCCTGCATCATATGACCACCTTTACCTCTTAATCCATTCTGCCTTAAAATGCACTTCCACAATCCATATTATCACTGATGGACACTGTAAGATTACAACCACCACCATCTTGTGCAAGTCACTGCAGGCATAATTGATCCTTCAAGTGTTTTGTGCCTGTCTCAGATACTTTAATAAAATCCTTGGGACAAGGACTGTGTCTTGCTTTTGTGTTTTCGAAGTGCTCAGCATTCTGCTAGTGCTTAATAAATAGTTCATGAATAATCAGATCTGGACATGTCACTCATGATAGAATGCCTGTTAAATAGGGCTACATGATCATCACTATCTAGCTGCACAGAACTTCCTTCTCTAAAGCACTCAGGCCTGCAGCGTTTGAAATAAAGAAGAATTTCCTGTAACTACAGCAGCGTTAGGCCCTGTGCCACACACTTGAGCAGTTCTGGCATTACTTAAGCACTCAGATACCATAGTCACAAGCAGAGGCAGATAAAGGTTTTGTGGGGCCCTGAGCCAGAGCAAGTGTGTGTGGGGGGCTCTCCCCACCCCTTCAGCCTGTGGTCCAACCCCCATTCTGCCCCTTCTGCCTACGGCCCCGCTATGGTCCCACACCGTTCTGCCCCTCCCCTCAGTGCCCCCATCCCTGTTCCATCCATGGTCCCGCGCCATTCTGCCCCCCCCCCCACTGCATCCCCGCAACCCATTTGCTCCTTTCTTCCCCCCTCCACTGCAGCCCCAAGACTGGAGAAGCTCTGTCCCCCTGCCCCGTAGCGGAGTGAGAGCTCCTCCAATCCTGTGGCTGCAGCCGGGGTCCAGGTGCTAGGGCTTCCCCCGCCCGGCATTTCTGCTGGGGCACAGGGTTGGGGTATGGTAGCTTCTTTTGCTGGAGAGTGGAGTCAGGGCATGGGGGCTTCTCCCACCCCACCCACCCAGCACTTCTGTTAGGGCTCCAGGCTTCTGCCAGCCCACAGCAGAGGTCTGCTGGGAGCAGGGCAGCCATTTTTCCAGGGTCCCCCATTGGCCGGGGCCTTTGGGCACAGGCCCCGTTGGCCCACTGGCTAATCCGCCACTGGTCACAAGTATATTAGAAGAACCTGAACAGAATGAAATAGAAACAATGATCTGCCCACTCATATTAGACAGAACATAGTTCCGCAAGGCAACAGGACACGTGATAATTCCAATTCAGCAAAACACTTATGGCCATGCTTAACATGAGTAATTGACTTCAGTGTGACTACTCGTGTGCTTAATTATAAGCATATGCTTAAATGTTTTGCTGAATCAGGGTCTAATCTAGCTAAAGAGTCTTTCTGCTCAACCCATGAATATGAAGGGTTTACAGAGTCCGAATCTTTTTTTAATGTTGATATCTCTCAGAGGCAGCATTGTCATAGTATCTTAAATAATGCCAGTCATAGAGAACTGTCTCATGGAGTACCATTCCCTGATGTGTCTCATTTTTTGAGCTAAATAATATCAATTACAGGTCAGTAACATTTTGAATAAAATTGAAATTGGAACAACACTATAATGATTAATCTCAGTTTTACTAATGTTACACTTCCAAGGTCTGGAGATAGAAATGGTCTCAACATGCTAAAAAAAAATGGACTATAGTCTGTCCAGAATGATTCACTCAGTATGGCCTGTCTAGTTCCCTTGTTGCTGCTGGCTCTGCACTAGGAAGGACTTAGTTTCTCTAGAAACTAAATAGTCTATTTTTTATTCTGTTGGGTTTTGGTGTGAAAAATTCATTCAAACTCCCTCACCAACATATCAAAGCTCTCTCTCTCTCTCTCTCTCTCTCTCTCTCTCTCTCCCACTCCAGAGAAGAAAAATGTCTTGGCCTCACATTTTCCATAGTTAAACTAAATGAGCTAACCTTGGCCATTCCACTTCCATCAGGCAGCTCTGTAGCTTTGCAGTACCTGATGAACTGCTGCCACCAACTGGATTAGTCTGTCTAACTGGAAGCTTCTGGAGCACCTCTTCTGGTAGCAAAATGGGCAGTTCTCTGTTGCTAGGTGTTTCTGTGTGTCTCCAGCCCCCTCCCCCTCCTCTCTTTGCTTCAGACACCCCCATCTGTTTTAGGCTTTTCTTTCTCTCCACTGTAAATTCCTCATCTTTATGAGCCCTCCCTACTATCTTCTGACTTTGGACTAAATTCATGCCAGGTATAACTCCATTTATGTCAATGGTGTTTGTGACGTTACACCCCATATTCTTCATAGATATATTGTTATGATAAGAATATGGCATAACTAAGATAGGTTTTATGCAAGATGGGTCATGTGAGGTTTCTTTGAAAAGGTTAGGATCTACTAAATGTGTTTATCCAATTTGCATGCATATATCATTTCTGTATCTGAAGTTAAGAATATTGACTATGTAACAATTACAATGGTGTGTGTAATGGGGGGAGGGGGGGGGGAATACCCACCTGACAGTAGGCAATCAGCTGAATGAGCCATTTAAGAAGGACAATAGAACTTCAAAGAGACTAATCTCCCACCTTCCTGAGGAGCTGCCTGGGATGTTGCAGGGTCATCTGATGATGTCAGCTGGACTCTGCTGGTATTTTTCCACTGGAAACAAAGGATTCCCACCTTATGTAAATCCTACTTAAGGGTGGGAAGTAAGCCAATCAGGGCTCTTCTCCATTGCCTCCCTGCCCAAGAAGGAAGACTGCTGAAAGCACCTGAAGAGACAAAGGAACTAAGCTGGGGAAAGGCAAGGGCTGAGTCCAGGCTGAGACAAGGGTCTAGTTTGTAAAGAGAAATAACTGGAACTCTAAGCTGCAGAAACTCTGCCAAAAACAACATTTAGGGTGAGAAATTACATTTTGTAACCTGTTTCTTCAATGAATTAAGCTTAGGTTGTGTGCTTTGTTTTATTTGCTCAGTAATCTACTTTGTTCTGTTTGCTATCCCTTATAATCACTTACCATTTATCTTTTGTAGTTAATTTAAATTTATTCCTTGTTTATTCCAAAACCCAGTTTGTGCAATTCATATCTGTGGGGGCAAAAAGCTGTGCAAATCTCCCTCCACATTGAGGGAAGGGGCAATATTTATGAGCTTGCATGGTACAGATCTCTCTATACAGTGCAAGACAATATTATTTTGGGGTTTACACTGCAGATAGTGTGTGCACTGGAGTGCTGGCCATTCCCCTAGCTGATTTCAGTCTGTGTCTGCGGCCTTGCCTGGGTGTGTGCTGGAAAGAGACTTGAGAGCCTGGCACAGCAACCCAGTGCAAGGGAAACCCAGGCTGGTAGGACCAGCAGGCTCAGTGGGACCCCAGCACATCCGGTGGCACCCTGAAAGTGGAGGTCCAACCCGTCACAGTGTTACACCTGAGATTATTTTGTCCCTTTAGTTTTATTTTTCTTTACTGTGCTCTGTGGTACAACCTGTGCTCCATCTGACTGCTACCTCATTATGCTTTCATCTGCAACCTCCATTCAACTTAAAGATCATGCAGGTATTAATCTTTCTATTGAATAAATACTGATTGTGACAGAGACAGCAATTTCCCACAATATATGTGGGAGATTTTACTATATTAAGTTTATGTATCATTGTAGGCCAGGGATTGTATGCAATTCCATAGGGGAGGGTGATCACAGCTCCTCCACGAATTAAGAACAGCGGGATGTGATTAGAAAATTCACTCAGGTTGTAACACCTCCAGAGAGGTACCCCCACCTGGAGAAGTTCATGTATACTAATTCAAACTGGATTCTCTTGGGACCAACAGACAAAGAAAGGATTTTGGGATAAATATTCTGAGTTTAAATTGACTCAGGTCCTTCTTTCTGACCCAGCAAATGGACAGGCATTCTGTCCAAGGGTGTACCCAATCCTCCCATGGAAAGGTTGGAAGGACTTTGTCCTAATAAGACGCCATGCGACTGATTGGCACCTCTGGTAAGCTTTTAGCATGCACATAGGATCTTTTATTGTTTTTAATATGTTTTCTCTGTAATGTTTTCACCTTAAGAATGAATGTGCTTGCTTATACAGAGCTATGTGGTAACTCGTAATTGCTGGCAATTACAGCTGTTCATAACCTTTGCAGAGAAAGAAAAGTACAGATGCTTGCCTGTCTTGCTTGCTGTGGATGTCATGGTGTAGGTGAGAAACTGCACAGACTCAGAAAGGAGAGAGGTGCAGGTCTCTGCTCAAGAGAGGTGACAGCTGAGGCGCAGAGAGCCTAAAATGGGTGCCCTCGAGGGACCACAGAGGGGGAATACAGGTAGAGTTGCCCTGAACTGTGAAACTGATCACATGATCTTTATTTTTATTCTCTCATCTGCACAGTTTTATTCAACCATTCTGGATGAATAGTTAAATGCCTATAATTTAACAAAAGAGACTAAGAAAAGAAATGAGAACAAAACAACTGAAGCTAACTAAAAAAAAAAAAGGTCAGTTCTATATGTCCACCCTAAACTAGTTATTTGTTAAAATTTAGATAAATCACCTATTAAGCAGGCATAAACTCAAAATCTTAACTAGTCAAAAAAAGTCAATAATTTCTGGGGGGGGAGGAGTAAAAAATGAGGTTCCATTGAAAATGATTATTTTTTAATTTCAAACAAAGAATTGACAAAAAAAATACAATTTTTCATTTTGAAATCATGGGAAAATGCCTACCTACTTGTTTTTTTTACTCTCCTTTTCTTTTTTTCTCCAGAGGAAAAAGTGGGAGAGGAACCTCTCACACTATTTTTTTCCATTAAAAAATGTGGAAGCAATTTTTTAAAAGGTGTGGTAACCCTTTCATCTTTTTAAAAATGTTTTCCCTGTTTTTCAAGTGGAAAGAAGAAAAAAATGTGAAAGAAAATGGGGGGGGGAGACCCTGTTTTTTTTTTCCTTTTCCATTCTCTCTCCCTTTTTTACACTGCTAAAGGAGGAAAAAAGATAAAAACAGAGAGATGGTGGGAGAAATCTTGTTTTGTTTTTGCCCACTCTCTATTTTCAACTTTTTCCTCCTTTAGTAGTGGGAAAAAAAGGGGGAAGTTAAAAAAAAAAAAAAAAAAAAAAGAAAAGAAAACCACCACAAAATTACCCCCCACCAATTCCCCCTCTTTTGGTAACAAAAGGAGCATTTCAATTGCAAATAAAATGAAATGAACATTTTAATTTGACTTTGAATGGTTTTGCCAAAATAGCTTTAATGAAAGTGTTTTGTTCAAAATTTTGTGTAGAAATAAAACAGATTTTTTTGACCTGCTCTAATAATTACCTGTCAAAAATATTTCATTTCCAAGCAAGTAGTCCCAACAGGTTTCAGTAATGTCAATTATATCAAATTCTTCTAATCTATGAAAATTTTCAATTCTTTTTGCTTATTACTCAGATTCTGAATATTGGTATAGAAAACTGAACATTTTCTTCTCTTCACATACCACCGAAGGCTAACGTGTTCATGACATCCAGAGTATGAGTAATAGGTTTAAGCATCTGTACACATATTTGTCCCTTTAGCATCCTCCTCTTGTTAGTTTAATGCCCTCCTGCTTGCTCCAGCTAGTCTCCAATGCAGAAGATTAGCTCCCCTATTTTTGAGGTGCAGTCAGCCCTCTCATCCACTGAAAAGTGGCCCAACATTACACAAAACCTAAACCTTCAAGCTTCATACCAGTTGCATAACCAGCTGTTCATCTCCAGTATTTTCAGCCTTCTGCCTCCTCTCAGTGGGACTGGAAAGATCGTCTGTCTTCACTACTGGCCGGATCGGCAGGCAGCGATCAATCCCACGGGGATCTAGCAAAAAAGCCAAATGTAGGATATACATAAAGACTGAGCAATACTCTGTAGAAGATGTGCCTCAACCCTGTTTTGGAGATACAATGATAATCAGAGTATGGATAAACCTGCAAAGCCATCAGCCATTGATTTTAGCCTATTCTGGGGACAAAGAGAAGACTTCAGTTTCCAGTACTGTCACTCTGGCAAAGGAACTGGGGAAAAAAAGTCATTTGAAAAGCTAAAAAGAATGTGATTGCTATTTTTCATGAGGTATGTAAAGAATATGCTTTTTGTATACTAACCTAGCATTCTTTTATTGCTTTTCTATATTTTATATGCAATATCATCTCTGAAGAATGAATTAATGAAACTCACAATTCATGTAGCTATGATAATTAACCAGTTTTATATACTATAGCTTTAATAAAAAGTTCATTCTGATCACTTAAGAGCATCCTGAAATTTAAAATTTAACACACAGAAACTATCATCCTTTCTTTATTGAGCTGCGTGGCACTTGACCTACTTTTCCCTAACTGCCGTATAACTATTTAAAGATACACACATTTAGTAAAAATCCACTCTTTATTACATCTCTTTTCTAGTTTACAACTGGATGTGAAGTTCTGTTCTGGTGTATTTTGCATAGAGCTATAGTTGCATATTGAGGAAGACAATAACCTATGTCTCAGCAGTGCCATCTGCTGTGGACTCATAAAAGACTTTCCATATACTCCAAGTGAATTATGCTGCAATAACACTAACTTGATTTCTCTTGGCCAATTTTTCAAAACTGAATGCTTAAAGTTAGGATTCTAAGTCCATATTCAGGCACTTAAATTTTCACAACTTGTTCATGCAGCAGCTCCCATTGATTCCGGTGGGAGTCAAACTTGGCTTCCAAACTACGATGCTTGGCTGTATTCTCTGAATATTCTGTTACTCTTTCAGAATCAGAATTGGCAAATGATTATCTTTGACCAGCTATATTGTTGTAGTCAAAGTAGTAATTTGCTTTTTTACTAGCTACTCTTTTCCAAACCTTTGAGCTACATCAAGCCTAAACCCACCAGAGACAGGGAGATCAATTCAACCTTCCTTTCAATTTGATGGCAGAAATTTAACAAGAGGCACTATGTATCACTGCACATGATAAAATACAGAAGTGAAAAAGAATGCAAATATTGCAGTGCTTACAAACAGCAAATATTTAGATCATGTACTGTTTAAGAAGAACCAAAAGCACAGACAAAAGGAGAAGAAAAAAATTAATGAAATATCTATGTTAGGGTTCATTAAATCTTTAGGAACTGAAACTGGATTTCTTTTCAGATGAGCAACTATTCTGTGCTATTTCATGTTTCCCTTCCCTTAAGCTTTTTGATTGGTACCGTACTGTTAAAAAAGCAGCAACAATTTCAATTATTTATGAATGCTGCAGAAAAATATAGATCAAATAAGATGTGGAAGACAGGCAGCAGGATGATGAGGTTAGAGCTCAAATTATTAGGTGTGGGAGTGGTTCTTCAGATTTTTCCTGGGAGGTATGTAGTTCTAAAAGGAGGCTTTTTTTTTTTTTAGGAGATGTAAGCAGACCAACAGGCAAATCAGAATCTTTAAAGGACTTGCAAATGAATAGCTGGTGTTCAAAAGTAACCATTAAAATTCTCACCTAGGGCATGGCTACACCATGGTTAAACCAGCTTTCGTAGAGCGCAGTAGGGAAAGCGCTGCAATCTGTCCACACTGACAGAAGCAAGCACACTAGTGTGGCCACATTAGCAGCTCTTGCAGCGGCCACAGAGAGCAGTGCATTGTGGTAGATATCCCAGCATGTAAGTGACTGCAACGTGCTTTTCAAATGGGGTGGAGTGACAGGGAGTGTGTTGTGTATATGTGGGGGGAGAGAGAGTGGGTTTTTAGGGGGCTGAGAGCATGTCAGCATGCTGTCTTGTAAGTTCAGACAGCAGACGACCCCCCCCTCACCCCCACCTCTCTCTCACACACAGCATTCCACAGTAATGGTTGCTTTGTCTCGGAGCAGATAAGCAGCCGGCTGTCAGAAATGGAGCTTTCAAAGGGCATATCCACATTCCTGCAGCAATTCCAAAACAATGACAAGAGTGGTCACTTGACTTAAGGGGATTATGGGACGTTTCTGGAGGCTGATCAGAGCGCAGTAATGCAACACCTCGTTCACACTGACGCCCAGGCATTTCAGCCAAGGTACACCAAGCGTTCATCTTCTCATTGAGGTGGAGTACCAGGAGCGCTCTAGCCCTGGAGTCAGCGCACTCTACATGCCTTCCCAGTGTGGATGGGTAGTGAGCTAGGACGCGTGGGGCTGCTTTAATGCATTCCAACTCGCAAGTGTAGCCAAGCCCGTAGTAGCAATCATATTCAGCCTTTGAAGGGAGTGAGGGCACACTAATAGCACAGTTTAAGTTTTCAAAAATGGTTGCCTAAAGTTAGATAAGAGGTCTGATATTCTCACGTGTGCTGAGCACTTAGCAGTTCCTCCAGAAGAGCTACTCAGTGCTCACTACTTTTGGAAATCAGGTCACTTATTTAGGTGCCTAACTATGGACTTGGGGTCCTAAATTTAGGCTTCCATTTAAAAAAAATATTGGCCATCAGCTATGTGTTTATCATAATTTATGCAGATATCAAAACAGCTATTTCACAAATGAGCTAAAGCATCAAAGCAAAAGCTTTCACTTACATTAGCTGGCTTCCATCACATATACACAATTGACCCATTTCTTTCCAAGTATCTCTAAATGATTGTTTTAATTTTTCACATTTTATTCTGAGTCAGCTGCCGTATCTATGGAGGGATAACATACGACTGAGAAGAGAGCCACCCCCAGGTTATGGACAACCACATGTGGCTTAAGAGGTATCACAGTTTCAAGCTAATTCATTCACATATCTTACAAGTGTGTGGTAAGAAAAAGTTCACAGAGTGAACTTGTGAGATTTAAAAAAAAAAATCAGCTGTTTTTCTAGAATGTTTCAGTAATTAAGAATTTAAGACCTGCCTCATCAGGACAGACCAATGGTCAATCCATTCTACTGTTTCTGGTGGTACCAGTGGCCAGTACCAAATGCTTCAGCACAAGGTGTACAAAACTCAAAATGAGCCTAGGATTACCACAAGCAAATCATCTCTGGAGCCAGGTGTCCACATGGATCAGAAAAAATCCTAAAGAATCAGCTGAGTTGTAGTCATTAGTGGTTCAAAGACTGGCACTGAGTTAAAAAGTTCAAATAAGAAGAATTACAGGCGTGTCAAAGAGCTGCGGTTCCATTAACTACTTAAAGAGGTGAAGGAGGGGGTAAATGTCAACTCTGTTATGAAGATCCATAAAAGCAGAGCAAAGAGCTACGCAGAAAAAAAAGAAGAATCTTAGATTTCCAATTGATGGGGTTTTATTTGGATTTTTAGGAGTTAAATGCAAATATGTCTTACATGATGTCTGATCCAAGATGCATCTGGGACTCTTTATTCTTTTCTATGAAGGCCACCTACTTACATTCACTGCAGCCCTGACTACTACCGATTCTCTCTGCATCAGTGGGTGCCCATACAGAATTAATAACTTGACAACTGATAACTGCCTCCATCATTTCCCCAGGTGCCAAAAGCCCCAGCCACCAGATTCTCCAGCTTTTTTCCCTACAAGGTATACAATGCAGCTAGGTACTGTCAGGACAAACATCTATGGCATATCAAATGTTGAAAATGTGAAGACAGCAATGATAAATTGAATTCAATATCAAAATCAACACCTGGGCCACTGGCTAATTGTACTAATTTTTGATATTTGTTTTTAAAATGTAAATGCCTCAGAATTTCAGTTCAGCTTGCTATGAAGTATAGAGAATAGTGCACACACTGAAGTATCTAATGGAAATGACAAGTTTTTAACGATGACCAGCATACATACACGTGTGTGTATTTAAAAGATGGGTCTATCATGCATACTGAAACTTCTCAGGCTTAGCTATTACCCAGCTGAGAGTGAGAATGTGGGTATTTTATTCAAATCAAGAACTTTGAACCCAAGTCCCTGTGTAGAATTTAATTTGACCAAGGATTGGTCAAAGACTATAGATACTGTATTTGACATGCTCTCTCAAAACGCAGTCTGATTCTGCCTTGATGCTGATGGATAATTGATGAATATTTTGGATTTACTTTCCATTTTGCAGCCAAAACTCTTCAAGCATTGTAGAAAAATAATCTAAAAATTGATATATATATGGCAGTCTAATGTTATAGATTAATAAATGGTACCATATGCACGAAAAGCCTAAACTAGGTTTTCAGCAAGAAGATATTTTATTAACAGAATTAAGTTCTGCTCTGAATTCCTTTAATATGACAAATGAACTTCTCTTTTACAGCAAAGACCCTAAATCATTCTGTGTTACCTTAATCCTTCCATGAACAGCTGTGCTCTTGCAGAGATTTCTTCCGTGCCCAGCAGCAGGAGCACTCAGCTAGCTGAAAAGAAGAGATAAGTTATACAAAAGTACTGAGTCACCTTTGAACTGAGTAAAAATGTCCCTATATAAAGAGTGAGGGATCATCACCTGAAATCGTTTGTTATATAAACCCCTCACTTCCCATAGTTTTTATCTGATAACCTTCAGGGCCCAAGACATTTTGCAACAATACTTTTCAAGTAGTGATTCATTAACTATGCATTTCTTTGGGTTCTTTTAAGACAAAGCATTTATATTTTGCCGAAAGCATAGGAACATCAAACTATTTGTATCTCACTATCCTTCCCGTAACTTATAACCTAAGCTGAACACCCAGACACAAATGAAAACTGCAAAGTGTTTCTTTCCGCCCCTACCCCCAAACATGTGAACTTCATTAGAGCTATGTGAAATATATATGTGATTTCTTGTTTTCTGCAATTTTTCATGGCCAAATGATGCACAGGTTCACCAATTAGATAAAAATATTTTCAAAGTGAATTTTTTCCCCATTTGATGCAAACAAAAAGGCTTTTCATTTGCATCATTTTTTTATATTTTCTGCATCTTTCATGAAATCTAATTATTTCCCCTGATAAAAGCTGCTTCTTGTTTAGAGCAAAATAAGGAAAAAAAAAATCACAAAATGTCAATCAGTGGATCTTTACACCCCTCCCCTCTGCCCACAACACACATTTCAGGTGGGTGGTGGGCACTGAAATCAGATAATCTGCCAGCTTCACCTTTTACATGAAATGTGCCTTTGTTTTACACATTTCATCCCAGTGGAATGTTATTATTTATTAACTGTATTGCAATCGCATATAGGAGATTCAGGCATAAACCAGGACTCCATTGTGCTAGGCATTGTACAATTAAAACAAAAAAATGTCTGCTCTAAAGAGCTTACAATCTAGGTATAAGACAAGTGAAACAGGTGAATACATTACAGACAGACTGATGGGGAGCACAAAGAAACAATGAGATAATATTGGTCAGCATGACAGGCAATAGGCTCGTGCTTAGAGCCAAATATATACTCAATCTTTGAAAATCCTCATTTCCCCTGTTCGTAAAAGCTAGAAGAAGTTTTTTTTCTACCATGATCTGCATGGATCCTCTCAGGAGGTTTCAGAAGTCAAGAGCATCAGATCTACCACAGGAAAACTGTCCATACATTGCTCAGTGCTACCAAAAAATAGATGGGAAAAATCTGATACTGCTTCAGAACCACATAAGTTACCCAGCACAAAGAACAGAGACATATTCATGTTATTTAATATTTTGTGCACTTACTCTGAGCAAGTGACTTACAAGGAAAAATTAAAAAAAACTAAATACACATAGTTGGCCAAAAATGACTTATGTGGCTATATAATTACAGTCTACAACTATCAAGGAGAGGAATTGTCCAAGAGGGAAACTGAGCAAAAAGGAGACATACTACTTAGGAATTCGGTGTTACAAATAAATTAACCTTTGTTACTGCCTCTTTTATGGAAATGCTATGATCTAAAACACTGCATGGTATTAAGAGTTATTTTAGATGATGTGAAGTTGAATATACTTTGAGTAATTTTCCTAAGCTTTTGGGGTCCATAGAGTTAAAAATCAGATTTCATGTCCTGATACCAAAACAGATTGAAGCCTGAAAATCAGCAGAAGGGGAAAAAAAAGTATTGAGAAAAGTACATGCACATGAAACACTTTTTTGCCAGATAACCCTCACATAGATTAATTCATGTTTTTAAAAAGGAATTGTGTTGTTTCTTCGGTGAGAACAGACACAGCCAAAGTGAACATTTTGCCAAGGAAATCTTTATTGTTTCAAACTCTTCCTGTAATCATCTCAGATAAAACCATAGCAGGAATACAGAGGGTGTTAGAATGTATATAGAATAAAATAGAGGATAATAGAGATAGGAAAATAGAGAGAATAAAATATAGAATAGGAAAGACCAAGAGTGAATGCAGATACTTTGTACAGACCCATTAACTGTTCTCAATATTCCACAGTACTATCAAGCCAGTCAACTAGAAGCAGTAGTGTTCTAACCCAAACAAACAAGAATAAGAAAATTGTTGCAGTGTAAACATTGCTACACTACCATGGATTTAAAAACAAAAAAATCACATCCGCCAGAAATTCACACACATCCTTTATTGAAGGCTACTCTATGGGTGTGAGATAGAGCTAGACATAAAATAATTTCTTTTCCCTCACCAATGACGCTCATTGTAAACAATCCAAGTCTTAACCCAAATCAAGAAACAGAGAACGTCAAAGATCGGGAGAGCCATGGAATACAAATGGTTGGCCAGCTATTCAGCAAATAGCCTAGAAAAGTTAGAAAAGTTTATGTCTACACTAGCACTTTCGTCGGTATAACTTATGTTGCCAGGGTGCACCTCTCTGAATGACATAAGTTAAGGCAACAGAAGCGCCGTTGTGGACAGTGTTATGTCAGTGGGAGATGCTCCTCTGCTGACATAGCTACTGCCACTTGTTGGGGGTGGTTTAATTATATCGACGGGAGAGTTGTCTCCCATCAGCATAGTGCGGTACACAGGAGATCTTACAGCGGCACAGCTGCATCGGTACAGCTGTGCTACTGTAAAGTCTCTAGTGTAGACATAGCCTTATTTACAGATCAAAAGTACCTTCAGCTGACCCATTCTCCCCTGGTAACAGCATTTTCAAGTTAGGTGTTATGTTTCACAACCTTCTAGAAAATCTGTTTTAGAGAAAGCTAACTTTAATAGAAGCAATTAAGAAACAAAAAGTAACTAATTAATATCAATATTTGCAGACAATTTTCCTCACAAAAGTTGTCCATATACAACATGCTGGGAAAAGGACCTGGACAAACAAATTACTCCAGAGTAGTGGGGTTTGATCTGGAAGAAAGAACCAGCAATCTTACTTTGTAGTACTGTCGAGGGGTCTGCAGGCGTCCAAGGAGGGTCCTTACATCATCATCAGCATTGCGCAGCAGTGAGAGTCCAAAAAGGGGCCACTTACTTCAGCAGCTGTATTGCCCCATGGGCAAGAGTATATGGGGTTGCCCCTCATGGCTGCAGTGTTGCTGAACACCGAGAGACTTGGGGGGGGCACCTCTCCTGGTGGCTGGGTCGCCCAGTGTCGAGAGTCTTAGGGGGCTGCCTCCCTTGCCAGCAGTATCACCCAGCAGCAAGAGTCTATGGGGCCACTTCTTCTGGTGGCAGTATTGCCTGGTGGCAAGTGCAGAGAGGTTAGTGGAACTTGGACTGACCCCACTCCACCAGATTCCGACCTGGGGCCCCTTGAAACCAGTTACCCTGTTACAGGGCTCAAGTATCCATATCCCCCCAGCATGTCTCCTGGGTTGCTTCTTGCCCTTTGTTCCAGCTCTGGTATCTCCTTGGCTGGTACTGGCTTGTCATCCCCTTTGGTCCTCATGATCAACTGGTTTCCCATGGCATAGTCAGGGTGCTTGGTCTTGGCAGTCTGGAGCCCTGGTGGCTTCTAAGCAGGAGCCTGCAGTATTCAACCATTCCCCTCCTCAGCCAGCCCAGACTGAACTGAGCTGCTTCCTTTTATATGCTCCCTCCTATGGGAGCATGCCCAGCAGAGGTATGGGGGTGTGGCCTCTTGGACCTGAAGCAGTTGGTTAACCCCTGCATTGCCAGTATGGGGTTGGTACACCCCATCACAAGCACAATAAAACAAAATTTCTTTAAGGTATAGTTTCAATGGTACCTCACACCAGACAGGTTAAACATAATAGTGAAGAAAGAGGAGATTCATGCATATATGGTGGACATGTCCAGCCATAAAAGAGTACTGGAATGCAATTCATAATCCCATATTAAAAATTATTGAATATTTATTACCACATGATCCTTGGGTAATCCTCCTGAGCCTTTCTAGTGGAAATGATCATGCAAAAGGAAATGAAGAATTAATCTCTTATCTGCTAGTAGCCACTAGGTGACTGGTAGCCTCCCGCTGAAAAACGGAAAACAGTCCTACTGTAAAGAAATGGTTCAAAAATATGGGAGGTGGTTGTGTGAACTCTGTACCTCAAAGTAGCATCCTGGAACCCCCATATTTACTACTTTCATATAATTATGATATGTTTTGTACAAAGTATACCTTATGAGATATCATTTTAAAAGTCTGGATTTGTTGAACATTAATATACTGTTGGATTGTATGTGCTATCACTGTATGTGAAGTTATGAAGTATTGCTATATGTGTTACTGAAATATGTTGTGAGGTTGAGAATGCTCATTGACAGCCTTTCAGTTGCAACAAAGGAGGGCACAGCATCACCAGATTATCATTATCCCTCACCCTGGAAAAACCCTTTCTAAGAAAAAAAACTGAAAGAGAGCTCAGAAGCCAGCTTTGCACTATCAGGACAGCTCTGTCCTCCATTTGTAATGCTGCCTGAGACAAAGCCTGAATCACAGCTTGCTTCCTCCTCTCCAGTACTCTGGTATTTTGTATCATGGTGCCAGAACCCCAGACACAGGCTGTGCTTTGTACTGTAATCTACTTTAGGTTCCATTCAATGGTCGACTGTTCAGACAATCTCCGGAAAAAGCTCCAAAGTCTCTTACAGACTCAGCAAAATTATTCTTTAAAGCACTTCAAGAGGCTTGAGAAACAATTTATGGAATAATTTTATTGAATACATTTCTCATCTTTTCCTACCTACTTATATATTTGAGGTAATTATACATTCCACTTTTACCAAAGTATCAGAACCCTTCATAATCTTTAATGCATTTATCTTCACAACATCCCTATACAGTGGCTGGGTTAAAGAATTTTGAGGTCCTGTGCACTATAGAAATTGCCTCCATCCACACACCCAGATTCAAATTTGGCCCAGTGCCCTCCCCCACATCATGACATCGGGGCAGCCAGGCCAAACTTGAGCGGTGTTGCAACCCAGTGTGCCAGGTTGCCATTCTGCCCACCAAAATCTGGTAGTTGGGGCCCCCAATCAGATAGGGACTCTGTGCAAGTAGACCCAAGGCACATTGGTGAATCTGGGACTTTCTCTGTGCGGTAGGGAAAAGATAGTGATCTTTTCCATAACTAGTGTTCTTTGAGATGTGTTGCTCATGTCCATTCCACAATAGTTGTGCGTGCTTGCCACGTGCACCAGTGCTGGAAGTTTTTCCCCTAGCAGTACCCATAGGGGAGTGCCCGTAGCGACCCCTGGAGTGGCGCCATAATGGGGCGGTAAAAGAGGCGCTGCACGCTCCCCCCACCCTCAGTTCCTTCTTGCCAAACAACTCCGACAGAGGGGAAGGAGGGCAGGATGTGGAATGGACATGAGCAACACTTCTCGAAGAACACCAGTTACAGAAAAGGTAACTGTCTTTTGTTCTTCGAGTGATTGCTCATGTGCATTCCATAATAAGTGATTCCAAACTATATCTGTTGGAGGTGGGTAGGAGTTCACAGACACTCGGAACAGAGTACAGCCCTGCCGAACCTGGTGTCCTCCCTAGTTTGGGAGATGATTGCATAATGCAAGGCGAACGTGTGAACTGAAGACCATGTGGCAGCCCTACAAATGTCTTGGATGGGGCCATGGGCCAGAAATGCAGGTGATGAGGCTTGCGCCCTAGTCGAGTGCGTCCTCACAATCGACGGTGGGGGGACTCCCGCCAGGTCGTAACAGATACGAATACACGAGGTAATCCAGTTGGAGAGCCTCTAAGTGGAGATGGGCCGGCCTCTCATGCGAGGACTTCCTGAACGGTTTTGTACATTCCAGGTAAAAAGCCAGAGCCCATCTCACATCCAGCATGTGAGACAGCACTCTGCACTGGATGCGTGGGGTTTGGGACAGAGCACCAGCAGGAAAATGTCCTGACCCATATGGTAGGTGGAGATCACCTTGGGGAGGAACAAAGGATGTGGTCGGAGCTGGACCTTATGGAACATCATGTACTGGGGTTCAGAGGTCAGGGCCCGGAGCTCTGAGACCCGTCTAGCAGATGTGATCACCACCAGGAAGGCTACCTTCCATCAGAGGTGCGACCAGGAGCATGTAGCTAGTGGTTCAAATGAGGGACCCATCAACCTGGTCAGCACCAAGTTCAGGTCCCACTGCGGGACTGGGGGCCTAACATATGGGAAGAGACGATCCAAACCCTTAAGGAAGTGGCCAGTCATGGCATGGGAGAACACTGTGTGGCCCTGCACCAGTGGGCGGAAGGCCGATATGGCTGCCAAGTGCACCTTGACGAATGAGGGTGTTAGGCCTTGGGCTCTCAGGTGAAGGAGGTAGTCTAAAATATGCTGAATCGGAGCAGCCACAGGCAAAATGCCCCGATCAGCTGCCCACCAGGAAAACTGAGACCACTTCGCTAGGTAGGCCCAACGTGTGGAGGGCCCTCTGTTTTCCAGAAGGATGTGCTGAACCTCTTCCAAGCAAGTCCTCTCCTCCCGGCCTGAACATTGAGCAGCCACGCTGTGAGGTGGAGTGCTTCTAGACTGGGGTGGAGGAGGCAGCCTTGGTCCTGGGATAGCAGGTCCAGGCCGTGGCTGGGTGACTGCCAGGCTCGGGAGAGTCCCATACCAATGTTACCTGGGCCATCCCGGGGCAATCAGGAGGACCCGGGTCCTGTCCGTTTTTATCTTTTCTAAGACCTTGCCAATCAGTGGGATTGGGGGAAAGGCATAGAAAAGCTGGCCCGACCAGGAGAGAAGGAAGGCATCGGAGATGATGCCCACACCCAACCCCCCCGGAGCAGAAACGGAGACACCAGTGGCTCTGCCGTGTCACGAACAGGTCCACCTGAGGAGTGCCCCACATTTGGAAATTCCTGTGCACCACCTCTGGGTGTAGCAACCACTTGTGCTGAGAGGAGAAGTCTTGGCTTAGGCGATCCATCCGAGAATTCTGGGCGCCCGGTAAATGGTGGGCTTCCAGGCAAATATCGTGGGCTATGCAGAAGTCCCACAGCCTGAGGGCTTCCTGGCAGAAGGCTGAGGAATGGGCCACACCTTGCCTGTTGATGTAGAACACTGAGGCCATGTTGTCCATGAGAAACCTGACCACTCTACCCTCCAGGTGTGAGTGGAAGGCCACGCATGCCAGACGGACCGCCCTGAGCTCCTTGACGTTTATATGCAAGGCAAGGTCCTGCGTGGACCACAGACCTTGGGTCTGAACGTTCCCCACAGGGGTTCCCCCTCCCAGGTCTGATGCATTGGATACCAGTTCCACGGACAGTGGTCGACCCCTCAACAGGACCCCTTGGAGCATGTTCCCCAGGGAGGATCACCATTGCAGAGAGGCAATCACTGGTTCGGGCACAATGAGGACTTTGTCCATCCTGTCTCTGGATTGGGAGAATACCGAGGCCAACCAGAGCTGGAGGGGTGGCATCCTGAGTCTGGCGTGGTGAACCACATACGTGCACGCCGACATATGACCCAGGAGCTAGAGGCATGCTCTGGCTGCGGTCACGGGGAACTTTGGGACTGTGCTGATGAGCTCCCTTAGGGCTTCGAACCTGTCCAGTGGGAGGGAGACCCTGGCAGACAGTGTCCACAATTGCCCCAATGAAGTCTATGTGCTGCACCAGGACTAATGTGGACTTGGTGTCGTTTACCAACAGGCCCAGAGTGGCGCATGTGGACAGGAGGAGTGCCATGTGATCCCACACCTGTGACCGGGAGCTGCCCTTGACCAGCCAGTCGTCGAGATAGGGAAAGACCTGGACCCCCCCGACATCTGAGGTAGGCCGCTACCACAGACATACACTTTGTGAATACCCTGGTAGCAGTGGACAAGCCAAATTGGAGGACAGTAAATTGGTAGTGCTCATGCCTAACTGTGAAACGGAGGAAACGCCTGTGTTCCTCGAATATATGAATATGGAAGTACGCGTCCTGCAGATCGAGGGTGGCGTACCAGTCCCCGGGATCCAGGGAGGGGATGATGGAAGCCAGAGAGACCATCTGAAACTTGAGCTTTAGCATGTAGGCCTCGCAGGTCCAGGATGGGCCTAAGCCCCCCTTTGGCCTTCGGGATAAGGAAGTAGCGGGAGTAAAACACCTTGTGTCTGAACTCCGCTGGTACCACCTCCACTGCTTCTAGGCCAAGGAGCCGCCTCACCTCCTGCTCAAGCAGGTCTCGTGAGAGGGGTCCCTGAGGAGGGAAGGGAATGGAGGGTGGGTGGGTGGGGTAGAGGTAAACTGGAGGGTGTAGCCCCGGGAGACACTGTTGAGGACCCATCGGTCCGAGGTCAGCCACGACCACTCCAGGAGAAAAGCACACAACCAGTTGTAGAAGGGAAGCTGTATTGCAGGTGGATCGCTGGTATGAACTGGTAAGTTGCCCTAAGGCGTCACGTCAAAACTGATGCTTTCCCGCCTGTTTATCCTTGGAGGGCCCAGGTTGGGGCGCAGACCAGGATTGTTGTTGCAGGTGTTTTTTTATAGTCCCTTGACTTTTTATAAGGGGGTTCGCATTTAGAGTGGGTTGGCCTGGGTGGAAACCTGCTGTGGTTTAAACTTGGTCCTGGCTGGGTCCGGGGCATAGAGGCCAAGGGTCTTTAGTGTTGTGCGGAAATCTTTCAGGCTGTGTAATTTTGTGTCCATCTGTTCCGCAAACAGGGCCTTGCCATCAAACGGGAGGTCCTGTAAGGAGTTCTGCGCCTCGCTGGACAACCCAGACAGCAGGAGCCACGATGCTCTCCTCATGGACACCGAAGAGGCTATAGACCTTGCAGCCGTATCTGCTGCATCCGAGGCTGCCTCTCCCTATGGTTGAGGGACTTGACCACAAGGGAGTTGGGGGCAGAGTGGGTATACAGGTATTCCGTTCTGCCCTCTTAGAGATGGGGGGCAAGGAAGCCAGGGTTTGCCACAAGGTGTTTGAAATCTTTGCCATCCCTTCATGGAGTAGGCGAGCCACCCAGCCCGCTGCCGAAGCTGAGAGGACATTGAAGAGGGAGTCCAAGGGTTCCTCCACCTCCTCAACTTGAAGGTTGAGGCTTGATGCCACCCTTTTCAACAGTTCCTGGTGGGCTTTAGAGTCCTCCTGCAGGACAGGCGGAGAAGGGGCCATGATCGCCTCATCCAGGGAGGATGAGGATGGGAGTGCAGTACTCTGCATCCCCACTGGTGCCACAGGTCCTATCACTTGGTCCCCCTCCGGGCGCGGAACTGGGGATGAACACTTCACCGACTCCTTCCTGGGAGGTTGAGAAAGGGATGCCGATGGTCTCTCCGAGGCGCCGGCCACTGAGTGAGCCACCACTGGGGGCTGCGTCGGGGGCCATGGGCCCATTGGTACACATGGTGCCGGCAAAGGAGCCCGGTGTCACTGCACTTACTGTGGCACCAGCAGAGTAGGCTGTTCAGCCTGACTAGCCTGGCCCATTGACTGATGACAGCGAAGGGAGGCCAGGCTGGCATATAATCTGCCGCTATCCCGGGACGAGCGGTAGCATCGGGAACAGTAACAATTACGAGACTGTGACCCTGGTGTGGAGGAGCAGGAGTACCGCTGGTAGCAGCTGGTCCATGACTGGCTGCGACGGGCAGATCCACGATGGCGAGGTGCCAGCGATCAATGCCTGGGGCTGCGGGAGCAGTGCCGCGGTGGGGACCTCGAGTGAGACGAAGAACGGGAATGGTGTCAATGCCCATACTGCGAAGGGCTACAGTAGCCTCTCAGAGACAAGGACCTCCACTGCCATCTGTCCCGGTCTCGACAGGGCACGCTCTCCTTGCGAGGTCTACGGTCCATAGAGGCAGAGCAGTGCCTGGAACCCCTGCCAGTCAGTACCCAGCCAGGTCGGGGTCGACAGGGGGTGAGGGTCGACAGGGACCGGAGCGGACTGTGCACAGGGTGGTCGCTGAGCGGGGAACGGTGTTGGGAACCGTCCCTAGACCATGAACGGTACTGTCCAGGTGGTGACTGTGGGGATCCAAGCAGTGTCTTGTCTCTGGACCGGGGAGCCAATGGCAGTGGTGCCCCCAGTACCAGCAGAGACAATGTCTCAGGCTGCTTTCAGGGCCTCCGGCGTGGAGGGCACCCAAACGTCCGGGGAGGTTGGCTCAGAGTGGGCCAGGCTACTCTGCTCAACTTGAGTCAGAGGCCGGGAGGTTGATGGGGACCGAGAGCTGCCCAACGTGGGTTTAGTCTCTCTCCCGGTCTTGCTCTGGTGCCTCAGCGGAGAAGACCTTTTTTTGCCTTTTTAGAGTGTCCCATGGACAGAGAATGGTGCCTGCTGGTGGAGGGCACCGAAGGGTCGCTGTGCACTGATGCCATGGTGCTCGGTGCCAACTCGGAGCGGCACAGCGGTGTTGGGGTCAGGGCCGACTCCATCAAAATGGCTCGGAGCTGAATGTCCCGGTCCTTCTTGGTGCGAAGTTTGAAGGATCTGCAAATCTTGCAGTGATTGCTGAGATGGGTTTCCCCCAGACAGCGTAAACAGTACACGTATGGGTCACTCCTGGGCACTGGCTGCTTGCAAGCGTTGAATGACAAAGTCCAGGACATGGGGCATGCCCTGACCTGGGCACACTAAACTAACTCTAACTAAACTACTTTTCAACTACAGGTACTACTAACTATGAACTAACCAAGTCCAAGAGGGAAGCTACAGCAAAGCTGGAGCAGAGCAGTTCCGACGCACCTTCCCTGGCAGCAAGAAGGAACTGAGGGTGGGGGGAAGCACACAGCGCCCCTTATAACGCGCCATAGTGGCGCCACTCCAGGGTACTGCTAGGGGAAAAACTTCCGGCAACGGTGGCGAGCACGCACACCTATTGTGGAATGCATATGAGCAATCATTCGAAGAAGAAATACTATTATTGCCATTTTATAGACTGGGAACGGAGGCACACAGATTAAAGTAACACTTTCAAAATCTGTAGATTCCAGCGAGATAAACAAAGGAGCTGGTTGGGAATTTTTCAACTAAACATTTTTACATCAAAAAATTACAATTAAGGAAAATGGAAACTTTTCACAGAAAAGCATCTTTTCAATGAAAATTTCATTGGGAAGATTTTACAGGTCCAGTTTCAAATCAATATCCTTATTTGGAGCAGGAACTTGAACCTGGGTCTCCAGCATAATGGGTGAACACCCCAACAACTGGGCTTTTAGCTATACCGGGGTGGGTGGAGGGGTCTGTCTGTCTCTCTCTTGTTTTTCATTAACATTTTGAATGAGAAATGAAAACAAATGTTGCAACCTCAACATTGTTCACAAAATGTAATTACTGTTGTCCAACAAGCCCTAATTAACAGGAAGCCATGGTCTTCCATGTAAAGTACTGTGCTTCTGACTCCTATCATCTATCCCCATCTTCCTTAGCAGACAACTGCAATCTGAAATGGGGCTGGAGAAAGAGAAAAACAAATTGAAATAGCAAAAAGAAGCCAAGTTCATTCATAAATGAAAAACTGGAAATATTCTGAGAAGTCAGGAGCAAAAAGCTGAGACGTCTCCAGGGCTGCTTAAAACTACTTGACTGATGCTTGTGTGCAGCTAATAAGGGAACCAAACAAAAGTTATCAAATCACATCCTGTTATATAAATGCCCTTTTGAAGTACACTGTGTTCTTTCAAGTTGTGTCACATCACGAGCTGGTCAAATGCTTCATTTAACATTCACTGCTAATTTAATTTATTTTATTTTATTTTTTTTTACTGGTGAATTATTTGTGAACTGATCCTCATTTTTGTGAATGTATTTGTTATTTGTAACTAGGTGGTGGTTAGTTTTGAATTAACCATTTCGGAAGCTGTTTAATTTGGCCATTGATGTTGTTTGGTTGGTCACATAAGCTGCATGATATTACTTCTCCTACATGATTATGTGTCAATTTTCTTTTCAGCAGGAGAATAAGGATTACCAAATGGCAGTACTCTTGGTCATTTATAAATATACATACACTTCTCCAGAAAATAGAGGTAAGAAAAACAGAAATCTCCCACACCTTTGGAAGAACAAAATCTGTTCACACAAATGTTGGAGACTTATACTTAACAATGGGTATGAATATGGGTAAGCCAAACAATGGTTTACAGTTTGAATGCATGTTCCTGAACCCTGATTTGCAACATTCAAACAGCTAGAGTCAAATCTTCAAGTCTCATGCCTTGAGTAAAACTTGTCATTCACCACTAGGGGACCCCCTTTTCTTTTAAATGAGAAAAACAACTCAATGAGAAACAAAAGTGTATTCCTTTGCACATAAAAATATGTGAATGTGGTCAGTGTTTAGAGACTTGTGGGCAGTCGCAAATGTTCAGAGCTTTGTTTAAGATGAAAAGAGATTTCTGAAGCAGTTTCTGGTTCAATTAACCAACCCATGTAATTAAATGTTTTAATGTACTGAAAATCTCACTCTCTAAAACATGCCTTCTGTTTTATAGGATTGAACTGGACATAAAAGTGTTACACACCAAGAGAAGAATTTCAGCCTATTACTGCTACAACCTCAGAAAATGCTCAGCTCCTCTCCCCACAAAAAAACAAACATTACCCTCCCACATCACTGAAACTCCTTGACATCTTAGGACCAAATTCTGATCTCATTCAACTTCAATAGGTTTGTGGAGGTGTAACAAAGCACTGAATTTAAGCCTTTACTATATAGGTAGGATCAGGGGTGGGAGGGAAGGGGGGTTTCTATGCAGTTCACTGAAGCGGTCATGCAAAAAAAAAAAAAAAAAAAAAAAAGGTGGCGGGGCGGGGGGTTAGGGGAAAAGAAATTGTAGACCCTGTACCTGAAGGGTGATCAGTGAGGGCAGATTCATATGCCTGTACTGAGTCCCATTAAGCTCAGTGCTCCATAGGGTATGATGTCTACCCACACTAAAGCAATTGCAGGATTGTGAGCTTGCAGAATTAAATACACCAGTAAGAAATGTGTGAGGTAAAACTTGGCCCTAAAATAAAGAAACCATTGAACATTTTAGTGAGGTGCTATTTCTCTCTCTCTCAAAGACTATTTGCCTGAAGGATTTGGTCATTGCAGTAATATGTTATGAGTCCACTGTCAATAAAAGTTACCTCTTAGGTCGTGATAAATTACAGAAGTTGGACACTGATCTCAATAGGGAGTTTGGCCAGAAGAGGGACTGTACTACCTGACCCTTCTTTGAGACAGTATCTACCATACTGATTTAAAAGATCATGAAATGTCTAATTTTTATATGGTAGGGATAAGAGCCTTTTAGACCAAAGTACTCAGTTGAGAAAGCAAGTCTAGTATTTGATATTTTCCTGGGATTAACAGATTTACCATGCCTGTTTCTCTTGTATTCTCATACTAGTGGGTGGTGCAGCAAACACTACATTTCCATTTTATATCTCTTAGGAACATCAGTTTATATAAGTGTCCTTTAAAGAGGTTTATCCCTTTATTAGTCTAATATTTAAAATACTTAACGTCAAGCATAATTTTTTGGCTCTAAAATTTAGAATGTGCTTGTTAGATACACTTGTAAAAAGAAGATGGTTCATGAAGTCACAATTTCACCTGACAGCCCCACAGTTCATAAAAGAGATTATAAATTAACATTCAGAGCCTATTACAGTATTCAAATATCTTACCTTTCTTCTTTATGCTTCTACAATCAGCAGATTTTCAATTAAAAAACAAACAATGTTAGACCTTGTAAATATTGGTCACTTAGATACTGAATTACTGGTTTGATTTAAACATACAATAGATGCAATTCCTTAGTGATGTATTCTCAGTTGAATAGCCCACTGCATACAAAAAATGCTTATATGGATGAACATTCTATGAAAATCATCTTTCTTCTAAAGTGTAAGAGGGAGGAAACTACAGTAGAACAATATGACCCAAACATAACTCCCTTTAAGCAGTGGCATTCGGACAATTTGTATAGTGGGGGTGCTGAAAGCCACTGAACTAAACTGTAAGCCCTGTATATGATGGAAACCACTTCAAACCCGGGGGTGCTGCAGCACCCCTATTTCCAGCACCCCTGCCTATGAGAGCAAAGAACAGAACTACAGGTAAGAACACACAATTCTACTCCTCCTATGGAGACAGCATATTGTTGGGCTATTTATTTTTAACGTTATCAGTTTTCTGCAATGACATATATCAAAGGGCTTAGACTATGACTAGGACCACAACTCTGTAATGATCTTGGGATTCATTAAATAACAAACCAGTGAATGAGAAAGAAATAAAACTTTAATACAACATGGTTATAGCTGCCTGTTGTGTCCTGCATTGTGTCTGTGAAGCCAAGGCGGTGTGAAGAGGCTGTTTGCTGAGTTTGCCTAGTCAGACACAGGGGCTATTAGAAGAGCTCAATGTGGAGCTATGTGGTTGTGGAGGCCTTGAAAACAGCAGTTTAATAGTGAGCCACAGTAATGAAGTGTGGTCTACTGTGCTCTAGCTGGCCCTGCACTTTGGGGGCAGGTTAGGAATTGTGTGGTGCTTGCTGTACATTTAGGATTATTACACTGTGTTTGTCACTGATCCTTAGTTCTGCCGTCCTGTAGGATAAAAAGTAGTGAGTACTTCGTGTAGCAGTAGGATCTCTGCAGCATATGTTGTGAAGTAATAAAAATAACGTAATTTCCCCAAAATAGAATTTTATTGTGTTCCAAAACCAGTACAAAAAAACAATGTGCAATTAGAAAACAAATACAATAAAAACAACTTCTGAAATAAATTAATGGAACAGAACTTTACAAGGGAAAAGAACATTCCTGTCCATTTCAGTTCATTTTGGCTACACATACATCAATCATGGCTCTCCTAGGTCAGTGTATGTGAAGCTAGGGTTGTCCTTACGGTCCCCTGGCTTGGAATGGTAGGGGTAGGGATGTGCCTTTGATGCCACATAGGACGTTGAGAGGTGAGGTGTGGTGCTAAAATGGAGTTCTCCATTGACTGCAAAGGGAGGCGAGCCTGTGCTTGTTGAACCTGTAGCTCCACAAGAGCCTTCAGCATTTGTGTTTGTGCTGGAGAAGCCCCATTATGTTCTGGTTCATGCCCCTTTCCTCTTCCTGAGGGGACTCCTGGGCCTCTCTCCTGTCCACTCTTTCCTCCTCCATACTATCTTCAGTATTCACCCTCCAGGTCCTCTGTTCATGGTCTGTTGCAGCACTGACTTGCAGTATCTCACTGAACATATTCTTCTGAATCCTTCTTTCTCCTCCTCCCTCCAGGCCGCAGAGGCAGCAGCTACAGATAAAACACAGAAATGGACCGTTGTATTTATAGTCACAATGGAACGTGAAAAAGATTTCAGAGCTCTCTTCTCTTACTCCCCTAAAAGTTTTAAACATGACAGCTTTGGAGCCACCTCTGCATAGCACTGGTCTCCAGTCCCAACCCTGGTGACTATGGCCCATAGGGGGTGGAGCGGGGGGGAATGAGGAGGGAGTTGTTTGGTTGCATAAAACAAAATTTCAGCTCCTATTTCCATGGGTATGAATACAGGGCAATGGCACTGAATACTGGTACTATTTTCCATAGGAATTGGTGACTTTTAGCTGATATTTCACTCCTGAGGATAACAAAGGTACAGAGAGCACAGCTGCTGCTGGCGTCCTGAAGGCAACCTGGCCTATATGTAGCTAGCCTGTGTATTGCAATGGGTGGCTGCTGAAGTCATGGACTGTGTGGGAAAGTGTCCTAGCACAGAGGAAGAAATAAGGCAGCCATCCTAGAAACCATCAGGATTGCAGAGAACCTCCATGAAAATTTCATTGAGATCTCTCAGGAGGATTCAAAGGACATCCCTGTGGACATAAACAAACTGCTCCCAATGTACCTTCCCCCACTCCACCTAATTCTACAGGGGAATGGAAAGCAGATAACACTTTGTTTTTTAAATCACTACTACTTTTAGTACAACAATGACAAGTTGATAATGGTGTCCTGCTAAGCTGGGGTTGGGTGCCATTTAAATTTTGTAATGGGAAATGCATTCACACACTTTAATTAATTAGCCTCTTAGAGTTGGTAGGGCAACTCCAACCTTTTCATGTTCTCTATCTCCCTACTATATGTTCCATTCTATGCATCCGATGAAGTGGGCTGTAGCTCACAAAAGCTTATGCTCAAATAAATTTGTTAGTCTCTAAGGTGCCACAAGTACTCCTCGTTCTTTTTTGTGGATACAGACTAAGACGGCTGCTGCTCTGAAACACTTACTTGAGTTTCCTTTCCTGAAATTGGGCTCAGCTGGCAGGTCTGGCTAAACTGTAATGGAGTCCCAAAAAACAAGTCCTGGCTTGAGGCATAGCTGGACCTCACTGTAACATGCCCCTCCCCCTCTTTCTGTTAATAGCAGGGGTCTCAGGCTTCTCGGAGGTATCTATGGTCTTCCATAGGATGCTGGTGGGGTCATTGTAAAAGCAGCAGATCTGTGGTTTGGCAGCAGATCTACTCTTGGCTTCCCAAGCCTTGTGGTATGCCTGCTGCAGATGCTTCACTTTCACATGGCCCTGCTTCTGAACGCTGCCGTACCCTTTCACTTGCCTCCCCTGTGCAATCTTTTTGTAGATGTCCATGTTTCTATGACTGCTCTGTAGCTGTGCTTGCACAGCCTCTTCGCCCCACAAGACCAGGAGAGCCAATATCCCCTGTCTACTGCAGACAGACGCGTGTAACTGGCATGGTTGGTTGGGCAATTCCACACAACAAGGAAGAGCTGCTAGGTGTGCTCACCAAGCTGGGCAATCAGGAAAAGGCATTTCAAAAATACGCAGGTTTTTTAAAAGTGTTTGGGGGGGGGGGTAGCTTCAGGTGTCTCTGACCCCTAAGCAGTGCAGTTCATAATTCATGAGCAGAGCAGTCAGTGTCAGGCATTGTGGGACAGCTGCTGAAGGACTGTTAGGGTCAATATAGATCATGCAAAGTCTACACTCACAGTGCACTGACCTCAGACTGTTGACCATGGCTTAACGCTGTTTGCAGGTGGTGTTACTGTGTCACCATAACAGACCACTTACATTGGCTGGAGACAAATTTGAGCATAGATATGTGCACAACTGGTTGACACAAAAGTGATTTAGGTCAACCTACTTTCTATGGTTGACCAGGCCTTAGTTACAAACCTCAGAGGGGGTACTAGTATATTTGAGTTTATCACTTCTATTGTAAACAGCCAATGTGAATCCAGTCAAGATTTACAGTGAATGAACTGTGTTATCTGAGGGCTGTTCAGTGGTCCATGTGAAATGAATTCACTGGTCTCAGTTCAGAGCTGATGACTGTCTACATTACAGAAACTGCCACGCAAACTGTCACCCTTATAGGGAATGGCCAAGGATTGAATGGGCACTGGGGAAGTGTATTCTTGCCATCCAAGCTGTACCTGTTCTCAGATCAAATGGAAGACCTCATGCCCCAGGGATGATAATTTAGAACCATTCGTGAGTATTAAAAAAATCCAGGCGCAGTTTTTCTTTAAAACAAACAAATCTATCCCATCCTGTATAGTTAAGGAATTTAGGAAAAGTTATCAAACTTATTCTAGCCTATTTACAGGCCCAGGACGAGTCACTCATATGATCAGTATCTTTCAAAGAGCATGTCTAGACTGCAAAGTATGATTTGATTGTAATATGATGCAGAAATTACTGGGTGAGATTCTGTGGCCTGTGTTATGCAGGAGGTAAGAATAAATGATCATAATAGTCCCTTCTGGCTTTTAAAAATATATGAATATATGAGCAGTCTATGGAAATCAAACTGTCTTCACCATCAACCAACATATCTCTCTGTTTTGCCCTTGAAGCAGCAAATGCATTTGACTTTTTGTGTTGTAAAATGTACAGAGGTTAATGTGACATATCGAAAGAGGACATGCAATATCCGTGTTTCTTTAAGGAAGCATTTTGAATCACACATATGGCATCATGTCCTAGTTTGTATTTCATCTCACATTATTCCAGAATTTAACCCCTCTAATGGGTCCTGATTCAGCAAAGCACTTAACCACATGAATAATCCCATTGTTAGTTAAAGCAAAGAAGTTAAGTGCCATGCTGATTCTAGGCTATAAACAGGAGTGTAAGAGAAAATTCAACACCATGGCCTAAGCCTCTGCTCCCATTGACGTCAATTGAAGTTTTGTCATTGACGTTGATGGGAGTAGGATCCAGTCCTTGATGTCACATAGCACAGATCTCCAACTTTAGCACCACTTGGTTCAATGGACACTGGAACCAATTAGTTGGTTCCACATATAGAATAGATTGGAGAAGTATAATAAAATTGCCTAAGCTCTCCATTTTCTCTGGTTGTGATGCTGGTCACAATGGAGCAGTCTCTGAAGAGAACTGTCAGATTCATTTTGTTTAGGTGTTGTGTCTGATAATCAGTTTGATCAAATGAGAAAAATCCATATAAAAAGCCATGGCATCGTCATTGTATAGAAGATGGTGTTGCAAATACAAAGACAGAACAGGAATTGGGTATCAAAATGAAGCATACTATTAGGTCTGAATATCTAGCTTTCAAAATCGTTCAAATAATTGCCAGTCTTATTCATCTGAAATTGACTAGATGACAGCGTTCTTTTGACTGATACCATTTATCAAAAAGCCAGCTTCTTTGCAAATAGCAGAATTCAGTATTTGTGAACTGCCAGTTTTCTATTAAAAAGAAAATGATTAAAGAGTTTCAAAATCTACCCTACTAATCCACAACATAGGGGAAGCACTATGAGAACAAAGATCCTGCAATACTTTTATCCTCACCATCACCTGTGACCACAGTTCAACTAGTCATACATTTTCTCTTCAAAGCTAATGAGTGGTGACCATAATGAGTTAAATTCAGTCTCCATAATTTAGCATGTCAGATGTTCAGCCATCTCCACACCCCAGTCTATGTGCTCCTTTCTTTTCACAATAGCTACCCACTATCTAGTAGTTTGCTAAAAATAGATATGGAAATTGTCTCTGGAATTTCTCACCACGTACCTCATCATTCTAATAAAAAATGTATTGATTCAACATCAAAACAGCAGTAACGGTGCACACGTTGGGTAACACCCCCCTTTTGGAGTCAATGGCACAGCATCCATCCCATTATATCTTTAACCCTGGCACTGTGTCTTATGCCAGTTTTGGAAAGGAATAAGAGAGTGAGAAGTTCGGATTTCAATAGGACAACCCCTGTGAGGAAGAGTTTTCAGGATTTGGTCCGTGGCTGCTTTTTACTCCTTTCTAACAAGCTGCCACATAATACCCTATATAACATCTTTTTTTAAAAAAGATCTTTAAAGCCTATTTTTGTCCTTCTCCCTTGTTATCACCTCATTGTTTTAACACGTATAATGATAAAAGTGGTAATGAGTAAATGACATCTATTCATGGAATGTGTGAAAGTGGGTCTGAAATTCCAGCATTTTGCATCAGGAAAATGTGTCAAGCAAGGTCAGCTGTATTGACTACTTCAATTCATCTCTTATTAAAACACAAGCTGAATTTCTTATACATCTGGGTACAATGCCCTCTCGCTTTCTCACCTTTTAAGCAGGCCATTTTTAGATGGTGGTGGATAGCCAAATTAAGGAAAAACTTTCAGACTTTTATTGTTTCCCATTAAAATGCTAATTCTGCTTGTTTCCTGTTGTTCAATTCTAACACAGAGTATTCATTCTCTGAGGGCTAGTCTGTACTTAAAGCGCTACAGCGGCACAGCTGTGTTGGTGTAGCATTTTAGTGTAGACACTACCTACGATGATGGGAGGGATTCTTCTGTCAGCATAGGCAATCCATCTCCCCAGGAGGCAGCAGCTAGGTCCATGAATTCTTCCATTGACCTAGTGCTGTCTACATGGGGAATAAGATCAGCTTAACTGTGTCAGTCAGGGGTATGGATTTTCACATTCCTGACCGATGTGGTTAAACTGACCTAGTTTTCTGGTGTAGACCAGGCCTGAAAATGAACTTGCTTTGTGTGTCTCTCCATTCTCACACACACAGTGTCCAGAGGAAGTCAAAAAAGCAAACAGGATGTTAGGAATCATTAAAAAAGGGATAGAGAATAAGACTGAGAATATCTTTATTGCCCTTATATAAATCCATGATACACCCCCATCTTGAATACTGCGTACAGATGTGGTCTCCTCATCTCAAAAAAGATATACTGGTGCTAGAAAAGGTTCAGAGAAGGGCAACTAAAATGATTAGGGATTTGGAATGGGTCCCATATGAAGAGAGATTAAAGGGACTAGGACTCTTCAGCTTGGAAGAGAGACGACTAAGGGGGGATATGATCGAGGTATATAAAATCTTGAGTGGTGTGGAGAAAGTGAATAAGGAAAAGTTATTTACTTATTCCCATAATATAACTAGGGGCCACCAAATGCAATTAATGGGCAGCAGGTTTAAAACAAATAAAAGGAAGTTCTTCTTCACACCGTGCACAACCTGTGGAACTCCTTGCCTGAGGAGGTTGTGAAGGCTAGGACTATAACAGGGTTTAAAAGAGAACTAGATAAATTCATGGAGGTTAAGTCCATTAGTGGCTATTAGCCAGGATGGGTAAGGAATGGTGTCCCTAGCCTCTGTTTGTCAGAGTGTGGAGATGGATGGCAGGAGAGAGATCACTTGATCATTACCTGTTAGGTTCACTCCCTCTGGGGCACCTGGCATTGGCCACTGTTGGTAGAGAGGATAATGGGCTGGATGGACCTTTGGTCTGACCTAATATGGCCATTCTTATGTTCCACTGTTAACAATGGGACAGAACAAGTGATAGGACCTAGTCTACCACAGCAGAGTCTTTAACAATGTGTAGAAATGAGGTTGCATGGAGCTTGTATCCACTGTGCTTTTTGATGCTCAATGGAATATGTCCTCTCCTTGGAAAGATAGCATTACCTTTTGTCTGTGTATTCATATTACAGATATTAATTTTTTGGGCAGGGAAGAAGAGAAAAAACCATCAGGGAGGATTTTCCCTAGTGGCTGCCATTTGCCTTACAATATGGGACTAGTGAGAATGAGTAAAAATGTACTAGATTATGGCTCAGGGCTTCTGTATCTTTGTTTCTCCAATTCTTCCCATCTGTTGTTGGATCTTCTCTTTATTTTAAGAGCAGGGGAGATAGAGCTGTGTAGTGGGCAGCGTGCTAGACTGGGAGCCAGGAGATCTGGGTTCTATCCTTTATGGCAGGTCTTACACGTAAAAAGCTACAGTGTACACTGTGCAAAGAGAACAGAGTCGCTGTATGCATCCGAAGAAGTGGGCTGTAGCCCACGAAAGCTTATGCTCTAATAAATTTGTTAGTCTCTAAGGTGCCACAAGTACTCCTGTTCTTTTTGCGGATACAGACTAACACGGCTGCTACTCTGAAACCTGTGCAAAGAGAAAAAGTGTCTGCCCCAGAGAGTTTACAATCCAAAAGTCATTAAAGAGTCTGTGGGATTTGGAGAAAGTCTACTTACTTTTTTTTTTTTTTTTGGTATTGCTTTTTACCTGTAGACCTCACAAAAGACATTGAGGAGGAAATGTTGGTTTGAACTTTGCAATGCCTTGGTAATATCTGAATTGTTATTTAAATGTGATTTGTGTGTGTGTGTAGTTTACAACTTTTTTTTTATGCAAGTGCATTTATCATGGAAACAAATACAGGGCCTGGAACTCTTGTCCCTTATGAAAAGTTGTTTTCACAAAGAATGTGGATTTGACTTTTCTGGTTCCCTTGTACAACTATCCAAAATAATTCCTTGGGTCACTGCTGCTGCAAGGTCACTTGTTTTTAGTCTTTCAGCTGGAATGATGTGTCAATGCTTTGACTATCTTTTCCCAGTGCTTCCTTTTTTCCCCATTTTTCACTCAATGTCCTCCAAGATTAATAGTCATCAAGGTATCATACTGTAACAGGGAACCCCTAGTGCCCCTCCGGAGTTGGCCCCTTGGCTCCTCTCCTCTGTGAATCAGGGACACTTCAGTCTGGTGCAACACCTGTGTTCTTTATTCATGATCAGTTTCCCACCCCCAGTCTCCAACTATATACAGGCTTTACAATTGCTTGACCTACCACAGGCCTGGTCAGCAACAGACTAGCAAGTTCCTACTCCCTCTAAGCCGAGCCTAACCTCCCACTCCTAGTCTCCACCCCCCTTTCTCTCACTTCCTTCCAGCCTTATAGCTCCTGCTAATGAGGCTGGCAGGTGTAGTCAGTTACCAGGCAAACATAGGGTGGTTCACCCAGCCCCAATCCATTCTCCCTGATTAGGGCTGGAGTGGCTGAGCTGATTAAGGGCATCTCCAGGCAAACTATCTTCTTTGAGAGTTAGATCACTTGGACATTGCGCCTATATTGAAATTATGTTCACCTGGTCTTGGAGGAAAAGGGCAATTTCTATGAGTGTTTCAAACCTATCACACTAGTCCAAAAACTTCACTTACCCTCTTATAGATTTGCACCTGTTGTGTACAGACAAAGACCCAGGCAACCCAAAGGTCAAAGGTGGTGATACGTGAATGAAAAACAAAAATCCTGAAAAATTGAAACCTGAACCTGTAATTGTCAAATAGTTTTTTGCAGAGGTTACCTGTTCCAACTTGATTCTGAATCTTTTAAATGGCGGAGGGTGGCCTTACATTGCCTGTTAAATTATACCAGTATTTATTTTGCATTGACACGCAACTTTTGGATTGTTGTTAAATACTTGACAGTTCCTCATACTCCTGTGATTGCACTTGCTGAGGTAACTATTACATTTTTGATCAATAACAAAACTAGTAGCCACACTGCAGACTTCATGTAAGAAAGCTTTGTGGCAGAGTTTAAGCAGATAGTCAGCTTTACAATTTACATTAGTAACTGTGTCCTGTTATTATCTTCTTTACATTCATTGCAAGGGTTCTGATTAATGCTGCATTAATTTTAGCACTCATGAGAACTTTAGATGGATTGCATGCAGAAATACCTAAAGTTGTTAATGCAAATGATAGTTTGTGAAAGGGAGATGCCCCCAGCCAGGAGGCCTTTCAGGCCAAACTTTGAGAGGGATCATAACCTCAACGGGGCGGGGGGCGATGCTAGGAAGAAAGGTCCTGCCACCTGGAGCCTGAGAGCATGTGGCCACCGCCAGAGCAAGTGTCTGACCCACAGCATCCCTGCAGCACAGCCAGGGCCTGAGAAGTGGCCTGGGACTTGTGAGGAACAGACTTCACTTCCCTTACATTCCAGAGACACTGGTTGTGATGTCCCCGTGCCACAGAGCGGAGTTATGTGTTTTCCTTTAACCTTTCCCATTTTTTCCTTGATTGCTGTTTAATAGAGTATTTGCTTTGAATTGTATGTAATGATCATTGGGTCAGGGAAGCATCCAGTGCAAAGAGAGCACCCCAGAGTGGGGACACCCTAGCCCCTGCCTTAAGTGACAACAAGGTTGGGGGGGGGGGTGTCAAGCTCCTCCAGGAATCCCAGGCCCAGCCTTGTTTGGATTACAAAGATGAGTGGAAGGGAAGCCCTTGAGGTCAGGCAGGCCGCCGCATAAAGGAAGTGGGAGCGAAGACTCAGATCCTTTCGCTAGTCCACTACACCAGGGTAGTGTATAAACTAGGAAAGTTCCCCACAATAGTAGGACCATTCCCCCGCTTACACCTGTATAGCTAATACTGATATAAGTGATACATCACCTGATATGAGGTGATCTACCAGCACTTGCCTAACCATAGAAAAGTAGCCCTTTCTGTTGATGTACTCTGTGACAAGATGGACTAGTGCCAAAATAGGGATCTGTGTGCCCTTTATTGCTACACTGCAGTTCAGGAACCACACTGCTGCAAATCCATCCAGTATGTCCTGTACATTGCCGAGAGTCACAGTCCTGCATTGTGGAATGCTATTAATGGCCCTGCATACTTGCACAACAGTGTCCCCTACAGAGGGATTTTCCAATTCCAAAATGATTTCCCACTGACTGGCTGCAATCTGAAGCTACAGGCCTCTAGATTGCAATTGCCACTCACTTCTCAGCTGTCAGAGCAACGCTCATGCTGGTGTCCCTCCCCTGAAGATCCAGGAATATGGCCTTTTGCATCTGAAAAGTTCTGCAGCTGCTGCTTATTGGCCCAAACCTGCATTATGATACAATCCCAGTAAGTGCTTATTTCTCAGGCCGTGAATCAACACTTCACCCTCTGCAGCTGCTCCTTGGACACCACCACCAACCTTGAATGGGTTTTTCCTTATGTCCTACAGCAAACTGTCCTCCATAAAATCATGTCCCCATTGCTGCATTTCTTCCTGCGGCTCTGCAAATACTGGGGGATCATTGCTCCTGTGTTTGCAATGCTCATGATAATAGTGCAGAGCTAGGTGGACTCCATGCTTCTGTCAGAGATGGTGGACAGTGAAAAATGCCATCTCCTTTGTGGGATTCTAAAGAGGCACAAAAGTTATAGGATATGGTATAATTACACTGCTCTACAGCCAAAATGCTTCTGAAATGTAGTCAAACTTTACTAATTCTGGGTCACTGAGAACGAAAATGCTTAAAATTATTGATTGGCTCTAGTTTTCAAGATATGCTATTGGGTCAGTATATACAACCCTTGACTGGGGAATGGCGGAGGATAAGTGAGTTATAAAGGGAAGGGATCTCAGTTTAAACCAGAAATGACTAAAATACATCTTTGATGGGATCTATGAATAAATCTATGACTGGGTTTGGACAGTACTTGCTTTTTAGGTAAAACAATGAATGATGCAATCTGAAGCTGGTATTGCATCATACATGATATGAATTGCATCATGTTATTCCTTCTGTGAACAGCAGATAACTTCTGCTATGTTTGTGGTGAAGTGACTTTTGCATCACAAAAGCACAGTATAACCACTATGGTTAAGAAAGCCTATCACCTTTATTTTGACTGCAAAATTGGAGATCAGGACAAGAGGTGGGCCCCACACATATGCTGCAACACTTGTGCAACAAATCTTGGCCAGTGGTTGAACAGGAAAAGGAAATCTATGCCTTTTGCAGTGCCAATGATTTGGAGAGAGCCAACAGATCATACCAGCAATTGTTACTTCTGCATGGTGTCTCCAATTGGGAAAGGTGTGTCAGAAGAAAAAGTGGACTGTGCATTATCCAAACATTCCATCACTATACGCCCAGTACCCCACGGAGAAGGACTGCCGGTTCCTGAGGCACCAGAATCACTCTCACTTGAGTGAGACAAGGAAGAGGAAGAGGATGAAACTTCTGGTCCTGACAGTCGTTGGAGCCTGGGAGGAAAAGTGTTCAGCATCCACCACTTGTTGAATCAAGGAAGATTTTGTTACCACCCTTACACATCAAGCTGGGTCTGATGAAGAGCTTTGTCAAGGCCATTGACAAAACACAAGCAGCTTTCAAGTATCGCCGTGGAAAATTTCCAAGGTTGAGTGAAGCTAAGATAAAGGAAGGTGTCTTTGTTGGTCCTCAGATTTGTGAGCTTCGAGATGATGTATTTGACCATGCACTGCGTGGCAAGGAAAAGACGGCATGGAAAGCCTTCCAGTTAGTGGCAATACATTTTCTCGGAAACAACAAGGCAGACAACTACAGGTTGTTGGTGGAAAACCTCCTCAAGGCATACAAAAGCCTTGGTTGCAACATGTCACTATAGATTTTTTTCCACTGAACTGCGGAGCAGTGAGGATGAGCATGGCGAGCGATTTCACCAGGACATAGTGTTTCTCCATTGTTGCAATCAGGGCAAATGGAGCCCATCAATGCTTGCAGACTATTGCTGGACAGCGACAAGAGATGCTCCATTTAATTAATACAAGAGACAAGCCAAGAAGTGCCGAGTAGACACTGAATAGGACTAAACTATGTACAGAATATAGTGCCTTTTGTTTCATAATAAAATTTATATAACCCTTTTGCTGATTTTTAAAGTGTTACATAAACAGGACAGGTGAAATATCATGTAAAGCAACCATAAACACATGAAAAGACCTAGGTTTACAATTTATGATTAAAACTACTATCTACAGAATATACATAGACATAAAACATAAAAACTTAAATATCTTAGAAACGGTAGTCAGTTTTTTTAATTGTCATATTTGAATTCAGCACATCAAAATACATAAATAGCACATTTTATCTCTGAAGCAGACGACGTCTCAAAAATTGTAGACCAGTGTTATGGGATTAAGAAAGTTGCATGATAGGAACTTGAGTCCATGCTCCCAGTCACTCCTGCATGACTCGTGTCTGCCCACCATACTTTACCAAAATTTCCTAAAATAAAAAGTGCACCAGATGGTGAGCTGCACACTGGGTTATCTAGCCATGGTGTACCACACTGTGCATCAAACACAAGCACTCCTAGTGAGTACATGCACCACTGATTCAAGTATACATGTGCACCCACAATACATTAACTGCAGACGTGATACACCAACATAACTTGTGTCAGCTAAACTTTGTATGGTAGATATGGCCTAATATTTTCTAACAATTCCTTTTTTCCTTATAAAGGAAACAATTTTTATTTCATATATTTTGTTCAAATAAAATTATAGTAACGAAGATGTAAAATAGTAATAAAGATGTTACGCTACATTTTACTCAGATTGTCTAATAATGACAAGGAAGACAATTCCTGCCCCAAGGAGCCTACAATGTAAATAGACAAGAAGAACAAAGGGTGGAAGGTAAACAGGGGCACGGGGGGAGGGGGGGGGGGGAGAGACAAGGACTTGTCCAAGTTAACATAACAGGTCAGTGGCAGAGCCAGGAACATAACCAGAGTCTGATAACCAGTCTAGTCCACTAGCCCACACCATACTCTGTAAAGGTTAATTGAATTGAGCCCTGGCATGAGATCATCCTCATGATTCAAGCTGGTTAGAAATTTTCTGGTAGAATAGAATTTCCTGGTTCTCTGCCAGTTTGCTGGGAAGCCCAGGTTTCTTGGGTCTGGCTGCCACAGCCAGACCATGCCAGGGGTTCCAAACTCCTAGCAGTGGAGCTAGAAGCTTGGAAGCCCTGACTTTTGCTAGGACATGGCTCCAGCTCCAAAGCAAAGAGCCTGGAAAACTGGGGGAGGGAGGCGTCTCAGGGTTTCTATGCTGCTGGACATGGAACTGGGAACCTGGAACCCCTGAGAACCTTGACAATGTCAATTCCAGTCAGTAGCTGATGGCTCAAGAAGTGTATTTTGTTTTAGAAATACACTGTCAGTGTTTCTGAAATAATTCCCCCTTTTCCCGCTAGGATTTCTGGTTCCTCAGAAATGTCAAAACAATTGGTTTTGGTACAAATTGGAGTGAAACCAAATTTTTAAATCTCTCATGAACTGAAAAGTCCTGCATTTCAGCCAACTTTATTCATGATACACCAGAAAAGATATTATGACATAAAATAATTCCACTCCAGAATACATGGCATGATACAGATCTTGCAATATATTATAGGATATGATAACTCAAGTGAACTCATGTCACTACTCTTTTCTACTTTCCTTATGTTTCCTGTAAATCCATCTTCAGTTTTCCAAATGTTAATCTATTGAACTGCAGTGTACAAAATAAATGGGCTCTTTTAAAAATAGCCTAGTAATATAATGAATTAAAATGACAGTAAAGGGGGAAAAACATCTTACAGTTGTGCCAGAAATCAGTTCAATATGCTGGCTTAGTATTTTTTAAAATGAAATTGGATTTGATAATGTTTAATGCGGTTTTTGCACTGAACACTGTCTGATAAATATTTACATGTTCTGCACTTTATAGATTATATGTGGTCAGACTCAGTGATTTCACTGTATGCAGGTAAAAGGCAATTATAGCCTTACAGTGATGTGAGATAAACCAGAAAAGGTAAGTAGCTTATACAGTCATATTTGTTAAAATAAAATATTTTACATTTGTTCACTGCTTTATATTGTACTCATGAAAAGCAACTAAAGCAAAGATTAGAAACAAGCCTCAGGATGTGAGGCAGAGAACAAATGCCACAGAAAATGGCCACCAGTCTATACCAGCACTGTCTCACTACATCCATCAATAGAGCTCCCTATGCACATCACTATTCCTTGATTATCTGTCAGCAGAATGACATTTGGCTTTTTGCTTATAAAGTTATCAAATACTGACACTTACAAACTTGAGGCCAATTCCTGCAAACCCTGACAAGAATTAGTCATCTGAGTAAGGGCATCAAGTTCTTGAATACATGTGTATTGCCTTTTATGCTTAGTTTGGTTACATTGGCACCAGTATCCTTCAAAATACACATTTCATTTGTTCTCAGCTGTCAATCCAGTGCATAGGGCCCTGTGCGAATACAAAGTTTATCTGCATCCCATCAGCAAATGTGGTCTGCAGCTATAAAGCGGATATCTGTGGATTTACAGGACTCTACAGATGCAGATACTGTATTTACGCTCCAATCCTGCTATGTGTTCTGTGCAGGTGAGTTAGATCCTGCAAAGGGATCTGCATGGGTAGGCCATTGCACCTCCCATTGAAGTCAATGGGATCTTCACCAGTTCAGGGGTCTGCGCAGATGAATCCATTTACCAAATCTAACCTATAAATTGTGAAGCTCTGTTTTGGGGAGATATGGAAGAGCCCACACCTTGGAGTCTAGAATATTTATATGCAATTTTGATTATTCAGATTCTGACTATTACATGTTAATGTGTATGAATTTGCATGTGTGCACAAGCACATGTGTTATGTAAAGCATTTAATTAGTGATAGCTGCACTCAGCCTATCCCACAAGTAAAGGCTATACAAATCTGCTAAAGAAGTCTATGTTTATTTAGTTAGTTATATTCATTTACATTATAACTAACATTGCTGGGGAATTTTCAAAAGAGCCTAAATCACTTAGCACAGGTCCCATTGAAAGTCAAAGGCCTTGCCTTTACTAAGAATAAAAGGTGTGTTCTTAACTTGTATTTGAAAACTACCACTAGTATTAACATGAGGTAAAATACTAATGAAGAAAAGGCAGCTGGTAATTAACACAAATTAGACTATGGGGGGGGGCTATTAATCTGCTATCTAAACCTGCTAATATGTTTTAAAACCACTGGGTCTTCAGTAGAGTTTTATCTTGTGTAGTTAGTGTGTATTAGCTAATGAGTTAAGACCACACCTTTTTCCTAGTGAAGATAAACCCAAAGCAATGTGTGCTCCTAAGTCACTTGGGCACATTTGAAAAGCCCATGCTGCTACCTATCATGCACCTGATCAGATTTATTTGGTCATAAGCTTTCGTGGGTAAAAACCTCACTTTGATTGAATTGGCCCTGTCAACACTAATTCTCCACTTGCGAAGTAACTCCCTGCTCTCCATGTGTCAGTATATAATGCCTGCATCTGTAACTTTCACTATGCATCCAAAGAAGTGAGGTTTTTACCCACAAAAGCTTATGCCCAAATAGATCTGTTAGCCTTTAAGGTGCCACCAGACTCCTTGTTTTTGTAGATACAGACTAACACTGCTACCCGCTGATACTTGACATGCACCTGATGTAAATTTGAAATGTGGTGAATTTGCAGGGGGGGGGGGGAGAAAGAGGGAGAAGAGGATACAATTTTAGTCAATCTGATTAGGTGTTGCCCATTAGGACTGCTGCCCCTGGGGAAACTAGAACACAGAGTATAGAAAGTGATAAAAATATCCACACTTTGGGTCCGAGGAAAGGAAAGTGAGAAAGACCTGACACACTGATACAGTAAAGTGAGGGTTATGGATATTCTGACAGCTTGCCACCAATATTTATTGTGGCATGGGGAATATTTATAAAGACGTTATTCTGCACTCTGCTCTGGTAGGAAAATATTGCTCTTGATTTTGGTGGTCATTTGCTAAATATCACAACAAAGCAATCGCTGGTCCAAAACCACCACCACCTTTGGAGACAGCTTGTGTTACTGAAATCTCTATTAAACCAAGAAAATGGGTAAACACTTGAGTTGCTGGTGCTTCCTTTATGAAAAATTCACCATTTCAATTGATTTATCATAATCTTGACAATATTTTAGCAGTACCTTTAAAACACTTCATTTACTTTGTTACCAAAAATAAGGACAAGAAAAATGTCTCAAAAAAGGTTGAAGGAAGAGGACAGCATCAGCATTGACAAGTGGCAGCAGAAAGGAAGAGGAATGGTGGTTAACAAATTTGTTTTAATACATCCTGTAACCTCATGATTGATTATAGGAAAAAAAGATTGTTTCACCCTTTTTCCACGATTGGACTGTCTAGTTAAATCCAGAATTGCCAATGTGCAATAAAACACCTTTGTGAAAGCAAGGATCTCTAACTCATCATTCCACCCTCCCCTCCAGCACAAAACAATGCATAAAAGCCACAAAACTGATTACCATCAGCAGAGTTTTCTTTTTAATGTATTAGACCTTTAATCTTTTCTTAAGTGATAGCCATTAGAATTATTAAACTACTTCCCCTCCTCCTGCCAATGTGTATTTTTTAAATGAATTGACTCAGATATTTAAAATATATTACTGCATCATTTCAACAGACCCCCATCTGTCTTTCAGAGTAAATCTTGCATTGTTTAGTTTAATGAAATCCTCCCAGCACCTTCTGCAAAGCCTGTAGCTCCCTGTTAGCTGCAGCAACTGCTGCTATTCTCTGTCATCAATGGGATCCCAGGGATTCTTAAATTCACAGGGATTCCTCCAGATAGGATTCAAAGTAGAAAGAGGCCTCCCCACTACTATCATCTGCTGGGAGAGGATCTCTGGTCTCAGGGATTCTGATTTCACTTTCTACTTCCCTTTCAAGCCCATGAAAGGAGCAAGTATTGGCTTAAAGAATGCCATGACCCATTTATAACAATTTACACACTTCTAAAAGGATTACAGCACTGAAAGCTCAATAGCTAGCAATGGTGGGCCAGAGAGGTTCTTTTCATACAGGGAAAAACTAAAACGATTGGCCCAGCTGTTCAGAAGTGACTGGTGATTTGGGGTGCCAAGTCCAAGACCTCTTAAAAGGTGGGGGGTCGGTTTTTCAGAAATTTATGAACATCCACTCTGAAGATCAGGCCTTTTAAAGCACCTCATGCTGGGCACACAAAATTTGAGGTATCCCAAGTGACTAGTCTTTTTGAAAATATTGGCCAATGATTAACATATTAACTACGATTTAAATATCAATACCTAGAGCCCAAGAAGTTTGGAATCCCATTGTGCTAGACGTTGGACAAATAGTATGCAGCAGTCTCTGCCTCACTTTTAAATTTAGGGCTTGTCTACATGGCAAATTACTGCCCAGTAAGCCAGGGTATGACTACAGCCCACCAGCTTGCCGCACAGGAACATCCCATGAGGACAAGCCCTTAGTGTAAATGCAAGGCCTATAAACAAGATGAATTAATAGTGCTGGTTTAAAACACATGATGGAAAAAGACTTGGCTAAATTCTCCTACCAAATGCAACCTCACTGACTTTTGATCCATGCCATCTACTGTCCTTTGATAAGAGTAACATTTAAGCACTATGGGAAAAGCATTTTGGTAGTGCAGATAGTGCATTTCTGCACATTATGGTCCAATCCTATAAACACTTAAGCACATGAGTAACTTGACACATGTGAGTAGTCCCACTGGACAGAATTCAATTCATGCTTAAGTGTTTGCAAGATTAGGAGCTTTGAAGAACTCAACTTGTTCCACAAGCAAAATTTAGCAGCTCACACTTCATTTGTTACAGTCAATTTATCTTCAATAACTAAATTAGCATCTTAAAACAGAAGTAATTTTCTGACAGAATAAAAGAGGGTGCTAGATATATACAATAAGGAAACATTGCAGAGTCAAGATAGCATAAATTATGGGTTACAATAAGCATAGATTGTATCAAAAGTTAGATCAATGATTTATTTTTAACAAGTTCACCTACTTGACCCATTTTCCCTCACAGTTCATTTGTCTGTGATAGGCAATAAGACATTCCATTTATCTTAATTATTTTATTAATGTCAACCACATTCCTATAGTGGTTTTTGGTTTTGCAACGATAAACAATAAGACTGCAGCCAGTAAATGTGTCTACTATCATCAGTAGATAAGGAGGTACTATATTTGATTTATGAAATAGTGTAAGGGGGCAACAACTCACATGGCAGCACCTCCTGCTGGTCATCCAGGGAATTAGCATTCTAGTCTCTGTAGCACCCTCTGCAGGCTGGTGTCTCACTTGCCACTGCCCCCCCCATGTCCCTCCTGGACCCCAGTACCCCTTCTCTCAAGGTTCTGCCCCCTGCAGTACCCCACAGTCTCACTGGGTCTCCCCACCCTAGGGAACCCCCAACCCCCTATTCCCACCTCACCTCAGTCTTTGGCTACTGGCAGTCACCATCTAGCTCCCGCTCACTGGGGCAGACTGCAGTGTAAAAGCCATTCATCATTGGCAAGGAGGGTTTAGACCTGCTGCCTCTGCCTACCCTTGGGCTGCCCCTCGGCAACCCCCAGTACCTTCTTGGCCTTTAACAAGGCCTGCAGCCTAGGGGTTTTCCAGGCTAGAGCTCCCCAGCCCTGCTTCACTTTAAGTACTCAGCTCCCAGCAGCCAGACCCATCCCTCTCAACAGCTAGAGAGAGTCTCTCTCTTTAGCTTCTGGCCCCAGCCCACTTATATAAGGGCCAGCTGGGCCCTGATTAAGCTGGCCACAGCTGTGGTCAGCAACTCACTCAGCTTCTCACTCCCTTTCCCTGCTTTTAAGCCTGCTGCTTTTAACCCCTTGAGGGCTGGAGTGGGGTGACCACCCCGCTACAAATAACGTCTCTCTTCTGGAGAAATGAATTTAGCTGTTGTCTTAGATCACAAATGAAAATAAGTTTTCTGGATCAGCTTAGTCCTTGGTAAATAGCTCTTTTTGTAACAAAACAATCAAAACTTTGGCACAAATTGGCAGCATAATTATTTGTCACTGGCTATTTGGAAGAGATGCAGGTGTGGGGTGTTTAGGTCATGATTAGGATGCATAGCTATCCTTTTGTGAGGAACCTTGCATACAAGGTGAGAAATCCTTCTCTCAATTGCATCAAAGTATCCCCAATGAAGCCACCTAAGAATATTGCACAATCTTCTACTGAACACCTCAGTTTTAGACCTTGCCAAAACAGACCAAGATTAACAGGTTAGTGGAATGAAAATTAACTAAATTGTGGCAAATTAATAGAGTCACAGATTTTAAGGCCAGAAAAAAACATTAGATCATGTAGTCTGACCTAGATATACATATGACTCAGAAACTCCCCCATATTAAGAGACAAGTAAGGCTGCAAAGGCAAGCATTCAAAATTTAGGAAATACTACAATTAAGGTTGTCCTTATACCCTTAATTCAGCCCTTTGTGTGTATATATATTGTGATACTTATTTACGTGACCACATACTATTTTTGCCATAGAACTCTTGCTTAATTCAGTGAACTTGATCTGAGAATGAATCAGGGTTGGGTAAAAGAAACTTGTCTATAGAACTGCTGAGTCTCAACAAAAATGTCAGAATTTTTTAGTTTGGACAAGATAATATATTTTTCCCTGGCCTTGTTCTTGGAAAAGGCTGAATAGTTTTGGCTGAAAATTTCCAAACTAATTCAGCCTGAGGCAGACAGCCAGCATGGAAAATTTCAGCCCAAATGGTTAAAATGTAGCAATGTTAAAAGCAAGTGAAAACCACGTTTTATAATGGAAAGTGTTAACAGGCAGTGCTACCTGTCCCACTTTATATATAAATAAAATAAAGTGGAACGGGAAGCACTGCCTATTAAGGTTGCCCGATACTTTCCATGTGTTAATGATATTGTACTAAGGACAAAAAAAACAAACAAAAAATCTAGCGGGCATCAGGCTGAGCTCATCTCAATAATTTTTGCTTGTGCCCTGAGCTAATATTTGAAGTCAGATCTCCAGAAGTGAGGGCTGTATATTAACCAAATACACCATCTACCCTTATAGTAACAATATATCACCTTTAATCCGAACATCTTAAAGTACTTTGCAAACATTACTTTAGCCTCACAATAGCCCTAAGAGGAATGAAGTGTCCCATTTTACAAATGGGGTAACTGAGGTGCAGTGGGGTTAAATGTGTTGACTCACCTCCACAGAGGAGTTCTATGGCTCTCCTATCGCTAAATCCAGTGCCTTAGCCACAAGACCACCTTTCCGCAGAAAGATTCCTGTTAGAACTGACTGCAACAAATTAGGGGAGGGCAAGACAAGTTAAGTTTTAAGTTTTAATAAACACATAACATCAGCTGCTCCAGAACTATCTTTTACCACTAGTATTTTATACAAGTGACTTTTTTCCAAAAAAGACTTGAGCCAAATGATACTATGCATTTTTCTGGAAAGGAGGTGGAAAGAAGAGTCAGGAAATGCTGTAAACCATATGGGTGGGGAAGATCAGAGGAAGACCTGTTAACTCCATGGAGCTGAAGGATCCATGAGAAAAGCTAATTTCCCTGACATTTCCTTCCAAGTTACTCCCAATCCTATGCCTTAGACATCTGTCTCCAAATGATTCCCAACATCATATTTGCATTCTAACCCCTTCCCTCTCCTCAGAGCAGGAGACATCACGGAGTAGAAATTAAAGGATTCTTTTAATAGTGTACATTTTCACTGGTCTTTTAGATGGCATTTAAACTGTTGCCGGGGTTCATGCCACCAGTGACTCCTTTCCTGCTCATCTCAGTACACGCACAGACCTGTATATCCCCACTCCAGTCCACAGAGCCCAAACTGCACAATGTTAGTACAAAGGAGCTTTCCTGAAAAGGGGAATTAGGGGCAGGTCAAAAACCTACACTCATTCTTATGTAGCAACTGGAACATTGCCTTTCCTTTTGACTCCTTCCCTCCCTGCTCTATTAGACACCATAAGGAATAAGGCATAAGGCCTCTTAATAAAGTATCTAGCAGATTAACTTCTGTATGTTGCTAGAAACAGAGCCTGATTCATCACTGCATTGACTCCTCTTATGCCATCTAAGGCCTGGTCTACACTACAGGGTTGGTTTCGACTTAACGGTGGAAGTGTCTTCACTTAAATTTGGCTCCTGCTGCTGTAAATGCCTCTCTACACCAATTAACACCACCTCCCTGAGTGGTGTAGAGTCACAGTCGATGTAATTCGGTTGATACAGTGTCAGTATAAACACTGCATTGCTTACGTCAACTGTTACAGGCTTTCAGGAGCCATCCCACAATGCCCCACACTGACAATACAATCAAAACAAGTGTTCCTGGTTAGGACATGCACCACCTACACAAGGAGCAAAGTATGCACACACACACAAGCGATTTAATAACTGCGGTGGCTGCATGCCAACATAACTTAGGTCAACATAATTATGAAATGTAGACATGGCCTAATACTATTGAAATCAAATGGGATAAAGTTGGAATGGGGCTGTGGTGAATCAGCCCAGAGAGTACAAAGTGCTAATACTGATATAGTTGGTGTTATTTCTGCAGACCTCATGAGTCAAATGTTGGCTTCTCACTGCAGTGAAGCTGTAGGACACTTGGAAGTACAAATGAAACAGCTCTTTGGATAACATGACAAGGGTGCTGACAAATACAGTAGTCTAGTTTTATGTAAATGTTAGTTTTTTTTTTCCAGAGCTCACTGCTTACCAATTTCCTTTATTCCACAAGCATGATGCCAAATGCTTTTGTGTGTGTGTGTATTCTGCAGACTATGACCACATGTTAACTCCATTAGTATGGTTTTAACTTCTGCCTTTAAACCTTGTGCAATGTTAGGACACTTAAAGCAGAACAAAATGAAGGGAAACATGACATAAAAAGAAATTTGTTTAAACAATTGGAATTACATTTGCTCTGTGATATGGTTTAAGGGTTTCCACATATTCAAGTTTGGGTATATGTACAGCCCAAAGCAAACAGTTGCTGGGAAGGAAGATAAAAAATGAACTTTTAAGAGAGATTATTTATGAAGTCCTCTTTACCAAGCCTGCAAATGCAGGCATTTCTGATACATACCTGATATGAAATGCAGCTATTGCTTGGAAAAAAAACCCATTTGTATATCAATTGATGAAATATAGTATAATGATTATCTAATGGGTATAATAAAATAACCTCAAATGATTAAATCTGCTATGTCCTAATTTATGTCATTACTTTACTTACAAGGAAACCTTTCTTAATAAACACTTGGTAGAGTAGATGTCTTAAATATGTATAATTTTAGACCTTTTACATACACTGCAACAGAGATCAGGTTTTGGCATATCATCATTTGCAGTTCCAGCCTCAGAAGTACTCTGAGAAAATTAGAGGTCATAAATTACTAATTACATAAAACTTACAATTGCCAAATTATGATTGTTTCCAGAAATGAGATTACTATAGCAAAAAGCAAATAGTGTGGCTTCCTAGGATTGCAAGATTCTGGGCCAACAAACAGAAGGATTTTCAGAGATGTGTCCAACACTGATCTAAGGAAAGCCCTAATTTTACCATTTAAGGGTTGCATATATTTACTGAAAGATAAATGAAGTCAACTGTAATTGCATAGAGAAACCATCACATCCCATGGCTAGTAACCTCCAAGCGCGTCCCAGGGAATTGACTAAAAGTTGTCTACAATTCTCTCATTGTCACATACTATTTATCCCACCAGCAGAAGTTAGTCCAATAAAAGATATTATCTAACCCGCCTTGTCTCTGAGTGTCGAATGGTAAACCAAAATATAGAAACTTTTTTATCTCATTAATTCATTAGGATCTGCACTGTTAACTGTTTTATTGCTCTAAATATTAGATTTTCCCATTTCCAAAATGTGAATATAAAAATACAGGATGGATCTGAATGGCTCTCTCTTCATAAGCAGGCAAATTAAAGGAAAAAGCCAGTGAGCTGAACAAGAAAAATGCAATGACAATTTTTTATAGCATCCTTCACATACAGTACTACAAAGCCCCTGTACGGAGACAGCTAGAGTCAGTGTCCTGTACCTTGTGGAGTCATTTGCACCAGTACAAAGGGACTGAGAAACACTGCCCTTCTGATTTCTAAGCATTTTGCACCCTCTATACACTGGTGCAAATGACTCCAAAGGTGCAGGACAACAATGAATTGGGCCCAGTGTTCTATTTAAGATCTAAAGTGACTCAGAGGTTTTGCGGGCAAGGGGCAAGATTCCAGAGAGATGATGTGGAACAAGAGAGACTGCCAACTTGGGAGAGTCATAGGGGAGAGAGCAGGCCAAAAAAACAGGCGTGAGGAGGAAAATGGGTCATTGTTAGAATGGAGAAAGTCAATGGAGTCTGTAAAGACAGGAAAGCTATCTTGAGTGGCATTCAGAAAAAACAGTTAAACTAGTGAAGGTGATCTAGGACATGAGACGTGATCCTGAAATTGAGAGAGGGAGGATTTTGGGAGACCATTAAAAAGAAGAGCATAGTTGTTAAGAAGAGAAGCGTTAACAACCTCTGCCTTTTGGGATAGTGAATGTGAGGGCAGTAATCTCCTACAGTGATAGGGTTGTCAATTGTCTAATTGCACAAACCCAAACACCCTTGCTCCACCCCCACTCACTCCATCCCCCCTCCCTCCATCACTCACTCTCCCCCACCCTCACTTTCACTGGGCTGGGGAATGGGGTTGGGGTGTGGAAGGGGATGTGGGCTCTGGGCTGGGTCCAAGGGGTTCGGATTGTGGGAGGGGGCTCCTGACTGAGCCTGGGGCATGGGGTTGGGGTGTGGGAGGGGTGCAGGCTCTGGGAGGGAGTTTGAGTGTGGGGGGGCTCAGGGCTGGGGCAGGGGTTGGGGTGAGGGAGGGGGTTCGGGGTGGGGGCTCTAGCCAGGCGGCGCTTACCTTGGACAGTTCCTAGGAAGCAGCTGGCATGTCCGGCTCCTAGGTTTAGGGGTGGCCAGGTGGCTCTGCGTGCTGCCTCTGCCTGCAGGCCCTGGAGCTGCGGAGTCAGCGCTCGAGGCCAGGGCAGTGTGCAGAGACCCCCTGGCCTCCCCTGCACCTAGGAGCTAGAGGGACTTGCTGGCTACTTCTGGGAGCCATGTGGAGCCAGGGCAGCTGCCTTAGCCCCCCCTGTGCCACCTACTGGACTTTTAGGGGCCTAAATCTCCTGGATTGGCTTCAGTAACCACCGGGAGATCGAGGCCCATTCTGGGAGACTCACGGCCAATCCAGAAGGATTGGCAACCCTATGATGATTTGGCCAGTTACTCTACCACATTCATCTCTAGTTTATCTTCGAATAGGGTATTATTTAGCATTCAGTAATGCCCCTAAAACCTCTTTCCCTCTCTCTGTAACCCACAAAGTAGTAGGTAACAGAATTGTCAGGGGAGAGTGAATGTGTGAGTGACAGAGAGAGAGACAGACACGTACAGACTGCACTGAATAGAAAGGTGGCAATGCAAGATGCTCCCCCACCCATTATATAGTCAACCTGATGGCTTACTGCAAAAGATTCACACAGACAGAATAATCATGAGTTGTTGAAGGGAGGAGCTGCACCAAATGATATACTGTCTACAAGAACCATGTACCTTGAAGACTAAAAGGCTCTGCAAGTTAATTCTGGGCACTAAGAAGCACTAATGCAAGCCCTCTGAACCCCCTCTGCAGGGTCACAGAATGCTAGTTAGCTGACAAGTTGATGGCAACATGGCTAATGGCCTGGGCATACAGTTTATGCCAAGCTGAAAGCAGTACAGATGGAGAATTCTATACATTTGGTCAGGATCTGGTGTGTTAGGGCACTGATGTGTGTATCCTTGGCTCTCTGCTACGTGTCACAGGCCCAGCCCCTGTCTGCTTCTCCTGAAGGCTGGATAGAAGAATGCATGATCTATATGGGCATTACAACATTGTGGAATTTATATAGGTGAACCCCACTCACTTTTCTTTTAAAGGAGGGGAACATTGAGGCCTAATTGATTGATTGGTGAAAAATTCCATATGAACAAAAACATTTGTCTAGCTTCTTGCACATTACTACAAACCACAGAACTTATATGGTAGAAATAATTTGCATTTGTTGTCAGCCAACATAAATTCATTGTTTGGGATTTTTCTGAAACTTTCTACTGTCTGTAATTGTGGATTGCATTTTATGGGATTTTCAATAATCTTTTGATGCACCCATAGGGGCACAGAGTATCCAAAGACTAACTTTTAAAAACCATCAGCCAGTGTCTTAAAATCCTAAATTGAATTCTGAAATTAAGCACATTTCTGAAGTTATTTTTGGTAAAAAAATTTAAACCAAAATTTCTGATGATTCTTTGGCAATCTTTATATCACACATGCTGAATATAGAAGAAAATTATGAAGGCAATTAATCCATAAGGTAGGTACCTTCCTTTCAGGAATCTTGAGAAATTTTGTACGTCTGTAATATTTAATTATGGCAAATACAGTACATTACACAGTTATAGCTTGTTGTACAAGTCATCCTGGAGGCACCTATTGCCCCATTCTTTCCTCCAGATCTTTTCTACTTCTCCAGATCCATAGAAAGAACATGTAGGTATTTTTCAGGATTCATATGTTAAAATAAGTTATGAGAACTTAGATTTAGGAAGCGACATTTTCTGCAAAACAGCCATTCAGTCACTCTCATTAGAATAATTATGAACCCTCTGTCTTTCATTCCTGCAGGTTTAATGTTTTATTATTTTTTCATATATAAATATAATCTGGAAGAATATCTTGTGCTCTGCATTAGTGTGACATTGCTAATTAACCCATTTGTGCTACCACTAAGGAAGGGGTAAAGGAGATTTGTCTTCCCAAACTTTTAACTGTCTTGAAATACGCCTCAATGCAGATGCAAAATTAATGCCCTCTCACTTCTGCTCACTGCCCCTGGCCCCCAATACGCACTGTTTTTTTTTAATATGGTTGCTACATTGAAGTCACGAGATCATGACATGGCTATTCAGATCCATACCAATTATCCAGCAGAAAAAAAAACTGCTCATATATAGCATCTGTCAGTCCCCCAAAAGTGGATTTGTCACATCCTTGCCCTGTTAGTACCATGCACTCTTGCTCAGGAATGGCTTTAATATTTGGGGGAGGGGCAGCAAGGTTAGTCGTAGGAGACCTCAAACTGTGGTACGATACCTTGTGCCGTCACACAATGTTTATGGTTTCACATCACGACATTGCTTGATGGTGATGCTGCTGGCTCTTTTCCTATTGGCACAAAAATCAGTTCAAGGTGATCTTGCATTGCAATGCAATGGTCCAGTCTCCTAAAGAAAATAAATGTAGGAATGCAGATAAACTAAAAATAAATACAATTTAATGAGCTCAAAGTTGCATTTGTCTCCTCTGTATTTTTCCTTATCTTTAGTCCCTTCTTTTTCTCTACCACCTACTTTCATATCTCCATTCCATCTTCTCGTTCCTTCGGATAAGGAGGAACTTCTATACTATTTTCTGCTCGTTCCTTCCTAGATCTCCACCATCCACACTCCACTTTACCTCTTGCTCAGTCATTTCCCCTCTCCTATTTTTCCCCATCTATTTATAGACTTTTCTATAGTGCTCACATTGACAATACCTGAGTGCCAGGCAAGACTAATGAATTTATACTCATAAACAACACCCCTGAAGTAGAGAAGTGCTATTATTCTCATTTTACAAAATTTTACTTTCTTTCCTTTGCCCCCTTCTCTATCTCTGTTACTTAAGTCTCTTTCCTTTGCCATGCAAATCCAGTTTTCTTCACAAGATTTTCTTCCACAGTGATCTCCTGGCAAGTCAAGAAGGGATGAGGTTGATATTCAAGGCCAGTGACCCTTTGCGGTCAGTTGAGCTGTCTGTGCATGGCTCCTTGGGCAAGCTGTCTGTGGTGGTTCCTCCACCGAGCTGCTTTGCTCCTGCTCTCTGCTCATTAGAGTCTGTAATGGCAGCTCAAGGGAGGATCAAGATGGCTCAATGATGTTAGCAACCAGTGGGTTAGTGGAATGAAGCTTGCTGTGGCTCTCACACAGTCAATAGCTTCACAGGTAGTTGCTGCAGCAGCAAATGGGTCACGAGTCCTCGAACAATCATTGAGGGGAGGGTCCCATGGATTTGCAGGCCTCAAAGGCTGGTCCTTGCTACATGTTTCTTTAACATTTTGAGTTGGCTCCTAGTAATTTAATATTCTTTAAACCTCACGTGAAGAGATACTAAAGAACCTTTGCCATCTACTATTATACTCAGTTCTCGTTTGGAAATACTACTTTCCAAGCATTTCCCTATCATTAGATAGGTGCCTTTCAGGTGATCTTTCCCCATATGTACAGTAGCAGCCTGTACTCTAGTTCAATTTAAATATTTACTCCCCAAGTCCCTGGTCTTGCAAAAAGAACCCTGAAGTCGAGCCCTGTGCCTGCACAGTGCTCCAACTAAAGTTAACTGACCAAGGATCCACTCATGTGGTTATTAGTGCAAATCCAATCCCCTATCCTCAATAGTTCTCCTAAATCCATCAGAGGATTGTGCTATTTACCTCTTATACCATGTCATTAACAAAGAGTGCATCTACACTACAGCTGGAAGCAAACCTCGCAGCTTTGGCGAGCAGAGCTAATGTGTGTCTGTGTGATGGGGTGTGCAAACCCTACACTGGGCAACAAGGGGTTAAGGAACTGCTCTGGGCCCATCTAGCCCTGCCCTGCAACACCTGTAGGAAATGCTCCAGCTGGAGGAGAGGTTAAAAGGCAGGGGGTTGGTGGCCAGGGTAAGGGGTCCCCAACAAGGGTCCTATCAGCAGCAAGTGTATCTGCCACTGGGTCAGCAGGGATCTGTCTGAAACACACTGACTGTTCCATTTCCACAAATCAGACCAATGTCTAGCTCCCCTGGGCTACTTCCTACCCTGTCTTCCTCTGCTGTAGTCCACAGGTCCTCTGGGATAGTTGGCTGGTGAAGTTCCCGATGACTCCTTCCCCTCATGGGCTTCTGCAGGCAGCTGGGTATTTACCTGGGTCTCAGCACACCTTGTTCTATTTGATCTGGTGCTCTGGCAGTTCCCAGGTGGGAGCCTGCAGCACACGTCCTCTCTCCTGAGCAGTCAGGGCAGACTGAACTGGGCTGCTCCCTTTTATACTGTGGTTCCAGTTGGAACATGACCAGCAGGTGTGAGGGGCATGGCTTCCTCGGCCCACAGTATGGGGTTAACCCCTTCCTGTCCAGTGTGGGGCAGGTATACCCCATCACACCTCCGAAGAGAGCTACCATGCTGCACACCAGGGATCAGCAATCTTCGGCATGTGGCCTACCAAGGTGAGCTCCATGGCGGGCCAGGCCGGTTAGTTTACCTGCTGTGTCCACAGGTTTGGCTGATCACGGCTCCCACTGGCCATGGTTCGCCGCTCCAGGCCAATGGGGGCTGCGAGAAGCCACGGCCAGCACCTCCCTCGGCCCGCACTGCTTCCCGCAGCCCCCATTGGCTTGGAGTAGCGAACCACGGCCAGTGGGAGCCGCAATCGGCCGAACCTGCGGACGCGGCAGGTAAACAAACTGGCCTGGTCCGCCAGGGGGCTTATCCTGGCGGGCTGCACGCCAAAGGTTGCCAATCCCTGCTGCACACCATCACCAGTAGGTACCTTGTGGTGAATGAGCACCCTTCACACTGCCTTAACTCGTATGGTGACTTTTGGACAACTGAAGTGGGGGAGATAGGAAGTGGCCCAGGTAGGGCAGTCTTAAGCAGCCTCAGCTGTCAGATCACTGATAGCCATCAAAGGGCCCTGGGTCAGAGCCTGGTGGAGTAGGGGTGCCCTGGCTCCCTTATCAACAACCTCCTGTAGGTCATGGACCTAAGCCTTGACTATGAGGTGACACTACCATACCAACCAGCCCCCAAGTGAGGACCATCACAGTCTGTCTAAGCTAGAGTGCTAAAAACAGTAGCATTGCAAGGAGTGGCATAGACAGTGCCTTGGGCTAGCCACCTGAGTACTAACTTGCCCACTCCACTTGGGTACATACTCTAGTGACTAGCTTGAGCAGCCACCCATGCTATCCCTTGCTACACTGGTATTTTTAGTCCACTAGCCCAAGCAGGCTAGCACCTCTGTCTACCAGAGCTGGGAATCTTGTTCCCAGTGGCAGTGTAGATGTACCCAAAGAGGCCAGGTTCATCTGTGTGAATGAATGTGACATCACTTTCACACAGTGGGTTTCTGATTATTGTTATCTACCCTTTGTTTGCATTCTCTCAGTCAGCTTTCACTCCACATGACCAAACTCCCATCCAAGCCAACGTAAATTAATTTAACAACATTTCATAGGCATTATAGGAAACACATTTTTGGATGTCCAGATTTATTATGTCTGAATCCCTTCTGTCCACTGGTTCTATAATTTTGGTTAAAAAAAAAAAAAGTGGTTGAGTTTGACTGATAGCGTTTGTTTGGTGCTGTCTCAGGGCCTGGTGAAAACTCAAGTATGGAAGTCTTGAAGCTTAGTCAAGTTTAATAGTGATTATAGAACACTAAGGACTTTCCCAACTGGAATGAAATGCCAGCTTCTCTCCATGCCCCTCTCTGTCATCTCTCATAATGAAACAACTCTTCTTTCCCTCAGGTTAACCAAAAATCTTAGCAGCATTTTTGATCTCCACTTGTCATTTGATCCTAATTTGATCTAGGTGGTGACAATATTTATTTTCTATATCTGAAATATAGCCACACTCAAGCCACTCTCTCTCAGATACTAATGCCCTCATGCACTATAATATCTCTATTGGCTGGAAATAAATTAATTCTTTATACTTTGATATTTCTTAATATTCTGCAATGCACACTCTAGTTCTGATTTTTAATTATGTTACAGCCTTTTCACACCACTCTGGTGTCATAAAGCAGTCCTACAGTAGGTAGAAATAAACCCCTGACAATAACTCCTGCACAAAAAGCCTTCTTGGTGGTGTAGAACTGGCATAAGGGTTCTACTCCCAGGTCTGGCTGCGAAGGGCCAAACAACATGTGTGGCAGGAGTTTGCTGCACTGTGACTGTTCTTTGCTTCCTAGTGCCCATAGGGGGCCATGAAAGTCAGAGACCAGAGATGGCTCCAATTTACCCCAGGAGCTGGGCAGGCCCCAACGTAGTCCTAGAATAAAGGGAGTGCAAAGGTGGCTTAAATCCTTCACTCTGAGAAACAGGCCTGTGTTGCTCTTTAGTCACAAGTTGGCAGCAGCAACACCTGCACAATTTTTTAAAGTAGTCTTGCGTGACCTTTCATGACCCTAAAAAATGTCACCACAAAGCTATCCCGTTTTTTGAAAATATCTTCACTCCTGCATTTACTTCTCACGTTAGCTTGCTGTGCATAATACTTCTAAACTATCTACATAGGACATCCTTTTTTAACAGTATGAGTTCATAGTCCTGAGAGAGTTTTAAAAGTAAATGGAAGGCTATTATACAAAGGCTTACAGCTGTGAAGCTGAAGCTCCTCGGGGATTTTCTCAGGGTCTTCAGTTATTTTTTATTCAGTATCTTGATCCATTTCTTTGGAAGCACTTTTGCCATGCCTATAAAATACTTGATACCTGTCGAGTATTTAGCCAACAAGTCTGGTTTAAGAGACCATCACCCTAACAAAAATGTATGAGCATAACAAATATAGATCACAGCAATTTGTTTTAGCTACAACAGCAAATTCCCCTTTGTACTTATTTGAGTTCTTCACTAGCAGTGGGTAATGCTGTCACGGATCTAAACATCCGGCTGATAAGTGTACACAACATCTTTTAAAACAAAATAATGATACATAGTGCATCATTGAAATGCAGCCAACTGTAATCAAATGGGCACAGAACACCATTAGGAGTAAGAGGTATATTTTGGCCAGTGATGGTGGGGAAAAACCTCTATTTTTACTAAAAGTGACATGACATCTAAAATCCAGAGAGAATGGGCGCAGGATGTCACTTTTAAAAAGGTTTTGCCTGAAAAATATGTGCACACTATCCACACAGAACTCAATTTACCTAACTTGGAAGGAGGAGACAGCTTTGCAGGGATTTGAACCTCTGGGTCCAGGGCACCTAAGTATTTTAAAGCTGATGGTTACAGTGCTATTTATCCTCAAGCAAAGTATTTAATATTACAGACAAAATCCTGCACTAAAAGAATTTTTGTTTAGGTTGCAAAAACAAACACTCAAAACATAGGAAGTGATAGATTTATGGTTGCCAAAGCAAATCTATTCTGCCCCCATTTGTATTCATCCTGTGCACTAAAGAAGGCAGGGGTCCTCTGGAAAAAAAGAAGTATGTGACCATGTAATTCAAGACTGCATCATAATGCAGACACACAAAGGGGGTTCATTAAGGTTGTACATGAAACCTTAATTCTGTGATTTCCTAACTTCTGAATGCTTGACTTTACAACGTTGTTCTTTAAACATACTTTTTTGTATTTAATTTCCTTCGGTTGTCTTTAAAGAAAAGGTAAAAAAACAAATTTTATTATGTGTAACTGAAGAATTTGAGAAAAAGAACAGAAATGGTGATCTGTAACAGTTTGTATCTTAGGCTTGGACTACACTAGGAACTTATGTTTGTATAACTACGTTGCTCCAGGTAAGCTCTCCTGTCCGTGTAGGTAACAGCTTCACTGAAGCACTACAGAAACAATGAGGAGTCCTTGTGGCATCTTAGAGACTAACAAATGTGTGCCCAAATAAATTTGTTAGTCTCTAAGGTGCCATAAGGACTCCTCGTTGTTTTTGCTGATACAGACTAACACGGCTACCACTCTGAAACCTGAAGCACTACAGCGGCGCTACTGCAGTGTTATAAGTGTAGACTTGCCCTTAGCAGAAGTGGAATGGAACAAAGAAAAGGCACTTTGGAACCCCAAGGCTGTTCTCCCTGCTGAGTATCAAAAGCCTGCTGCAGCTGGAAACATATGGTGAGTGAGGAGCACAGCCCACAGCACTGCTAAGATTCTGGACAGGGCTGCAAACCATGTGGCTGATATAATTCAGATAAGCCCATAGGACTGATGAAATTATTTTGGAGGTCTCTCCAGCCTCCAGAACAGCTCAGGATCAGGCAGACTAATCCACTATTGCCCTCCTTGCCCCTGGGCTGCAAGTTCTCTGCTGCTCCTTTTAGATTGTGCCTCACAGAATCTCCCCAGCAAGGTTTACAACCCAATTCTTTGCTCCATTTGCTATAGGTTTTTATGTCTGATACAAAAAGCCACAGAAGACTACACAAAATAAAATATCATTAAAAATATAAAATAATTAAAATGCTACTGGTACCTTGAAAAAGCAGAAATCTCAAATGGAGCAGATCTTCTGTTTGGTAGATGATGTTTCCCAGCTGTGCTGCTTACCTTATTTTGCAACATTTGCTTCTGCCTTCCTCTCCTTTCAAACAGTCATTCATTAATATTAGCATCATGAAGACACGGAAATCTTGATAAGAAGATGGAGACACATAGGCATAAATCAAGGAGCTCAAAAGGCAAAAAAACGAAGTGTGTGTTTCAGTCAAAAATGCAAGTATCTGTCAAAACCTACCTTTTATATAACCGGTCCTAAGTGACTACCGCATGTACTGTGTAGTTTTACAGTAAGAGAATTGCTGAAGTGCAACTATAGAGTCATAGAATAATTCATAGACTTTAAGGCTAGAAGGAATTATTTGATCATGTAGTCTGCCCTCCTGTATATCACAGGCAATTAGGTTTCAACCAGTTACCCAATATTGAGCCCAGAGATGGTCCAGAGTTGGTTCCAGATACAGAAACACCCTCTCCTAGGACACTTGCTCAAGCACTACAGCTGCCCAGGTATACACATACAGTGTGTGCACAAGAGGCTGCAAGTGCCTAGCTCCATTCTTGATAAGGGTCCGAAGGCCACTTCCTCTAAAACCCGCCAGTGTTGTTTCTGAATTAGCCAGAGGGGTTTTGAACTGAAAAAAGGAAGCCTCAATTCAGGCTCCTGGCATTTTACTGGTGCAATGCCCTCCGACCCTGTTAGTACAACTATTCTGCCCAGACCAAAGACCCAGATTTCAATTCTCCACACCCCCACATTTTGGGAAGGGTTCAAAATCTGAACCAAAACCATGCAACTGAACCTCCCCTCAAATCTGGGTCTGAATTTCACAACTGGGCCCATCCATGGATCCAACATCAGTAATGAACAATAACACAAAATGTAGAAGTCTGGGGTGTATATTAAAATTACATTATACAACTGTAATACTATCAACTTTAACTATGTAAGCATACAGAGTATCTGGTCAATGAACTGCATAGCAGGGGTCATGTCTTGAAACTAAGCAAGATTGCAGAAGCAAGATTCTGTGGTTTTGTTTTTTTTGGCCAAGACTTATCAGGAAAGGGGAACTGCAGTTTTCGTGGTGGTTGTGCTTTTCATATTGTGGCGTTATCTGGGGAGTCAGGATCTATTGATTAGGAACTGAGCTTTGATCACTGGGAAGATGAATCAAGTTTTAATATTGAGGTATTTTATGTACATTTTTCATTTTAACTGTCTAATATTACAAATTCCCTTTTTTCATTTTTAAGTGCTGGTGCCATTTGATACCACTTGGTCACTAGCACCCTCTCTTGTTCATTATACTACCATTCTTCTCTGCAGGGCCTTTGGAATTTGGTGATTGTTCATCACACTCTGGTTTTCATGTGACGATTCATATTTTACTCAAGTCCTGTATTGAGATGGTCAGGAGACATAAATATGCTAGAAAAACTTGGTGAGCTAAAGGTCCTTTCCTAAGTAATTTGTATTCTGTTTCCAGCTAGCTGTAATAACATCAACTCAAAGTGATAAGGATACTGCTAAATTTGCTTTAATTAATGTCAACTCTCTCAGTAATAAATCACTATTAATTCTCAAGTTAGTTTTTGAAAATGGCCTAGATTTTTTGGCTGTCACTAAGATTTGGCTGGAAGTTCTCCCACTTGTGGAGGTCTGTCTGTCTTATTACTCCTTCTTTTCTGTTCTTTGCCTTTCAAGGTGAGCTTCCATCTGGCTTGAAGATACAAATAATTACTCTTATTCTTTTAATAAGGGACCTAACTAAATTGTATGTCTCTATCTTAGAAGAAAGCCTTGCTTTAATTCTTAAAGGTAGACGAGAGGTTGGAAGCCTTTGTAGTATAACGTTTTTAATTTCTTTACACCTTACATTTTATCATACTGGGCAATTAATTCTAATTGGTTATGGTCATCCCATCAGTGTCCCAAGCATATGCTTGGGGAGGCACTTTTCAAGGGGTGACGCTCCAGCCTCCCCCCTTTTTTTTGCTTCAGTGGCGGCACTCTGGCTTTTGTTGTTGTTGTTGCTTGGGGCGGCAAAAAACCTGGAGCCGGCCCTGGGTCATCCTGTGATATTATCACATTGTTCCAACTCAGCAATGACACCTATGTTTATTAACAAAGGACTAGATTCTGATGCCTTTACACATCTAGTATAATACCTTACGCCTTCATAATCCCATTGATTTCAATGGGACTACCTGCATGTTATTGTAATACTTAAGATAAATAAAGGATTCAGAATCAGGCCCTCACAGCACATGTCTTTGGGAGAGTTGTTGAATCTACAGTTTAGTGACTATTTAGCAGACCTTTCCTTAATTTCATTTGGAAGTTTACACTGGTTTGTCTAGTACTGTTTTATACATATTGATAAGTTCCACTTATGCACTGGGGGTTCATTCGTTAGAATGGCTCCTGTACTCTGCAACTCCTTCAAGGTTTCAGTTTTGATTTCTATTTATACACTTCCACTACTTAACATTGTTCAGTCTCATGGTTTGCAATGTCATTTGTATGCAGACCAAACTTGGATATCCTCTCAGTCCCTGCAGATCCTACAAAGAAGTTTGATGTTTTGTATAATTGCCTCTGTGATATTCAATCATGGATAGCTTCAAATTTTGTTAAACTTAACACAGACAAAAAACTGAGTTGCTATTGATTAGTTCACTGATGCAGAGGTCTCAGGTGTCATCTATGGCAGTTTCCATTTGTGGTGGTTCTTTTTATCCCTCAGATAATGCTTGTGACCTGGGGGTCATTGTGGATTCTGTGTTTCTTTTGAAGTCCCCATCAATCATGTAATTAAAATGTCTTACTACTGTCTTTGGAAGCTAGCCAGACTGAGATCTATGCTGTTCTTAGTCCACTTTGCTAAAACTTTATTCCATATTCTGTGTCAGACAAGACTACTGCAATTCTTTGTATGCCAGTCCTCCCTGTTATCACCTTCCACTATTTGCATTTGGGACATAATCTAGCTATTTAGTAGTCTAAGTAGTACACACAGCACACTAATCCCCTTCACTGGCTCCCATTCAAAGCAGTGGGCTGATTTTAAGATGTTAGTAGTCTTACTTTGTGTAGCTTGGCTTCCTCTTATCTGTGAGGTTTTTTGGTTCTTTATTTAACAGGATGCTCCCTTTTGTCGGCTGTCAGAATTTTACCATGAGTCCAATGGATTTGCATCTTCGTCGTGTCCTATCCCTGAATTCTGAATTTACTTTTGTTCTAGAATGTCAGAATTTGTCACTTTACATGATTCAACTTCATATATTAGTAGTTGCCAGCAGCACCAGTTAAAGTTGCAGAATAATGTCTGTCCATTAAACCCCTGCTTTCACACACACGGCACTTTCTAAAACATTTGTCTTTGGAGCTAAAATTGTCTATGCTTATTTCTGCCTAAAGATTATTTTTTCAGTTTGAGCAAAATCTACTTAAACAGACAATCCTTTTCTAACATGGCTATGTTTCTAGGTTCAGTGTCACAGGCCAAATTCTGCCCTCAGTTATGTCCACAGACTTTAGTGGGATTTCACAGCATTAGCGGAAGCCTTGTCTACACAGGAAAATTGTAGTCATTTAAACTTATGGTGTGATTTTAGAAAGATTTAGTTAAACCAATGTAAACCCCTGTTTGAACCCTCTTATTTCACATTAAGAATGTCTTAATTTGGTTTAGTTTAAGCCACGTCCTAATCAATTTAAGCTAAATTGAAACAAGTCTGGTTTTAACAGAAATTAGTGTCCACACAGGCTGGTTTAAACACCGGTTTAACTAAGTCATTATAAAAAAATCACACCATATGATTAAAACAATGCAACCTTCCTTCCGATCCATCTTTGGTTCTCTCATTACCTAACATGAGATTCATTTGGGATGAAATATTTCCTCTCTACACTTTACAGCCAGAGCTAATGCACCAAAAGCACATCTGCTATAAATGACCGTTCGCTAGAATAGTGTACCAGTGAGAAATTGAGGCAACATTGCTGATATCAGGCTCTAAAATGTTGCCACCTAAAACATCGTATCATTTTTCTAGTGAAAGGGGGAGGGCAATACGGGGCTTCAAATGCTTCATAAAATGTGCAGACATTAGCTTGTTAAGGTGATGTACTATTGCTTCCTTAGCTTCCTCACCTCCTGTTGCAGTACTCCAACCGCCACTTACACCAGACTGCAGGACAGCAGAATTATGCTCAATGTGGCCCTGTCATCCTTTGCTACCCAGATACAACAAAAATATCAGTGTGTAGAATCTGTGCTCTGGCAGGCTTCTGCTAATAAACCTAAGCTGTTCATTGGTATTGTAGAGATTGTTCTTACAGCCTCAAGCTCTACATGGCAACTTGGAGCAGGCCACGGGCTTCTTCCCAGGTTGCTGAATGTGTGAGTTTCACTGACACGAACTACTTATTATAACAAAGACCCATAGTCACAGAATTAAAGCACAGTATTCTATTTTCCTAGGGTGATATTCCTCTGCATGCTCACACATGCATATCTATGTGTGGTGTATACATATGAATATATACCTACACACACACACATACACACAATACATAAATCAGATGGATGGGATAAGCTTCATATTTTATTTATTGCTAGAACATTAAAATACTGCACAATATGTACTGTGGATAGTGCTAGTCTAATGGCGTTTTAGAGCAATTTGTTCCTTGCTGAAACATGAACTTTCATCTATAACAAAGAGATACTGGAACACTCCAGCCTTCTTCAAAGTTGGATGATCTTCCTGAATCATTACAAAATTGTCTGGCAGTAACCACGAGTGTTAATTGCTGCAGTGAAAAGATAACTTAGCCTAGCTTCTAATTAGGGAAAGAAAACTGGCCCAAGAAAGAATTGGCCTGAAGCTTTGCCTGTTCCCCTAAACTGAACCCATTCCATTTGGATAAATCTCCCCCAACCCCAGTACCTTAATTCCACTCCCTGCTATTACTACTTCCAGCTCCAAGACTGGATTCTGTCTCTGCCTCTTCTTCCTACTACCTCTCTACCCTCTTTTTAATATCTGACCTACTTTTACCTCATCCTGATCCAAACCCCCCAGCCTTCCATTGCTACTTCCCAAACACAACACAATCTGAATCCTCCCTCCTTTCCATTCCCATGGGATCCAATCTCTGACTACTGGCGACCCATCCATGACAGTTTTCAGGTTCGCAGTGCACAATGGGGTCCAGTCTCTGCTCTTAGCCAAATCTCACTTTTGAAGATCAGACAACTATTAGCAGATCTTGCAATTTTCTGCTGAGCCAGTGCTGCTACTTAATTCACACTTCCCAATGTTCTTGGGCTCATTTAAAGGGGAAACCTGGAGTCTATGCCTTTGACCACTAGAGCATATGAGGGGAGTAAGCACTGCTCTCTCCCTTGGGCATTTCTTTGTCATTCACTCTTGGTTACAGCCTGGGGCGGAAACACTAAAATGCTGAGAAAGTTGACTGATCCAGCAACATGAGACCATTCAGGCAGGTTTCCATACCTGTAGTCAGAGCTTAAAGTGATCTGAAAAAGATGCTAGGATCTGTCAATCTGGGTGCAGCACCTTTGGTAAAAGTGATTAAAGTGCATCCCTCAGAGACCTGGTTCAACTTTTATTTATTTTTTTACCAGGTCTGCAACTCCTCGCAACCTCCTCCCTCTACTTTAAGCACTGTCAGCAGGACACCTCAGATTTTCTGCAAGTAAGTGATTTAAGGAATTAGGGGTGCTTCGGGAGTTTGAAGGGAGGGAGGAAACTGGCACATGCTGGGTTTATATGGGCAGGCTGCCTAAAAGTTTCTAGAGCAGTGCAGTTTTGTCTCAAAGAGTCAGAGGTTCATTTAAGGTTTGCCTAAGCAATCAAATCTTTTGAGTTCACCCATTGATATAGCCAATGCATTTTATTCTGCCACGTATTATTTGCTACCATGTCAAAGTACTGCTCCAACACACAATGCTAAAAATATGAGTGAATTCAGCAGAGATTTTCTTAGTCAGTCCCTTCCCTTAGCTTTGACACAAATAGGTCACAAATAGGTAGCAGAAATTACCTAGAAAATAGGGGAAGTTGCAGACTCCCTTTACTCCCAAGCACAACCCAATGAACAGGTTAAAAGATAAAAATAAATAAATGTAGCAATATTTGTTCTGCATTATGATGCACTGCTTTTTGGCAGCAGTAAAGGTGCACAGAGAATTACTTTATCTCAAATACAGACATGAGTAATAGATGGCAGAATGTACCAAAACTTATACAAGCAGATTTTTGGGACATGCCAAAAATATAGTGGCCCACTGGGTTTATTAATGCCACAGAATCTGAGGAAACTGGCTGCAAACACTACAGAATTCCATGCCTTCCTGATATTAATACTGCCAGGTACTGGCTAAATACTCCACTGCCTTCTACCAGGTGAAATCAGACATGCTCAGCAGCTTGTCAAAGCAGTCTGGGCTCTTACAGTTAATGGAGATTCTCCTTTAGTTCAAGGGGCAGCAGTCCATGCTTTTTGAAACAGGAGAATCTGAATTCTATACCCACTGCCAAGTATTAAAGTGCCCAGGGTTTGCAGTATAGCGAACCATAAAGCTCTAGTTATCCATACATCTGTAAAAATAGATTTTTAAATAGAGATCACAAATTATTGTGTAATTTAGAAAATATACTTTGATTCTAGGATATTGGTTGGGGTTACCAGGCATCCAGTTTTTGACCGGAAGGCCCAGTCGAAAAGGTACCCTCGCGGCTCCAGTCCGCACTACTGACCGGGCCATTAAAATTCTGTTGATATGGGGCTGTCAGGCTCCCTACCCGGCTCCGTGCAGCTCCCGGAAGCAGCGACATGTCCCTCTGACTCCTAGACATGGGGCAGCCACAGAGCTCTGCATGCTGCCCCTGCTCCAAGTGCCAGCTCTGCAGCTCCCATTGGCTGGGAACCAGAGCCAATGGAAGCTGCGGGGATGGCGCCTGCAGTGCGCAGAGCCCTCTGGACCTTCCACCTAGGAGCTGGAGGGGGGGAGGGGAACATGCTGTTGCTTCCCAGGAGCTGCCTGAGGTAAGCACTGCCCAGAGCCTGTAGCGCAAATGCCCTTCTGCACCCCCAGCCCAGAGCCCCCTCCTACACCCCAAACCTCGCATCCCTGGCCCCATCTCAGAGCCTGCACCCCCAGCCCATACCTCCTCCCACACCTCAACCCCCTGCCCCAGCCTGGTGAAAATAAGTGAGTGAGCAAGGGTGGGGGAAAGTGAGCGACGGAGGGAGGGGGGGGATGGAGTGAGCAGAGGGCTGGGGCCTCGAAGAAGGGGCAGGGCAGGGGGCGTTGGTTTTCTGGAAATAGAAAGTTGGCAACCTGAATGTTGGTGCTGGGCTGTTTGTATCCTCTAACCTGAAAAAATATTTTGGGGGGTGCCAAAAACCAAACCTTAGGAAGGTAGGAGCAGACTGTATGTCACTTTGAAGAGGAAAGTAAGGTGGTGTTGCTATATAATGAAAGGGTGCAAAACTAACGGCGTAACTATCAGATAATAACAAGTGGAACTTAAAGTGGTTTGTGGAAGTGATGCTGATAGTAATATTACTAACAATATTTTTCGAAGCAGTAATCAAATATTTATGACAGCGCCCAAAGTCTTCCATCAGGTTTGGGGCCTCATTGTGCTGAGTGCAGTAGAGACACAGAAGAGAGACAATCATTTCCCTGCTGGGCTTATGATCTAGAGATACAAACATATGAAAGGCATGGGAAGTAGATATGATGTACAAGCAAATAAGTATGGTGCAGAATTGGCACAGATTTATTAGTAGCATGTAGGTTTTTTTTCTTTCTTTGGCTGAATGCTCTGTGAAGCTGCATGTTTGTGAGTAAACAATAGTAGCCCTTCTCACCAACACAGCAGAGCTTGAAATTAACAAAATGTAGTTTTTGATGGGGGACAATGGTTCAGTAAAAGGATTATAATTACAGACTTCTCCTGCAAAGGCTGGACCAGCTGTGTATCTACTCTTAAGGATAGAAGAGAAGAAACCAATCTGCCCTTGAGGAGAGAGCGGGCTGTCATGGGGAACAAATCCCGTGAAGAAAAGTCAAAACTAAAAACCAAGGGAAGAGTCATTTGCACACATACAAATCACATTAGGGATATTCTGCAAAGACACAAGAAGTACCCTGTAACATCCACAGCACTTAGCAGTGAGGGAATTGTGCCACTGTAGTACCTGTAGTGTTGTAGACAATGCCTAAGATTACAGTGAACTGCAGAGCCAAACTGAAGCACAATTCAAGCAAGCAGCTGCTTGGACTTCACAGAGCATCGCAAACTATGCAATTCATGTCCTTGTCCTAGCATCATGAAAATAATACCTTTGCTCATCTGTAGCACATTCCACTGGATTATTTTAAAATATGCTTTACAAATATTAATAAATTGAGACTCACAACACCCCATGTTAAATGTTTGGACACTTTACACCTGGGAAATTGAAGCACAAACATACTGCGCTGTGTTTCCAGTAGTGGTCGCTGACTGCAGATGGATCACGTTTTGGATCCCTACCTGAGTCAACTTGAGAGTCCAGTACTGATTTATCCTCAAAAGCAGCTTGGTTCTTTCTCTTCTGTTCTAACTGGAGTCTGATTTTTGGAGATGTTGAAACTCATAACTCCCAATGATGTCAATCGGAGCTGCAGGTGCTCAGCATCCTAGAAAAGAAAATCCAGCACTAAGTACTCCCAAATGTGGACACCCAAACATCAGTAGCGGCTTTTGAAATTTTTGGTCTAGATGCTGTCCCCAAGAATATAAGAGTCAAGACAGACCTGGGATTTGAATCCACAGCTCCGAACTCCGATACCTGATGAGACTCCTGCAGCTGTATTGGAGGAGCAGCCCAGCACTTTCTGGGGCCTCGGGTTGCTTGAGGATCTGCAGCTAAGAAGTCTAACTGACATGTGGGTTTTTTTGTATGAACATGAATATTTACCACTCATGGCAAGGCATGATACACATTTCTTTCAGGCAAGATGTTCTTTTAGGAGGGTATAAGAAAATGGCTTTCAGCTGCTGGGGGTGAAAAGATGAGCCAACGCAGCTGTTCCAAACTGAGAGCAGCGTACTGTAAACTGAAGTCTCCTCGAAAACACTTCCTAAACTCCTGAGTCATTAAAGGCTGAATCACATTATTCCTGTCAGTAAGACCTCTTTCCTCTAAGATCTTGCTCTATTTACTGTACATTACCTCATGGACTGCTTCCTGGTCAAACAGCACAGCTTTTAGATAACGAATCCTACTCATTAGGATGAGCTCAACATGATGTGGGCTTTATTTAATGATGCTCGTTAGAAAACAACAGTCTCATTTCAAGGATTCATTTAGGCCATCTGTGCACAGGAAAGGAACTCCTAATAGACAGGTCATACAAGAAGCCTTGTTTACTGTTTTTCACATTTCACTTATTTGCAGAAGCTCACGACCGTCTGTTACTTGGGTTTTTCCAAAGGTCAAGAGGTTACAGGAAAAAATCACCCTTAAAAATTCATCATTTATCTGTCCAACAGTAACCTCATGATGAGTCTCTGGTCAGCTATAAAGCCATTGATTGCATGTCCCTTCATTCTGCTTCTATAAATCCTCTAAACAAGCCCCCTTAAATGATCGATGTAAATTTAACATGTGACTCTTGTCACATTAAAATGATAGAGTATTAGATTAGATATTAGACTAATCACTAGATATTTAGCTATTTTGGCTAAAACAATGTATTCTGGAGATAAAACAATGTATTCTGATAATGTATTAATTTATTAAATTAAGAAGAACAGGAGTACTTGTGGCACCTTAGAGACTAACAAATTTATTAGAGCATAAGCTTTCGTGGACTACAGCCCACTTCTTTGGATGCATATAGAATGGAAGAAGTGGGCTGTAGTCCACGAAAGCTTATGCTCTAATAAATTTGTTAGTCTCTAAGGTGCCACAAGTACTCCTGTTCTTCTTTTTGCGGATACAGACTAACACGGCTGCTACTCTGAAACCTGTTATTAAATTAAAATTCACAGACACAAAAATATACAAGCGAAGCAAAAATTTATTGTGCCCCTACTAATCTGACAAGTTCTGAAGAAGATAATCCTCTGCAGTTGAGATGCATAGATCAAACTGCAGGGGCTGATTTTTAGTGCTCTTAGACAGATGTTAAGAGTTGGAAAGGTTCAGGATTAGGAAGGTTAAACAGCTGAAAAATGGGAATAAAAATTAAGTAGAAAATTATCTTGGCTAATTTGCTTCTTCAGTGATCAGGGAGATATTATTTTTTAAATGATTGAGTCAGCTGTTTAAATGCAACTGGTGAATTAACTCTCCAAATAGTAAAGCTAAGATCCAACTTAGTAAGAATTAGAGCACAGCTCTTTTCTGAAAAGTGACTTAAAGTTACATTGGATTTCTGTTTATTGTCCTTAAGGTGACAAATTTGTATCAAATTCTCAGTGTACAGATTCCTTCCTCTCCCCCTTCAACTGCTTGCCCTTTAAACTCACTTTGGGTTCTGAAAGTCAAGCTGGGTTCTTCTCTCCTCATGCATTATTGTCAGTAACAAAGATGCTATAGGCCAAATTATCACCACACCACAAAAGTGCAACCTTATTATCATATTACAGCTTCCCCTGTACACCTATTATTTATGATGATGAATAAGGAGGGAAGAATTCAGACTGACTTTCAAATTCCAGGTGGAGTTTGCAGATTTGTCACTAGAAATACAGTAGTTTCCTCATAAACTAAATAGATTCCAGGAAATCATTGAGACAAAGGCATGAATGCTCACAATGCCAATTTTACAGTCACCATTTCAGCAATTCACCATTAAAGCAACAGAACCTTGCTTTAACCATCACCATTATTATGGGAATTGCATTTGTCTTTGATCATGTTTAACGGACCCCTGAAGCACTTAAAGGATAAGAATCACAAAAGTAGTCCATGCCGGGATATGCAGCTTCCAGGAATCATAGAATATCAGGGTTGGAAGGGACCTCAGGAGGTCATCTAGTCCAACCCGGGCCAATCCCCATACAGATTTTTGTCCCAGATCCCTAAATGGCCCCCTCAAGGATTGAGCTCACAACCCTGGGTTTAGTAGGCCAATGCTCAAACCACTGAGCCATCCCTTCCAAATTAGAATATAGGAGCTGCCCTATCAATTCAGAGAGTGTTGCCTGGTAGCCTCGTAGGTGCCAATATTTTCTTTTTCAGATAAAGTTACCACTCCCTCTCCCCACCTCGTTATGGGCCTGATCCAAAGTCCATTGAAATCAATGGGGATTTCTCATGGACTTTGGGTCAGGCCCTATGCATCTTGCCAATTGTGCAATATTAGTTCTCATGTGTACAGAGGTAGAAATTCCTTCATGGCACTTCCAGATACCCTGAAGCAGGAACCATTTGTTTGTGAAAACAAGGCAAAGAATTGAGAGTGATAATGGGCAAACCTCCAAGGGTTTGGCCAGGAAGTCCATCAGATCTTCACATTCCCCACATAGCTACCCTTTCCCCACTGACTAGCTTTTTGAGGAGGGAAAGCTCAGTTGTCTGTCACTCCCTCTAGTAGAAAGAAAGCAATTTGCTCTGACACTGGGGATGAAATCCTGGTCCTACCGAAGTAAAAGGCAAAACTCCAATTAACTACACCAGGGCTAGGATTTCATCCCAGGTCTCTCAGGTACTGTCCTGCTGGGCCACTTGCTTCTCCTTCTCACCAGTGCTTTCATACCTGAACTTCTGGGATGACTTGGTGGCCTTTCCTGCTGTTACAACAAGACTCAGTAACTCAACATTAGGGTCTCACTGCTGTGCCACTTAACTTTTCCCAAGTTTATGCCACATTTTAAAAAAAAAATCCCTATCTCCTTTCTGTTGAGAACCATTGCTCTGTCAGGAAAGCAGGGTTTCATAATGCAGGTGTAAACTTCAGAGTCTCTCTTAAGCCCCTGATCCCATGAACACTTACTCACAAAAGTAATTCCAATAGGATTATTCACATTCATGACATTCATGAAGGTAAGCATAGGTGTGTGCGGGATTGGGACCTAGGTTTGCAAGCGATAGAGTCGGTGGACCTAGCATAGGGTTTACTAAAACACCTGCAAAAATCTTAAACCTTCAATTTTTTTCATGTGTTCGTAAGTCTCTCACTCTGAATGCAAATTTTACCTCCCTCTCAATTCCACAAAACTCTAAGAACCACACAGCAAAAGCTAATAGGAAATTAAATTTCAAATTAATGAACTTTTGCCATTTGAATTTTAAACTATTTCGGATTTAAGCTGATAAATACTATGAAATAGTAAACAACTTATGGCCAAGAAAGAAAGTCTGTCTTTAAGTTTTTATAATACACCCACACAATTACTAATACTTTGTTCTTGAGGTAACACCCTCCCTCTCCCATTATGTACATGACTAATTGTGCAATACTGGTTATAATGCGTATACAGAAATTCCTTTCTGGCTCCTTCAGGTGCATCATTTTGTACCCTGCAGCAAACTGAGCAAGTGAGACTAGAAGTCTCCATGAAGTCATTTGAGACAATAGACTTGGATACATAGGAATACTAGCCAGCGTGTGAGCATTACAAATCTATCCAGGCCAGTTCTCAGAAATTATCTTGGAGTCTGTCAATAAACAGTAAGTGCAGGGTTTGTAAAAGAAATCATTAGTCAGAGCCTGACTTTTAGCATGCTACTGAAACACACACACTATTTAGCAGTGTTTAAAAAACAGCAACATTGAGAGCAACATCAACCTCTATGTCTATGAACAGGTCACTATCAAAGATCACTGACAGATCAAAACATGAAAAATTCAAAATGTTCGGATTAGAATGCAAAATAAAACATACGTGTGGAGAGTGGATTTATATGATTATATCATGAATAATTCGTTAGCATAAGCAATACAATTAGTCTTCTAAAAATGATATAACTGCTGCATTTGTGTACAGCCAGTCTAACATATAGTCACATCAGAGGTAGAAATGCGTAAAGCAGAAGAAATTAAAACACATTTCTATAGGAGCACAACTGCCTTTGTTACTAATGGGAAACGGGCAATGGATTAGAAAGACAAGATCCTTCCCAGAGAGGTTAAAATGTCAATACCATTGTGTTTGCAGGTATGCTCTCAATTGACCTCATTAATAAGTGGTAACCCTTGTTGGAAAACTTATTTCTGAATCACTAAGTGCTGGTTGTTTGAAGAGGTCCCACTTACAATTAAATGTTTCAGAAACAGGTTGGGGTTTTGGGGGAAAGGGAAATGTCATAGCCTGACAGATGCCTTTCTCCACTTCCAGTAGATAGAAATCAGAGGCTTGAAGCTGACAGAAGATAATCGATGCTGTAGCTGGCATACTGAATCAATACATTACTGGCAACTGTAGCCTGGGTTAGCTGGATCTCTGCTTTCCATAGCAATAACTCCAAACCCAACTTCCCTCATTTTCATGTTGAAATTGCATCAAGCTCTTAAATCGCTATTGTACTGTTTTGAGGTTAGCCATCCTATTGATACACAGAGTGAGTTCCTCAGAGGCTAGCTGTTCTGCTGACTGCTATTCACTCAAGCACTGGAGTAGGCATGGTCATATGGCCATAGAGAAACCTTCCAGAAGCTATTCTGGTTTTGCCTCTATCATATATTTCTGCAGCTCTTTTATTTGGGGGGAAGCATAAATGACTCACTTACCTCACAGGGTATTGGAATTAGTTCATATTTGTAAGGAACTTTGAAGACTGAAGACTACTATAGCTAAATTGTCGTATGACAATGGAGCAACAAGCTAATGAAAGATTTCAACAGCATGCAAAATGCAAATCAACCATTTCAGCTCTAATGCCTGGAGAAGGAATAGGTGTCGCCACCAGTATTTTGTTTGGTACTTACAAGGGCAATAAACCGTATTTTTGTTTGATCTTGTGTTGCACTGTTTCTTTTAGCATAACTTTCACTGATGATTGAAGCCCTGGTCCCAAACTTACCAAATTAATGGGAGTCTTTCCATTAGCTTCAGCAGAGTTCAAATTGGACAGTTTGTCTTCAATCCCCTACTTATATTGCTACAAACTTTTCTATACATACTTTGGATTGAAAAAAAACATACATTAAAAAAATGGGGGAAAGCACATATCTCTTTCCCTCCCTCCCCCCTTTGTAGGTTTGCAATACCTACAAAGAATGAAGGTAGACAGCTATATCAACATTCAAATACACACAATCCCCCACAAACCTTGATCTTGTCTACTCTAGCAGGTTTTACTGACAACAGTTCTGCCAGCAGAGGGCACACTTGGCTGTTTGTATTGGGGCACTGTGTTCCCTCAGCATCAGATTGCATCAGCAAATGTGTGTTGCACTGTGGGAAGGCATCCTAATGTCCTCTGTACCACCTTCTGGTGTGCTACTTAATGGGAGATTTTTGCTGTGCATTGTGGGGCAGCAGCTGTTTATTGCAGAATACCAGCCTTTTCCACACACACGAACTATCCCCTCCCAATTCTATTAGTTGTGAATGTTTAGTGTAACAGTCTGGTGTGTTGGAAGGGATAGTTTGGTAAATGCAGTGATGGGAGGCTGGCATCCCTTAGGGGGCAGAGTTAAGATTATGCTGATGGTATATGGTAGTGGTAAGGTGCAGGACATGTACTGCTCAGAGGCTAACTTTTCATTTTTTTGCTTTTATTGTTTTGTGTGAGAGATATTATGTGTGTACCAACTTTCCCCTGTTTCATACAAAATTTGTATACATTTTCTTAAAATGTGTAAGTTGGGGTGGAGGGGTATGGATCTATGCAGGGGTGGTTCTCAGAGTTATACGCCATAGAAATGCAGCTATTGACTGAGAAAATGTTATCCACTTTTGTGCCAGAACTTATCCTAAAACAGAAGGTTTTATCTGATGGATAAATGCTGCTGAAGACAGAAATTGAAGTTAACCCCTCCTGAAAAACATGCCAGCAACATCAAGTCTGGAGGGGTGGGAATAAAAGTGTGGAGGGGAGGGAAGCAGGGCTGTGCTGGGACAGAGCTCTGGAGTCTGAAATACAGAGAACCTAGGAGTAGCTAATAATTTATCCAAGAGATGGTTAAGAGGTTACTCGACCATGGTTTGCAATACCTACAACATAGGGAAGAGATTTCTGATAGGAGAGGGCTCTTTAATACAGCCAAAAAAAAAAGGCAAAAAAAAGCACAATGAACAGTACCAGGTCCACACTGAGAAGGACCCACTCTTCTCCACCCCTCCCTCCTTGCTCATTCCTTTCTGCCCCCCTCCCGTCCTGCAAGCAGCAGGCAGTGCCTCGGGGGGGAAGAGGCCAAGCATGGGTGGGGCCACGGTCCAGGCGCCGGGGCGGGGCCACGGTCCAGGTGCCGGGGCCCACCAGGATTAATCCAGCCCTGAAATGAGATTCAATGGCTGGAAGCTGAGGGTAGGCAATTTCAGATTAGAAATAAGGCATAAATTTTAACAGACAGGATAATTAACCATTGGAGCAACTTACGAGGTATGGGGTGGATACTCCACCATCTGAACTTTTGAAGCCATCACTGGATATCTTTTTAAGGGATATATACCTCAAACAGAAGTTCTAGACTTGAAGCATAGATTACTGGGTAAAATTCTGTGGTCTATGTTAAGACAGAGGTCAGACTAGATGACCACAATGATTCCTTTTGGCCTTAAAAATGTATGAATCTAACTCTGAGAAGGTTTGGACAGGACTTTTTGCCTTACTTGTTTGCTAAAAAGTTAATACCTCAGGAAGGGGGTGAGGACTGTTTTAGAGCATGTAGGATACCAGCTTCTTATAAAATATAACTGCAGATAGCAAATTTCTAATCTGTGTATGGTGATTTAGTCCATCTGTCAATGGAACATTAAATAAAGAAGTGCCATAGAAGAGCTAAGTTATCATACAAATCAGCTTCCAGAATGGTCTTCATCCTTCATTGCTAAACCAAACCACTCAGACTACAATCCACAATTCCCATAACACAAATACAGCATGTGATGTGGATCTTTCCTCACTTGGCCACTGCTTTTTGTTGGATGCTTGAAGAACTGACTGAAGCTTGTAGGAGTCAAATCCTATACCTTTTGTTCTGATAAACAGTAAACCGGTCAGAAGTATTTTCAATTCAGTGAGTGTTCTTTTTTACATTGTTGTTCTTCCCTTTCTTTTACTGCCTTGAGAGAATCTGTACCATCTGCCACTCTCATATCTCAATAGTTTGCATTCAATCCAATTCTCCAGTAGTAGTTTTCCATCTCCAATGTGTCTTGCAGAGTAAAAAAGAGTCGATGTGCACCAAATCAACACATGAATCTCCTGCATCATTCTGAATTTTAGTGAAATACTGGCACACCTTTGATAAGGCTAATCAGATGATCTGTCCTAGAACAGATTGTTAAAATGGATATACAATCTATTGTTTACTAGGACCCACCCCACCACCCACATTTCTGCACTTGCATGGCTGTCTTGAGCCCACATTATTACTAATGTATATTGCAGTGGGGCCTAGAAGCCCCAATCAAGGCCCCATAGCACTAGCCACTGTACATACATGTAATAAAAAGACTTGCGGTCTAAGCCAATGATAAGACAGCAGAAGGAGAGAACAGGTGGTGAGGGAAGACAAGGTAACAGTGAGCATGCACAATGTTTGGTATGGAAGTGGCAGACTCAGGATACCAACTGGTTAACCACTGGATCCATGTGATTCAAAATCTTCCCCCAGGATAGTCTGGAATTCAGTACACCACTCTAAAAATTCTCACCGTTTACTTTTTAGTTTGTAGGCAGCACTTGCTTTGAGAACTACCTCCCACCCCAAAGTCACTCCCTGACTATGTCCCTCTCAGCCAATGTTCTTCACATGTTTTTGATTATCTTATTGGCATTTGCTGCAACCTGGTTTTCGCCAGAGCTCTTTCCAAGCAGACTAACAGCCCCATGATGAAATCAGCAAAGGAGGCTCTTCATGATTGTAATTATGGCAGTAAAGTCTCTGTACTTTTATTGCTGTACTAGTATCAATTATTTGGAGCCATATTAAATAAATGAACATGAATATGACATGCTCAATTCATATGGGGGCTCATGAACTCTTTTTAAAAAGTCTCTTTCATCCTGCTGCTTTCCTTATGAAATTTTTGTGCAATTGGACCTTCGACATTTCACATTCATCACAAATATGATTAGTTCAGGACTGAATATACAACCATTTTATAAGGGTTCAGGGGTACAAAAATCATGAGAAAAAGAGCAGGCATAAAAATGACTTTTTAAAGAAAGTTCAGTGACCTCCATATAGACTGGGTATGACACGTTAAAGTCACTGACTTCATTTATACTCTCCAGTTCCCTATATATAGTATTATATTAGTTTACTTGTAAGTTCAAAGGCACTGCAGTGCTTGAGCTACAATATTTATTGTACAGTCGTGAGTAACCTGCTAGACAGAACCTATCCCTGCGTGCACACTAGAGTGGCCATAACATCAGTAATGACAATGGGAGGGCATTAGCTTTTGCCCTTTGGGTGGCTGAATATGGCAGAGCAAAGTAATAGTGTAAGCACTCTGCAACCTGAAGACATCTTCCTTTTCTAAAATGCTGCTGAATAAGGATTAGGTTTAGTAGATCTTATATCTGCAGAACTGAATCAAGATCTTGCAGAATTCACAGTCTATATTTCAATAAAAAAACCCAAATTTATTTTATTCACTTGTCTATCAACTCTCTAACTGGAACAGATTTCATTTCAAAGAATGTTGGAGAAAGGCTATTCCAAATGCCGATACTCACTTAAAAATGGTTATAGCTTATTTGATACTTGTGCTCAGTGTGTTTGCCCTGTTTACAATTCAGTCATCCCAATTTGGCAACAGAAAGAATTCCATCTCTTTTGGATGACGAGTTACATACCACAAACAAGGAACAATTAATAGAATCATAGGACCATAGAGTTAAAAAGGACAGCAAGGGTCATCTAGTCTAGCCCCCTGCCAAGATGCAGGATTTGTTGTGTCTCGACCAGGGATCGGCAACCTTTGGCACGCGGCCCATCAGGGAAATCTGCTGGCGGGCTGGGATGATTTGTTTACCTGCAGCGTCCGCAGGTTCAGCCAATCTCAGCTCCCATTGGCTGAGGTTCACCATTCCAGGCCACTGGGGGCTGTGGAAAGAGACGGCCAGCACATCCCTCGGCCCGTGCCACTTCCCGCAGCCCCCATTGGCCTGGAGCAGCGAACCATGGCCAGTTGGAGTTGCGATGGCCAAACCTGTGGACACTGCAGGTAAACAAACCATTCCAGCCCGCCCGTGGATTTCCCTGATGGGCCGCGTGCCAAAGGTTGCCAGTCCCTGGTCTAGACCATCCAAGACAGATGGCTATCTAGTATCTTTTTGAAAAGCTCAGTGAAGGAGCTTCCATGACTTCCATAGGCAGTTTGTTACGTTGTCCTACTGTTCTTACAGTTAGGAAGTTTTTCCTGAGATTTAATCTAAATCTTCAATGCCGTAGTTTGAACAACATAGCAGATTTAGATTAGTCAAAGACATAGTGAACATGAATAGCTTGTAAGCTTTCCATAAGTCAGAATATGGTCACATGAAGTGTTCAAACAATTATGAATTTAGAGCCCAATTCTACAAAGTTTTATACAGGTGCTTAACTTGAGGTACTGTGAGTAGTTCTATCGAAGTCAATGGGACAACTCACAGGGTGAAACGCTGTCTTCATTGAAATCAATAGCAAAACTCCCATTAACATCAGTGGGGCCAGGAATTCAACCAGAGTGTGTTAAGTGAAGTGTAAGGTTAGGTGCTTATATCTTTGCAGGATCAATACCAAACTCATAAAAAAACTGCCCAAAAGTCTGCTCCTGGAAAATTCCCAGTCAGAAATATAGGGCAAAGCTCTCAGATAAACTGCTCACTACAAATAAGTGGCCAAGGTCTAATGAAGAGGAAGTTAGTGAGTGATGGGTTAGGAAAAATAAACCCTGGTTTCTTACCCATTAATTAATGAGTTAATTGGGAAAGCAGAGACTACTCAAGTGTTACCTCTGAAACAGCTCTCACTGCTAGGTCAGCAATATGTATAATTCTGTGGCAATTATCACCCCAGAAATCTCAATGTGTACCATTACCAATTAAGCCACACAACAAAACTGTGTGGGTAGGTATTGTTATATTCATTTGTCACATGGCAAAAGTGAAGCACTTAGAAGTTAATTGAACCTACCAACTTCACTGGATGACTAACTGGCAGAACTAGAAATATAACCCAGGACTCCCAGTTTAGTGCTTTCTAATCACTAGATCACATTCCCTCTCCTTTATATAATGGTACAATGTTTTCATGAGTGACTCTACAAAAGGATGGTATATTCAGTCTACAAGATTGCCCATAGATACTGCTCAACTGTCTGATCTGCTGTGGATATCAATGGTAGCCTTTTTCTGTGCTGCTCTTCCTGAAATTACTGTCCCTAAAACAACTAGTTTTAAGCTTCAGCCAATATACACTCCTGACACCATTGTGCTATTTCTTGAAGTGCTATTGTCAGGTCCACACTTGAGGTAACATCAGAAACAATGGTATTGTGCAGCCATTCAGGTGAGAAGGTAAAAGTCAGATAACCAAAGATGCAACTCCAAATGCGAAAGTGACAGGTGCCTCCATGTTTAGCTATACAGTAACTCCTCACTCAAAGTCATCCTGGTTAACGTTGTTTCGTTGTTACATTGCTGATCAATTAGAGAACATGCTCGTTTAAAGTTGTGTAATGCTCCCTTATAACGTCTTTTGGCAGCCACCTGCTTTGTCCACTTCTTGCAGGAAGAGCAGCCGTTGGAGATAGCTGGTGGAGGCTTGGAACCAGGGTGGACCGGCAGCCCCCCTATCAGCTCCCCGCTCCCCTAAGTTCCCTGTGCAGCAGCCGCCCAGCAGGCTATCAATTGCCGGGCAGTTCAGCTGTCCCTCCCCCCACTGCCATGTGCTGCTCCTGCCCTCTGCCTTGGAGCTGCTCATGGGAGCCTCCTGCTTGCTGTGTGGGGGATTGGGGGAAGAGTGGGGCTAATGTCAGGGTGTCCCCCTCCCCCCTGCTCCTGCACCCCACTTACCCCGTCTCCATAGAGTAGGGGTGGGGGACACAACAGGACGGCGGGAGCTTGCTGGCAGCAGCTGCTGTCTCAACTTGCTGATCTACTTAAAAAGACAGTTTACTTAGAGTGGGGTCAGTGTACTTAAAGGGGCAATGCACATCTCTCTCTCACACACAGGGTGTGTGTTTCTGTCTGCCATGCTTTCTCCCCTCCCTCCATTCGTGCTGCCTTGTAGAGTGTGAGGCTACATTAACAGCAATGTGTTAACCCTTGCAGGCTCAGCCAAGTGCTAGTTCATCCTTTAGCAGTAAGGCATTCCCTGGGAAATATCCCACCTCCTTTAACCCTCTGACTCCACCACCTCAACCAAGTCTCACAATCATCATCGCTGTGTACAGTATTAAATTGTTTGCTTAAAACTTATACTGTGTGTATGTAGTCTTTTGTCTGGTGAAAAAAATTTCCCTGGAACCTAACCCCCCCATTTACATTAATTCTTATGGAGAAATTGGATTCACTTAACATCGTTTCACTTAAAGTCGCATTTTTCAGGAACATAGCTACAACGTTAAGTGAGGAGTTACTGTATTTCCAAATTTTCCCCAAGAGAGCTGGATTGTCGTTGTTGGGGCAGACTTAAAGTCACCACTTTAGAAAACCATGACATTAAAACAAAACAAAAAAATGTACCACTACATTCTGCATGTGAAGTGACAGTTCTGGGTGGCAGCTAGTTAAGGGGACAAGAATTGCAGAAGGCCATGGTGATAGTTATCACATTGCATGATGCAAGGACTAAGACTGAAGCTTGAATCTGGTGCTAGAAGTCCATTGCAACATCAATTATTTGAAATAAAAATGTCATGGTTATGATACTTTGGAAACTGCTGCACTTAACTTCCAAACTGTTGTTTTAAAACAGCTAATGTACCCAACCCTGAATTAATGTCAATGTCCTATAAAACTGACTGTTTAAAAAAAGTCAGCAAATAATTTTTTTTTAGTCTATGTCAGCTCAAAAGGGTGCCTCAGTTGTTTCATCTCAAAACAGCTGCATGCTTTCACTGACATTTGTTGACCTTTCTTTGTGCACTCATCCTAACCTCTTAGGTTATTTCCTGGCCTCCCTTCAGTGACCTATGACTACTGATGACCTTTAGCTAGAGAATGCAACATTTTGTTCTCCTCTGGCTGACATGTGATGCTCTCATTATTCAAAGGTATGTGAAAATAATGACCTCTAGTGACCTTTCAGTTTCCTTTCATTTATTGGTCTGTGCTAGGTGCTTGTTCAGCATATTGCTATGCTTAGGTGGTTAGGGTACACATTTTTTCTTTAAGCATGAAGCTGCTCAGTTGAATCAATTTTTAAGTTCTTGTTCATATTGCTCCCTTGAAAGATTATTTCAGGAGGAAGAGATGAGGGCGAGGGAGTGGGAGAGCCTTACAGGCTGCATCTATGTGCAAAATTCAGAAAGTTTGACAAAGTAACTCTCAGCCTTCCTATCACCATATTTCTGAATTCCCTCTGATGATATTTTTGACTAGTAGAGATGCAGTTGGTATGGATAGAAGATAAATACAACAATGTAGTCGAAGATATGTTAACAACAACGATCAGTCAGGTATGTTGTTGTCATTTGGGTTTCAAAATGGGAAAACTTCCAGTATTCTTTCCAAAAGAAAGACTTGAGATGTGAAATGTTTCTGCAAGAAGTAGGTTTCATTTTCAGAGCAAGTGAGACACACTCGCATTGCCTATAGCAAACATTTTAAAATGCAGAGGGTGTGAGGAGGAAAGGGATAAACAACTTTTGTTTGGGAGACTGTCATAGCAATTAACAGTTTAGCCAGGATTTAACCAGCATGAATATTTAATCATCCCTTACTTGGAGAAAGGATGGTGACTCCAGGTCAGGGTTGAGGGCATTTATGGAGCAGCACTAGGCTCAGACAGTTGGTCTAGACACTTTTTCACTATGAATACAATATTTCCTATTATGAGTCTAAAAATCAATTAAGGACTAAATTATGCTTACCACTGCATGGAAGCCCTAGAGGAAGGGAGAGTGCACTAGGAGCCCTAGATCATCTGCACAGAGGTCAGGCATAAACTGACCCCCAGAGCTAGCACAGTGACAGCACCAGAGGAGGTGTTTCTGGCTGGGGCCAGAGTAAGGCATTGTCCCAGCCCTTCCCCATTCAAAGCTGGGAAGTTCCACCATTCCTGAAGAGACAAGTTGTCAGCCACAGTTTTCATCCTGGAGCTTTAGGTATCCTGGCTTCAGGCCTTTGAGTATCTTGAAGATAAGGACCAAGACCTTGAACTTGACTCCATGTTCTATGGGAAGCCAGTGGAATGAGTAGAGGATAGGTTGATGTTCTCACAGTATCCTGTGTTGGTAAGGAGACACATTGCAGTAGTCTGTACTAGTTGGATTTTCATTCCTAAAGGCTGAAGTCTTCGTGCCCAGGTTTATCAGATTGCTGTATTCCAACCAGGATGTAATGAAGGTATGAATAACTGAGGCTAGGTTATCATGTGTTAGAATGGGACCGAGTCTCATACCTAATTGGACAAGTAGAAAGTGTTAATCATGTGTAGTTACCCTTTACTAGAGGGGCTTCTGAACTTTACTGGGAGTGTACCAGGAAACCCAGTCACTTGTAATGCCCACAGACCCTGGTCGTCAGCAGGCAGGATTGAACCTGGGACCTCTGGGGCTTAGTGCATGAGCCTCTACTGCATGAGCTAAAGAACGTATGGCTGTTAGCTAGGGCTACAGAGCAGACTCATTAATCTCTCTCTGTAAGTGGTCTTGGTATCACTAGATGGGAAAGAGCATCCAGGGGGTATGTGGGTTACACATGTATCCTGCTATGTGAAAGCTGCAGCATCAGCAAGGAATCCAGAACTCTGCAACTACAAACCAACTGTGTGTGTTCCTTCAACCAAAAGAGACTGCACTACAGCTGCAAATCTTTCCAAGCATATTCCTCTGCCCATCAGCATCATCTCTGTCTTGCACCTTCTTCATCCATGAGCTGGTCTCTTCCAAGCACTGCGCCATCTTGGTGGTAGTGGTGTGACCATATGTGATGAATGATAAGTAGAGCTATGTGTAATCTACACATTGCTGGCACTTGAATCTCTGCCTTCTGACTATTTCATCTAGTGGTTGCATGTAGACGTTGAATAGGACTGAAGAGAGAATTGACTCACGTGGGACTAGACAAATGAGGGATCTAGTGGTGGAGGTACAGTTTCCCATCACTATTCTTTGGGTGTGTGTCTCCACAAAGGACTGAAATCCTTTTAGCACAATCCCCGGGACCCTGGGCAACTTGGCTGGGAGCAGGGTCAGCCAAGGTAGCATATAGGGATCATAGCATAACTGAGAATCAGCCCAAGATGTAAACAAGAACTTCTGATGGTCTCCTTTCCAGGCTCTGAAGCTCTCCTCCCAAAACCACCCAATTGCCAGAGAGGCTCTGGATCTTGACCGTCTCTTATCTTCCTTGGGGAAAGACAGCTAAGTGGTTACTCTCTTGAGGGATGTTTGGGGTACAAGAGGTAGCCAGCAAGTCTACACTCTCTGGTGCCCTCATGGGATAGATGGTAGGCCTGTTTCTACAGTCTTTTTGTGGGGCATCTCCCTCTTCACTCGCTTCTCTATTGCCTTGTGGTGCCCTTTCTTCTTTCCCTTTGTGTTTTCTTTGTCTTTGTCCTTAGCAATACCCATGTCTTTCTCCCCCATCCCCTTTTCGGGGACTCTGGAAAATCAGTCACTGCTAAGTGACAGAGCATTCACTAGTGGCTATCTTGTCTCCCCCTCCTGGCTCCTTGCACTTCCTCCTCAGCTCTGCTTCAGTGAGAGGCAAGCAGAGTGGGAGTGGCACAGTCCACAGAGGAAGTAGAGAAACACTGAAACCAGCAGTACAGCTAATCTGTGGGAGCTGGTGTCACTAGCAGCTGACCTAGGTGCAAGGCAGAAACCCAGGACCGGCACAGAGAAATCTGGACTATTGGTAACTATAATATATTGTTTCATATACTGTTGGTTATAATATGGAAATATATCTATCTCACAGAGCTGGAAGGGACCTTGAAAGGTCACTGAGTCCAGCCCCTGCCTTCACTAGCAGGACCAAGTACTGTCCATGACAGATTTTTGCCCCAGATCCCTAAATGGCCCCCTCAAGGATTGAACTCTCAACCCTAGATTTAGCAGGCCAATGCTCAAACCACTGAGCTATCCCTCCCTCCTTTATTTTTAAAGGATTGTATCCTAGGGCATTAGATTTCCAAAGTCAGCCCTTTTTAAAATAAAAAGAAATGGATAAATGATTTGAGTACTCACGAAAGTGAAGAACTATCATTATAGCTGTGTGAATAACTGATATTTCGGTTTGGTGGCTGAACCAAAAAACACAACGAAAAAATTGTTTTAGGCCAAACAAAACGTGTAGCTCAACCCTGTTTTCTGTTGTCTTAATTCAAATAAAATTGAAGTGCAACTCTAAATGACAAAATAAAAAAAATAAAAAAATAAAAATGTTTCATTTAGAAAATATTGACATAAAATGTTTTGATTTTGGTGGGTTTTTTTGACAGAAACAATTGCAGCAAATTCACCCAGATTCACAAAATATTTCAGTCCACCTGAATCTGCGTTTTTGAGCAAAAAAAGTGTCATATGAAATGTTTTGTCCAGCTCCAACTAGTAGCAGTGTACAAACAAGATATAGTTCAAGCAATTGCCAGGCTAACTTCCCCTCATTGATCTGCCAGTGCACTTTAAACCTGTCATATTATGTCCCTACAATGCCAGGTCAAGGCCAGAGCTCTTCTTTCCCAAACAGAATGGTATTCATGACTAAAGTGTGGAATGTATTTTAGAAGGTGCACAGATGGGAACTAGACTGAGAAATGGTTACCCACTTCTTTGTATTCTAAACCCAGATCTGATGTCAGGGTGCCTGTAGCCAATTACAGTGAACTAACCCATGTGCCAAAGCCCAGTAAGGACTTTCATAACCATGAACACCATTAGTGCACATAACTTTGTGACACTTAAAATCACTAGATTCTTTTTTGAACATTTAGGTCAACGACCTTAAGTTGTTTATGGAGAGAGACAATTAGTCTATAAGCAGAAATGGGTGGAACCTATCAATAACTTTTTAAATAACATGTTTATCCAAAATGACTCTTTCCTTTTCTTTTCAGCAAAAGTCTTCTCAGAAATTTTCTGTTATCATTTTCCCCCCCCATCTCATTTGACTCTCATTGCTCAGTTGGCTTGTTTCTTTTTTCTTCTGTAAATCATATTTTCAGTCCAAGACTGGTTTATGTGAGTGAAAGAATCTAATTGGAATACTATAGGCTCTCTACTGCTCTTCACATCTTTCTTTGCATCTCAATGTGATCTAAATGTCAGATATCCCTTTCTGTGAGAGATTTATTTTTCCGCATCATGCAAGAGTCGCACTGAACTTAAATTGTATTGCTGTCTTTTTCTGCCCTTTTGAGCTCCTGCTGTAAATAAACTGTATTTCAGTATTATAGCTCTGTGACTTGGTGCGGAGTGGGGGTGGAGCAGGGGAAAGAGAAGAACTACCTGGTCCCCAGCCAGAAGACAAGGGGTTAACTCCAGCTTTACTTTCCCCTCCCCTGGCCCAGGTGCTTGGGGAAAAGCTTTCAGATGGGATGCTGGAGAGACAAAAGGGGGGAAAAGCCTTTGGGAAAACAGGACTCCATACATAGGTGCTATATGATCCCCCAGTTGGGGAATCTTTTTGTTATGCTTGTAATCTTTGTATGCTTTGTGACCTTATGGTTACTTATTTTGATTTATACTGATAAAGTGATAGTCCAGCTAAAAAATCTTGCTGCTTACTGCAGAATCGCCCTGCCACTTTACAAGCTTATATAATTCATTTGCTTTTTTAAAGTGAACTTTTCATACGAAGTTAGTGTTTGAGAAGTGCCAGCCTGACAGCTCTGGCAAATGAGGCCTTGTCCACCCTTAACATATAGGTCAACATAGCTACAACGCACAGGAGTGTGAAAAATCCACACCCCTGTGCACTATAGTCACATCAACCTAGCCCCCAGCATAAATGTCGCTAAGTCGACAGAAGAACCAGGGCCGGATCCAGGCACCAGCTTACCAAGCAGGTGTTTGGGGCGGCCACTTCGGCGGGGGACGGCACGAGCAGCTGTTCGGCGGCAATTCGGCGGACGGTCCCTCACTCCTGCTTGGAGCGAAGGACCTCCTGCCGAATTGCCACCGCAGATCGTGATTGCGGCTTTTTTTTATATTTGTTTGGCTGCTTGGGGTGGCCAAAACCCTGGAGCTGGCCCTGAGAAGAACACGTCCATGAACCTAGCTATCATCATTTGGGGAGGAGGCATTCTATAGCAAAGAAAAAAACCCTTCAGCTGCTGTAGGCTACGTCTATGCAACAGGGTTATGCTGGCACATGGCCTGAAATGCTCCCATTATCCATACAAAAAGTACAGCACAAGCAACACAAGCTTCACTTCACAGCTTTCCCCAGTTCACTCCATCATAAAGGGAGCACACCTCTGGAGGAAACTACGTTCTCATGGCTCATTCAGTCCTTTCTTTCTTTGCTAAGGATATGTCTACACTGGCAAGTTTCTGTGCCACAAGTTATACTACTTTTATTAGAAGGCTAGAATTAAACTGCTTTTGCGGGTCCACACTGTGCTCCTTGTGACGCTAGACAGCAGTGCATTGTGGTAGCTATCCTACTGTGCAACTGGCCGCAGGGTGCTTTGGGAAGGGTTTTCAATGCCTCATGGGGCAGGCACAGCATCACATGATGCAGGTTTCCCAATCCCGTTGTTCCATTGACATCCTACCACATTGCCAACTGCTTTTCAACTGAAGTTGGGGGGAAGTGTGTGACAGGGAGTGTGTGTGTGTATATGGAGGGGGGAGGGAGAGAGACAGTGTGTTTTGGGGGACAGAGAGTGTATCAGCATGCTGTCTTTTAAGTTCAGACAGTGGCAGGAAGCAAGTCCTGAAGCAGGGTGAGGAGGAAACCCCGACAGTCAGCCCCCGCCTCCCTTCCTGGGCGCGCTCTCTCTCTCTCCCTCTCTCTCTCTCGCACACACCTGCCTCTGTGTTATAGACTCATAGACTTTAAGGTCAGAAGGGACCATTATGATCACCTAGTCTGACCTCCTGCACAACGCAGGCCACAGAATCTCACCCACCCACTCCTGTAACAAACCCCTAACCTATGTCTGAGTTACTGAAGTCCTCAAATCATGGTTTAAAGAGCTTAAGGTGCAGAGAATCCTTCAGCAAGTGACCCACACTGCAGAGGAAGGCGAAAAACCTCCAGGGCCTCTGCCAGTCTGCCCTGGAGGAAAATTCCTTTCCGACCCCAAATATGGCGATCAGCTAAACCCTGAGCATGTGGGCAAGACCAACCAGCCATCACCCAGGAAAGAATTCTCTGTAATAACTCAGATGCCCATCTAACATCCCATCACAGACCATTGTGCATATTTACCTGCTAATAATCAAAGATCAATTAATTGCCAAAATTAGGCTAGCCCATCATACTATCCCCTCCATAAACTTATCAAGCTTAGTCTTGAAACCAGATATGTCTTTTGCCCCCACTACTCCCCTTGGAAGGCTATTCCAGAACTTCACTCCTCTAATGGTTAGAAACCTTCATCTAATTTCAAGTATAAACTTCCTAATGTCCAGTTTATATCCATTTGTTCTTGTGTCCACATTGGTACTGATCTTAAATAATTCCTCTCCCTCCCTGATATTTATCCCTCTGATATATTTATAAAGAGCAATCATATCTCCCCTCAGCCTTCTTTTGGTTAGGCTAAACAAGCCAAGCTCTTTGAGTCTCCTTTCATAAGACAGGTTTTCCATTCCTCGTGTAACCCTTCTGCCCATCTGAGTTGGCAGCAACAAGGGCCGGGTTCTGTATCTAGGGGTTCCGTTTCAATAACGTAATGCAAAACCGGCTTCAGCCCCCACTCAGTGACCTGGGACAATTACATACCACCCCCTGGGCGCCTCTAAGTGGCAATACTTCCCCTCTCGCAAGCACGGAGTCTGAGTGTAGCAGAAAATGTTTAATAACTTGAGGTAAACGACATCAGCATTAAATTGGAAAAACACCACAAACAGGATTCATAACACAATCCATGAGCAAAAGACCCACCCCCAAAGTCCCAAAAGTCCAAAACCCCAAAAGTCTCTTGAGTCCAGCAACCCAAGAATCACCCAAAAGTCTCTGTCCCTGGTCAGTGCAGCCCCAGAGTTCAAAAGTTTATCTGCAGAGTCTTACCCGCCCCCCCAGCCTGGGTGGAAATGGGGGGGGAAGAAAGGGGCACACAGGATAGTAAGGGGCACCTTATGTGGTCTGAGGCCAACTGCCCCACCTCTCCATGGGGTTCTGCTGCAGTCTTCACCCTGAGCTGCTCCACTCCACCAGCCGCTCCGCTCCTCCAGCTGTCCCGTGAGCCACTCCAGCCATCCCACAAACTGCTCCGCTCCGCTCGTCGGCCCACGGGCTGCGCCAACCGTCCCACAAAATGCTCAGCTCCGCTGGCCACCTGTGGGCCACATCAACCGGCCCGCAAACTGCTCCACTCTGTCAGCCGCTTAGCAATAAAGCTTCAGGCTCCCCCACTAGTTAACACAGCACTCAGTGATTTCAGCTCTTTATTGATTTCAGCTTGTAGTGGGGAGCCCCAGTACCCCAAAGTGAATTCAGCATAGCAGCCTGTGACTAGACTCTTAATGGAATCAAAATTAGCTCTGCTATGCAGCAGTAGAGAGAAAAAGTGGTGCAATTGATGTTTCAGACCCTCAAAAGGGGCCCATAGTATCAGGTACAAATACCTGTCCCCAGCCTCTCTCAATTCACTGGGTTTTGGAACCCATGTCCCTTGTCTAGCGAGTGCTACTTAAATGATGGTGAGACCCTCTATCATAAAAAAGTTTCATTGTCCTTGATTCACATAATCAGGGTAACAACACTTTATTCCTCCTGGCCCAATAACAGAGAAACTGGGGATCCCAGAGCAGCCAAAGTGACCATTTGGGGCTGCTGTGGGCTCATGCTAGGCGGGGTGGGTGTGCCTATGCAAACAAGATCAGCCCCTGACGTTCTTTTCCATACTCGCCATAATTCACCACCAGATGTTAGGGTAGAGCTCATCCTGACTCTGCTTACACTCGGATCATCCTAGTAGCTCTTCTCTGTACCTGTTCCAGTTTGAATTCATCCTTCTTAAACATGGGAGACCAGAACTGCACACAATATTCCAGATGAGGTCTCACCAGTGCCTTGTATAACGGTACTAACACCTCCTTATCTTTACTGGAAATACCTCGCCTGATGCATCCCAAGACCGCATTAGCTTTTTTAACGGCCATGTCACATTGGCGACTCAGTCATCCTGTGATCAACCAATACTCCGAGGTCCTTCTCCTCCTCTGTTACTTCCAACTGATGTGTCCCCAATTTATAACCAAAATTCTTGTTATTAATCCCTAAATGCATAACCTTGCACTTTTCACTATTAAATTTCATCCTATTACTATTACTCCAGTTTACAAGGTCATCCAGATCTTCCTGTATGATATCCCAGTCCTTCTGTGTATTAGCAATACCACCCAGCTTTGTGTCATCCACAAACATTATTAACACATTCCCACTTTTTGTGCCAAGGTCAGTAATAAAAAGATTAAAGAAGATTGGTCCCAAAACTGATCCCTGAGGAACTCCACTAGTAACCTCCTTCCAGCCTGACAGTTCACCTTTCAGTATGACCCGTTGTAGTCTCCCCTTTAACCAGTTCCTTATCCACCTTTCAATTTTCATATTGATTCCCATCTTTTCCAATTTAGCTAATAATTTCCCATGTGGAACAGTATCAAATGCCTTACTGAAATCGAGGTTAAATTAGATCCACTGCATTTCCTTTGTCTAAAAATTCTGTTACCTTCTCAAAGAAGGAGATCAGGTTGGTTTGGCATGATCTACCTTTTGTAAAACCATGTTGTATTTTGTCCCAATTACCATTGACCTCAATGTCATTAACTACTTTCTCCTTCAACTTTTTTTCCAAGATCTTGCATACTACAGATGTCAAACTAACAGGCCTATAGTTACTCGGATCACTTTTTTTTCCCTTTCTTAAAAATAGGAACTATGTTAGGAATTCTCCAGTCGTACGGTACAACCCCGAGTTTACTGATTCATTAAAAATTCTTGCTGATGGGCTTGCAATTTCATGTGCCAGTTCCTTTAATATTCTTGGATGAAGATTATCTTAGCCCCCTGATTTAGTCCCATTAAGCTGTTCGAGTTTGGCTTCTACATCGGATATGGTAATATCCAGTGGTGAGCTGGAATCGGTTCGCACCAGTTGGCAAGAACCGGTTGCTAAATTTAGAAGCCAGTGTAGAACCGGTTCCTAAAGGGGCTGCTGGGTGCGCAAACTCTGGTCCACGGGACTGTCCTGTCTGGCCCGCCTGAGCTCCCAGCTGGGGAGGCCAAGGCTCCCCTGGCCCCTTCCCTGCTTCTTCCCCTCTCACAGAGCCGCCGGAGCCCTGGGGAAGCAGCGGGGCTCCCGCAGCTATTTAAGGACTGGGCGGCAGAGGCAGCTGGAGCCCCAGCCCTTTAAATAGCCTCTGGAGCCCCCAACTACCTCAGGGCTCCGGGGGCTATTTAAAGGGCCCGGGGCTCCCCTGCTTCTACCATCCCGGCCCTTTAAATAGCCGCGGGAGCCCCGCCACTTCCCCAGGGCTCCCACGGCTATTTAAAGGACCGGGGTGGCAGAGGCAGCTGGAGCCCCCCGCTACCCCAAGGCTCTGGTGGCTATTTAAAGGGCCCGGGGTGGTAGAAGCAGCGGGAGCCCCGGACTTTTTAAATAGCCCCCAGAGCCCTGCTGCCGCTACCCCAGGGCTCCAGCAGTGGGGCTCTGGTGGCAATTTAAAGTGCTTGGGGCTCCAGCCCCTGCTGGGAGCCCCAGGCCCTTTAAATTGCCCCCTGGGGAAGCTGGACCACCCCGGTATGGTGCACCGGCTCTTGCCGGTACGCTGTACGGGGGCATACCAGCTTACTTTCACCTCTGGGTAAGGGGGTGGGACTGCAAGCTCCAGCAGCTGCGCGGCATCCTTACACAGCAGCATTGTAAGGGGGCCAGCCGGGGCTGGGCGGAGGGGTTGGATAAGGGGTAGGGAGCGGTTGGAGGGGGCAGAGGTTATGGGGAGGCGGTCAGGGGACAGGGAAGGGGGGGGTTGGATAGGCCTGGGAGTCCCGGGGTGATGGTGGATGGGGTTGGGGCAGTCAGGGGACAGGAATTGGGGCGAGTTGGGTAGGGGGTGGAGTCCTGGGTGGCAGTTAGGGTGGTGGGTCTTGGGAGTGGGTGGTCAGGGGACAAGGAGAGGGGGTTGATGGGTTGCAGGTTCTGAGGGGGGTAGTCGGGGGCAGGACGTGGGTTGGGGTCAGATGGGTGGTGGTGGTGGGGAGACAAGCATGTGGGGCTTGTACTCACTGCGCGGTTCCCTACCGGGTCTTTGGCAGCACTTCGGCGGCGGGTCCTTCACTCGCTCTGGGTAAAGGACCTGTCGCCAAAAACCCGGAGCGAGTGAAGACCCCCCCCTGCTGCCGAAGTGCCACTGAGGACCCGGTAGGGAACCGCTTCTTAGGATTTTGGGAGCTCATCACTGGTAATATCTACCTCAATATCCTCATTCCCATTTGTCATCCTACCATTATCCCTAATGGGATTCATTAAAGACTGAGGCAAAGTATTTGTTTAGATATTGGACCATGCCTAGATTATCCTTAACCTCCACTCCATCCTCAGTGTTTAGCGGTCCCACTTCTTTCTTTGTTTTCTTCTTATTTATATGTCTATAGAACCTTTTACTATTGGTTTTAATTTCCTTTGCAAGGTCCAACTCTACATGGCTTTTGGCCTTTCTCACTTTATCCCTACATGTTCTGACCTCAATAAGGTATCTTTCCTTGCTAATCTCTCCCATCTTCCACTCCTTGTAGGTTTTCTGCTTTTTCTTAATCACCTTTCTGAGATGCTTGCTTATCCAGCTCAGTCTACAACTCCTGCCTATGAATTTTCCCCCCTTTCTTGGGATGCAGGCTTCTGATAGTTTCTGCAACTTTGACTTGAAGTAATTCCAGGCCTCCTCCACCTTTAGATCCACAAGTTCTTCAGTCCCATCCACTTCCCTAACTAATTTCCTTAATTCTTTAAAGTTAGCCCTTTTGAAATAAAAAACCCTAGTCCCAGATCTATTTATGTTTATCCTTCCATCTATTTTGAACTGAATTAGCTCATGATCACTCGAACCAAGGTTGTCCCCTACAACCATTTCTTCTATGAGGTCCTCACTACTAACCAAAACCTAATCTAAAATGGCATCCCCTCTTGCTGGTTCTTCAACTACTTGGTGAAGGAATCCATCAGCTATCGTATCCAGGAAAATCTGAGCCCTATTAATATTACTAACACTTGTCCTCCAGTCTATATCTGGGAAGTTAAAGTCTCCCATGATCACACAATTCCCATTAGTGTTTACTTCATTAAAAACATTAAAGAGATATCTATCCATATCCAGATCGGATCCCAGTGGTCTGTAGCACACCCCAAACACTATCCCAGGGGAGGCTATAGTAGCTTTCTTTCCCAGTGTGATTTTTGCCCAGACAGACTCTGTCTTATCCATTCCATCACTTCTTATTTCTTTACAGTCTACCTCATCATTGATATACAATGCTACTCCACCACCTTTGCCTTTATTTCTGTCTTTCCTAAACAGCACATAGCCTTCAATACCTGTACTCCAGTCATGAGTACTATTCCACCATGTTTCTGTTATCCCTATAATATTTGGTTTCACTTCCTGCACCGGTAGCTCTAGTTCCTCCATTTTGTTACCTAGGCTCCTTGCATTAGTGTACAAACATCTTAATTTTTGCCGTTTGGCTTCAATGACATTCTTTACCCGATTAGGCACAGACAATCTACCACCAGTATCACCTATTAGACTGGTATCTACACTACCCTTCCCCCTTATGTCCATTCTCATACCCACGGCTGTATCTTTTCTTACTTGGTTTTCTTCCCTCTCAATGTTAAATTCCGGCGTGGAGATTACCTGGACATCTTCCAACCATCTCCCCCAAATTCCTAGTTTAAAGCTCTCTTAATCAGTTGTGACAGCCTCCATTCTAGAAGTCTATTTTCCTCCTTACTCAGGTGAAGTCCATCCCGAAAGAACAGTCCTCTGTCCATGAATGCCTCCCAGTGGCTATGCATCCCAAAGCCCTCCTTATAGCAGCACTGCCTGAGCCATCTGTTGATCGCCATAATCTTGTCACACTTTTGTTTCCCTTCTCTAGGAACAGGCAGAATCCTACTGAAGATCACCTGAGCCTTGATTTCCTTAAGCGTCTTCGCCAGCCTGGCAAAGTCTCCCTTGATACGTTCTCGTGAGAATCTAGCCGTATCATTTGTTCCCACATGAAGGACAATCAGCAGATTCTTTCCCGCTCCTGTTAGGATCATCTTCAGCCTCAGGTCCACATCCCGTATCTTAGCACCCGGCAGACAGCACGAGCATTCCACATTAATGGTTTGCTTCATGTCCCGGAGTAGATCAGCTCAGAATGCAACGGCTGTCAGAAACAATGCTTTGAAAAGGGAGGGGTGCATGTCTCCAGGGCAGCTGAGTTCAAAACAATGAGCACATCAGTCACTTTAGGCATTATGGGACTGCTCCAGAGGCCAATTACAGCGCAGTAGGCAATCAAGTGTTCACACTGGCAATATAGCACTGGAGCCTCTGTGCAGATAGCCTTATGACTCTCGTTGAGGTGGGTTTTTTGCAGCACTGAAACTGAGGAGTTTCTGCGCACAAAGTGGCTTGGCAGTGTGTACACATCTGCAGTTTGAGCACAAAAAACCGCTTTACTGCACAGAAACTTGCCAGTGTAGACAAGCCCTAAGACTCTTTTGCTAAGGTGTTTTGTCACCTTCTTAGGCCCCGCCTATTGTACCATAAACCAACCTGAGACTAAACTCATTTCATATACTTGGATGTCAGATGGAAATGACTGTCAGAGGTGAAAGTGGGCCAGTACGGCGTACCGGTAAGAAGTGGCCACCCAAGTCAAATATCGGGACCCGCGGGGGGGGGGGGGGGGGGGGGCGGGGAAAAAAAAAAAAAACAACCCTTCCTCCGCAAGCACTGGAGGGAGGCCCGGGAGACTCAGGGGAAGCGCGGGGCCGGACTCTTACTCACCCCGGCCCCGCGCTTCCCCTGAGTCTCCCGGGCTTGTGGAGGGAGGAGGAATGGTGAGCCCGGGGAAGAGGTGGGGATTCGGGGAGGGAGCCAATCGGGGGAGGAGGGGGTGGAGTCGGGGCGCGGGGGGGGGGGTGCGAGCACTTCCAGGCTCCGGCGCATTTCCTTGTCGGTCGGGACGCGGGACAAACAAGGAAATATCGGGACAGTCCCGATAAAATCGGGACGTCTGGTCACCCTAGTTGGGCCCCCATACTGGTAAGTCTTTTATCTTAGTTTCACCCCTGACATAGGTATGAACAGAGCCAAAAGCCTAGAGATGAGAGGGGGGAGGAGGGAGGAAGCAGGGGGAGGAAGCAGCCGATGGCCAAGCTCGGCGGCTGCGGCTGCGGCTCTGGCGCCCAGGCCCGAATCCCCCAAGCCCGGGCCTGCTGTGGGGACCCAGCAGCACGCACGCTGTGCCCAGCCCCTGGCCAGTCGCATCTGGGCTGCTGCCCAGCTGGTGCAATCCTGCGGCGGCCCCAGAGTGGGGGCAGCAGGCCCCAGCCTCCCCGTCCCGCTCGGGTCCCGCAGGGGAACAAATGGGCCTGGGCTGCCGATGCCTCGGCCCCGGGGCTGCCGCGAGATTGCACCAGCTGGGCAGCAGCCCAGATGCGACTGGCCAGGGTGCAGTGTGCGCGCTGCTGGGTCCCCACAGCAGGCCCGGGCTTGGGGGGTTCGGGCCCGGGTGCCAGAGCTGCAGCCGCAGCCACCAAGCTTGGCCATCGGCCGCTTCCTCCCCCCGCGGCAGTGGGAGCTGCAGTAGCGGCTGCTCCCGAGTCCCGCTGCCCAGGGGGGGGAGAACAGCCGCCGCCTAGCCCCGCGGGCCACCCTCCTACTCTCCCTACTGCCCGACTGAGTCATGCCTGCTCGGGGCCAGGCAGGACTCTCACTCACCCTGGCCCTGCGCTTCCCCTACATCTCCCGGGCCTCCCTCCAGCGCTTGTGGAGGAAGGGTGGTTGGGGGTTTTTTTGCCCTGCCCCCGGCATCACGACCCCCCCCCCCCCCACGTCCCAATATTTGACTTGGGTGATCTGGTCACCCTAGTTCTGATTTTGACTTCCCCGAGACTCAAGGGTGCTTAGCAACTCACAATCCAAGCTCTGACAGTCTAGTATTGCTTTAATCCAGGTCAACAGCAAGACTCCCATCCACTTCTGAAAGAGCAGGGCAGCGCCTGGAATTGCCATATTTTAAACTGCAGCAATATTTTTATTTCATTCTGACAACTGACATAAACAAAACTTCCTATAAACCATAAACAAATTAAAAAATACAGCTTTAAAAATGTGAACAGTGCAGAAAAAATCATGTTATCTAAAGTGTTGCTCATGAAACAGTGGGGGATCTGGCTAAAACTAGCAAGAACAACAATACATCCCACTTTGAAGGTAAAAAGAGAAACAAGGTTGTAATTATGTAAATGACTATAGGGGCAAACTGTTGTACTGTATACAGTCTATATTCACAGTAATGTGTAACAGTAATTGGAGGTAGCATACCTAAAGCTGATAATTTGCTTTTTTCTCTTTTTATCTATTATAGCCCCTTAGCCCTACCTATCTCCTACCTCAGTGTTATTTCTCAGATTTATAAATATGCTGTGCTACACACTTAATTAATGCAACATTGAGACTGTGTGCAGCATTCTGTTTTACTGTGCTGCTAATTTATGCCATATATATATGTATCCAAGATGATTAAGTTACAGTTACACCGGGAACTAACTTTGAAGGGTTTTTTCTTTTAAACTTTTGTGCATTTCAAAATTCAACCCTAATATTGCATGAACATGGTTAAGAAAGATGTAAATTTGGCACAGCTGTGAATGAGGCCATATTTACACCAACATGTGTGTGCCTCCCTACACTGTTAAAAATATACAGCAGAAACATTTGCCAACCATTATGACAAATAATGTAGAGTATCCTTATTATAGGAACAATGGTAATAATCCCAGATATTCCTGTGATAACTGTTGGCAAGAGGTGATATTTAAATGGCAACCACAACAGGACCTGATCCTGAAAGCCTTACATAAGTTATCATTAATCACCCCAGCAGCCCCACTGAAATAAATGTGATTACTCATAAGTACAGGTTTCAGGATCTAGCTTATAGTGGAAAACAATCCATCCCTTGGGACCAGATCCTATGATGTTTATGCGTGTTTCCTTCACTCACAGCATGATAGAGCTTGTTCTCTACACATGCAGTCTATAATTTTCAAACACTCATAACTTCACTGCTACTACTAATCCAAGTGGCTTAAGTATTTATTTATTTTTAATTTAAACTTCAAAAGACACCTCTCCCGGGCTCCAGGCATTCTTAATAGTAATTAAAAATACAATTCACAGACCAGAGACAGTGAAACCATTAGAGAGAGAGAGAGCACGTGCACACACAGCAGCACATCTTCCTGCTCCAGTACAACTACTAGTCAGCAGAAGAGAAATATATATATATATATATAAACAAGATGGTCTCACCCATCATATTCTCAAAGGAAACCCCACTCCAGTTGCTTCAGGCCTCTCTACATTCTCATGCAAAAATTTGTCAAAAGCGCTTACCAGCGATGACTTGTTACCTCCTAACTAAAGGTTTGGCACTAATTTCCTTTGTTTTTTGCAGGAATTTTTATAAGAAAAAAACTCCTTCATGGAAGTATACAAGACTTGACACAGGAGATCACAATAGCTTCAAAGGAGCCATTAAGTTTTATGATGTAAATATATATTTCTGACCTTTTTAATAATGTGGATTACATAAATTTGAATGAAGTGACTTAAGAACATTGATTATTGAGCTGATAAACTGCAGTGGCTAGCCCTTAGGGCTTATTGTGTAAATCAATTTCAAAAAATTGTTATGCAATAAAAATTCTTATAAAAAGTACTTATGGTACTTTGAATGCTGAGTAACCACTTTTCAACATTAAATATTTCAGCCAAAAATACATTTTTAAATTAAGTGGCTTTTAATTTATGCAAGTTTTTTAAAATGGGTATAAGCACTCAGAATGTACTCTTTTTATGGGCATAACTTTAAAATGGCCAAACAAATATTTAAGAGTCCCTGAAAATGAAGGCAAGTAAAATTGGTGAAATACCGATATTAGAGGGCTCATCTACAAGACATTTCTCCCAAAGGAAAACACCACCTTTTGTTGTAGAACATGCCAGCAGATGCACCTCTGGTGTAAAAAGTGGTGTTTGATATTTATATCATTGATGTTTTTTCTTGAGAATCTGTTTGCATCAATTGATTTTAATCTATGAAAAAGAGATATCAGTTGTCTAGGATCCAATCAGTAGATTTTAGATAAGTAATAATGGGAATGAGCAGATCACTTGAGTTAGGAGAGAGCTATGTACTTACAACATAAGTAGCACAGAAGATGTTCAGAAACAAAAGGCAATGAAAGGGTATTAAAACCGAATGTACTAGAATGTTGTTACACAAAGGCAAGGAGCATGAGACACAAGCAGCAAGAAATAGCAGCGATACTAAATTACAGACATTAGTATTCAAGTGAGCATAACTGCAATGTGGTGTGATGATTCTCATAACTGAAGTGCCAACAGGGAGCAGTACAACTCAGAGGAGAAAAAGGAGGTGGAAAAGGTGCTGCAGTACCATTAAATAAATTTGCTATAGCATGGTACCCATTGCAGTAGCAGAACAGTGCAAGAGTGAGATTAGTTCCATGTGTCACAGTTAATCTACAATGACAATGGAGACTGCGGCAGTGAAATTCCTTTGCTAAAATACATAGATTGAATGAAGAAGAAATGCAGACAGTAGAGTGGCAGATGTATCATACAGCTCATTGCGACGCTGCCACTCTAAGATGGGTCAAAGAGCAACACTAGCTATTGTCTCAACGTTCCTCACTCTGAGTCCCTGCGGTCACAGGTAATGAAAGTCCAGACAGTGACCTAGAGCTACCATCTTGTTTCAGCTTGGAATATTGCCCTGTTGTAATAGGACTTCATAATATTTATTTCTTTGTGCAAAGAGATAGTAATGTCTTCAACTATTGATGCAATGTCATGGCACAAAGTTATGTCACTATAGTGTGACACTACGGCACAGTGTTGCAAGACTGAGGCCTGGTCTACACTACAGAGTTGGTCGACGTAAGGCAGTTTACATTGACCTAACTCTTTAAATGTCTACTCTAAAATGTCACTTCCGCTGATGTAACTCACCTGCTGTGCGCCACGAGAGGTTGACATAGTTAGGGCGATGCAGTGTCAGTGTAGACACTGAGTTATTTACATCGACTTTAGTGGCGTCCAGGAGGTATCCCACAATGTGCTACCATGACCTCTCTGGTCACCATTTGGAACTCCACTGCCCAGCAGCCAGGTATGCAGGTACACACCCCTCCCCTTTTAAAGCTCTGCAAATTTTTGAAATTGCACTTCCTGTTTGCTTGGGGTGGAGAGCTCATATAGCAGCTCCCCAGCTGATCATGCTGGCTCCACGCTGGAGACATGCTCCTGCCTGGAGTACACAGGAGGTGGCAGCTCTCCTGGGTCTGTGGGGAGAAGAGGCTGTGCGCGCACAGCTCCAATCAAGCTGTAGAAACGTCGATATCTACAAGCATATCACACTAGTCATGGAGGAGAAGGGCTACAAGAGGGTCCCTCAGCAGTGTCGCATGAAAGTCAAGGAGCTGTGGCAGGCATACCAGAAGGCAAGGGAGGCTAACAGTCATTCTGATGCAGAGTCGCAGACCTGCTGCTTTTACAAAGAACTGCACGCCATCCTTGGCAGTGACCACACCTCCAACACCAGCCCTTTGGATACTTCAGAGGAGTCATAGTTACAGGCCATTGGAGTGAACCCTGAGGACGAGGTGTTGGACAAGGAAGAGGAGAAGGAAAATGGGGACAGGCAACTGGAGGAACAAGTGGCGCAGTGAGCTAGGACCTGTTTTTGACTCCAGAGTAGTCGAACCAGTCCCTACAGTCCAGCACAGGTGAGCCTAATGCAGGGGAAGGAACGTCTGGTAAGTATACAGTTTGCTTTGAAATTGTAGGGACACACCTGTTCATTTACTCTTCTCTAATAATGCTAAAAGAGGTAGTGAAATAACTAATAGAGGTAGAGTCACTACCTGCTTCTTATTCCCCGGTGCAGTTAGGCAGAGGGAGCCCTGCAGAACAGTTTATGTGCACTTGGATGTCCCATGAATCCTCCACAGAGATCACGAGGAAACTTTTCTGAAGGTAGTCTGCAATCCTCTGCTGAAGGTTTCTGGGGAGGGCTGTCTTATTTCTTCCACTGTGGTAGAACACTTTCCCATGGCACTGAGCAATTACTTCAGCAGGCACCATTGCAGCACATAAGCTAGAAGCATACAGACCGGGTCTGCAGCCAGATGCATGCAGGAGCTGATCCCTTTCAGGCTCCATTACCCTCAGAAGTAAGATATCAGCTAAAATCACCACCACCCTGTGGAAAACAATGCCAGTATTCAGGTCAATGGTCCTATCTGTATATGCTCATGCCCATAAGCTACACCCCCCCCCCCAAATTATCCTAACTTGCCTCCTCCCCTCTGGGCCATACTTACCATGGCTGGTACTGCTGCCATACTCTATGAATCCCAAAGAGAGGTGAGAATGTAGTGTTTGCAACTTGTGTGGATCAAGAAGAGTGAGTTCAGTGTACCAAATTTCCATTTATCTTGTGCATACACTCACAACAGTACCTCTGTGCAGCTGGACATGTGTGTCTTTATCTGGAAATGTGGTCTTGAGGGTCTCTCCATCTACACCAGCAGAGTGGCTCAGCTAGATAAGGAGGAGAAGGAAAAGGATGTGAGATCACATGTTCGAAGAGGTCATGAAGCCTCTGGTGCTCCGAGCACAGAGCTTGGAGGATCACTTTTGTGAACAGAATGGACCGGGCTAGTGTGGAGTGGAGAAAAGCACAGGAAAAGGAGAGAGACATGCAGCAGGAGATGCTAGCGCTTCGCAAGAGGCAAACAGACATGCTGGAGACTCTTGTTGACCTTCAGGTTCAACAGACCCACATCCCACTTCCAGGGCTGCTGCACTACCCCTACCACTCCACCCTGGAGAACAGTACAGACAATCACAGCCGTATGAACACTGACCTGTGAGACACAGGGTTGGTGTACATGTTTGTGAAATGAAATGACTGTTCTTTTCCCTTCAAAGGTTCTTTTCCCTATATCTATAAAGTTTAAATCAGTTATAAATTCGTTTGTATAGGTTTGGAGTAAAATTCTAGTTATGGACACTTAATTCATCTTTATTAGTTCACAACATATGCTGGCTGGTGCTGACACTATTCACAGATGATAGCAATAGGTGCTATTGCAATGTTATATTACTAGACACACACTCATTGCAAGGTTCGTAATGGGGTACCAAAAAGAAATGCCAGGCAAAGCATGCTACAGGAACACACATTACCATGGCTCATTATTGAAGTGGTCTTTCAAAGCCTCCCTGTGCTGAATAGCTCTGCACTGAGTTTCAGAGTAGCAGCTGTGTTAGTCTGTATCCGCAGAAAGAACAGGAGTACTTGTGGCACCTTAGAGACTAACAAATTTATTCGAGCATAAGCTTTCCGAAGAAGTGGTCTGAGCCCACGCAAGTTTATGCTCTAATAATAAATTTATATAAATAAATAATAAAATAAATTTGTTAGTCTCTAAGGTGCCACAAGTACTCCTGTTCTTTCTGCGCTGAGCTTTTCTTATAGCCTGAGTACCCAGCTTCTCCAAGTCAGTGGACAGCCACTTAACCTCCTCCCTCCACCCCGGTAGAAACTTTTCCCCTTTGCTTCACAGATATGAAGTGCACAGCAGCCAGCTATAATAATCGGGATATTTCCCCCCCCTGAGGTCTAATCTTGTGAGTAGACAGCTCCAATGACCTTTCAAATGGCCAAAGGCACATTCAACTGTCATTCTGCACCTGCTGAGCCTGTTGTTAAAACGCTCCTCACTGCTGTTGAGGTGGCCAGTGTACGGCTTCAGGAGCCATGAGTGTAAGGGGTAGGCGGGGTCTCCCAGGATCATTACTGGCATTTCAACATCCCCAATGGTGATCTTCTGGTCTAGAAAGAAAGTCCCTGCTTGCAGCTTTCTGAACAGGCCTGTGTTCTTGAAAATGGACCTTCCCTGACCTGCCTGCGTTGATGTCGGTAAAATATCCCCAGTGATCCACCGGCGCTTGCATTACCATAGAAGAGTAGCCCTTTCTATTGATGTACTCTGTGGCAAGGTGGTCTGGTGCCAAAATAGAGATGTGTGTGCCAACTATCAGCCCACCGCAATTCAGGAACCCCATTGCTGCAAAACCATCCACTATGTCCCGCATATTGCCCAGACTCACAGTCCTTCATAACAGGAAATGATTAATGGCCCTGCACACTTGTATCAGAGCAATCCCCACGGTGGATTTCCCAACTCCAAATTGATTCCTGACTTATCAGTAGCAATCTGGCATTGCAAGCTTCCACACAGTGATCATCACTCACTTTTCCACGGTCAGTGCAGCTCTCATGGTGGTGTTGCTTCGCCGGAGGACTAGGGCAAGCTCTACACACACTTCCAGGAATGTGGCCTTGCACATCCAACAGTTCTGCAGCCATTGCTCATTATCCCATACCTGCATAATGATGCAGGCCCACCAATCAGTGCTTGTTTCTTGGGCCCAGAACCTGCACCATCTGTAGCCACTCCTGTTTCTTTCTATGTCCCACAGCAAGGCAGCCTCCAAGGAATCATCTTGTTCCACTGCCTGGCTCCTCTGGTGACTCTGCAGGATCAGGCACGTTGTGCTTGCAACACTCATCACAATAGTGCACAGCTGTGCAGGATCCATGCTTCTCACAGAGGTGGCAGATGTACAGGTGTGCCGGGCTTTTGAAAAGAGGCACCAAACATTATGGGATGCATATAAAATTATGGGATGGAGAAAGCTGCATCATGGGACTTAGAAACCATGTTCCCAGTCACCCCTGTGTGATTTGTTTGCCCCTATGAAACATTGCAAACCCTTCCCAAAACACCTTGAGCTAGAGGGCGGCGAGTTGCACAGTGGGATAGCTACTCTGGGCTTCTTATGTTTTGAAACTCAAACCGAGTGTGTTTAAGTGTGTAGCTATGTACATACTTTCCCAACAGTCACATTTCTCACAGTTTTAGTAATAGCTAAGCCTGGGTGAATACCTCAAAAACTATTTCATGACTATTTGAAAAAATGAAATATTGAGTTTGTTTTGGCTGAATCTGTCCTCTTTCTATTTACTTCCTATCAATACTCTATTAAACAAGTTTACTGGAAGAAAAATTAGCAAAAACTGAATGTTATGCCTGCTTTAGAGAATATACTGAAACAGCAAATTTTGACCTCAGAAAGTTAAGTATTTGCACCAGAAACCTGGTTCAAAGAGTTACGCTCTTGAATCACGAAATGAAAAAATATCATGCAACTTTCCCGTCCAACCAATTCAAATGTTGAATACTTATGACAGCCTGATTGCAAGCATTTGTAGAAATTGGGTGAATACTTCCAAATAAATACATCTGAGAAAACTAATCAGCTCACAGAGAAAAAAAAGAGGCCAAGTTTGTCAAATAAATTATTCCCTATGAACTATTCACTGATCTCTCATAGCAATGTAACTAGTTTCTTTCATGCATTTTAGTTATCATTCAGGAGCATTATTCAGTTTTGTTTATGAATGTCTGGTGGATAAAGGACTAGTACAGTAAAGAGCATGTTTGATGTCAGTAGGGGGTTATGAACAACCTAGGGAAAGGTCAGTGCTTGGTGTCAAAGGCTACAAGAACTGTCATATGTTTTCTCTTAATTAGTCCAGGCTAGGAGAGAATCTTTAGGAAGGACTGAAGATCAGCTGGAGGAAGCACTTATTATTGTACCAATTACCATTGCTTATTTGAGGACCTCTCTTTGTGATTCTACCACTTTAACCAAATATGTAATTTCTAGACTTGGATAAGGATTGGATTAATAAATAGGATACATAGGTTTGGTAGGATTAGATTTTTATTGGTAGATGTCTGTAAGCATATATTTCACCATATGGTCACAGACAAAAAATATTTTCATCAATAATAACTGAAATTTACAGATTGGCAAAATAAAAAAAAAAGCTGCTTGAGAACTTAGAGTCCTAACTTAATGTGTATAAAACATGTTGTAATACTGGCATGAGTAGCTCTGGAGCAGGGGTGCCATTTAGGTAGCTTTAATTTTTTGAATCTCAGCATCGACTGTAATTAAATAAGTTATTGTCTGACAACCCGCACCCCATAATTTCCTACAACTGTGAAAATTTAATTTGATAAAAAAAATTCAATTCAATATTATCGGTCAAAATTATAAAAAAAATACAAATTGAATTTGCCAAGACAATTTATAAAGTGAATCAGCTTGGATAAGAATTCATCCCATATTTAAATGTCGATAGACCCAATCTTGCCAGGTGCTGAGGATCCTTAACTACCATTGAAATCAGCAAGAGCTCAACCTTTTGCAAGCGACATTTGACACCTCCCAGAACTGGGTCCTTTATATGCAACATTCACAGATTCAAATTCTATGCTCTTCTGATGTTGCTTTGCCTAGTAAGCCCTTCCCCACCGCCACCCTCCTTCTGTTTCAGTGAATGTGCACCAGATATTATATATCAACTTTGTATTTCCTCTAAACATATCTGGGTTTTTCACTGTTAGATACTTAGGCAAATTACATTTATTTCTATTTCCTTTTGTGCAATTGCAATATTATTCAGTGCACTTTAGCTTTTCCTTATGTGCAGAATATTTATGGTCTATTTCAGAATTGCCATCCAAGGACTTAGGATCCTTTTGTTATTAAACAGTGCAATATTAAAGGAATAGGGTACAGCAGGTGGTGTGTTTCTGGCTATTATACCATGCCTTAGGCTCCACTGCCATCCATCAGCAAAAAGGCATGCAAAGCTGAATATCAGTAGAAGGAAAAACATTTGTCAGAAAGATCATAAAAATATGCTTCCCTATAAATTTCCAAATGATGGGTATTCTTAATATGCAATCTGGATGTAAAGGCTTTTCTGATAGCTGAAATTAGATTTTTTTAAAAGACTTGCACGTGTGACCACGAAGAGACCTGTGAGATCAGGGCTCCAATCCTGCAATCAGATCTGCGTGGATGTGCCCCTCTACCACACAGTGTCCCATTGAAGTCAGTGTTGTTCTGCATGGGCCCCGTGGTCCATGCATGAAGATCAGCTAGCAGTAACAGGGCGCAAACCTACACACTGTAATAATAATTTTCCAGCTGTTATGAGTACATTCTAATATGCAAGCTGTATTTATCTGGTTTTAATGTAGTCAGTAAATACGTTGTTGTAGAATCCCTGGCCTCAGATACCTAGGTATTATTGTAATTAGGGCTGTCAAGCGATTTAAAAAATTAATCGCGATTAATCGCAGGATTAAAAAAAATAATTGCATGATTAATTGGGCTGTTAAATTATAGAATAACATTTATTTAAATATTTTTGGATGTTTCCTACATTTCAAATATATTGATTTCAATTACAACAGAATACAAAGTGTACAGTTCTCACTTTATATTTATTTTTGATTACAAGTATTTGTACTGTAAAAAAACCAAAAGAAATAGTATTTTTCAATTCACCTAATACAATTATTGTAGTGCAATCTCTATCATGAAAGTTGAATTTACAAATGTAGAATTAAGTACAAAAAAAGTGCATTAAAAAGTAAAACAATGTAAAATTTTAGAGCCTGCAAGTCTACTCAGTCCTACTTCTTGTTCAGCTAAACAAGTTTGTTTATATTTGCAGGAGATAATGCTGCCCGCTTCTTATTTACAATGTCACCTGAAAGTGAGAACAGGTGTTCTCATGGCACTGTTGTAGCCGGCATTGCAAAATATTTATGTGCCAGATGTGCTAAAGAAGAAATAAAATTTGTGGACTGCGGTCCTTCCCACACACTTATCCAGTTTATTGCTATAGTAACAGGTCAGTTTAAAATGTTTTCTATAATAACCAGTTAACTGGAAATTTTCCTCATTTTACTGGCATCAAGGGGTCACATTTGCAAAGGGATCTCAGCCTGGCTGCTAGATATGTGCGCTTAAAAAAAAATGTGCACATGCCTGCAGCTGCAACACTTCTTGGACTCATGAGAACATGATTCTCTATCACCAGCTGACAGCCACTTTGCCAAGCAGTCATTGAAGGAGAAACCCTTATAGTATGGCCCTGGAATGAAGTGCTCTGACTACTGTTCACAAACATTTGTGGCAAGACTAGGGCTCGGTGTATAGCTGGAAAAAATATTCATGGATATTTTTACAGATTCACGGTTGCTTTTGTTTTAGGCAGATTCAGAATATTTGTGTGAAGGTCTCCAACATCCAGGTGAAAAAAACAACAACCCTATCTGATCTTGTGTTAATACCTGTGTAAACATTCCAACAAGGGTTTTCATTGCACAAATGAGAGTAATCACTCCACACCTTATTGTACTGAAGTTTCAGCTAAGGTCTCTTGATTTCCAAGAACAATAGGTCTGCTGGTAAACTTGGTTACGTTTGTCTTCTATGCATCTACCTTTAGGAAATGAAAATCCATTATTCCATTATTGCCCATACCTTTTTATGGGGTTTTCTTGCTGCAGTTATTCTAGCTTCATTATTTAGCTATAAATGCCTCAAAAATGTATTCCATTTGGTTTCCTATTTGGAGGCAATGTCATCTGGAGAGAGATGTGTCTCAGGTGGCTTTTTTTAAAGCATGTCTCTTACTCTAGATTTTGGATTTTAAAATTAATCATGAAACCCCATCATCATATATTAAATAGGTGAGATAAAGTGTAAAAACAAGGGCTGTACCTGATACTTGAAAGTTGCTATTCCTGACAGCACTTCATCTTTTTCATGCCCATATTGGCTTTTATCCTAGCCCATCTATTCTTAATGTAAGTGTTATAAATTGCTATAAAGTGCCATAAAATATAATAAACATAAATCAATATTTCTTTGTTAAAAAACCTGGAAGTGCTGATGAAGCTCAGGTTTATTATATGTCCTGAACCCACAATGTGTCTTCATTTTTTTACCTTAATCATTTTCTCTTAATCATTCTCCTTGGTTTGTGTGGGCATACACACTTGTTCTTTACAAATCAAAAAGTTAGTGAAAATTACAAATGTAGACCTACTGAAATATCTAACATTTTAACCAGCAACTTTAGTAAGGATACACTCTAGACTGGAGTGTCATTCTGTATGATCCTGGTAAATCAGGTATTTTGGGTATGATTAACTACTTAGGAGCCAATTCAGCAAAACATTGAAGCATGCACTTAACATTAAACATGAAGCCAAGCATGTGCTTATGTACTTTGCTGAATCAAGGCCTTAATGAGGAAGTGTGGTGTTGCAGTCGATTTGCCATGAAAATTCATCATCATCGTAGAATTCAGCTCATGAAAGAAGAATCTATGATTTATGTAGGGAATATGGAGAAATATGACACCTGTGTGGTGCATTAAATACTAGGCAACCACATGCATTTACATTCTTGCTATCATATTATTGTGAATTATGTTTTTGGATGTGACAGAACATCCTTCATATTAAAAGGGCAGTGTGATTCCACATCCAGTTGATGATATCTACATATTTAAATATGATTATTATTTAAATTCTCAGTTTAAAAGCCGGGGTGGATTCCTCTGTCCTCGATTGGCTTTGGGGTTTTGGTCACAGGAATTTTTGGGAAATATGACATATGGAAGTAATGGTCTTTGTACAGGGGATTCCAACATTCAGCTTGCAGAGAAGCAAATTTTGTCTTAAGAAGGGATAGTTTTTATGCTTGAGTGTTCTTTTGAAGTGGTTCTACAATCAGATCCATACAGGTAGTCGCTTTTGTCCACATGAAGCCCCCTAATGATCTCAGGAGCCAATGCTATTCCTGAAGCTAGTTGTGTAATATGAACTTAGCAAAACCTTAAACATACTTTCTTGGGAAAAATTAGCCTGAATTTTTAAGCAACAAATTTGAAAAATTAAGTTTTTGTTTTCTCCCCCATTAGACTTGGTAATCCATTCCCCTCCACTCCTCCACTCCTCCACTCCCCCACCCCAATTGGCAATCAGCACCAGTCTTCTAACCACTGAGTGCTGGATGGGACTTTCTTTGGAGCTTATCAATGTGTTTCCTTAATTGTATGAAGAATTTGTGATGGTGGAGAGCCCAGTAAAAGGAATCAGAGCCAGGACTCTACAGCTGCACACACAAAAAAAGGGACACAGTTAAGAAACCAGTTAAATTACAATCCACCATAAGCAAAAACACAAACAAAAGACAGAATTTTACTTTGTAAAAAATTACAACTTTCACATATTTCATCCCGGTAGGAAAAACAAACCTAAATTGGCAAAGACATTTAATCATTTTTAACAAAAAAGCAAAACAAACCAAAAAATATAAAACAGGTGACTGTTCCTCAAGAAGCTTTTTTAAAACTATATTCCTTAAAACAACAACAACAACAAAAAACAACAACAATCTGTTTTCAAAGTGTATATTGAATTTGTAAAGTTGTAACAAGTGGTAATTTCTTACAAAGTAGAATTCTGCCAACTTTTAACATCTGATGAATTTTAATTTAAGAATGAAGAGGTGTAGTTCGAGATGGTCAGACAAAGTCCAACAAAACATTTTGTTGGAATTGCAGATTCCAGGAAATGAAAACATTTTGTGGAGATGGTTCAGTTTTGACAAAGGTCCAACCGACCCCAGGCAGGCTTTGAATTCTGCCTGTTTCCTGCCAGAATGCCCACCTGATTCCTTGGCAGCCCATGTGCTGGATTGCCTTGGAGTCAGGAACCCCAGGGATTTCAGGGTCCATAGCTCTGGGACAGTCCACCTGATAGACGGCCTCAGAATCTAGGACTCCAGGATTTCATTCCCCTTTCATGGAGGATTTCAAAGTCTTCCAAGAAAGGATCTTTCTCCAGCCAGCTCCAGTTACAGTCTCTTACAGTGAAGAATTCTACAGTTACTATAAAAAAAAAACCCTCCCACAAAAAACAAAACAAAAAACTGTTGTTAGTATAATGTTGTTAGGAACAAGAAACTTCTCTATTTGGAACATGCAAGGTGCAGAATACTTGCCCGTCAGTGCTCAAGTTGCTTATAAATCCACCTTTTACATCTTTGTGAAGTAGTAATGAAGACTGCTTCTCTTCAAGAGCAGCCACAAAGAAAATAATTATTCAAAGTGCCGTATTTAGTAGTCACTTGAGAAAAACTGTTTGCTAATCACTAGAAGCAATCAGGAGGAGTTTGGTTTACCCACTTGCAAACACAGTGCCAAATTCTGATCTCAGACACACTGCCACATAAATCTCATTATGTATTTCAGGACAGAATTTAAACTGTTAATATGTCAGAGCTTTTCTTGTCTCTTACAAAATGATACTCCAGTCCTGTAGCCTTATATTTAAAGGTTACATTATCATCATCATTATCGGAAAGGGAGCAAATATGAATTCAGGATTACGGTAAAGTTCAATCTAAACATTTTTTCCTTCCCTGTGCGTAGATGAGTGAGTGCGTCTCAGAGTTTGTTTTCAGCTTTTGCAATTTATTGGGCCAGATCTTCAGCTGGTAAAAAATAACATTAGGGAAATCAACAAATTTATGTCTGTTTACACCAGCTGAAGATCTTGTCCATTGTTGCCAGATAGTTTGCTTCGTTTTCATACAATAACATTAGCTGTCAGCCAAATATGTTACAACCAGTAGCATGAAGCATCACACTAGAGCCACTAATTTTATTGACAGCACACAACTTGTTTGTTGTTTTTTTTTAAAGAGAAAGGTTTCTTAGCATGATGAGGGCCACTGCACTTGAGAAAGTGCATTCAGAGCCTCAGCAACAAAACTCAGCCCAGGAACTGCAGCTACAATGATTAACAAAGAGTTTCCAGAAGTTAATATACCAGGAAAAGTGGTTGCTCCTTAGAAGGTTGAGCAGTGGAGAGTGGAAGTTAAAATGAGCTGTACACCATTGAGCTGGAACAAGCTGCGGTTGGGTCATTGATCGGCACTATTCTGTCAGGGCACCACTTTGATATTGTTAATTTTCAATGACCAAAACTTGTTCTAATATGGGCTGCAGAATGAAGAGGCCAGAAAACTAAAGGGAAAACAAGAAAAGACCAGTTTCACCTAACCCAAAACATGGACAATTCCAAAGACTGTGCCACAGATAATCCCCCACAAACAGTAAGGAATCTCTTTTACTATATGAATCAAACATACCAGGCCAGCTTCTTAATTGGTGTAAGTTGCATTGTTCCTTTGAAGTGAATGAAGCGATGCCATTTTATACTGGCTGATGGTCTGGTCCATTTACAATGACAGTAGTGTTGTGCCTAAGAACTGAAGGGTTTTTTCTCTTCTGTAGGATGTGTGTATATATAGAACTGTACAATGTTTTTTTTTAATAAACATTGAAATCTAAAGCTCTCCACACATCAATCCCTTTTTATGACCCCTCATATAATGATAGGTGTGAAAAGGTGCATAAACCTCATAGAAGTTCATTTATCAGGAAGAAGAATGCTCATTCTAAAAACAGGGTAATGAATTATTGTTTGGATCCTCTGTAATAAACTTGAAATAAAGCCCTTACATTTCAGAGTTTTACTGTCAGTGAGACAGTCATTAGTTCTTATGACTGAATTTCCACTCCATAACATTCATCAGCGTCCCAAAACAGTCCTTCTGTACTTTCCCTAGGGCTCTATTCAACTAAAGTGCAGCTCTGTGGATTTTCTGTCTTGAGGTCTCAATGACATACATGCCAAACTTTACAGAACTCAAGGTTTCCAAGTCCTGTAAACAGTCCAGACACTGCAGATGGTTGAATATTCCACTTTTTCTTCACATGTATTGCCTCTCATCTGGCCAAGCAGGGAATATGACCACCACATAATAGAGTGTGAGCTCAATGAGCACGCAAATTCTCAGATTGGGAAATGGTTCTACCAGACATCAGCTCATGGTCTCTGGGGGTTTGTGTACAGAGGGAGAAGTGGCAAGTTTGAAGATCAGTGCAAGCTAGTGACCAAGCTTCTATGCTTCCACCACTCGAAACATAATAAAAAGGAGATTGAAATGAAAATTAGTTAACCTGAGAAATGAGTCACTTTACCAGGAAAAGCAATAAAGATTTTTGAGTTCAAGACCTGCAAGCTAGCAAACAGAGAAAATAAGCTATCATTTTATGGGGGTTTGTGAGTGAACTTGGGCTGGGGACAACTCAGTCAGTCAGCTGCTGGGCTCAATATAAAGTAATAATGATACGGAGTAAACATTTATCTAAAATATCCACCTTAAATTATTAACCAGAAAGGATGAAGCAAATGCAGTCACATGGCAGCATGAGGACTAGCAGACAGGGCCAGCTAAGCTGGAGAAAAGCAGGCAACAGTTTGAATAAGCTAAGCAGTTGCTGTGGGCTATTTGATTATGTCTGTTGTGTGGAGAAAGTTAAAACAATGTGTTGAATAACTATGGTCTGAATGGACAAACAGTTTTGTTTCAAAGTCGAGCCCGAGCCTTTGCTCCCAAATGACTATTTACCCCAACTTCAAACTTTGGGGGAATTCAAATAAGGTTAATTTTTCAACTGCTTTATTCTCAGGATTTTCCTGATTTTGGCTTGGGTTTAAAGCAAAAATACTGAAGTGCTAGAGCTTCTCTCAATTCTCAAATGGTTGACTCCACCATTATAAAAAGAACAGGAGTACTTGTAGCACCTTAGAGACTAACAAATTTATTAGAGCATAAGCTTTCGTGGATTACAGCCACTTCTTCGGATGCATATATGGGCTGTAGTCCACGAAAGCTTATGCTCTAATAAATTTGTTAGTCTTCTAAGGTGCTACAAGTACTCCTGTTTCTTTTTGCGGATACAGACTAACACGGCTGCTACTCTGAATCCACCATTATAGGCTCAGGGAATCTCTCTGTCAGGCAGGCTGCAATTTAGCAATTCAGATTGTCACCTGACCCTTGGATCAGAGCAACATATTTTGAGTCTTCAGAATTTAGATATAGTATTTTTCAGGTTTTTAATTTTTTTTTAATTTACTTGAGAGGTACCTTTCATTGGTTTAGCACCAAATGTGTGTGCAGCAGTGCACAATGCACTAAACAGGCAGTCTGTCTGAAGAGTTTACAGCCTAAGATATTTTAGATTGAGGAGGTACAGGTTTGCTTTTTCAGTCTAGACTTAAAGCATATCAATTCTCTGAGATCCATCCAGTTTTGCAGGGGTATTGGTTTTATTTTTACTGATAAATTACAAAGAGTGGTTGGAATGCAGTGCATGGAAGTCACAGTGCATGACAATTTGTTTTGTATTCCACTGTGATGTCATTATACCAGGATTATACCAGGGCTGTGTAACAGTGAGTTGTGCTCTGAATTTAAAAACGTCTAGTTTTGTAAAGACATGCAAAAAAAGTTACAAGTGATTAAATTTAGTGAGCACTATCTATTCAAGGTTTTCTGGCCATGGGATTACTGCAATGCTATGGATTCATTAAATAGCCCTTGAAACCTTTTGGATCCACTGTACAGCGTAGATTGACATTTTATAATTCAAATTTCTCTGATGCAGAATCAATATAGCTGCTATTCCAACTCCAGTCATGCTCTGTAAAGTCAACATTTCAAGTGTTTAATTGAAACCAAACTACTGAATTAAATAAACCCTTCGGGTTACAAGGAGCATGGGAAAAAAAGGCAAGATACCCTCCAATTCAGTAAAAAGCAGATGACACCTCTCTTAGTAGCCTCAACTGAATGATCTGTGCATAGGGCCATGCAATCTATACATAGTGCTCAGCACCCAGTAGCTCTCAGTGTCCCCAGTTTTCACTTCTGGTAATCTAGTCATTTATTTAAGTGCCTAAATTGGAGCTGTTGGGTGCTGACCTCTTGTGAAAAAAAATCTAGCTTTTCAATAATGAACTGTTTCTGAGCAATTTCTCCAGCATCAGGCAAAGTTCTTTCCACCATTTTTTTCTTAAAGAAATATTTCTACCATGATTACCACAGGAAAAAAAACAACAGGTTTTTTACACGCCCTACGTGTATGTTTGAGCTACATTATGACCCCGCTCAAAATTTCTTGGCATTGATGCAGTTAAGAATCTTCTTCCAAACCCACATCTGCTGTTCTGTATTTTCCTTTTTTCTAGACACCACTGAGAAAGAATGGATGGCGGCATTTGAAAATCCACAAGACAAGCAGTTTTGTCTCTAGTAGATTGAAAGAATCATTCTCGAACTTAGTATGTGAAGATCCAGAGGGCATCTCTGAGCCTGTCTAACAGCATGTGATAGTACCAACAGCAAATGAAGTAGTCTTGAATTCTGAAGCAATAGAGAGATCACATGGATTTATGGAACATAATGTGACCCAAGGACCTCTTGATGCCAATTGGCAGGGGGCACAGAAGCACATAAGGGTACGGGGATCCCTCCTGAGTTCTCCAAATGGGGTCATGTAAGGTCTTTATGAAAGCATATGTCACACTGGTCACCATAACCATTGTGAAATGTATTAAAAATGTGAGGAGTTATGTATTTAGGCTGAAAATTGTGTTCTCTAGGCCTTATACTTCAAAGCAGCTCACTCAAAGGTAGTGTGTCTTGGGACAATCTTCTCCAGATGGGAGACACTTATCTCCCTGGTGGACTGTTGTGTATCTCACAATACAAGTCTATTAGCATTCTAAGTCAAATGCTAATGAAGAGCTGTTGGAGACTTCAGATGCAAATTAAACAGGGAGGGGTAAATGGGTGGGGTATTTTTTTACATGAACATCAGGAGTCTGTAATGGTATATTTGGAGGGGCGGAGACACACACCGGGATACTTCCACCTGCGAAGACAAGTTGCCAGCAGGCTTCATCTCACGAAAAGGGCATCTTGGCCAACCTGGCTGAAAACTCCGGGAAAAGGACTTAGGGGAATGCCTTGAGTGTTAAGTTTAGGCTCTAGAAAGCGTGTTAGGATTTTGTTTTACATGTAACCATTTGTTTCCCATATTTTTACTTTATCACTTGGCTCTCTGCTCTGTAATCTTAAAAATTTATTCTTGTTCTTACTATGTAGTCTAAATGCTGTGTGTTAAATAGAGTGGGAATCCTACATTGACTCTTGTAAGCTGGTGTGTACTACTCCTTCGGGAGTAATAAATCAGTGTTCTGCAAGAGTCCCCAGGCACAGGGGCTGAGCACCCCAGTGGAACACTGGAGGATTTGGGGGGTTGATGTGTGCCTATATGAGCCAGTAGAGAGACAATGAGGCTTGGAAGGCAGTGCTTACGTTGCCAGACACCAGTGAAGTCAGGGAGCTGATCTACAGCAGGCACACACAAGACTTCCCCATGCAAAGGGCAGATGATCGCAAAGTGCCTCAAAACCCTTAGTATTTCTGGGAAGTATCACATATAACTGCCTATTTGGTAGGCCAATACTCTTTTGCAGCTATGAAAACATAAATAATCAGTTCAGATCTGATATTTTTCCACATATTGAGACCAACGCTAGATTAATATTACAAACTGTGGCCTCCAAAAACAGTGTTAATCAACAAAACTCCAGTTCACTCTATGTAGTAAGTTATATTAATGAGAAAGGACGGTCTTGTGGTTAAAAACCCTGGATTAACCCTCAGGAGATCTGGGTTCTGGTCTCAGCTGCACTACAAGCCTCATGTGATCACTTAATCACAGTGTTCTCAGCCTCAATTTGTAAATGGGGATAATAATTCTCTTTGTCTATTTAGATATAGATCTCTGGGGCGGTAGATCTATTATGTGTTTGCATCGTGCCAGTCAAGATCAGGCTCTGATCTCAAATGAGGTCTTAGTCACTACTATAATACAAATAATTTGTCTTCAGTGGAGATATACCACAAGTCAATTTGGCTCAATGTAACATCAAGTAAGTTTGCTTCTAAAATCCTAATTTGTGGTGCATCATCATTAATATTCACAACGGTATCAAAGCTCTATTATTATTATTATTATAAACAGTTACATCTTGTTCACTTGGGAATTAATTTTGCCACCTTTACTCATGCTGAGTAGCACTGACTCATACAAGCTTCCCATTGAGGTTAATGGAACTTGGTTAAGTGTATTCAGTATGAGTAAGGATAGCAGGATGGAAATTATGTCAGCGGCACTGCTATGGGTATGGCCCCACAGTATGCCAACATTTTTATGGCTGACTTAGAACAACGCTTCCTTAGCTGTCGTCCCCTAAAGCCCCTACTCTACTTGAGCTACATTGATGACATCTTCATCATCTGGACCCATGGAAAAGAAGCCCTTGAGGAATTCCACCATGATTTCAATAATTTCCATCCCACCATCAACCTCAGCCTAGATCAATCCACACAAGCCGTCCATTTCCTGGACACTACTGTGCTAATAAGTGATAGTCACATAAATACCACCCTATACCAGAAACCTACTGACCGCTACACTTACCTACATGCCTCCAGCTTCCATCCAGGACACACCACACGATCCATTGTCTATAGCCAAGCTCTAAGATATAACCGCATTTGCTCCAATCCCTCAGATAGAGACAAGCACCTACAAGATCTCTATCAAGCATTCTTAAAACTACAGTACCCACCTGCTGAAGTGAAAAAACAGATTGATAGAGCCAGACGAGTACCCAGAAGTCACCTCCTACAAGACAGGCCCAACAAAGAAAATAACAGAACACCACTAGCTGTCACCTTCAGCCCCCAACTAAAACCTCTCCAGCGCATCATCAGAGATCTACAACCTATCCTGAAAGATGATCCCTTACTCTCACAGATCTTGGGAGACAGACCTGTCCTCGCTTACAGACAACCCCCCAACCTAAAGCAAATACTCACCAGCAACCACACATCACTGAACAAAACCACTGACCCAGGAACCTATCCTTGTAACAAAGCCCGATGCCAACTCTGTCCACATATCTATTCAAGTGACAACATCATACGACCTAATCACATCAGCCATACCATCAGGAGCTCGTTCACCTGCACATCTACCGATGTGATATATGCCATCATGTGCCAGCAATGCCCCTCTGCCATGTAAACTGGCCAAACCGGACAGTCTCTATGCAAAAGAATTAATGGACACAAATCTGACATCAGGAATCGTAATACTTAAAAACCAGTGGGAGAACACTTTAACCTGTCTGGCCATTCACTGTCAGACCTGCGGGTGGCTATCTTACAACAGAAAAACTTCAAAAACAGACTCCAACGAGAGACTGCTGAGCTGGAATTGATATGCAAACTAGACACAATCAACTCAGGATTGAATAAGGACTGGGAATGGCTAAGCCATTACAAACATTGAATCTATCTCCCCTTGTAAGTATTCTCACACTTCTTATCAAACTGTCTGTACTGGGCTATCTCGATTATCACTTCAAAAGTTTTTTTCTCTTACTTAATTGGCCTCTCAGAGTTGGTAAGACAACTCCCACCTGTTCATGCTCTCTGTATGTGTGTATATATATCTCCTCAATATTTATTCCACTCTATATGCATCCGAAGAAGTGGGCTGTAGTCCACGAAAGCTTATGCTCTAATAAATTTGTTAGTCTCTAAGGTGCCACAAGTACTCCTGTTCTTTTTGCAGATACAGACTAACACGGCTGCTACTCTGATAGCAGGATAGGGCACTTTATACTCTTGCTCCTCTTCGGCTAGATGCCTGAAAAGTGCAGACAGTGCAGAGACTCACAACTGTGCTCTCATGTGGTTAAAAAAGAATTGCTTGTGACCACATTAAGAATCTACATTCAGGCCTACCAATCCTGTTACAAATATTGCAGTGAGGCAATGTGAGAGGTTCTTCATTAATACTGTGCAGCAAATTGATGCATCCCACTATACCGAATACTTACTGATCTTTAAGGTCGTGTTCTAAAGATGAGTGAGTAACAGAATACCCAACCTAAATGATTGTGCTTGTATCTTACAACTGGTTATATTTCTGGATGTGTTGGATACCAAATATGCTTGTTTTGAATGAGGTTGCTGCAGGACCTACTACCTCTTAAATCAGGGGTGGGCAAACCTTTTGGCCCGACAGATACATCGGGGTATGGAAATTGTATGGCGGGCCATGAATGCTCACAAAATTGGGAATTGGAGTGCAGGAGAGGGTGAGGGCTCCATCTGGGGGTGTGGGCTCTGGAGTGGGGCCAGAAATGAGGAGTTCAGGGTGCGGGAGGGTACTTTGGGCTAGAAGCGAGGAGTTCAGAAGGTTGGAGGGGGATCAGGGCTGGGGCAGGTGGTTGGGGCACAGGGTGGCGGGGGAGTCATGGGTGCAGGCTCTGGCCAATGGGAGCTGCGGGGGCAGTGCTTGGGGAGGGGACAGCATGTGGAGCCTCCTGGCTGCCCTTACGCATAGGATTCGGGGGGGGGGGGGGGGACATGCCGCTGCTTCCGGGAGCTGTGTGGAGTGGGACAAGCCCCAGACCCCACTCCCTGGCTGGAGCTCGAGGGCCAGATTAAAATGTCTGGAGGGCTGGATGCAGCTCCCGGGCTGTAGTTTGCCCACCTCTGTCTTAAATGGTTGATCAACCAGAACTGAGTCACTCTTCCCAAAAGCCCACAAATGCTAATTCATGTCAATGGGATTAGGGTAGAAAATAAAAGGTCCCTTTCAGCATCATTCTCTGGCTATCCCAGGGCAACTTAAATTGACTGCCCTGTTTGAATGTAAACTCCTTGGGGCAAGGCCTGTGTCTTCCTATGTCTTTATATACTGTGCTAAAGATACTGTTGTACTTTAATAATAACAACGAATCCCCAAAATACTGCATTCAAAGGACATATAATTTATAGTGGCTGACATAAGTAATAGCCTGCAGTAGTTTAAATAGCCAAGCTCCTGATCTAAAATTGGAATATTTATCCTGTGTGGTTGATGTCAGAGAACCATTTCCAAACTAGGTACCGTATGTCCATTTGTTTAGAGGTTCCTTGTCATATAATTAATAAATCGGATCAGAACCCCTGCTGGTGTCACACTGATTTACGCCAGTTGGAAATCTGACCCTTTATGTTCAGCTAGTGTAGTAAGACTGTCTGCTGTAACTCTAGATAATTAAGTTTAAGCAAACACCCGGGTCTGTGATTAAAATCCAAAAAGCTATCCTCAGAGTACATTGTAAAGAGGCTGAGAGGCAATGAAGGAACCCAATGCTAACATCTATATAGTTTGAAAGTGAAACTACTGTCAGCTTCCATCTATTTTCCCTCTTTTTGCCCCAAGTTACAAAAATTTGGGAAATTTTTCTCTGTGTAATTTCAGCTGGGAAGAAATATAGTCCAATAACTGCTAGAAATTTGCATATATATTTTGCTATTAAGGGTTAAGGTTTGTTCACCCATATTAGTTTTTCTTTTTAATTTTCAAACACACAAAAGAGTGGGAGGGACTGATAAGGCCCTATTGTGGTTATTATATAATATAACGAAAGCTGAGGTCATGTTGACCTGCTCCGCTAGAGTACATCATCTACTTGCAAAAAAGAAAACAAATTGTGTCACATTTTATTCCATCCATGGTTGTAAATGAAAGGGATATTTTGTGAAACTGAATAATACATTGAAACAACTAGGAAGAAAGACTGATAATTAAACATGTTCTGTAATTCAATCCCAGCCTGAACAATGAATCTACGCTTTCGGTAATACTTCTTTTTAATTGCAGAAATGACAGCTCTGAGTGGCTCAAACCTTTCGCTGTCATCTTCAACACAGTCAAAGCCAATTAAGAAAAGACCTAAAATACAGTTAATTCTTTTTGCCTCCACTTTTCCATTCAAGTCTCTCCACAGAATGCAGAAGGGCAGCAAGACCTGAAGCTGGGATAGTTAGCAGTTATTTTCAAGATTTAACAGTTCAGTAACTAGATTATTCTATGGCAGGGCTTCCCAACAATGGTCCAGGACGCTGAGAGGACTCTCTGAAGTCAAGTAGACTGTTTGCAGAGTAAGGAACTGCTCAATATGAATAATGGTGACAGAATCAGGCTTTAGGTCAGTTACTGCAGAATATCAAAGCAATTACATTAACTTTGGATAGCCAAATGATTGAGCTTAAAGGGCTGTGAGATCTGGTAACTATAATGGAACGAGGGGGTCTTTACTAAAAAGTAGAGCTGTTCAGAAAAATTCTGAGAAAACCATTTTTTGGGGGGGGCAGCTGTGAAATTGACAAAAATCATGTCAATTTCAGTCAGCAGCTGGGGCCTCCCACAGTCTGTGGCTCTGCGGCAGCCTACCAGAGCCAAAAAGCATATTTCATTTTTGGAAACACCATTTTTCTGAAATGAAATATTGTGGGATTTCAGTTCCATGAAAAAGTTCAAGTTTGGGGAGGTGTTTCCCCCCCCCCCCCCCCCAAAAAAAATCTTACAAATTTTCACAGGATGGAAAATCCATTTCCTATCCAGTTCTACTAAAGACTCCTAGCCTAGCCAGGCCAAGACTGATTTCTAGCCCCTATGTCAGTGTGTAGATACATTTAGGATAAGCCCCTTTTTCTTTATGTAAATCATCGTGGGCCCACTGGAATCAATGGAGCTATGTTGATTTACAGCTAAGATTCTGGCCTAAAGAACTTGAACAAGAGAGAAGCACAGGTCTACCAGAGTACTCTTGCTGCTCTCTGGCAGGTAACTCTAGCAATTTCCATATGCACGTGGGTACATTATTGGTTGTAAATAAAGATCCTTTCCCTTCCATGCATGTATTAATGCTGCTGTCTTCTTCAACTCTTCATTTGGCAGTCTGCTTCAGATTTCCATAACACTTTCAGAGGAACAATACTTCCTGGTAGTTAGCATAGACTTCATCCCTGAGTTTACTTTAGGGCTATACATAATATCCCTGGAGTCCATCGCTATCACACAGAGTTAAAATTCATGGGGGCAGGGAGGGCTGGTCGTCATCTTCTCAAGAGCTCTATAAATTCCAATCGTCCTTGGTGATCCCAAAATAGATAAGTCTTTATATTAACAGGACCGGCAGTGAAATAGTTAACATTGTTGACATTTAAGTAATCATCAGTAGGAGTAACAGTTAACATTTGACACAGAAGAGTGGAACCCCTCAACGCTGTTGCTGCAGGCTATTTGCAGACTAATTTCCGGGGTCTTGTTGAAGTGATTTTCATTTGCATCTATAATAGCTGGAAACTGATTCTTCACGAACTGATGAGTTCCCAGAAAGGCATCAGTATTATCACCTTAAATAGCATAGCACTTAGGAGCCCCAGTAAAGGACCAGGGCCCCATATGTAACCCCAATACATGTCAGCTCTTTGAGATACCTACATACAGTTGTTCCTGAGTGCTATGCAGGTATGCAGTAGTGTGTGAAACGCAGGCTGTGTTTTCCCCTCTGAGTTTCCTAGGTATGGAATGATTGGGTTGTGAGAACCTGTGGGTTTAGAACCTGCAGCTGGTGGCTTTTAGGAGGCTGCTGTTTCCACACCACCATTCCACCACTCACCTAGAATAGGGGACATCAGCCTTGGAACCCTGTAGGCTCAGCGTTCACTGGATTCCCTGCCCATGGAGACCCTGATTCCTCAAGGCCTTAAATACCATGAGTGAGGCAAATACTGTAAAACTAGGTGGACCACTGCTTGCTGCTGCAAACAGACCCAGCTGCATCTCTTGACATTGCTCCTGGTCCTGGGTTCCCTGCCCCAGCCCTGACTCCTCATCCTGTTCCTGCTCCACTACCCCAGCCTTGGTGGACCCACTGGGCTTTGGACTCTGCACAGACAATGACTATGACCCGACCCTTTGGGGCTTCTGGTCTCAACCTGTGTTACATTGTCAGGGAGCAGTGGCAGTTTAGAAGAGCATATCCTATGCCATACATTGTAGCTTGGCTGAGCCATAGCCTACTAGAGACACTCCATGACCTACTAATTGATCCCAAACCATAGTTTTGGAACCACAGTATAGTAATAACTTTCTTGCTGTCCACACAGCCTTGATGAGGCTGATACACCCAGAAATCAAGCAGGCTTTTAAGAAAGGTCAAGAATAATCCATTCCAGTTGTGGTTTGAGGAAGCTGACTTGAGTCCAAGAAAGAAAAACCTCCCCCCCATCAACACCATGAATTTCTCGCTGACATTCTCAGACTCTTCACACTGCTTTTGTCATTACCAGGATTTAAGTTGCTAGCGTCACTACAAAACATCTCATTTACTGGTTTCAAGCAAATTAAACCACCAATAGGATCTTCTGAGAAGAGAGACATTCTTGTAATGGCATGGAGTACAGTAATGCCAGCTATCAACCCATTGTGTTCAGAGAGAGTGACTAAAGAAAGAATAAATAAATAAATTTATAACACTGTTTAGGGGGTTGCCGGAAATCAAACTGGAAGCTTTACCTAGGCAACTTTTTTACATTCTGGTCTAAATATAACTTCTGGCATTTCATGTAGTTCATTAAGGCCTGGTTCAACTTTCTTATTAGCCGTTGGGTGACTTATTATCTGTTGGGTGATTCTTATAGAGGCCAGTGATGGATCTTAACATGGGAGGTCCAGCAATACATTTATAAATTGGGAAGGCAATACTTGCACTGGACTAACTTTATGGCCTATTTTGAATGTAGTTCATGTTTTGTAATTATTTTAGAGATGGATGGCAAAGAGCTATATGTAAAATCTGTGAACAACATGCCATTTTATATGCATACCACATGTGTGATCAGGTGCCCCATTCAAGCAATCTAGTCAATTAAACCTAAGAAAATTTGATTCTTCAGAGAGACTAAGTTTGCCCTTTTATATATATATTTTTTCCCTTTTGCAGTTAAGTTCTAACTCCAAATATTCAAAGTCTTTGTGCTTGTGGAGAATATGATTAAATACATATTTAACCAAAGGTTTTACTAGCTTTTTTTTTAATTTCTCAGCAATGAGTTTTGAAATGTGGTGGGAAAGTTGAAAAAGGCTTAGACGCATACAAAAAGAGAGCCAAGCACAACTAAACTGGAGTTTCACAGACCAAAAAAAATAAACGTCACTTATTTGGGGTCAAACCTTGCAGCACTATATAAAGCAGTAGGACAACAAAACTAAATAGAGCTCTGCAAGTTTTTTTTTTTCATTAGATCACATGACAGGAATAAAAATATGAGTCTAGCCAGTGATCACCTTCACCATCTTTCAGATCTATTTAATGGATAGGATGCATTGAATAATTTAGTGCTAAAAGTAAGGATTTCTAAGCACATATTCCATAACAAATTATACATTAAACTACCTGACAACCAGAGTTCAAAAAACCAAACCATGCCCGCCCCCCTTCCTCCAAATTTTGAGGATCAAATGGTAAACATATGGGGAATATTAGAATAAAATAAACTTGAATCCTGAATTGGGAGATTCTAAAATGATTCATGAAAGAAATTAAACAGCCAAGTAAATGTACTCAAAGGGAACAACTAGAGAATTAAATTAATACAGTATCATGGAGCTACAAATGGATACAGAAAGATCTAGTTTGTGTAGAAAGAGCCTACCAAATACCCATGAGGAGGACTGCTTTGATCATTTCTTTGTCAAAATAATTACTTTTTGAGAAACAAAGTCTGTATCCTAAACCAAGCAAGGGAATTCCAGACCATCAAGTTGGAGGACAAGGAGTTTGGGGTGGAATTTTCAGAAACATTCAGAATTGGGCTAACTTTGTTCCTGCTGAAGTCAATGGTAAAACTCTCATACACTGAAGTCACACAGATCCATGAATGACAGATAATTACCCTTAGATACAGGTAAAACTATTGTTGAACACTGCTTTTAACATCTGAGGGCTAAACTTGGAACTTTTGAATGGGACCATAGTATAAGAACCAATACAATAATTTTCTAGTAACATTGCCTAGTGTTAAGTGGTCAGTTAAATAAACACCTTGGGCTTGATTACCCACTGCCTTACACCTTGTGTAATCATTTACACCCAGGCAAAATGGAGGTGGGGTGGTGAAATGCTACCCTTGTGATCTGACATTTTGCACTTTAGCCTTTTATTTAAAGTTAATTTAGTAATGTTGTATTATACCACCATAGGTTCGAGTCTGGTGGCTACAGTTTGAAGTGTAAGTCATCTCTGCTACTTGCTTCAGATTTAAAATCTCTATGAAAACATAAAGACCCAGGATAGACACATACATTCTCAAGTACAAGGTCTAGTCTGTTTTGCAAGTTTTATTAAAATTACAATTAAAGTTATTACTCAAGCATATAGAAATTCTATAAAGACCTATGCACAAGTTACAAATATAGTCATACTCACATCCTTAACAATATTTTTAGGGTCTGATGGCTGCCTTGACAATTGAACTTCAGTAGAGGGATGGTTTCTGCTGGCATTTTCCCCTAGAGAACTCATTTTACCAATCTGAGAGCCCTCTTATCTTGTGATTCAGACTACTCCTAACCCTCTGTGGATGTGCATGTGGATGTGTTAGAAAAATGTGACTACTGGGTATCTTGTACTCAAAATTACTTATGGTTAATTTTTCGCAATACCACCTATTGGTATATCTTACCCTCTGGAAAGTGCCAACATATGGAAGAATAGCAGAAAGTGAGAATTTGCCTGCTGGTCTGGGGACATCTGCAAGTTTTATTTACTATGAAAGTTCAGTATGTCCCAATTAAATCAGGACACTTGAGAGATAAGGAGATTGAAACAGCCCCCAAAGCTTTGATCTAATGTGATTAAGTTGGCTGTGTAGAGCTAATGATAGACACATTCCAAATGGCAAAAATATAAGTAGGTATTAAGGGTTTTTACTGTTGTGATCTTAGAAGAATATCTCCAACCCAAAGGCTGCTATTCTCTGTTTGCAAATTCTACTGTATGTCATTCACTTATAACTCTTGGCTTTTAGAATACAATCCTTCTTTAATAATGCAAACCTCTTTGGAACACATGAAGCCATCACCTCGTAAGAGCATCTTTATTTGATCTCTTTACCCTTCTGGTCTCCTTTGTCTCCTTGCCCCTCTGTCTTTAGATTGTGAGCTATTTGGGGCCGGGACTGACTTCTATTCTGTGTGGGAAATGCTCATTGCATTGTGGACACTACCAGAATAATATTTGAAGAGAATGTACCATGCTTTGTAGTGTAACACTGCGTTTGCAGGCTAGAGTTTTGAATAAGGAAGAAGGTATTTTGTTAGACACCTGACCAGAGATGTGGTGGGACGTCTGAGGGCAGCCTTATAAGGTATCTGTTGAGAGCAGTTTGCAGGCTGTGAGCATAGATGACATGATCGCTTAACTTCCACAAAGAAATATTTCTCAAGAAGTCTGAGGACAAGTAAAGGGAAATGTCAAAGAATGTGTTCAGTGGAACTGAAACAATCTAAAAAAGAAAAGAATGGAAAGAAAATCCATTTACAAGCTCATAATTTTAAAATGTCTGCAAAATTGTATCAATTTTCATTATCCAATGTTATTTAACCACTAGATATATATACACACATTCTAAGTGACTAAAAAAAATAAGTTGCCATTCACGCCAAATGCGTTTCTCTTCCCCCCCACCCCATGACAGACTGTATTTGATTGAACCATTGCTGGTTTGGAATGGTAATTAAAATGCATATATTCAAATAGTCATAGTATAGTGTATTGTCCAGTCAGTTCACTTCCCCTTTTTATCTAGCTGTATACATCCTCTCTGGTACTTAAGTTATTCAGAAATAATGTGATTCTTACTAAGGGTAAGGACTGTTGTTACAAAATAACAGTTAAGTTGCTTGATGGCAGCAATTTTTGTTTTAAACACTGTCCTCAAAAATAACCTGGTGTCTTTCAGTCCGTCTACCACTGGGCTTCCAGAGCGTTGGGGAGTTGATGCACTGGGACTTAGAGGAGACATCTGGATCCTGAGTATTTGCTTCAAGTTCATACAGTGGAACTGTTGTGGTGCTACAGGAGACAGGTAGCACTTCCAGTCAGAGAAAAAGCAATCTTAATCCAGGTGAACAGAAAAGGCAGATTAAGGGTTTGTCCACACGAAGTTAATGTGTGGCAAGCTAGGGTGTACATGGACACCACCCCAGACTGCTGCTTACTAAGTCACCATGTGGACTCTGCAACCATGCATTAAAAGTTCCATGAACCTTGACCCATGTACTTTGACACCCTCATACCTTTGACACTCTGCAGAGTATAGCTTGACTTGTCCCATGGACCTGTGCCAGTATCACTACAAAAGGCAGAGTTAAGGTTACATGGGTAACACAATTTTGTCATTTCCTGATTATTTTCATTTCCTCGCTTTGCAACCCTAACATTTTTTGTAAGGAATATCATATGGAATATATGGCCTTGTCTACACTGCCACTTTACAGCGCTGAAACTTTCTTGCTCAGGGGGGTGAAAATCACCCCCCTGAGCGATGCAAGTTTCAGCACTGTAAAGTGGCAGTGTAGCCACGCCCCCGGCTGCTGGTAGCCAAGCCCACATGGGGGGCGAGTTTTTTTACAGCTCTGGGAGATCTCTCTCCCAGCACTGGTGCCATGACTATACAGCCATGTTAAAGTGCTGCTGCGGCAGCACTTTATCGTTGGTAGTGAAGACATACCCTAAGTCTCCCATCCTGATGTCAAGAGTTTTGCCAGTAGCTTCAGCAGAAGGATTATGATGTGTATGCATGTCCATAAAACATGTTATATACACACAACCACAATTTCCAAGAATGCAAGTTTCTTAGCCTTCATATATTCCAGTATATGTGTGCGTGCGTTTATATCTTATAGACATGTACACATATGACGATCCTCCTCCATCTGAAGCTACTGCCAAAACTCCTGATTGCAGCAGGAGCAGAATTCAGGCCTTCTGTTATTTGAAACATGCTGACTATATACATTGGAAGATCATCAATTCTTCTGTGACACTGCGGATGAAAATTAGAAAACAGAGCAAAGACAACACAGAAAAAGCTGAGCAGCACCAAAACATGAATGTACTATGGTCACAGAATCAATTCTTTTCAGATGCACATGACACACTAAGCAGTTATAATAATGACACATATTAGCTAGCACTGGTTCTGTAAGTATAATTATTGGTCAAGGACAGATTATTGTAAAACAGCTAATAAACAGGAAACATTAGCTTCTCTAGCACAGGGCCGTCACAAAACCAATATTAGTCCTATGTGCTATATACACATTTTCTATGAAGCCAATTAACCTCTTTATTTGGAAGCACAAGCTTCGTTATTGTTCAGTGTGGCAGCTAATCCTTCATAGCAGATAATTTTCAATGAGCATAAGTGGAATGAGTTGTGCTTGCCTCAACCAAGTTCTTGTACAATTAAAAGAAAGATTAATTGTTTGATTTACTAAACATTGGTACATAGGAATGTTAAGCAGCTTGTAGTTCTGGATTGTAGAAGTCTAAGCATCTGTGGCTGGAGGGTAGTGCAGACACTTGCACTATACCCCTCCTTCCATTGCCTCACATTCCCAATTGGCTCAGCCCTACAGGCAGAAACATGCCCTTGCGAGTTAGCTAAAGTCAACAGCATAGTTTTTGGTAACATCACCTCAGTTCTAGCTGGTTTTAAATTTAATCCCATGGACAATATGGCCATTCACGTATGTGCCCTCTAAACAACGCTATCTCTTAAGTTTAAAACTACCTAACAGCCATCTACAGATTGATTTCTGTTGGGTAATAATTTCAAGCTGGTTAAAACTAGTATTGAGACAATAAAAATATGAGACTTGGAGATGTCTAACATAGCATTATGAATGCACTGCCACAATAAATAATACATTGCCATCCTACCTTTACTGTGAGGTCACTTAATGCCACAGATTGATGGTTGGAGCAGATTCCAATTCATTCCATTCTCTTGCTGGGAAAGAAAAAAAAAGTCTTTCACTCAAAGATTAATTTGCATAAAAACAGAGCAAAATAAGGTAAGATAGGTGGAGCAAACAAAAAGCCACTCCCGTTTGGCATGTGGGGTTAAGTTATATTCTACGACACCTGGGCTTGGAGGGCTAGAATCCCGAATGCATTCTACCCACCCTTCCTCCCACACAGCCACTCGTAGCTTTTGCCTACTTGTGCAAGAGAACTAAGAAGCTGAGCTGGAATTAAGCTGTTACTCAGCAGGGACCAGGAAGCATCACTGTACTCTGTCACACATTTCAGACAATGAACAGGTCATTGCCATATTTATGACGATCTTTTACCTTTCAAATAATTAAGTGTTTCTCATTAAAACCAATGTCTTAACTTTTACAGCAGTCCCATTTTCATTATCTGTTGTCACCGATGAGCTTCCCCTCACATGCAGTAAGAGTAACTCAATAAACAAGAGGGAAACAAAACTAAGTTCTCTTTTCTTTTCCAGAGTTCCCCAGCTCCCCAACAATTAAAAAAAAAAAGCAAAGCAGAAAAAGCAAAGTTTTCACCTACCCAGGATGCAAACTAGACCCCTCGACTCTCCCCTGGCTATCATTTTCAAACACACTAGCCCACCTTTCCTTTGCTTCTTTTTTATATCATAAAGCTTTTTAATTGAGCCACAGCTGCAGTCAGTTCCCCAGTACTTTAACTCCTTCTGATCTGGTTTCCTGTGTTACAGATCTGGCGGGAAAACTGGGTTTTTCCTAGGAGAAAAGCGGTGGGCTTTGGCCCTAGCTGGGTGACCATGTATCATGTATCTGGAGGTTTATGAAAACTGGATAGGCAGTGTACCCTGTCACAAGTATAGATGCTGAATATAGTGCTAGCTGATTTAGCTTGATTTGCACATCATTCTAGGCTGTTCCTAATAGATTTTACCTTTGAGCTCAAAGTAGTATGGCAATATTAGGGCACAAATGTCACTTTCACAGGCAGAAGAAAGAAAAGTTCCAATTAAAAATGTGTTGAAAGTGTTTTGTTTCAAATAATTTAAAAGAAAAATCTTGAATGCTCATGGGGATATTATGAAAGACACACTGCTGGCATAAGTTGAGTGCAACTTCATTGGAAGGGCATCTGCTAAGGCCAGTGATGCATCTGATCCACTGAGTCTATTTGATGAGATAGCATCTTTACGGGAAATTGGAGGGTTTGATTTTATCCAGCCCTTTCAGAACAACAGAATAATAATATGTTCACCTTTAAAAGATACAGCTAAATTGTCTGTCTAATCCGTCTACCTAGGTACTGATATGTCCTTCATCTCTTGTGGTATGGCGTGGAAAGGGTACTACATTTCATAAGAACATAAGAATGACCATACTGGGTCAGACCAAAGGTCCATCAAGCCCAGTATCCTGTCCTCTGACAGTGGCCAATGGCAGGTGTCCCAAAGGGAATGATCAGACAGGTTATCATCAAGTGATCCATGCCCTGTAATTCCAGCTTCTGGCAAACAGAGGCTAGGGACACCATTCCTGCCCATCCTGGCTAATAGCCATTGTTGGACCTATCCTCCATGAATCTATCTAGCTCCCTTTTGAACCCCGTTATAGTATTTGGCCTTCACAACACCCTCTGGCAAGGAGTTCCAGAGGTTGACAGTGCATTGCATGAAAAAATATTTTCTTGTGTTTGTTTTAAACCTGCTACCTTTTAATTTCATTTGGTGGCTGCTTCAGTTACTTGTATTCTGAATACCTATAGCATTTTTCTTCAAAATGTATCACAACAACATTCTAAATTGGGTAATGAATTATATCTTTCTTTGGACACCTGAAGTAGTAATATAATAAATTCTGATTAGATTTCTATTTTACCAGTGAAAGTGTGACCCATGCAGCACAAGTGTGGTTTTTGATAGCCATGAAAGCCCTCACATTGTTATCTTACTGTCACATTAAAAGTCACTATCTAATGTAACCTTTGTGATTTTTGTGCCTGCATTTTGCAAGGGAAAAGCAGTTGATCATTTGGATTCATAATCACCTTACAAAATATATACATCAAGAATTTGTTTTACTTGTTTCATTGCACATTTATAAGAAGCCCATGACTTCTTATAATAGTATCTGAACATCATTTACATAACAAAATGAATCTAGCAACTTCTCCAAAACAGAGAAAAATAATCAGTATCCTCTCATACCATTTCATATAATTATCTTGAGGAGAAGTGCTGTCATGAGGATATCAGCTGAAAGGATGTTCAGTGTGAAAATTAACTTATAAAATAAACCTGAAGCAAAATGACATTTACAGCTGTTCTGCTAAAAGTACCCAACAAAGAATGTGAACATGTGAGCCCATCTGCAGCTCCCTTCACAATCACAATGCAAGATTGTTATGAGGTCATCATGAGGCAACTAGCATTGATTAATGTTCTTGTATAGCTATGCCACTGTATGTTTATGGATACACTGATGAACTTTTGCCAAAGCTCACTGAAAACAGCTGCAAGGCAAGACTTACTTTTAACCTCCCTGTTTAATACAGGAACTCTTGGCACAAATACTGCACTAGTAGCAAACAACCTGTGACGTTACTATTACAGAAACAGATTTGGCCAGCAGGACATGTTTACTTCCTGAACAAACCCCTGACATTTTATATGAAACAACAGTTTTGCAGATACACTTTGGGGAAAGAGAACAACCATAAAAACAAAAGTGAATTCTTGGAGTAGCCTAAACAAATACATATCTTTGCTTGATTTCTGACCTGACAAAGTCCACTTTATATAACTGATTCTAGATCCTCTGATTCTAAAATACGACTAGATTCACTGATGAAGCACATGTTATTGAATTCTTACTTCTACAGACAAGTTGGTCTGTAGTAGGCTATCTCCACACCCCACTGCTTATCTCAGAGATATATTGACAGATTTTCTTGATAAAAGACTGTCACCAAATTAAAAGGAGGGTTTGGGGTGATTACCCTGCCACTGATGGAATCACCCCTTTGTGGATACTGCTAGATCATCTCTGACAGAAATGATTTTTCTCCGAGACTCATAAAAACACCTTGGAAGAGCAAATATTTTTGCCTCTGGAAAGGGCCAAGTGTGTGATTATTTTCAAAAAAATATTCATTATGGAGGATACTCTTAGCCCCTATAAGATCTTCACCCAAGTCAGATTACACAAGCTGAACTCAGTGATATATTATCAGTGTCATTTTCAGAAACAAATGATACTGTAAATATTTCCAGCAAATGCACTTAATATGGATGTGTTTGTTAAATGGTGTTGCCTCCCTCCAGGGTTAAAGTTAGAAGAAAATGTTGATTTCAGTGGGAAAACAAATGAATAGATTTCCCAGTTCCTCATTCTTTCCTGTCTGTGAGCTCACATGCCCCTGGGGTGCATAGATTATCACATGTGAAGAATTTTTTCAAGGAGCTCTTTGCTAAAATAAGGACAGCATCACTGGCCCATTGTGTCATTCTGTGATGCACCATCTCTCTTCTTTTTACAAATAAATCCCCTCTTGAAAAACCTGTTCTGAACTCACCTTCTAAATACATATTACAGCCAGCCCATGTGATAAACAGCTAAGAAAGCTAAAATGAAAGCTGGCATAAAGGGAGCTCACAACAGAGCATATATACATTATAGGATATAAAAATCCATTCATACAGCTAAATGCTGTATGGGTGACAGGGAATGGATCACTTGATGACTACCTGGTCTATTCATTCTCTCTGGGGCACCGGGCATTGGCCACTGTTGGAAGGATATTGGGCTAGATGGACCTTTGGTCTGACGCAGTATGGCCGTTCTTATGTTCTTAGGATGCTCCTATCAGAGAAGCCAATATTGCCAGAGAAGAGTGCCTACTTGACAAACCTAAATGTCTGCAATCTGTTATGGATGGATCACCAGGGGCAACATGGCGGAATGTTAATATCCTCCTAAGCAGCTTGCACTTGTGTTCCTAGGAATGCAGGATGTAAAAGCATGGGGCCAGGGAATGTTACAGGATACAAGATGTGTGATCTTCATACTTAGTTGGAGCAAGCTTCCCTATTTTACATAGGCACAGTGGAGCAGCCGTAGCTTGTCATTCCAGTGGTCTATAAAATCCATTGTATGGTATCGGATCATAGTGTGTACTTAATGCTTTAAAAAAAAACCCTCAAAGTGTTGGTCCCTGAATGAGGCAAGACTTACTATTATTTTGTGTTTTTGATTTACAAAGTCTCTAAGGCCCCATCCCTACAGACACTTATGCACTTGCTTCACTTTAAGCATGCAGGCGTTCCATTGAAGCCAATGGGACTGCTCAGAAGCGTGTGCAAAACTGTAAGCCTGTGTGTCTGCAGGATTGGGGACATTGTCGCTTCAAACAAAAGGGCAAAGACAGCTTTGTTTCCTCATCAATTGACAGTGAAGAGTCTACCTCTAGCCCTCCATACTGTGTGGATTCTTTAGTTCTGCTGCTGCTGCTACTCTGGCCAATTTATCACAGTGCCATGTTAAAGGACCCAAGGTTTCTTTATGGACGCAGTACCATGTTACAGAGTACGCTGACAATGCTAATTAATAATAGTGTCTTATAAATCAATTCATAGTCAAAATCTTCCAGTCTCAACCATGGAAGCTAGAATAAGGAGCTGACAAGCAGAACTGCTCATAAGAGACTGATCTTTATTTGTGGTCCCAGGCAATGAGATGGGTGAGAGTTACAAAAGATATAGATATAGAGATACATCCTGTCACATGAATGGGGTTAGTATCTAGTGACTCCAGTGGCTACTGTTACAGATGCCACTTTTTAAGTTGCAGTACGTAAGTACTTTTGTTTGGGAAATAGCAAAAGGACTTGGTCTGTGCTGCTGATTAGTACCCTACACATTTCATTTCTCTAAACCATTTTGAAATGACAGCAGTGCCAACATTTATGTGAATCCAAAACACTGATTTTGCGAAGAAACTTCTGTTAAGTGTATTTGCTGGAAATATTTACACTCTACTTTGTTCCTGAAAACTGCACTGATAGCATGTCAAGGTATTCAACTTGTATAAAATGTATTCTGGAGGGAGGGGCAGTGGGGGTTCAAAATTTTAGCAACTTTCTCTTAAAAATAAGTTTGGTTGCTTTTAAATTTTCTGATACATCTGTCTATGTATCTGATCTATCAATTGACATTTTTATAACAGCACTCATCATCAACGCATCAGAAAGAGTTTGAAATTAAGGTCCTAATCCAGCAATGCATTTGAGCACATGCATAACTCCAAAGGCATGAGCAATCCCATTGCCTTCTACCGAACTACTCACAAGTTTAAACGCATGCTCAAATCCACAAATGGCCTGTAGATTAATTTCCTTTCCTGATTCCCAGTTGGGCATTTGGTTGTTTTTATTTCCTTTTCCTCTTTCTCTATCCCCGCTCCCTCTTCTACTTTTCTCTTTTTCTCCCTACTAGCCTTTATCTGTTTTTGTTCTCCTTCATCCTCCTTTGCTGTTTTAAGTTACCTGATCAGGGACAGATTCTACATGCCATAGCAGTTTTTTTTTTAATGGATGGCTTCAAATTTCTGAAAATAGGGTCTCAATGCACAATGGCCCCTAGTCCATGACTAGAGCTCCTCAGTGTTACCACAATACAAATAAATATAACAACCACCATCACCACGTCAGACTCTTAAGTAGAGCAGATACTCTTTGGAACTACTGTAGCACAGTATTTCCAGGTCAGATGGGTTGTTCGCCTTATATAACCTAGAGCTTCATTTTCTATTGAGTTGAAAAACCGGACAGAGTAGAAACAAAGCTCAAAAATGCAGAAATCTGTGCTTTTCCTATGAGCAAAAATTTAAAAAGGAAGTTGGGGTTGTTTTTTTTGGAAGATTATGACAACTTTTGCAATTTCTTGACCTACAGGATATCTCAAGCATATGCAGATGCATCAAAAAACCCATTACGCTGTACAGTGGATTCCTCGATAACATCTTTTTTTCAAGAAATGAGTTTGTAGTGGAGGTTTGCTATAACCAGAATTTGTAACTGGCATATAATAAAGGCATTGTTATGATCTGGGACTCTTATTCTACTCCACTATCAGTGGTTTTCACCTGTAAGAATCTTCTATAAGTGGATTGCACTGCACTTCAATGTTCCTAGACAATCTTTTAGAGAGTCATACTACACAAACAACACTACAAATCCAAATAGCACCTGTTAGCTGTCAAACAAGCTCAGGCTTTTTCCCCCAGAGATTTATTTTCACATTTTGCATTCCTTTTTCCTAATGTATAAAAAAGAAAGAGAAATAACATCAGCTTCCAAGATGACAAGAACTGCGAATACTGCATATTTTATATGTGCACTGAAAGTGAGCAGAGCAGAATAAAGTGCCTTCATATCTTAATAATTATGAAAAGACTTAGTAAAATTCAGAAACAATTTAATATCTTGATGTGTCTTCATGTTTATTTATTGAAATGCTCATTAGTATTTTCAGTGACCTATAGAGAGCATCTGGTGGCCTTTGCATTCTTTTTCCTATTCCTTCACTGAAGTCCTAATCCAGGAAAGCACTTAAGCATGTGCTTGATTTTAAATGTGTGATTATGTCCCACTGGCTTCAGTGGAACTACTCACATGCTTAAAATTAGGATTGTGCTTAAGTACCTAGCTAAATCAAAGGCTAAGTGCTTTGTTGGATCAGGGCCTAAATTCATTAAGGACATGATCTAACTTCCACTGAAGTCAATGAGTATTTTGATTGACATCAGGAAACATCAGATCAGGCCCTAAATGGAATATGTGAGCCAAGATCTGATCTAATTTTTCACCTTGGGCCTAATTCTGACCGCTAAAGTCAATGGGACTTTTACTATTGACTTCAAAGGGCGGGGGGATGCGCGGGCCAGGATAAAGCCCTATATCAGGATGTGGAATAATTCCATTGAAGTTAATAGATTGCTACACATGCAACTGACAACGGTAATTGGCTCAGTATCTTCATTTCCTTTCCTCTTGAGTTTCAAAAGACACCCTTTTCCCATTTGATGTTGGTGCCAATTACAGAGATGGTGGGGGCAGAATTTATAGTTAGCCAGATTCTGCCTTCAACAGAACTCCTACTGAAGAAGGGAAATGTGTGCCTGATGGCAGAATTTGGCCCAGGCATAGGGAGAGGAGAGCCAACCCAATGATTATTGTAATATTGGAGACTGGTTCAACAAAGTCTGAAGGAAGCAGTGACAAAGAGATGTTTATTTGGTGAGACTTCAAAATAACACACTTAAATGAACCCATTATAAGAAAACTCTGCATAAAATGCAACAATACAAATCCATAATATTCTTCTGTCATTTGAGGTCATGTTAACCTTCTTGAAGATGAAGCCAAGAACTCCCTAAGTTAATCATCATCTACTTCGGAGCTGGTGATTATTTGATTCTGAGGTTTGTCCAAGACAGAACAAGCATGTGAAAAATTGGTGAAATGCAAGATTCATTTATGCAAGGTCAGAGTAACCTAGATTCCAAAAGAGGTCTAAAATATTATAGGCCTTCACATAAGAAAAGTTTAGTGCATGGCTCATTTAATATTTAAGAGGCCTGTATGTGAGTACATAAAAGAGTTCTTTTCTTTTGCTATGCTTAGGAAGGTCAAATAATTGTTAATGCTAGATAAAGTTTATTTGAGTAGTAGTTCTCTGAAATGACACTTGGTTTATATTTAGTATTTTCAGTGTACCACAGTGCATGCTAAGAGAGAATAAATATTTGCAGGCCAGATCCTCTACTGATATAAATACATGAAGTTCCACTGTCTTCTCTTTACACTAGGTGAAGATCTGGCCCCATTTTTTAAACTTTCTCTTTAAGTGCACTTTTCTTTATTGAAACCTCTCAGCATAATGGATCTACACAATTTACACCAGCTGAGGGTCTTCCCCTTGTTTCTAGGACGCCAAACGTGTCCATTACACAGCTCAAAAATCTCTTCATGCGGGTCACTTTCTGAAAAGGGGTTAAAATTGAGCAGAACATCTATAAGGCTGTTTGGGGAGAAACGTGCATTATAATGGTAATATTTCACTGACTTGGATCTAAACAATCAGCATATATGATGGAGAAGTGTAAGCTACTGGCTTGAAAATTAACAATTAATTTTATATTAAGTTTGGCAGAATGAGAACAGCACAGTCAATAGCTCTAGCAAACAGTATGATTTATATATCACTTTTAATTAAACATGAATTCTTTAATGTTATTATTAAAAAAATGAGCACATTAGACTTAGTTCTTTTATTATAAATATTTTAGCAGTGGCATAATGGACTGAGTTTTTATACATAGTTTGATTTTTTTTTTCTCCTTCTTCATGTTTTCCATCTGCCCTACCTGTCAACATGCCAATAGATAGATCAGGGACACAGCCACTGAAGATAAATGGCCAAGTAGGAGACATGCAGAGTAACTGATAACTACACTGAACAGAATGAGATTTGAGGTGATCTTTTGTAAAGAATATTACATTACATTGAAGTAGTTACTCATTTTTAGCTTTTAAATGTTTGTCAGCTACTGTAATTGAAAATGGAACACAAAATTTGTAACAAGCTCTGATATTTTTCCTTTAAAGTATTTTCAGAAGTCAGAGAGAGATGAGAAATCTTCAGTGTGTAGATTTCCTAATATATTTCTTATATCTGCTGACTTTCCTGTTGCTGAAGGTCAGATGAAATGTTCATAATTCCATTCAGAGCAAGGATTGCATTTTGCCTGCAATACACGGTCCCACACTGAGGCAGGCACTGTCTGTCTTTGACATCCCAGGGAGCTCAGAATCTCTGACATATTTTCAGAGGGTGCAGTGTGAACTCCCATGAGCCCATTCAGTTCAATGGCTAGTGCAAGAAAGGCTAAGCTAGGTCACACTTCCTGTCACATCCCCATCTCTTTGTTGTAGTTAGTGGTGCTAGCCAGAAGCAGTCCTTGTACTCACGGGAGCACAAGGTTTGTTATTGTGCCTAGCTTTGGCCCAGTCATTTATGTTCTCCTTTACATGTGCACCCACACAGAGGCCAGGCACAATGTCCTGGAGTTTGTTGCTTGAAATCTGGCAATTGTATTGTGGTTTTAAACCACTATCCTATTTATAAAAGGTATATCATACCTTTAAAAAAAAAGTGACCTAACTGTTCTGGGTACCTCTTTAAACTGAATACTTACGTGTGGAAATATACAGCTTCAAGGTAAACGGAGAGGAGCTGAATCATCATCACAAAAGAATATATGAACACTAGGCCATGAGCCACACACTCATCTTCCCTTGAGGGGAATGAGAATTTCATGTGCTGATCAAGAACAGTACTCAAATTCTGACTGACAAGGCTGTCACTACTGAGTGTTCATTCTGAACTCTGAGCACTGTTGACACTCTGCAGTGAAGCAGAACTGCTGATATTCCTGCTGCGTTCCATGGGGAAACCTGAACACACCCACGTGTGGTCACAAATCTGGAGACAGAGTTTCAAAGCAAAATTCATTTCCATATTAACCGAAAGAGGTTTTCATTCTGGCCCCAATTCAGCAAAGTGCTTAATGCTTAAATTTCAACACAAGACCAGTCCTATTGCATACTCATGTGCTCGGAATTAGACATGCGATTAGTATCTTGGTGAACAGGGGCTTATATTGGGATGAAAAACTCTGAACCAGATCTCTTTATTTCTACCAATAGATAGTGGACAGAACGCTGCATTCTTAAATACACTACTCTTTAATACTCAAATGTTACCCTTATTGTTCCTAATCATACTCAGAAGCACCATCCCTTATCTGAGATTTAAAAGTGTGTACCTCAAGAAAGGTGCTTTGATATTTCCAGTACAAAAAGAATTACCATATTACCACAATTCTCCCTTCATTACAGGAGAATTTTTTTTTTTAATTTAAAAAAACATGGTAGGTGAAATTCTGGCTCCATTGAAGTCAATGACAAAACCCCATTGACTTCACTGGGGCAGGATTTCACCCCATGTTTCTCCTCAGTATTTTTTATCTGTTTACTCTATTTTCTCTTAGGAAATGGTTTAGTCTTTATTCCTAAAGACTTATTTTCCATATATATATATATATATTTCTTGTATTATAAAAATGAAAATTTAACTGTGATTATAAAAAATACTGCATATTTACAAGCTAATCACTCCCTTTTGCCCACAGACTCTTAGATCCATGTTGGACCTAAAGGGACAACAAAAGAGTCTACAATAATAATTTTGAAATAAATTAGAGCACCATAGGGATCTAAATATTTGATTCTAGTAACTATTATAAAAATGTTGCTGATTTTACTACATTGGAGGGCAGGATCAAACTGCAGAGTTGTGTGTGTGTTGTCTTCTGTAATGATGTCTTGTATCATTACTGTTCATGATACACGGCCCTGTAGATTTAAGCCTATGCTTTAAAAGAAAATGGATGGGATATTTCCTCACCACCCCCGCTGTCTGTGGTAAAGATTTTCCATGCCTGGATCTCCCCGCTCCTGCATGAAAGGGGCACCGTCTCCCTGCTTTTGTGGGTCCCACAGAGCATGTTCCACAGGTTGAGTTCTGTGCTGGGGAAGGGCATGGAGCCTGGGTCAACTTGGCTGGAAGGGGGTGTAAGGGAAAACCATTGCCCCCATGTTGATTAGGTAGAAAAGATAATATTTTCCATGGGGCTTCTCTCCCACAGGTCCCGGAGCAGCCATGACCAAGGAAACAAGAGGATGCAAGAGGAGGGGCATGGTCAGAGCCATTGGATAGGCATTGGGGCTCCACATGGATGATACTGTCCTGTGGATCCCTGACATTTGGCAGATGGGAAGGCAGACCTCACAGCCTATTACTGAGTGGGCAAACCCTCAAAAGAATTATAGGGGGGACTCTCCCAGAGCTCACTGCTATGCCTTTGACTATGGAAGGAGATGGATCCAACCCTGTGTTTGGTATTTATGTAGCTGATATATTTTGTGTGTGAGGAGATGGTATTTTATTGTTTTCAGAGTTATTTGCATTGGAACCTGAAGATTATAGGTTTCCATTCAGTTCCTTGCATGGAAGGCCTTCTTATTCTTCACAGTTTTGCACCTTGTGTCTTTCACACCTGTGTGAAGTGGGTGTAAACAGCTACTAGATCAGATTTATCAACTAATTGGCACTGGCCACAGCATTTATATCCATTTTGCACAGATATAAATGGCTAAAAAAGTTGAAAGGCAGTGGAGAATTTGGCAGTCTCTTCATCTGTTTAATGATAGGTGGCACCATGCCAGCATATTGATTAGTCATCTAAATATAGATGAGTAGATGCTTGTCCCTGCTAAGCCTTCTTTCTGCTCTTCTGGTGGCACAAACCAAACTTCAATCTGTCTCAAGCACCCATTGTTTAGAGGCATGGCTGGGGAAGGGGCCATGGCTCAAGACCTGGCTGTTTGGCAATCCCCAGTTTGCTTGCTCAGCTACGTGAGGGTCAGCACAGCCAGATGGAAATAGAGCAGCTCTATGGCTGCTTTATGTTGACTTGGTGGGGCAAACCTTGAGGGGCATGACTGGATGTAAAGATGGCATATAGCCACCTTTCTTCCCCAGCCCCTCAGGTTCTATGCTGAGCCGAACTCTGCCAGAACCAAGGATCTAGCCTGGGATCCTGTGTTAATAATATGTTTTTTTGATCAAATTCTTTTCTTTTAAAATGTAACATGCTAAACTATAGAATGTAGCACATCCGGAACCAGTTTTCAAATAAACTGGTGACCAATGTGTGGCATGTTAGACATTCAGGAACAGATTCTCATCTCATTTTTACCAGCTTAGCTTTGTTAGGCCTGATGTTCCTTTCACTTTCAAAGATGTAACTCAGGAATAACTTCACTGAAGTTAAACCACAATAAACTAATGTCAGTAAAAGAAGAATATGGCCCATTGATCTCAGTGGAGTTACTCCATGTTTAGACTTTGCCTAGAGTAGGGTTTAAAGATGTGTTCACTAACTTGTTCTAACTAATTTTCAAAGCCTTGTGTAGACAAGGCACGTTGCCATTAAAATATGCTAAACTAGTCCAGTTAAAGGCGATTGGGTAGCCTAAATTTAACCAGTTGTGAAAGTCTATGCTGACTTGTCTTACACCAAACTTTTAGAACATTCTGCTAACACTTTCTAACAACTCACCTTCCAATCCAAGTCTAGACAAGACCTTTTGCAAGTGAGAGATAAGAATCAAATCCTTAATGTCTCTTACGTTATCTATCCTATAAAGCATGGTGAGCAAAAAATTCTGAGTTAAACATTTGGAACAGTTGGTAACATTCCTAACCCATTACATTTTCAGCAAAGTGGATTATCTTGTCTCAGTGTCTTCTGATGAACAAATCAACCGTAACCTTGACACATGAATTTATTATGGATTAAATAAATTCAGTCTTAATAAGCTTCGGTTAAAACTGCACTCAGTGTTTGTAGGAGGAAAATTCAGCAGTTAGGTTCCCTGTCAGAACTACAAAAATAGGATCAGACTTTTCCAACCTTATCTAGTTTAGACTGGTTGTCTGTACACCAAATATGTGATTTTTGTATAGGTTTTTGTTAGATATTTGATTGCTTTCTTGGAGCAGTTCCACAGTATCTGAATGAGCTGACTTCCAGATGTATCTCCTCTGGGGCATTAAGTTTTATATCACATTATCAACCAAATGTTCCAAGATTAGATAGTCAGAGATGGGTGGGGTTTTTAACCTTTTTTTCTGCAACTATGAGAATTATACTCTGCCATCTCCTGTTTGATTGTGCAGTTAGATCTACAGAACAGTGGGAAAATAATTTAAAACATGTTTGATTTAATAATTGAAGCAATGTTTTTATGTATTATGGTTTCATTTTATTGGCTAGATTGGATACATTGATTGGATAGATAATGGAGTTCACGTACCTGCCTTATTTTACTTTACTTCTTACTTACTTTATTCTGCATTGCAAACCCTGTGAGGAATTTTATTTATCACATCCTAAATGAATGGGGACAGATCCTCAGCTGGTATAACTCAATGTAACTCCACTGACATCAAATACAACACAAAACACAATAATTGGTATACGTAACCACTTCATGTCAGTATAAGGGCCAGAGCTTTGGATAGTGTAAAATAGTAATTATAACCTATTTAGGGTGGATGGAGTGGGCAAAAGGGGAGGGGGAATGTCACTCTGTCAAACATGCCATTACCTGTTTCTGAATCACTGAAAACTCAGAAGAAAATGATCTTGAATGTACAGATCAATATCTTAATAAATAGAGCACAACATGGGGTATTACTTGATGTCTGCAACAGACTACCAAATCACACTACGGAACAAGATGCCTGGCTCATTACACCCTATGGATAATGTGTAGGGAGAAAAGCTGCATGATCGTGGGGGACTTCAATTTGAGTGACATAGGCTGGAGGTCTCATGCTGCCAGTACTAAAACATCTTTGGAATTTCTAAATAGTACAGATGACAATTTCCTAACTCAAAAAGTATGGCATCCAACATGGAGGAATTCTATATTAGACCTCACCTTGACAGATAAAGAGGAACTGATCACAGAACCAAAAATTAATGATAACTTAGTTACAAGTAATCGTGACTTGAGCACATGCAAATAAAATAAAGTCCAGACCAGCAATGTACATGCTTAGTGCTTTAAAAGAACCAGGTTTAGAGGGGATGTGAAGGCAGCTATAAAATATATATAAAATATATATAACAAAGTGAATATAAATTAGAGAACATTTATATGGAAAGCAAAGGGAGACAATGAGAAATGTATGGCCAGCAGAGTTAAGGACAATAAAAAGGAGTTTTTAAAATTATATTAGGAACAAAAAGAATCCTAACAATGGTATTAATCCATTACTAGATGGAAATGGTAGAATGACCAAAAATAATGCAGTAAAAGTGGAAATGTTCAATAAATATTTCTGTTCTGTATTTGGGGAAAAAATCAGATGATATATCATATGATAACACTCTTTCCATTTCACTAGTATCTCAGGAGGATGTTAAACAGCAGCTACTATATCAGCAGGTCTGGATAACTTAAATCAAAGAGTTTTAAAAGAGGTGGTGGAGGAGCTCACTGGACCCTTAATGTGGATTTTCAGTAAGTCTTGGAATACTAGGGAAGTTCCAGAACACTGGAAGAAAGCTAATGTTGTGCCTATATTTAAAAAGGGTAAATGGGATGACCCACATAATTATAGGCATATCAGTCTGACATCTATCCCAAGCAAGATAATGGGACTCGATTAATAAAGAACTAAAGGAGGGTAATATCATTAATGCCAAACAACATGAGTTTATGGAAAATAGATCCTGTCAAACTAACCTGACATCTTTTTCTGATGAGATTGCAAGTTTGGTTGATAAAGATAATATTGTTGATTTAATAAACTAAGAATTCTATAAGGCATTTGAGATGGTATCAGATGAAATTATGATTAAAAAACTAGAACAATACAAAATTAACATGGTACACATTAAATGGATTAAAAAGCTGGCTAATTGAAAGATCTCAAAATGTAACTGTTAACAGGAAATCATCATTGAACATGTTTTTTTCTAGTGGGCTCCCACAGGTATGAGTTCTTGGCCTTATGCTAGTTAACATTTTTATCAATTTGCTGGGGAAAAAAATCACCGATAAAGATTGCAGAGGACACAAAAATTGGAGGAATGGTAAATAAAGTGGAGGACAGGTCACTTACACAGAGACATCTGGATCTCTTGGTAAACTGGTTGCAAGCAAACAATATGCATTTTAACATGACTACATTTAAATATGTACATTTAGGAACAAAGAATATAGGCCTTACTTACAGGATGGGGGACCCTATCCTGGGAAATAACAACTCTGATATAAAGATCGGGGGGGGGGGAGAGGATGGATAATCAGGTGAACATAAGTTCCTAGTGTGATGCTGTGTCCAAAAGGGCTAATGCAATCTTTGGATGAATAAACAGGGAAATCTCAAATAGGAATAGAGAGGCTATTTTACCTCTTGATTTGGCACTGTTGTGACTGAGAAAGTTAAGGGATGACTTTTATTACAGTCTATAAGTACCTACGTGTCTCTTCAGTCTAACAGAGAAAGGTATAACATAATCCAATGGCTGGAAGTTGAAGATAGACAAATTCAGACTGGAAATAAGGTGTGAATTTTTAACAGTGAAAGTAATTAATCACTGGAACATTTTACCAAGGGTTGTGGTGGGTTCTCCATCATTGACAATTTTTAAAATCAAGATTGGATTTTTTTTAAAAGAGATGCTCTAGGATTTAGTTTGGGGAAATTCTATGGACTTGTGTTATATAGGATGTCAGACTAGATGATCACAGTGGTCCCTTCTGGCCTTGGAACCAATCATTCTATGACTATAGCTTTCTTGATGGAGCTCCACTATTCTATACCATCTGAGGATCTGACCCTTATCACTGATGTGAAGTGGTTATGCATACAAATTATTGTACCTGCTATGGAATTCCAACTAGTACTAAATGTTTTTCTGTCACTGGAAAGCTACAGACGTACTAGTTCCTGCAATTCAGAAAGTGAAGGGATCTTGCAACTAACCAAGTTAAATGGTCAATAAACAGGGGCTGTGCATTTTGCCAATCCATATCAGCACTAAAATGCAGCCTGACACATTAGTTGACTCTCTCGCTGTCCTATGCACCATCATAACAGTATGTACAACCATTTCATGGTTAAAAGTCATGAAAAGAGTTGATTTTTTTGTCAACCTCGTGGTGTTTTATGAAGCCACATTTAGGGTATTAGTGAGAATTATAATTACAACTAGGCATACAGAATAAAGAAACTAGACAGTAGAAAAGTATTATACTACATATTTCCAAAAGCAAACCATGTATAAGTAGCAACAGCTGAAAATGCATGGGAAGTATTTTAAACTTGATGGTTCAGATATCTTCAAGTTTCAAATTTATGTATTAGAGATCAAAGATCACAATATATGCCATATTTTGTCTCACCAGAGGATGTCTCAAATCACTTCAGGTGCAGATATGTATTTTCAGGGATTCAAATCACTAGAACAAATGCCCCAAACAGCATGATTACATTAAGGTCACTCAGAAACAATTGCACAATAGCTATAGACTCCATTTTAACACTAAATTGGATCTTTCCCTTAGTTTTCATTGTCCCTGTAACCTCAGCTTTTAGCTGATGGGTATGGTTAAACATGTAGGTTTTGGCCTTATAGGAGCATGTTTATCACTTTCCCCATAAGTAACCCTGCAAACTGCTGGAGCTTGACTACATAAGCATGTTGATTGTGATTTGTAAAATTGTCAGCTCAACGATAGTTTTGTTAATATTAAGGATGACATAGTAATATTATGCTTCTAAAGAAACCAGGAAATTTTGTGTTAGTACTGCCACAGTCCTTCTTTGCCTGGGTATTGCATGTACAACACATGATACAGTATGTGCAATAACCCACTCACCATATTGTCACCCCTCTGCTGAGTGGCAGGAGATGTCCAAGGCCTTGCAGGTTGGCTTCCAGTTGTAGGAGAAATCAATGATGTGGAATCTGGATATATTCTTACTGTAACTTGTTTTATTTACATATATGCACCAGTCCTGGAATAGAGGCGATTACATATGGCATGCAGGCAATCCTTTCATCCAAGAATCCCCATCCTACATGAATGCCCTATTCAGAGGGAGCAACTTTGCCCAAGAATTGACTCTAGTTAGAGTGATTAAGATAGAGATTAAGCTCCTTAGCTGCTAGCCATGTCTCCCTCAGAGAAGCTACATCACAGAACTAATAATAACACAGTAATTTGTTCCAAGACTAAAAACTTGCTCATACACTAAGAAAAACTTGTAAATCTGTGTGGATCAGCACCACCTGGTGACCCCTGCCATAAAAATATAAAAGAGGAACAGAGCTAAACATGTTACATTCCCTTGACTTCATAGTTTAAATCAGAACCTCATTTTTATTTTAACAAGTATTTTTGTGTTATCTTCTATTTTCCTTTTAAGTGACAGGTTAGTTTGTGTTATGTTAATCCGTGTTGACAATACAGAGCGAGATTCTTCGTCAGAACCAGGCCTTAACACAACTTGCCATTGACCTTTATCAGATAATTAGATTCCCTTCATAATTTCACCTTGATTATCCTCAGTTGAGCTATGAGGAGTCCCAGGATATTAAAACAGAAACAAAACAAAACTTTTAAAATTAAAACAAGTTTTCCAATGCTTTTTTGTGGGGGTGGGAGGCTGGGGATGGTGAGGGGACAATTTTCAGGCAAAACTTGATGAGGTGTTTTCAATTTAAAAAGGAATACTACTAATAAAAATAATTTAGTATTTTAATGTACTATACCAAATATACTAACGCTTTTATGAATTAATCTAATTTTGTTTGTATTTGTCGATTCCCATTTCTTTCTTCAGTTGAATGATGGCCACAGTCTTAGCTACAGCAACATTAAAAAGATGACCCTGCCAATGACAAGCTGTGCCAAAGTTTTTGTGCTTGTCCATTTAGCCCATGAGGATATTCTACATGTCAAGCACCACCTACTGCGCTCACTGCAGTCTCAGTTTCCCCTTGTGGGCTCCTCAATAACTCACAAAGGCTTTGACATGTCCAGATTTCCTTCACCAACTTGTTCCCTATGCTTCAGCCTTTCTAGTTAGCATTGGCTTTCTGCATTCCCCAGGCTGTGGTTGGGAGCTAAGAAGAGTCTTTTGCCTAGTCTACACTTGCAGTAACATGCAGGGCACATGTAGCTACACATCTTAGTGAATGACTGACATAGGGAGGCAGTGGGGAAAGACTTCGTTCAACAGTTTCCCACTGCCGGCGCCTTCCACCACTGCCTCGCCTCTGCCAGAGCCTTTCTCTGCTGCCAGAGTTTTTCACTTCGGGGGGAAAGGCTCCTCCGGGGGGAGGCAATGGGACATTGCACTACTAACAATAGCAGCGTAGATATGGGAGGTGCTGCCTGAGCATGCAGAGCTGTGTGGAGTATATGCCCCAGAATTCTGCGTGTCTGTACTCTGCTTGCCTAAGCAGTGCCTCACCATCTATACTGCTATGTATACCTGTTCTAGCTGGGCATGCAGTGTCTTTAAACCTGCTCTTTGAGTAGAGTTGCTCACACGGCCCTCCTGCTGCATACCAACTAGCACCTCCCAGGACTTCCTACCTTTAGTATCCCTTTAACTCTCTACAGGCTTCTCTTATTTACACCCCAGAGGCCTGATTTAGCCACAGGATCTGCTTGGAATGTGACTTTGCCCATTCTCTCCACCTGGGAGGCAAGCTAATTGTGTTACTGCATCTATCTCCCCTTCAAAGGGACCAGCCACCCAGGATATCACACCATAATTCAGAGAATAAATACACTGAGTTTAATTCTTCATTGCCCTACAACTTGTTTACACCAGTGCAAAGTAAATGCAAAGTGTCTGTTAAACATTCTGATTTGGTAGCATAATACACTCACTTCGCACGAAAGTAATTAATTACACAGGGTTCACAGCAATGAAAATTTAGGTTCATTATATCTAATAAGCAACTATCTTTTAGTTAGTATGGTACATCACACAGTAACAGCTTATGGTTTGTTACAGTGGTTATTATTCTTAGCCCATCTGCCAACCCAGAAATCATACCCCACTATCTCAAATGCAGCAGAATCCAAATCTTTTTCCTTTCCTCACTTCTCCCTCTATGCTAGTCTAGACAGGTGCATTAATCTAGTCTGCCAAGAGCAATCTCTTTATCTATGCAGATAGAAACTTTTTTTTCCACTTTTATCATTATGAGCATCTGCATATATGCATAGGATAAAATAAAGGTTCATCACCACATTTTTAGTCAATTTCTACTTAAATTTTGGTCTGATCACCTTTAATTGCATGTTCAGTAATGAATATCTGACATTTGAGTTTGAATAAGAATGAAGGGAATGGGTTGCTGTTATGCTGCATTTTGTTGATAATATTGTTATGAGCTGGATAAAACCTTGTTATGCATTGAGTTAAAACTCCATTGAGACTGGTAGATATGAACTCACCCTTCAGTTACCATAACTAAAAACAATCACCTCCACCTAAGACAAAAGGTATCTGAACCTATGCAGGAGCTTTTTCGGAGTAGGATTTTGGATAGGTGGGTGTGTCATCTCTCTTCCCACCCTGATACCAAGGTCAGACAAGAACAGATGGATAGAAAAATGGAAGCATGGTGGCTGACTCTGGAAAAACCTGGGAAGAGTTTGCAGTCAGGTTTGCAGGCTGAAAAGAGTGCTCTTGTTGGTGTGAACAAAAGAAGTTCTTGTTTCCTGCTACTTGATTCCTTCTGCATCTAGAGATGCAGGACTTTGATGCATTTACAAAGAATGTAGAAAGAAAATAGCAGACTCAATCAATTTCTATTTCCAACTAGAACAAGCTAGTAGAGCCTGAATTTTTGGCTAGCCACTCAGCTCAAGAGGGGCAACAATATTAATATCACCTTACGCTGTCATTCTGTTAGCATATGAGAGCTAAGCACTGTCAACCTAAATTAGTATTTGGATGGGAGACATTTAAAGGATGTCCATCGGGGTCTAGTGCTGGTGATTCACTAGATAGATCCAAGACTGAGATCTTTAATATCACTGACATTGCTTTTGCCATATAATGATGCTAAGGAACATGGGTGATGTTGAAAGACCAGCTCTTAGTTTCAGACTCTGTTTAATGAAAGGTCAATAGAGTTCCATAGTTCAGGACTCTGCAGTAGGGCAGGCATCTCTTATTGCCATTCCCTACATTGGTGGTGGTGGACAGGTGATGTGACTTACCCAAGGTTGCACAGTAGGTCAGTGACTGAGCCAGGAAAAGAAACCAGGTATTCTGACTCCCAGTCCAGTAGCCTGGCCACAGGCCCACACTGATTTTTGATAGCTACCATAACAAACATAGGTCTGTCACAGCTGGTTTCAGGCTCAACACATACAGCTGGCCACATTCAGGAGCTAGTAATCAGGATAGGAGTACAGGTAGAGGAAGTAGAAATTACGACCTTGTCATACGCCATGCCCACCACACTCCTTAGGCTTCAGAGCCTGAGCTCCTGTCCAAGCCACAACTTAAGTGTGGTCTGGAGAGCTATTTTTAGAGAGCTAGCATGAGCCCCGCTGGCCAAAATCTATCGACCCAGATTGGCACACTCACTCCCACTCGCTCCAAAATGCTGTGAAGACATACCCCAGCCACTGAACGTTTATACTTTCTCTGCTTTCCAGGCCAGATACTCCTCTGCCATATGCTTATAAAAATGAGAAGGATCCCCATGGAAGAGAATGGCGCTACCCTGGTGTAAAATGAATGTAAATGAGAGAAGACTCAGGACCACTGGGTATGCAAGGCAGGCCATTTTGTGGGGAGTCCCCAAAAGTGAGAAACAAGACTCTAAGGGGCAGGTTGTGTTAGCACATCAGAATTCAAAACTCTGCTGCAGCTTAAAAAAAAAGTGGAACATACACAACTGTACACTAATAACTAATGTATAGAACTGACAAAACAGTGGCATAGAGCAATAATACACAGATATTACTGATGCTAAACTTTTATTTTACTTAATATTGTAATATATACAATAATGCTCCAACTACCTACATGATCAAAGCACTCCTTGTAAATCAATACGTACATTAATTCAAGGCTCATTATTATTAATTGAACCTGAATAGAAATGAGTTTTAGCAAAAATAGAATAAAGAAACAAACAGGAATCAAGAGAGAGATTATGTAGGGAAACATTCATTAATATGATTATTTCCTCTGTCTTATACTTAGATGCCTACTCCTCTTTTTTGCTCGCGCTCTCTCAGGTATGATTCCAAATACAAATCTCCATTGTCCTTCACCTTCTGTTCCTGCTTTCTGTCTCTATGTTTATATCATTCTCACTGCACACTCTCTCAAATAAGGCCTGCATAGTCTAATAGGTTGTCATTATGGTCAGCTTTATTCATCCCTTTTCCAAACAAAATCTAATCTGAGCTGTTAATAATGTTCGCAAGGACATTTGTCCAAACTAAGTTTGTTATATCAGTAATCGGGTTGTACTTTTGAATTAATGAATGGATCACTTGTTTTTAAAAACATAACATAGATATGCTTATGGCCTTTCTAATAACTTTTTAACATTGATCTTTCTCTTGTTGTAATGGTTTCTTGTTTTTGCAACTGCTGAACAATCAATAAGGTTCCTTTTAGGATGGACTAGGATGAAGTGCCAGGATTAAGCTATTCTCCAACATTAGAATTTTCTATTCTAGAGGGGTTTTTTTTAAGCGATTTAATTGTATAATATACATATTTCACTTGGTATTAAATTTACTTCAATCCAGGGAGATTACAATCATCACTGTCCCCTCTTTTTCTAGGTAATTCTAAAAGGCTTGATCTCCAATCATAAAGAGATGTTTTGCATGGATGCCTCCTATTAATACCAATAAGAATTACATGCATAAATCTTTCTAGAGTTGGATCCTTCACTGTAATGGATATGAGCAACTTTTATATCTTTGTGAATGAATTATTATGTTTTGATGCTAATTCTGTCCCTCCTCTTTTGCTTACTCTGTTTCAGATGACATATCTTCATCTTTTCCTATAACAAAAAATGCCTGATTTGAAACTGGAATCTGTTTACAATACTTTATTTGGTAAATGTACTACACTGGATGGTACATTTACATACTTTGTGATCTCATTCTTATGTAAATGTGCAGGTTTTTATCTCAGTCCATTTTATTTTGTAAGAAAGACATTAAGTATCTGCCTACTGATATTATAATAGCAAATATTCTTTTTCTTACTATTGCAGAATGCTAACAAAACTATATATTCAAAAACACAATATTTCTTATGAAACAAAAATATCTCCACTAATAATTATCAGACTATATGTAACTTATTTAGAAAAGTTGGTTTATATTTTCCCTTCAAATAGAAGTTGTTACAATCTTCTACTTCTGATTGAAGTCAACAAAGTATACAACTTGGTGCAGAGGGGAAAATTCATTGTCCTATAATATAAATAATGCCACACAAATTTTGTATTCCTGCAGTACAGAGTTTTTATCATCTACTATATAGCTAATTTTAAAATATATGACTCAGGAAATACAAAATAGTTCTGGTTCGTTTTAAAATATTTTGGGGTTATTTTGACAGCCACTTTGACTTAGCCATTGAACTGACTGGTGTAGGGAGAGAGGGTGTGGTTTGTGTTTCCATTCTACTTAAATGTATTCTCTGCTTTACTTAATTAGATCACTTTTTTTCACATGCAAATGCAATCACAAGACCTCCTTTCTTGGTGTAACTATACATCTCCTGTTCACTTGGGGAAAGAGTCCTGATACAAACACTATTGGCTGCCCCGTTTGTAGAAGTGTTTCTCCAAGCCTTGACTCATGCACATATTGTAAAATACCATTTTTTCCTATAATACTATTTCAAGCTAAGTGGTTGGTTGCAAGGGCTTCTTCATGTTGTGATAGCCATGTCAAAATTGCACATTTGCTTGCTAAACGTCTCAGAGGTTTGCATACACCAAAAGAGACTTGGGAGGCATTCTGTTAGATAGTTCATGAGTCCATACTTGCTGACTGCTTTGACATCTGTGAAATCAATGGAAGTCTTTCAGTGGGCTTTGCATCAGGCACTTGTTTCATAGCATTGTGGGCTGGGCAAAATGTCATTGCAGAAGTTGGGTGTAGCTTCATTCAAGATACATATAGGAAACAGTTAAACTCATTTTTAGAAGTCCCCAGCTAAAACAGAGGCATACATGAGTCAGCCTGGGAATTAGAAGTATGTGGGTGGAGAGTTTTGCTGAGTATTGTTTTGGGTAAGATGGGGCAACGAAAAGTAAGATAGCAGAGAAAGACTCAGAGAAGGAACAGAAAGCCAGATTTAACCTAACTGGAACAACCTGCAAGACACCAAATTTGTGGGTAACTGTTCAGATCAAAAGTGGTATGTAACAGAGTCCTCGATGGATGATGTGGCCTAATGGTTAGTGCACTTAGTGCCCCCTCCCCGTGTGTCAGTCTTACAGTCCTGGTCCTCCTTCACTCAGAGGTGTGGTGAGCAATACAGGTGTTTCAAGACCCTCCTGTACTGGGAGCAGTGATAGGGGAGCCCAGGCCCACCCACTCCACTAGGCTCCAATCCAGGGCCCTAGAAAGGTCAACAGTGCCTGGCCCCCCAAAGGTGCCCTCTGAGTTACCCTCCCTGCTCATTTCCTACCACTGCTTTCCTCTCTTAGCTTTCAGTCCCACATAAGGTGAAAAGAAAAAGAAAAGAGAACCAAACCATCAGCCTCAGCTGGGCTCAGCATACAGTCTTACTCTCTCAGGGAGACTTCTCTGGCACCCTTCAGGGTAGGTCTGTCCTCCTCCCCAGCATCCCCGTTCTGCGTTCCTCTTTCAACTCCTTCTCTAATTGGAGCATGCTCTACAGGGCTCGAGGGCCATGGCTACCGGGCCTACTAGTGTCCTTTAACCCTTTCCAGCCCAGTGTGGCGTTTGTACACCCAGTTACATGGAAACAATAGCTTTTATCTTCTCGAGATCAAAATTGTCTTTGAGACGTTTACAGGTGTTCTAAAATTGGTGTTGTGGTAAGTCACAGTTTGATCTTTTTGTACAGTTCTGCATTCACATTTCTGGTTCACATGAGCCGAGCAGTACATTGCAGTCATGGTCTGTTACCACTTTGGTCTCTTTGTCTCTACAGCCAGGTACTAAAATATCCTTTGTACAAAATATCCTTAAGCCCGTGGATCCCTGCTAGTATTTTGCTGGCAGCACTGATATTCTTCAGCTGTAGTTTTGATCCTAAATAGCCATTTGCCAGTTGTTCTGCCTGTTGATGTACAAAACAAGGGGAGATAACTTCAATGTTCCTCCAAGATCCCTTGCCGATATCCATAGTTGGCAGCCAGTGCTGAGAATCAATTTGCTTTGGCCGGGTCAGGTAGAATTTCTCCAGCTGCAGGCATTTGCAAAGTGATTCCTCCTTTTTCAGTTTCTGCATGTGGTTTCAAATGATGGACATTTGCTGTTATAATGCCTGACTCCATAACACCCACGGCTTTTTCTGTTTGGGTGCTTTGTATTTATGATTGCTTTAGCATAGGTAATATGGGGTACTGCTATTCCTTTGCCTGCCCTGCCCGATGTGGTGAATTGTCTCTGATCTTATCCTCATCTGATTATGTAGTTGTTTACTGTGTTTCCATATTTAGCTCTTGGTAGATGCAATGGCGTGGTCAAATACCACATTGTATGTGGGTTGGAATGGGTTAATGGCGTGTACTGGCTCCTATCACAGTCCTTTTCTCATCCCCAGTGGCCCCTCCCAGCTACCGACTGATGTTGGCAGGTCACAAAGTCCAAATGAACCCTACTGGGGTATTAAAGAGTCCAGCAAATAAACAGACTATTTGCCCTCCCTACAGTCTCCAGCCCAGCTCTGCCCTCTGTAAATTCAGACCTTTGTTCAAACTTCTAACTAAACAGTGTCCCTTTTTGGGATTTACACCACTTTACCTGTGGCCAGTGGGGAACCCAGGCCTGCCCACTAATCCAGGTTCCAACCCCGGACCCTATACACAGCAGCCACATATTGCTCAACTTCAATCCTCTGCTGCATTGTCCCTGGAGCTCTTCCTAATAGGCCCTTTTATCTCTGGTCCTATGTCAGGGCGAACATCATCAGGTTCTTCTTTCCCTTCAATCCCAGCTACGAAAGTTCAGCCAGCCATAAACTCTGACTGCCAGGCTCCTTTGACCAGAGGGGAGCCCCCATCTTTCCTCCTCTGCTCCAAGCCAGGCACTAACCAGCTCAGCCCAGGCAACTCCTTTTATCTGGGCCAGCAGGGCTCTGATTGGCTCATGCTAGCCCCTTTGGCCCTTGGAGGAACAGGTCTCCAGAGAGGCCTCTCTAGGCAGGTCTGGAGGACACAGCTTCACTGCTCTTTCCTTCCACATCATTGCTTACTGGATCTGGATGGATAGGACTGCAGGGCCTCCTGTAGGCAGCTGCAAAGACCAGGAACACATCATTGCACCCTTATATTGCATGGCACCTTACTCCGCAGGTGATCTCATTGAAGCCAGTAGGAGTAAAGAGCTGGACACTGTGAATCTGGGCCCAAATAAAGACCAATTTTAAAATAAATTCCAAGCAGTCTTCTAAAACATTTGTCACTGCTTCAATATTTCCTTTACTGTACATGTTGCACATGTCCCTCATTGACAGCTGCTATTTTACTGATGCTGTGCAGCACAGGATGTCCAGTCTTATTATGTTTCGAGACATAGGAAATGGAGCTCAGTATTTGAATGCAAAAGAAGGAAGGAGACTTTCAAAGTTCAAGGTAAGTGTCAGGTTTTTTTTAGAATGCTGGGGGAGCAGGAGAGTCTAATGGTGTTTTACTTAATTTAAAAAACAAAACCTTGTTTGTCACTTCTAATGTTTCCAATAAAATACAAGAATAATATGGAAAATATTATAATGGCATTATATAAATCAATCATTTTATAAATCAATAATATGCCTTCAGATGTGTCCAGTTCTGGTCACCCCCTCTCAAAAAGTGTATGGCAGAATAGAAGGGGCTCAGAGATGCGTGGTGAAAATGATTAGAACATGATTAGCATGAAAAAACTCTCATGAAAAGATATTGAAAGGAATGGGATTGATTATCTTAGAGAAGAGGTATATAGAGACGGTAAATCAGGAATTTCTACTTTAAGGTATAAGACTGCCACTAATTATTGAGGGTTTGGAAAAAACTTTCCCTAGGACAGGTAATTATCTACTCCAGGGGTTCTTTCATCTTCTCTAAGCATCTGTTGCTGGCCACTGTTTGTGACATAATACTGGATCAGATAGACCATTGGGCTGATCTAGTAGAGTTTCTTAATCAAAACTGGCTCATACACATGGCAAACAATGTTTGTGGTAAAGCAATGAAGAGGGGAGGGCACAAAAACTCTAACCAAGAGTCTATCCTTTGTTGCTATTGGATTTTCCTGTCTTTGGGTTTGTTCCTCCAGCATTGTTGCCAGTTTATTGTTTTAGGGCCCCATATGAATCTCTTCAGGTTCATAAATTGTATGTTTTGCCTTGGACTGCAAACTTGACAGATGATGGATTTTATAATGTCTAAAGCAACATATTGTGGCTAGATGATCCTGCTTGAACCAAAGTTCCTGTGAATTTTTACCACTATAAACCAAGATCAGAATCTAGCCATAAGATACGGATGGTACTCAAGAACTGACTCTTGCAAACCATATGAAATACTGTCTTGCTATGAATTGCAGCTCTAGGCAATACTTTTTTGAAACTGAAAAACATGACAGAAGTGGAATAAGTTGTTTACATAGCACAAGTACCGAATACTTATCTTTACCAGTATCAACGGAGAACAAAGCTGAACTTGAACTATAAGTAACATTTTGCTGATTATTGTTGCTCCTTCTGGAATAAAGGGATGAAAGTCACTACTCTCATGATTTTTTTTTTCACATTCTGCTTGTCTTTAGTATTACTCTGATAATTCAGGGGACCAGAAACAAGAGCTGGGTGTTGTTGTTTTTTGGGTTTGTTCCCCCTCCTGTTTCTAGCCTGGAAATCTATTTAGATTACTCAGTCTATGGTCATTGAAGGTCATTTGGTTTACAGCTGAAATTTTCAGTTGGAGCCTCATCTTGTAATTAGAACTTAAAGCTGAAGTAAGATTTTGTAGCTCTTGTGAAAGGGTAGGTTGTTGTATGATTAGCTTCAGAATGTTAAATTAGGTGTAATGATAGGTGTTTTCATTGTGCAATTTAAGCCTCAAAAATTACCTATCTTGAATAGCAACCTTTGGGCTATAAGGAACACTATCCTAGGCCTCTCCTAAATGTTAATTGTTTTACACATTAACATTTCCTTTACCGTAAAATGGCAGAAGCCAAGCCAGCAAGATTTTAAAATCTTGAGAAGTAACACTTTCATATCTTGTTTCAGACTCCGTTCCCAAAAGCAAGCTGCTTGCTGAAAATGTCCCTTGAATAAACATCCATTTACATACAGTGGACACTTAAAAAGTCAGCATTTGGCAATAGTTGTTCCACAGCAGTGGTTGCTGGCAAATGTTAACTTTTTACTGGTTAGCATGGCACATGAAGCAATCTTTTCAAATCTGCGAACAATGCATCCATCTCTGCCTTAGGCGTAAAGCACCAATCATGTAGCAACTGGGTGTCCCTGGGTGTAGCTGAACATCATGGAATTTGATGTTTTGTGAACCTCACAAACCATGGTGTTTTCTGAGGTTGCCAGATCATCTGGAGTTTGCAAAGCCTTTTTTCTCTAATGTCTACCTCACCCAAGTGAGATTCAATTTGAGAATGTAAAGTGAAGCCTATGCTCCCTATGAAGGGGTGAGAAACCCATTCAATAGCTAGACTGGCACAAGTGGATGCCTTACACGTGGTGACTTGATCTCTGCATAGCACTTAAGTGAAACACTATGCCACCTTCTTTCCCGCCCCTGATCACTGGGACCAGCGGCACAGGACAGAGCAATCTCACAGCTGATCAACAGTTAAAGTCTCCTTGGAGTTGTTATCCTGACTGGGATTACTGAAGCACAGTGTGTTACAGCCATGACCTGGGGTAATTCCCAGATGCCTGATTAGGGCTGTTGAATAGTGTAGTTGCACCACCAGATGTGTACTGTACTGGGGCCATTGGATTGGCCCTTTATTTATAATTTGCATTTGAAAATGTGGGCATTATCCTCAACCTGTGGAGTTTGATGAAGGGGGAGTCACAGAGAGAGTAGCCTCTAAACCAGTGGTTCTCAAACTTGGGCTGCCGCTTGTTCAGGGAAAGCCCCTGGCGGGCCGGGCCGGTTTGTTTACCCGCCATATCCGCAGGTTCGGCCAATCGCGACTCCCACTGGCCGTGGTTCGCCGTCCCAGGCCAATGGGGCCTGTGGGAAGCAGCGTGGGCTGAGGGACGTGCTGGCTGCTCTTCCTGCAGCCCTCATTGGCCTGGAGCAGCAAATCGCGGCCAGTGGGAGCTGCGATCGGCCGAACCTGCGGATGCGGCAGGTAAACAAACCGTCCCGGCCCACCAGGGGCTTTCCCTGAACAAGCGGTGGCCCAAGTTTGAGAACCACTGCTCTTAGCCACATTCTCCACTGCCTTTCACTTTATTCAGTCATTTATACCTGAGCAAAGTGAGTGCATCCTGATTTGCTGGTTTTACACACTCACTTTGCACAGCTGTAAATGACTACACAAGGTGCAAGGTGTACTACAAAGGTGTACTACAAGGTGTACTACAAAGAATCAGAATCCCCTTTCTAATGGATTTCAGCTCAGTAAATCAGATTGCTTCACAGAAACTAGCATTATGTGTACTACAAGCAGGTGGCAACCTCTAGTGATAGCTCAACAGTTAGACACAAAGGGCAGCACTGCATATTTATCACAAGGGTGTATGCCCACTGTGACACTCTGCACCCCATATTCACCATAGTGATATGGTTATAGCATAATTATGATGCATCTTATACAAAATGTCATGTGAGCTGTCAATGGAAAAGTTATGGTTTGCTGAATATCATTATCCTATTTGTATGCATGTATCATCTTTGTATCTGGAGTTATGAATATTGACTATGCATCTATATTTCAAATGTGTTTGCTCCTGGGTAACACCCACAAAGTAGTTTACAACCAGTCTAACCATCACATTGTGAAGGGACTGCCCAAGGGCAATGGCCAATCAGTGAAAACAATGGGCCATGGGAAAAGCTTAGCCTCACCTAATAAGCTTTCCTATGGACGCTTCAGCCAAGATATGAGTAATGGCTGCCATGACTCATCAAAGCATACAAGGGCATGTGACTAAATCATGTGATACTGGACTCCTTTTTGGTGTCTGTGTTTTTCCACAAACTGTGCTGGGGGCTTTGTTTGGGACAATGAAGTTCCCTCCACATGGAAGAAGCTATAAAATGGGGAAGTGACATCGTCACTGGGCCTCACTCCACCTACAACACAACACCTGAAAACAATTAAGGAACAAAGACTGAACTGGGGAAGTGTGTCTCAGGCAGGATAGAAGTTCAGCCTGTGTATGCAAAAGCTATAACCTGCTTGTACTAGCTAACAGGGGAGACACTGCTTGATTCAAATCCGATCTAGTTTATAAAGCTTAGATTGCATTTTTGTTTTATATCTCAGGTAATCTGCTTGGATCTGTACACGCACTACTTATAATCACTTCAAATCTATCTGTAGTTAATACATGTGTTTGTTTTTTAAAAATCTAAAACTGTGTTTTGCTATAAGTGCTTGGGGAATCTGCTCAGGAACAAAAACTGGTGCATTGTCCTTGCCACTTTGCGGAAGGGGCGGACGGGGTAATAAACTTACTCTGGTCAGGCTTTTGACCCGGGCAAGACAGTATAGCTCTGGGGTCCTAGGCTGTGGAGCTGTGGGGGAGTTGGCTGGAGCCTCTCTATTGTCAGTTCATGAGTGGTAGAGGAGAAGCCTTCATGTAACTGCAGCTGGGTGTGTCCCTGCCTGTGTAAAGGTTTGCATGAGTGCAGGACCAGGAGCCGTCTGCAGCTTGCCACAGCAGCACACTGTGAGAGGGAGCCCAGGCTGATGAGACAGAGGGTTCAGTAGTACCCCAGTTCCAGGTTGCATCTTGGGGGGCCCATCCTACCCACTTTGCTCTTACTACAGTAAATACCCCTAGAATTGTGACTATTGCCTTTGATTGAAGATCCTAGATGTGCTACTGCCCCTTTGTGTCTCTCTAATGGAAAGGGGATGGAAAGCTGTCTTTATAGGGCAGCTGAAGATTTCCCACAAGGGAATCCCTAGTTGGTACAAAGGCAACAGCAGCTCTTCACAGCCCTCTCCTGATCCACCTGACAGAGGACAGATGGGGAGCATACCAGCAGGTGTGGACAGGGCACACAGCCTCCCAATATAAATCAGAGCAAGCTTGAGGCTGTTGAATTGATGTTAGCAGCTAAACCATTCTCTGGCAGCCTCTAGGATCAGGAGGGTACAAATTATTTGACTTCACCCTCAAATCCTGTGTGGAGCTTGGACAGAATCACAATCTATCTTTCTGAAGCAGCTTATGTGAGGAAGGCTAGACTCACTTCCCCCAACTAACAGACTCTCTACCATTCTCCAAAGCTGAGCACTGGGGGAGGAAACTGTTTTAGCTCCCATTAAAAGGGCACATTCAGCTGCATGTGCTGTTCAATAGAAATCTTGCTGCTTCTCTCAGGCTGGCAACCAACCACCAACATATCAGTGAATGCACTGTTCCTTGAAGGAGCCAGGAATTTAATGTGCTGAGTTGGATTAAAGTCTTATCACAATGTTTTACTGCAGATACTGTATACAGCCTTAGGAAGAGACTATGTAGAAAGATTGCAGTTCAACATACTTTGCCTTTCAGTTGCTTGTGTGACCAGATATAAATGGTTGATCATGAAGCCCATTCTGCTAACATTTCCTCAGCAATAGTGTAGGTAGTGCCCCCTTCTAGGATATGTTTTAGTTGATGTTCCTGAGCCTAATGAATTTTGGCAGCACGAATGATGATGACAGACAATTGTTTGTCTCAAGTCACTGAACTTTGTTACAAAGTCACAATAAGCCTGTCTGGTTGACTAGTCTCACGTGTAACAAAATCAAAATAAACCTTCACAAGGAATCATTTTCAAGTGCCATTTTACTTTTGTCTTAGGCTCACAAATGTCTCATGTTGTTTCTGATATGTCGGATATAATGCAAAAGAAATAACCAACTAAACAAACACATTCTCTGTGTGGCTTGTCGTGGATAAAAAGTGCTTAAGAACCATCCATTCCTCCCCTCACCTTCTTCCCACTCTTCTTTTCTTTCAATGTCGACCGATTAGGAAGAAGGGTGTGTGTCTTTGGTGATGGTGGGGAACATACTAGTGTTATTTTAAAGGCTTACCATTACTAATTTGAGCAGGGGGTTGGACTAGATGACCTCCTGAGGTCCCTTCCAACCCTGATATTCTATCATTCTGTGATAATTACCTTATCATTACTAGAGCTGGTATGGTGAAACCACCTACAAGCCCATCATGGAGCAGTGCCCCATTGTGCTAGGTGCTGTACAAATGGAGAACAAAGTCAGTCTCTGCCCCAAGAACCTTACATTCTGTGCTCCACTCCACATCCCCATTGTACAATGAACTCCTGCTGGCTATGTTATTTTTCAGAATCTGTTGGTTACCACATTTGTTGTTGTTTTGTTTTGTTTTGTTTTAAGAAAAAAATCAAATAAAATCCACAATTTGATAAAAGATTCAATGCTTATTTTTAGCACAAGTGGAGTGTGTAAATTCAACTTGATGGTGAAGAGCAATGTATACAAAGGGAAAAAGCACCTCAGGTCAAATGTCAAGTGATTTAGGAGCCTGAGCTTCAATTTCAAAAGTGATTTGTGGCTCTTCAGAGGGTTTAGTCTTATTGACAGTCAATGGGCTTGGGCGCCTGAGGCCCAGATTTATAAAGCTACTTAGGCATTGCTGCAAAGGAGCCGTCATTTCATATCCAAAAGGGCACTTAGGAGGCTGGGATTTTGACTTTCCTTTTTGAAAATGAAACGTAGGTGTTGCAACGTTGAGCACAGCAATGCCTAAATACCTTTAAAAAAACTGGGCCTAAGTGCCTTTTGAAAATAGGACTTAGGCTACTAGGGTCATTTAGGCATGTCTGAAAATTTTACCCCTTAGTTTTAAGGGACATTGTCACATAAATCCTCGATCTTGCCATTGATAGTCAATGAAAGATTGGCAATATTGGGACCCCAGGTTATCACAGCAGAGTGCTCACAAGTTACCAATAGCAGGATTGGGACCTAAAAGAAATACAGTGCAGTGCAGCCTTAGCTTACAAAGAAAAAAACAAGTGATTTGTGTTTTAATTTAACTGTAGCCAAAGTTAAACTTATAAATAAAAAGCCCTCTCTCTCTCTCTGAACTCTAGTCCAAGTACTGCAGCTTGACTTTGCATTGAAGCAATCAAACAAAACTTCAGAATGACATAAGGACCAGTGACCTATCATTTAGCATCAGTTTGCATTTTTCCATAAAAGCAAACCTGTTTGTGCTAGAAATGGCCAAAGGGTTTGTCTCATTAAATTTTGTTTGAATGAATATTTTTTCTTCTGATCAAAAATAAAATGTTATTTCTAAGTTACCAAAAAATATGATGAAAGTTCCTTCCTAAAACAAAGCACGACTGCTTTCTTTTAAAAGCAGGGATCATAATTAAAGGCTGTTATTTCCATTTCCTATAAAGATATTTTGGCAATTAAGTCTATTCTGAAGAGAATTTTTTCTTTTATAAAATGAATAATTGTGTTTCCAAAGAGTAGTAAAGTGGACTAATTCACTCTGGAAAGGATAAAGACAAATGCTCCCTTGCCTATAATTTCTTGCTCTTGACCCAGAGGGTTAGGATAGTAAGTCATGATGATATTTATATCTACCTCTTTACAGCAAAATGTGTTGATAGTGGCAAAAGGCTGGTTTAAAAACAGATCTAATAAGTGATGAAGGACATCATAACTTCACTAAAAAGAGACTCAGTAAACCTCAAACTTTCCAACTTCTGTGGTTTCAGTCTATTCCTGAGCTTGTCCTCTACACTGGACTAACTTTATGATTGCATTCCAGTACTGAATATTCTGCAAGCAGCTCCATTCAGGTATACTCCCTACATCTGTACAGAGTCCCGTTGGTGTCAATGCAGGTCTAGGGGTCTGCTTGGCTGGAGAAACTTTAAGCATCAGGGTCTATATTAGAGCCCAGATCCTCACTGGGTGTAAATCAATATCACTCCATTGACTTCTTCCAGCTGAGGATATGTCCCCACATTTTCAAAGGAGCCTCATCTAACTAGTGTTCATGTGTATGAGTGCAACTTCCCACACATTCTCCCATTCGCACACAAAGGGCTGCTCCAAAGCCCGGTGAAGTCAATAGATGTTCTCCCACTGACTTCAATATCCCTTACACACATTATAAAATTTAGACACAATATTCATTTGTGCTCAATTTGCAGATAAAATGGAGCGTATGGGCCATATCCTGAGCTGCTGTTAACTGGCATGGCTTAGCTCTAATGAAGTCAAGGGAGCTAATTTACACCAGCCAAGTATCTGGCCTTATGTGTATATTTTATTATTTGATCACAGAGGTTAGTGCACAATAAATTGTGCATACAAATGACTGCATGTGGAAAAAGGTAGCCACAGAAGCAGAGATTATGTTTTGAAAATGTAGATGTTTTAGGAAAGTAGAAGATGGTCTTTTCTTTAGAATGGCTTATGACAAGCCTTAGCCCCACTAAACGCCTTATGAAATTGTTTGCCCCTTTCCCTTAAAAATAATTTTACTAGGTTGTGTAAACATAGATGTGTTTTTTCTTTTTCTAGGGCTAAGGATTATAAAGACATTGGCATGGACTTGACTTCTTGTTTAGCTCATTTGCTCCTATTGGCTAACCCTCACCAAGAGTGACAATTCTCTGTTTGTGACCTCATAAACATCCAAATATGATATTGTAAACGGAGGGAACATCACTTCAAGTGATGGTCAGGAGCAAAACAGCCTGGGCTTCTGAATAGCTATGATCTTGTTATCATGAAGAAATCCCTCACAGTAAAAATAATTTAAAAGGAAGAGAAATAATTTTACAAAAATGTAGACGCACCCTAAACAGTGTGTCTCCAAGTCTTCCCTAAACCATATGTGGATCTTTAACGATCTGTGCAAAACTTCATATTTTATAAACATTCATTGAGTGAAATATGGAATTGGTGAACTCTCTTGGCGTGACTTTGAACCCACTCAAGCACCATGGATTTGACAGTTTGACTTTAACTCAGTTGGGTGTCCTCTTGAGAAACTTGGAAAGAACAGATGGGGATGTGAGGCTGAGTAGGGAGGACAAGAGTCTACAGCAGCTTGTGCTGTTTTTCCTTCAAAGCTACCCCGCTACACACACACAATTCTTGGCAAGCAGTGATCAGGACCCCCCTTTCTTCTCCTCTTGCAGTGTAAGTACAAGAGCAAAAGCTTGCCATTTTAAATTACAGTTTTAGTTTCCCTGCATGGGGCCTTTAAATTACAATTTTTTATGGGCAGAGACATTGAGTCAGAACCTCAGCTACATAAAGGCAGTTTTGCTCCGCAAACCTACTGCTGCCTTACCCTGGTCATAGAAGAATTTCTCCTGCCTATGGGGATTCTCTGGTGGTGTGCAGCAGCTGTAATAGCTCCTGTACCAACCTGCCTTTCTGCAGGTGGTGCAGAGTGTGTGATTGGGATCTAGAAGGTATGGCCCAAGCCTCACTACAACCACAAAGACACCCCCCAAAACTTAAAGTAGCCCTTAGGCTGCTCTGAATGGTACTAGAGGGCCTGCCTAACGCAAATTGGAGGGGATAGAAGGGGTGCTCAAGGCCACCTTTGCAGTCCTCCTACACACTGAGCTTTCCCTAGTGCTGCTTAATGACAGCTCAGTATTGGCCCATTGGCTCATCCATACCTGTAAAAGTGGAATGGACAATTTTTATGTTCCTGTATAGATAACAAATGATACCCAACTACATAACCAATCTATTTACTCCAGCAATATGAACACTTCTTTGCGTGTTAATATCTCAACTTTTAAAATACTGTGCATTTCTAAGCATTTTGTCTACTTGCCACGTTTTGACTCCTTATTACACAGACTGTCAAGGCACATATTTACTGAAAATTGATGAAGAATACTTGGTGCTTTCCATCTTCCAAGTGCTTTACAAACATTAACTAATTAATAATGTATTCCCTGTTTTCAGGCATGTTAGTGTTCTTGGATGTTAAGAGGGATTCTGCTAAATCACTATCTCACTGCATCTCTTCTACTTTCTGTCTAATCCATTACATTGGTCAGAATTCTCATTATTGAGCTCCACTATAGACAGTGAGTCTGCTTCATAATTTCTCCTAAGCACATACATCCACAAATGCCTTTATAATTCAGACCAAGATTCTATACAACACTCATAGTGACAGATAGTAGTGTCTGAGTGCATGAGCCAATATGATCTTAAAATAAGCAGAATGCCTTTTACCTGGCTAAACACTACCACTCCTGTAATATGCCTAACCTCAACTGGCCAGGGACTTGCCCATAGATTCAAACAGGTTTTGCCATTCTCTCTGTCATGTTGTCTGGAGAGGCTCACAACTGAGAGTGCCAACCTCAAGGCAGACAGTCAAAAAGCAGAGCAGACATCATGTATGTTCTATCATTAGATTTTGCCAACCCCGGTAACAAATATGAACGCCTGGATCACTATAACAGTCTTACCATGAACTCACAGACAGTCCCCTTAGACTCTCCAGCCTATCTTGCCACCCAGGCAACCTGGACTTAGTGATAAATGGTCACTTACACCAAAGATCACAAAATATTCAGGTTGCTCCCACTCTCAAGAGACCAGTCACTTACCCCAGTCAATTTGTCTCTTAGCTCTCACACCAAAGACAATGTTGGTATCCAATCCTATATTAAACTAACTAAGGATTTATTAACTAGCAAAAAGAAATGAAAGAGTTATTTACAGGTCAAAGCAGGCAACATAGGCAAAAAAAATTAGTTATAGTCTATGATTTCAAAAGGTGACAGAGATGTAGTAATCTGTCCACTGAATGTCTTTTAGGACTAATCCAGGTTGACCCTGGAGATCTCTGCTTTTGTTTCTTAGCTTCAGCCCTTGTAATAGCCAAGAGATAATTATTTCTTCTTGTGAGCATCTTTATATGCCCTTCCCCCTGAGTTCAAACCGATGGAATGAGTGCCCCTGCATGTAACTTCTTCATGGGTAGATGGGGCAATCAACAAAGATTTTGTCCCACAATGGTCCATTTAGTTTTGATAGTCTTTCTTGATGGGTGGCGGGAAGCACTCTTCCTGTCTGAGTTCAGAGCAGGCATTTTTAAAATTATAAAACAAACTTTCACATTACCTTATAGCATGGGATACAGACATCATAAGTAAGGTTAATGCATGTCACAACTTACAAGCATTTTAGAGAGTTTAATCACTAAACAAATCCTTACAAATCTAACACCTGACTCAAACAATACTAAAGTACAGGTGGGCTGGGCTGCTTTCCAGCCATGAAGGTGTCAGTGGTCAGCTGACACCTACAAACTTGGTAAGAGCTGGCACCTGGTCTGCCAGCATCATACTGTCATATACTAACTAAGGTCCAGAACACATAAGCTGTTCTGCACAGACAGATGGCTGTTTAGAGTCCCACTGCACTCACTGAGCCCCAGGAGCGTGCCCATGAAGAACAGTATAAAGGGTCAGTGTGTTTGATTTAACCCTTTTCAGCCAAGAGGCTGTCTCTTAGAGAAGCACTGAGGAGATTCCTTTGAAGGTAGAGAGTCAGGATAAGAAACTTGGTCGTACTGTCCACCATGCCCAAGCCATGTAAACATAATGACTCAGATTTGGTTCAAGGGTGTTCTTTTTCATTGTAAAATTCTACAGAGGCTGCAACTTTATCTTAGGACACCCTAGCAATATCTGACTTCAAGGCTCATTTGTTGTGATTTCCTATTAGAAGGGATTTGCCATCAACTGCAGCTTCTTCAGGAGACTTGCTCAGTGGATTGACAGCTCGAGCTGTATTACTCCTGTCTTGTACTGTTTGATTTTTGCCACTGTTTGTAACACATTCAGCTATTGTTCATCTCCATATTATTTTCTCTCTTCAGAATTTTTGTCTTGAACTCTTGAAATGAAAGGCACCTAAAAAGGAACTTAGGAAAATGTCCCCTTTTGATACTTCCCCTCTAGAAAACCAATTCTCCCCACACATGACCAAGAGTCTCTGTTCACCAAACAGCTTACTTTTCAATACTAAATCTAGATTAAATTGTCCTTAGAGTTTGTAAAAGCAGCAAAGAGTCCTGTGTCACCTTATAGACTAACAGACGTATTGGAGCATGAGCTTTCGTGGGTGAATACGAATGACGTATACATGCACAGACTGGTGGAACCGCATAGTGTTGCAGGTATGGGATGATTCCCAGTGGCTGCGAAACTTTTGCATGTGTAGGCCACTTTCATGGAACTTTCACCCACGAAAGCTCATGCTCCAATACATCTGTTAGTCTATAAGGTGACACAGGACTCTTTGCTGCTTTTACAGATCCAGACTAACACGGCTACCCCTTTGATCCTTAGAGTTTGTTCCACAGAGTGAGTGGCTTCATCCTTGGATATATCATCCACTTAAAGCACAGTGCAAGAAGTACAGAACTTAACACACTAATAGATAAAATTACTGAGGAAGAGAGCAGCATGTACTCTCTTCCTCTACCTGTGGGAAGTTTGTCTGAATTCAACACATCCGCACTTTTCAAATAGTTATAATTCTCTCAAAAGATCCGTGGTACTTATAGTTTCGATAAGCTTCCCAGGTACATTTGTATGTTTTCATGTTCAGATATAAGAACAGATGCACGAAAACCAGTGTGAAGCTAGCTTTGTTGTATCAGCATAAAGAATTTATTCTTCAGGTAGCGCTCCTGGCAATGCAATTAAATCCACCACACTGCTCTTTTTCAAACACGCTACCCCTTCAAGGGTCAATTGATTAGTAACTTTTATTAAATATTAAATTACTGTATTAATGTTTGAAGTTTCCAAAAACTGGTCTTGCATTGAAATTCATTGTTCTTTTCTTTCTTTGAAGCGTATGGAGTCATTAGTTAAGCCTGCAACTACAATAGTGCCAATAAAATAAAATGTAAAGCAAGTGAATAGTGTTGCTCTATAGATGCTGCTACAGAACCAGTGCCTCTTCAGTGTACCCTTGCCTTGCAGAAATTAACCACCTCTCTAAGAACTTATGACTACTATAACTCTCAGACTAGTCATTATAAATACCCAACTTAATACTTGGATGGCCTTCAGGGACTGCTGACCTTGAATTCCCTTCCTATGAGCATGTCTAAAACTGTCCAAGCAATCTACATTAAGCAAGTCCTATATTTATAAAATTTCTAGAAATGGATAATGTGGTAGCCTTGCTTACTGGGCTTGGAACCAACAACTATTTTCACTAACTCTATTTTAGCACCGGGATGAAGGAACATGCAATATGTATCATCAGTTATGTCTTGACCTAGGGGTTGTCACTCCTGCAATTGACTTAATGCCTTCAGCTCATATTCCATTCAGTCCTCTCTACTAATCTGGCTCTCACTCCAGAAGTAGGTGTAAAATAGATGGAAATATCCAGCTGAAAAGCAACTTTTCATTATTATTCCCACCCCAAAAAACTCATCCCAAATCCCTAGAGTGATCTAATTACCCTAAAAACTTGAGCATTCTCTCGCCTACGACAATTTTGGGGTACAGTAGAGCCACAAAGGCAGTTCCTACACAATACTCCTTACCAAATATTAGCAAAGGGGCCTTGTCCAAGGGAAATGGGATGTGACCAGGGCACCTATGCAGACTTCTTTTTCCTATTTTAAGAGACAGCAAGTTAGAGCACCCTTTAGGTTGCTTTACTGGCACCAGCGGTCAGGTCAGAGGCCAGCAGCTCCAGGATTTGGAGAGAACAATGATGGTTTAAAGCCACCTTTACTCCCCATCTGAACTTGAGCCAAGTGTTCTTCACACAGTCTGAAGAAATTGATCCTTAACTTCAAAAAAACAGTTAAGCTTCACGAAGGTTGCTAATTGGCACAAGTATACTTATTACATATTTTAAACTCAAAACTTCAACGCAAGACAATAACCAATTAAGAACACCATTTTATGCTACCCACATCATAATAAACAAACATTATACTTATCAACAACAAAAATCTTATTCTAACTCAGATGGATTATATTCATTAAGTATTATTTTTATCTGAAGTTTGGTATCTATGTAACCCCCTCTCCTGTTCACTGGCCCAGTATGAGGTTGTTAAAGATAGGGGAAGCCTGCCTTGTGACTTTGTACACAACTCTGGGAAACTGGGCCTGAGGCTCCTTTGTGTGCTCTGAGTTGTTTGTCAGTGTGTGTTCACCTCAGACCAGACCCACGCAGACAAACCACCAGGAACAAGGCTTTATTCTGTAAAGAACATAGAACAGGATTACAAGCAGCCTCCTCTCTGCTTGCCTGCTACGTGCTCCCAGCTCAGTCAGTGCTGAGACCTCCTGCTGGGGGGTAGAGGGTACATCCTGGCAGGAACCAGGAATTCTCCCAACATGCCGCAGTTTGTAGTCTACAACTTGTAGTTCCCAGGACTGCTGTTAAAGCACACTGGACTTTGGGCTACACCCTTCCCCCACTTATTGAAAGGGCAACCTCATCCCTTTCCTTAGTCAAAACCTCTCAGGTCAAATATCGCGTGCAACCCCTTTTTTCAAATTTTCCAAGAGCTTTCTGCTGCACATCGCCCCACAGCAGCACTGGCCAAACTCCCCATCTCTGCTCTTCTTTCATCAGGCAGTCCACTGTTCCAAATCAAGCCAGATAGGTGCCCTTCACTGTCTTGTTGAGCGCTGAGAAGCTGGTGAACTATCTCTGGGCACCTGTCCAATCTGGTCCCACTCTGTCTGCCCTTCTCCAATCCAATTAGGTTCATTCAGATTCTCCTCAGTTTGGTCGGTCTCCTCCGGGGTCCCCATGGTCTGGTCAGACTCCTCCAGGTCAGAGTACTGTGGGTCTGACTCAAAATGGTCTGGGTCTGGGTCTTGTGACTCAGTACAGTGCAGCCCTGGCTCCCCTTCATTGCACTGCCCATCTCCCATGTCCCAGGTGTCCCCTGTGTACGCCTTCCCCCTACTGATTTTCTTTCCCTTGTAACAGCCTGTTCTATCTACAGAGCCCCCAGTAAGTTCCTTCTCTGCCCCTGCCTCCAATGGGAAGTTTCCCTCAAGTCCCGGCTTGGCTCCCTCCATTTGTACCTCCCTGCCTGCTGGTTGATTGACTCCACCCATAGGTAGAAACATGCATGGTATCATCCATTCCCCTCCTCTTGACTCCGGTTGCACAGCATAGACAGGCAAGTCCCCTTGTCTTCTGATCATGATATAGGGAATTGGTTACCATCTGTCTCCCAATTTCTGTCTCCCTTTCTTCTCCCTGGCTACTAGCACCCTGTCTCCAGGAGCCAGTGGGGCTTCTCACGTCTGGTGGTCATAGTACTGTTTCTGGTGAAGTTTGACAGTGCCAGATGCCTGATGATATGCTCTCTCTAGGCATTCCCTTAGCCGGGAGACGTACTCCTCCACTCCCTCATCTCCCCAGTGGGGGAAACCCAGGGCCAGATCTACCTTCAGCCTTGGGTACTGGCCAAACATTAAGAAGAATGGGGAAAACCCAGTGGACTCATGCCAGGTGCAGTTATAGGCATGAGTCATGGGCTCAACATAGTCCTTCCAGTCCGCACTTTGGTCCGGACGCAGGATTCCCAGTATATTCATGAGTGTTCGGTTGAACCGCTCAGTAGTTCCATTCCCTTGAAGATGATAGGACGTGGTTATGCTCTTTGAAATCCCCAACAGTTTCCAAAGCTGGACCAAGAGATTACTTTCAAAATCTCTCCCCGGTCCGTATGCATCCTTTCAGGGATGCCATAGTGGCAGATGAACTGTCTTCACATCTCCTTGGCCACAGTAGATACCCACTGGTCCTGAGTAGGGTATGCCTGAGCATAGTGAGTGAAGTGGTCAGTGACTACAAGGACATTCTCAATGCCCCCACGAGATGGTTCCAGGGTGAGAAAGTCGAGGCACACTAGCTCCAGGGGCCTGTTGGTATGGATTGAGGTAAGTGGAGCTTGGCCTTCAGAGATGTCTCTTTCTTAGGCAGCACCTTTCGCAAAAGAGGCACCACCCCTGATTGGTGGACTGCATGCCTGGCCAATAACAGTGAGTGCAGATGAGATCGATGGTACGGTCAATGCCCACATGTCCCATGTCCATGTGCAGAGCTTCTAACACTTCTCTCTGGAGTTTCTCTGGCAGCACCACCTGTTGGATCTGTCCCTCTCCTGGGATTGTTGTCCTCCTGTAAAGGATCCCCTCTACCAGCTGCAATCGCTTCCATTGATTCAGTAAAGGCTGCACTGGTGTTTCTTCCTTCTGCCTCTCCTGGGCACTGGGTGGCAATTGCCTGGGCAGGTAGGTCCTTACTCAGGAGATTACTGCATCCTTTTCCTGCACCCTCCTCAATTCTTCTTTGGGCAGGCCTGGGATTAATTCTATGCCTGGCCTGTGGAGTAGCTCAGCTCTCTCCGTTGCATTCTTTTGGCATTCACCCTGGGTTGTTATGGAGGTCATATTGCATCCAGCATTCATAACTGTAGCCACCTCCTCCCGGGGTAACCAAGACAGACCATCAGCATTGACATTACTTCTCCCTGGCCAGTACTTTATGTCAAAGTTGAACTCTGCCAGCTTTGCCATCCACCTTTAAACTGGTTGCGTCCAATTTAGCAGTAGTAGTAACGTAGGTCAGTGGATTGTTGTCAGTCAGCACTGTAAATTGGTGTCCTAGTAGATAGTCTCTAAATTTATCTGCCCATTTTAACGCCAATAACACCAGTTTATGGGCGGGATATTTTTTTTCTGAGGGAGTTAAGCCCCAGCTAGCATAAGCTATGGCTCTTTCCTTCCCTGACTGAACCTGAGCCAGTACAGCTCCTAGCCCCTCTGTGGATGCGTCTGTCTGGAGTATGAATGGTAAACTGTAATCAGCATATCCCAGTATTGGTGCAGTAGTCAGCTTTGTCTTCAGCCCTGTGAAAGCCTGATCACATTCTTCTGTCCAAACAAAACTGGGTTTCTTAGTGGAACCCCTCTGATCTCTCCTTCTGGTCTGGGCTTCACCTGAAGTTAATCTGAATAATGGGGCTGCCAGTTTGGAGTAGCCTTGATATATCTCCTGTAATAGCCAGTGAATCCAAGGGCATGTCTACTCTATGAAATTAGGTTGATTTTATAGAAGTCGATCTTTAGCAACCGATTTTATACAGTTGATCATGCGTGTCCTCACTAAGTGCATTAGGTTGGCAGAGTGCATTCTCAATACCGTGGCTAGCATCGACTCACGGAGTGGTGCACTGTGGGTAGCTATCCCACAGTCCCCGCTGCCCATTGGAATTCTGGGTTAAACTCCCAATGCCTGATTGGGCAAAAACATTGTCACAGATGGTTTTGGGTACATGTCATCAGTCTCCCATCCCTCCCTCCCTCCCTCCTTGAAAGCAATGGCAAACAATCATTTTGCACCTTTTTTCCTAGGTTATCCATAGACTCATAGACTCATAGACTTCAAGGTCAGAAGGGACCATTATGATCATCTGGTCTGACCCCCTGCATGCTGCAGGCCACAAAACCGTCCCTACCCCTTCCCTGGACTCTGCTGTTGAAGTCCCCAATCCTGTGTTTTAGTGACTTCAATTGGCAGAGACCCTCCTGCTAGTGATCCCTGCCCCATGCTGCGGAGGAAGGCGAAAAACCTCCAGAGGCTCAGCCAATCTACCCTGGAGGAAAATTCCTTCCCGACCCCAAATATGGCGATCAGTAAGACCCCGAGCATTTAGGCAAGAGTCACTAGCCTGACCTCTGTTAGCCATTATATTATTTACCCACCATTGCTTGGTATTCCTTGGCTACTATGTTTTACCATTAAACCATTCCCTCCATAAACTTATCTAACTTAATCTTAAAACCAGAGAGGTCCGTCGCCCCCACCGTTTCCCTCGGAAGGCCGTTCCAATATTTCACCCCTCTGACGGTCAGAAACCTTCGTCTAATTTCAAGCCTGATCTTCCCCACGGCCAGTTTATATCCATTCATTCTCGTGTCCACATTAGTACTAAGCTGGAATAATTCCTCTCCCTCCCTTGTATTTACCCCTCTGATATATTTAAAGATAGCAATCATACCCCCCCTCAGCCTTCGTTTTGTCAGACTAAACAACCCAAGCTCCTCTAGTCTCCTTTCATACGACAGGTTTTCCATTCCTCTAATCATCCTAGTCGCCCTTCTCTGCACCCGTTCCAGTTTGAGTTCATCTTTTTTAAACATGGGAGACCAGAACTGCACACAGTACTCCAAATGAGGTCTCACCAGCGCCTTATACAACGGAAGCAGCACCTCCTTATCCCTACTAGATATACCTCGCCTAATGCATCCCAAGACCGCATTGGCTTTTTTCACCACCACGTCACATTGTCGACTCATAGTCATCCTGCGGTCTACAAGGACCGTGCAGATTCCATAGCATAGCAAGCATGGAGCCCACTTAGCTGCACATTGCTTTTGTGAGCATTGCAAACACCTCGTGCATTATCCTGAAGTATGTGCAGAGCCTAGCTAGGAGCCACCAGCATGAAGAAGATTGTGAGGAGGACATGGACACAGACATTCCTGAAAGCACGGGATGTGGCAATTGGGGCATGTTGATACAGTGAAACGCCAATTCTGGGCCTGACATAGTGGGACCGCATAGTGTTGCAGGTATGGGATGATTCCCAGTGGCTGCAAAACTTTTGCATGTGTAATGTCACTTTCATGGAACTTTGTGAGTTGCTTTCCCCCGCCCTGAAGCACAGGAATACCAAGATGAGACCTGCCCTGATAGTTGAGAAGCGAGTGGTAATAGCCCTGTGGAAGCTTGCAACACCTGACTGTCAGTCGGGAATCAGTTCAGTGTGGGCAAATCTACCATGGGGTCTGCTGTGATCCAAGTAGCCAGGGTAATCAATACCCTTCTGCTAAGAATGGTAGTGACTCTGGGAAATGTACAGGGCATAGTGGATGGCTTTGCTCCAGTGGGGTTCCCTAACTGTGGTGGGGAGATAGACAGAATGCATATCGCTATCTTGGCACCGGGCCACCTTGCCAAAGAGTACATAAACTGCAAGGGATACTTCTCAATGGTGTTGCAAGAACTGATGGATCATAAGGGCCATTTCACTGTGCCCTTGGATGTTTAAAGGAGCGCTGGCACAGTTTGCTGAGTAGGTTAGACCTCAGTGAAAGCAATATTCCCATTGTTATTGCTGCTTGCTGTGTGCTCCACAATATCTGTGAGAGTAGGGGGGAGATGTTTATGGTGGGGTGGGAGGTTGAGGCCGATCGCCTGGCGGCCAATTTTGAGCAGCCAGACACCAGGCCAATTAGAAGAGCACACCGAGGCATGCTGCACATGAGAGAGGCTTTGAAAAACAGTTTCATGACGGACCAGGCTACGGTGTGACAGTTGTGTGTGTTTGTCCTTGATGCAAAGCCACCCCCCTTGATGAATGTACTTCCCTGTAAGCCAATCCCCCTCCCCCCTTCGATCACAGCTGGCACAGGAAATAAAGTCCCTATTGTTCTGAATCCATTCATTCTTTATTTATTAAAAAAAACTTGAGATCACTGACAATGCTGACTAGTAAAAGGAAGCCTGGGTGTACAAAGGGTTTGATAATGGGGTGGGGTGAGGGAGGAGGGAAGGACAAGGCCACATTGCTTATTGTAGCCACACTACAAATCAAAGCTGTTTGAATGACAGCCTTCTTTTGCTTGGGCCATCCCCTGGAGTTGAGTGGCAGGGTGCCTGGAGCCTTCCCCCTATCCTCCCCCCCCCCCCGCCCCACGCGCGTTCTTGGACATCTGGGTAAGGAGGATATGGAACATGGCGAGGAGGGCAGGCAGTTACACAATGGCTGCAATGGGGGTCTGTACTCTAGTTGCCTTTCCTGCAGCTCCACCAGATGCCTCATCATGTCCGTTTGCTCCCCCATTAGCCTCAGCATCTCCTCCTGCGTCTTCCAATCATGCTCACTGAATGCTTTCCTTGCCTGCTGTGCATTCTCCTCCTCCTCCTCCTCCACAAAATCCTCATCCGTGGCTGCTAGCAGATACTGTATATCTTTTATCCAGTCCTCAATGTCTACCCTGCAATCCGTACCACCACTGAACACAGGAACCCCATGGATTTGGTGCTGTACAGGGAGGTATGGCATTATCATGTTCCTACCCAAGATTCCCCGCCCCCAATACCTTCACCTCAAGTAGCAGGAGTCTCCTGGCTACAACACCCATTCAGGGTCTCTACTTTAACTGACACCAAACCAGAGTCAGGCCAACCCCCCTGAGCTCCAAACTGTGAATCCATGCTGTCCTGGTTCTCTTGTGTGGCAGTTTCCCTACTGTGTGCAAAAAAATTAAACTTCCCCTATCTGAATCATGGCACCAATAACTAAAAAAATTTAACCCCCTCTCCTGTTCACTGCCCCAGTATGAGGTTGTTAAAGATAGAGGAAGCCTGCCTTGTGACTGTGTACACAACTTTGGGAAACTTGGCCTGAGGCACCTTTGTGTGTTCTGCATTGTGTGTCAATGTTTGTGCAACTCAGACCAGACCCACTCAGACAAACCACCAGGAACAAGGCTTTATTCTGTAAAGAACATAGAACAGAATTACAATCTATCAGCTTCCTCTCTGCTTGCCCACTACGTGCTCCCAGCTCAGTTAGTACTGAGATCTCCTGCTGGGGGACGGGGTGGAGGGGTAGAGGGTACATCCTGGCAGGAACCAGGAAGTTCTCCCAATATGCAGCATGTTTGTAGTCCACAACTTGTAGTTCCCAGGGCTGCTTTTAAAGCACACTGGACCTTGGGCTATATCTAAATATTTTGGGCCAGAACTTCTGCTGGGATAAAATACCCTTCACACAAAATTACATAATTCAGTTATGCTTGAGTTTCAGACTCCCCCCATGCACCTTTACATGGATAGTAACCTGTAGAGTTACACACACAGAGTGTGGTGTTTGACAGAGGGCCTGACTAAACTCAACCAATTTTACACCTATGTAACTCCACTGATGTTAATGGGCTTCTCCATTGGGGATGCTTGAGTTACACTCTCTGCATCGAGATGGGAAGGCCAAGGTGGCTTCATGTCATCTTTCCAGCCCCTGCTGGTGGGCCCAGCTGGGGGCCAAAGGGGCTTCTCTGATACCCAGCTCCCTGCTGTTGGTGTAGGGGTAATAGCTGTGGGGAAGAAAGGGGACATTTGCAGGCCATCCCTTTGTACCACTGATTCTTATCTACCATACTGGCCATTTGGGACTACTGGCAGTGTGCGCAACTAAATTATGCCCCGTGCAAAGCTGGCCCAGGTCAGGGGACTACAAAGACTGCCTTTGTATTTCCCTGTCTGAGCTGTGCTGTGCACTCCAGAGCCATAACTGCCAAACCGGACCTTGATACCTGTGTGTTGAGTCCCCATAAAACCAGCCAACAAAAGCTTAATTATGGAGACATTTGTCTACAGAACGCAGATTACGAACTGTCCACATTCAGCACTTGGATACAAGATTATTTGTGACATTGCAGATTACAGCTATCGTAATCCACAGCCTGTGAGCTCTTGTTTGTAGTCCACAGGCAAATATAAACGTGTCAGAGTACATCTCTTTTATTTTGGCCTAACATGCTACAAAATTGTCAACAGTTGGCATCTGAATCCCTCTGTGCTGCTGTTTCTGTTTCCTCCAGGCCTGGTCCTGCTCATGTTGACAGGAGTCTGGTTTTTATTTTCAATCAGAAAAAGATTGACCCCTCAAATAATACTTTTATAAACTGGGTTGGCAAGTACAAGGGCTAACTGGAATCTTAGGCAGGCTTTATATTTCAGAAAGTAATTTGTTTTTTGTTTTTTTTTTGTTTTTAAATTCTGTTTTAGGCACCTATTCTGGTGTGAAAATTTGATGCCTATGAAACGGAAGGGTTAAAACAATGGCTAAAAGGCGGACATATTGTGAGTTGGTAGTGTCAGGCTTCCCAATGCAGTCCTGACAACACACTCATTCCCAGCCTGGTACATTTCCAGCCTGGTACTGATTGACTCGTGGGCAGAATTTTAGGGCTCTGTTGAATTGTGTGATGATTCTTTTATGTGATCAGATGTTCTCTAGGGACTACGACAATATCACTAAATTTATTTCAACTCATGAGCTACTGGAAACCTGAATCTGAACCCAAAAATCTTCACAGATCTCATTGCACTAGTACTCTGTGAAATTTTGTTTCTGGACAAAATTTTTAACCATTTGGGCTTTTTTAGGTTACCAACATACAAAGGGATTAACAATTCTCCTAGGAAGAAGTGTAGGCTGGGATGGGGAAGAGACCAAAGCTGTGCCAGGCAATATAATGATATCAGGGATAGATTAGTCCATCAGCCAATAAAAATAGATTTTACTGGTTTATGAATGACAAGGTGACTGAGGTAATAAATAGGACCAACAAATAGGAGACAAGCTTTTGAGCTTGGTTTATGAGTGTAATATATTGGGGCATCCAATCAAATCCTGCTATTAGGAGGCAGCAGTTGGTACCCATAGACTGATTTCTGATAGCTGATCCAGCGTAACAATATTAATTATGACAATTATGCAGTCATTTACCTGTTCACTTTACTACCATCAGACCTAGCCTCCTTCATTTAAGAACACAGGCTTTAACTTGACCATGGTTGTTTGCATATGAGCCTGCATGTACTGTGAGGTTGTAGGAATACAGGTTTCAATTCTGAAAACAATGCAACTAAAATTAAGGTTCTTTTTTCAGTAAATACAGAGTTTCAATAATATGAGCAGGACTGTGCTCTTTGGTTAACCAACAAGAGTTTTACAAAAGACTTCAGTCTGGCCAAGCTTGGAACCAAAGCTGTAGAAATTTTGACAATGCTATTGTGTGCTTAAATTTTCACTACTTAATTGTAGGGGGAGATTTTAGGATCACTGGAGAACTAATCATGTTACAGGTCATAATATTTAGTCACCATGACATATTTCCTTGAAGTGCACCAGTGGCACCCATTGTCAGAAATAACAGTACATGTGAAAATGCCCTCAGTATAAATCTCTGAAGGACTACATACATTTTTTCCGAGTCAGAGGTTTTGACACAAAGTTCTTTCCCTTCAAGAAACATGTGGGTATAGTCAGGGCCGGCTCCAGGGTTTTGGCCGCCCCAAGCAGCCAAAACCAAAAAAAAAAAAAAAAAAAAAGCCGCGATCGCGATCTGCGGCGGCAATTCGGCGGGAGGTCCTTCACTCCCAGGCGGAGTGAGGGACCATCCGCCGAATTGCTGCCGAATACCTGTAACTGCCGCCCCTGTCCGGAACAGCCGCGCCCCAAGCACCTGCTTGAGAAGCTGGTGCCTGGAGCCGGCCCTGGGTATAGTGGTGTGTAGGATAAACAAAGAGAGAGAACTCCAAACCAAGAGTAAAAGTCATATGCTGCTGTTATAGATGTTACCTAGCTACAGCAGTATGCCACACTTACACTCTTAAATAGAAATGTTCTGTTTACTTGCTTAATACAAATTTTAATGGACTTATAAACTTTAAGATCCTGAATTCATTAGTTCTAGATTTTATCAAAATAAGTAGGAAACATACAGTATGTGCCATTACTCAACGGTCAGTAAGTATTTTTGGTTTTATTAGTTTAACGTAGGCTCAAGGAGAGTGCAAAATTGATATTTCTATGTATTTGAGTGTGAGTCTGTGAGTGTGTGTACACACGATGCTGTGAATACTGCCCCTGATCCTCAGCTTTGGCTAAGGAATGTTCAGTGCATCTCAGGAGGTGGTGGAATGGTGGATTTAAGCCATCTATATGCTCACGCAAACCCCAGGCCATTCTGGTGTTTGATTTGTCTCTGGTGCAAGTTAGCTGGTCTAATCTGAAACAACTGCCAAGCCCCTCAAGAGCCATTCCAGTAATGAGGGATTGCTGTGAGAATAGGACACTGGCCATTCCCTCTTTATCCCAATACACCCCCTACAGCAGTGCTGGGGGGGGGCGGGGGAGGAAAAGGCAGCATTGGAACCACTATAGTAGCTTTATGCTACCTAAGGGTTCCCCTATGCAGGGAGGTCTGATCAGTTGTGAGCAGCATAAAACCACCCCAACCTGCTATGGGATTAGGGCCATAATATGTTAATGTGAAGACTTTTTCCAAGTAATCTTTGCCATCTGTTGTCTCACACTAATGTTAATATTAATAATGTATAGGTCTTCTCTTAATATCACAGAGGAAGCAGAATGCTAAACCCTAATATAGAGACAAGAAGAGTTTAAAAAAAAGAAGAAGCTTATACAACCATATGGGATAGCCTAGGAAAGGGTAATAATAAGTGGTTTTGTTGTTTTTTTTAAAGCCTTCACTGAAAAAGCAATGCAAATGGCTAACATTGCTATTGTTCCTCCATTGTCTTTTTAGCCTACAAAAACAAGGTATGTTTATCTATTTGGTTCACCAGTGCAGTTCATGTAAAGATCATGTATAAAGCACATGCTAACAGTATAGGTATTACAGGTAGTAGTTATTGCTGGGCAAAAAACGAAAATCAGTCATTATCGTGTATAAGTTACAGCAGAGCTGAATTAGTATAATAATGTTACCAGTTCAAGCCAGCAGGATCTTCTCTCTATATTTAACCTTGATTTCCTCAGAGACCCAATATGTAAATCACCAAATGAGATCTGCAATAAACGTTGCAATCATAAGGAAGCGGCAAGTTATAGTTCTAAACAGTCAAATCAGCCTTTCCTGCCCATGCAGAACTTCAGTTTAATCCTTTAGTAATAGGATTAATAACAGATTCACCATTCACACCATCCTTTGCGTTTTTTGCATGAACCAATTTAGATATTTCATAGAGGGACAAAGTAGATTTTTAGACCTAGTCAAAAACTATGGCAATAAGGCACAAAATCAGCTAAGGAACTGAAAATGAACAACTGGAAGATTGTTATCCAAACAATATATTCTGTAGCTCCAAGAAGCTACACATATGAAGTAAGTGGGATACTCTGTGCTTCTAAACTGAAGGGAAAAAAACAACCTTGAGGATAAACAAGTAACGGTAAAAGGAATAAGTCCCTCTTAATAGAGACTTACCAGAGGATAAACAAGTAAAGGAATAAAGAACCTGTGAAGCTCAGAAATATGTATGCACTTCATGAAATATAACTCCACTAAGAAATGCAAAGCTCTGACAGACTGCCTTTGATTTCTTTTAATAACATTTGAAGGTCAGATACCATAGCCGTTCCTGGAAATCCTAAAAAGATTTCCAGGGGATGGTTCTACAAGTTCAAAAGAAACTTCCATATACTATATTGTACAACATATATCTATTGACTAAAATATATTAGATTACTTCCTACAACTGACTCAGACATAGTTGTTATAAAAGGGTTTCACGTTCCAGAAAGCAGCACGTAGTAGTCTATGTAAACAGGCTTGTAGATGCTGGACACAGAACAGCCTCAGGAAGGTCACAGAGGTCAAGCTGATTACCGCCTCTAGCTTTGGCAAGCTCAGAGCTCAGCTGGGTTACCCAAGTTCACAACAAGCTATTGACATTCAGCTGCATTGCTTACTCATTACCAGATCAGCAGGGGACTGTCTGGGTCTAAAGTTAACCCTTTTTATGCCACTCTTTAAGGTGCTTACAGCACTACTGTGTATGTTTATTCGGAGGCCAGTGCTGAACAGAAAGCAGCAAACTGTCTACATTGTAAGTAGCAACATATCTTTTCCCTTCAATTTTGGCTCATAAGTCACACAATCACTTCCAGGTGAAAGTTTGAAACAAGAATGCAGGCGACATAACAAATATAACAGCATTTTAAAAACAAAATAGAATATTAAAATTGAAGCCATTTTACACTTTCATGTTGAGAAAAGTATGAATATGAGATGCACATTTTAAGTTGAAAGAAAATATTCCATCATGAAGCACAATTTCATATGATACTTGGGCAAGGGAGCCATTGAGTGATTTAAAAGACCCGGGTCTCCTTGCCGCCCATGTTTTTGCGAAATCACAAATCTCTCAATGTTTAGTGTTTTTCTTAAAGCCCCAACTCCTGATTATGTGAGAATCTCAGTTTTGTTTTGTTTTTTTAAAGTAAGTTTCTAGCCCTCATGGATTCAGAGAGATAAGCTTGAAAATGTGAACCATAAAGGCTTGAAAACCAGAAGCAAATAAAATAAATCCCAAACTTATTATTTTTAAATTCATTATTTTTAAGTCATTCATAATTATTGAGCGAGAGAGGAGGATTGACTCCTGATTTTTGGATGCTTGAGTTTGGCAGCACCTCATCTACCCTGCATCTACATTATTTCACTGGTATCATATAAATCCATCTAAAAGAATGTTTGTTTTATACCATACTTCCTAAGAAATAAAAGCAGAATCAAAAGTAATTCTGTAGCACTGCAATAAAAAATGCTATTCTACTTCCCTATCAAGTCAAAGACCTCCTCTACAAAGAGAGGCAGTCTGTACCATTTTGTCAGAGCTATAAACAGATAGTCAAAAGCAGATATGTGGAATGGTCTTATTTATTTCAGCTTTCCCTGTAACTATATTGCATGCCAGATTTCATTTGGAACATTGAAGTCAGAGGAAGTGAATTTCACAAAGCTTTAAATATTAGTTCAATTTCATGACATTTTGATGGTTATTTATATATATCCCAAAGTATGCTAGGTGCTTTACAGACACACAGAAGAGACAAGGGCCTTATCCCAGGAGCTTCTAATCAAAAATTAAACAGATAAATAAGCAATGGAAGAAGTAATGCAACAAAAAGACAAGTGAATAAGTTTAGCTTAAATGTGGTTAGTGCCACAAGTTAATTTCTAACGTTAAAAGAGTGGGAATTAGATTACGTAGGTCACTTCAAAGTATTGTTTCAAGGAGGCGTAAGTGAAAGCTTGCTTGACTTGGCCAAGGAAGAAGTTCTAGGTTTATAGCACCTCATAGAATATAAGGAGATGAAAGTGGGAGAAAGACACAAAAGGACACAAAACCTCTCCAGCACATCATCAAAGATCTACAACCTATCCCAAAGGATGATCCCTCACTCTCACAGACCTTGGGAGATAGGCCAGTCCTCGCTTACAGACAGCCCCCCAGCCTGAAGCAAATACTCACCAGCAACTACATACCACACAACAGAAACAGGAACCAATCCCTCCAACAAACCCCGTTGCCAACTCTGTCCGCATATCTAGTCAAGGGACACCATCATAGGACCTAACCACATCAGCCACACCATTAGGGGTTCGTTCTCCTGCAGATCTACCAATGTGACATATGCCATCATGTGCCAGCAATGCCCCTCTGCCATGTACATTGGCCAAACTGGACGGTCTCTATACAAAAGAATAAATGGACACAAATCAGACATTCTAACATTCAAAAACCAGTTGGAGAGCACTTCAATCTCCCTGGATACTCAAAAGCAGACTTACAAGTGGCCATTCTTCAACAAAAAACCTTCAAAAACTGCAGAACTGGAATTAATTTGCAAACTTGACACCATCCAATTAGGCCTGAATAAAGACTGGGAGTGGCTGGGTCACTACAAAATATATTTTCTGTTGATACTCGCTCCTTCTTGTCAACTGTTGGGAATGGGCCACATCCACCCCAATTGAATTACAAAAAATAATTTTCCCTCTGTTGCTATTCACCCTTTCACCTAATTTAATTGGCCTCATTAACACTGATCCCCTCCCCTCACTTGGTAAGGCAACTCCCATCTTTTCATGTGCTGTATATTTATACCTGCTTACTGTATTTTTCACTCCATGCATCTAATGAAGTGGGTTATAGCTTATTCCCAAATAAATTTTTTAGTCTCTAAGGTGCCACAAGGACTCCTCGTTGTTTTTACTGGTACAGACTAACACGGCTACCCCTCTGAACCCTGTCGCAAAGGGGATGGTTAGTCAAGTGGTTTGGGCACAGCAATGGGGAGATGAAATAAAATAGGTGACAGTATAGGCAAGAACTAAGTAGTCCAGGCCTTGAAGGCAATGATGAAGAACTTAAATTTGATACAAAGGGTCAGAGAAGAGACTTGAAGAGGGACTGGGTATGACCCAAGCAGCAGGTGAAATAGGTGATACTTTGGGTGGACTGAGGTAAAAGTGATTAGGATCTCAACAGTTGTTAGACAGGGACAATGGAGAAGGGCAGACAGACGTTGTAGAGGAAGAACTGTCAAGACTTAGTGGTAGTATCAATGTAATGGGAAAAGGAGAAGGGAAGGGGGTTGAAGAGAAGATTTTCACTATTTGTTAGGTTAAGTTAGTACTGGCAGAAGGCCATTCAGGAAGCTATGTCAGAGAGGCAGTTGGAGATCCAAGTTGTTAGTCTGAACAGGAGGGGAGAAGTGAAGATGGAGAAGTACACTCATAAGTCATCACTTTAGAAGTTGCAGTTAAAGCTCTGAAACAAGATGAGGTTGCCTCAGTCAGGGCCGGCTCCAGGGTTTTGGCCGCCCCAAGCAGCCAAAACCAAAACCAAAAAAAAAAAAGCCGCGATCGCGATCTAAAAAAAGCCGCGATCGCGATCGCGATCTGTGGCAGCAATTCGGCGGGAGGTCCTTCACTCCCAGGTGGAGTGAGGGACCATCTGCCGAATTGCCGCCGAATACCTGGAACTGCCGCCCCTGTCCCGAACGGCCGCCCCAAGCACCTGCTTGAGAAGCTGGTGCCTGGAGCCGGCCCTGGCCTCAGTATAGACAGCGAAAAGGAGAAGGCCAAAAAGAAGACGCTCAGAGAGATACTTATGGAGAGTGAGGAGCAGGAGGAGTCCCCAGAGGAATGGACATGAATAAATACCAGAAAAGTACAGACTTTCTGAAGACTAGAGAAGAAAAGGCTTGCAGGAGGAAAAAGTGTGCTGTCAGACTGAGAAAGATGGAAAGGAAGCTTTCAGAATTGGCCAAGGTGACATCATTGTTGACTTTGGAATGAGCCATCAGTGCAATGGAGGGGGCAGAAAGTAGAATGTAAGGGAATCAAGGAGAGAGTTGGAAAAGTGGGAGCAGATTTTATATTCAATACATTTGGTGGCAAGGAGAAGGAAACATATGAGTTGGCAACTGAAGACAGAGTTGGGGTCAAATGAGAGTTTTTGGATGATAGGGTAAATGATAGTGTGTTTCTAAAGCAGTGGAGAGAGCAGTGCCAGGTTTACAATGGCTCCAGTGGCTCCATGGAGCAGGGCCCATGCTCAGAAGGGGCCCGGCCTGCTCCGCTTGCAGTGCTCCCCGAGACCCCGCTGACTCCCCCACCCACCACTTGTTCCTCTTGGCCTGCCTGCCGGCTGGCCAAGGACTCCTCTCCACCCCCTGGCTCCACCTCATGCTCCTCTCAGCCCCCTGGCCAGACCTCAGTGCACCTCCGGCTCTGGGCAGTTGCTTCCCACCACCTGTGGGGCCCTGCCTGTCTCCCCAGAGCTGAGCTGCCTGGGACTGGTGCAGAAGCCTGGCCAGTCTCAGCCAGCTGTGTGTGTGGGGGGGGAAACAGTGTGGAGGGCTTGGCTGGGCCCCTCCAGGCAAGTGCGTCTTGAGGGACCCCAGCCGGGGCAGGTCCTGGCCTGGCTGATCACGCCACTCCCGAGGGGCTGAAGTGATTCCTGGCCCTGGGACCAGTCCTGGCTGCACTGCCAAATCAGCCCAGCAGGCACAGTTGCTTCCCAGCAGGACTGGTGAGTGCAGCTGGGAGGCAGGGCTTGGGGGAGTGGGTCTGTGGAGGGTGCTGGGCTGTGAAAGGGCAGGGAAGATCTCTGTGTATTGGGGCACTAGAGAGTCGGAGTTCTGTGCAGGGGGTGCTGGGCAGCTGTGGGCAGGGGTGGTGTGCAGGGTGCTGTGCATTTGTGGGTGGGTCTTGGGGGGCACTGGGAATAGTGGGTCTGGGGGGCCTCTGGCCATAAGGAGTCAGGGGGGGGATTGGCTGGGGGGGCTGTGTGGGGTGGCATAGGTCCACCCCCTGAGGGGAAGGGGCACGCTGGCAGCACAGGGCCAGGCAGGCCACTGTGCATCTGGCAACTGCCAGTTTGTAAATAGTGCCCTTGCACTGGGTGGAGCAGGGCTGCCCCTGCCATGCCAAGCCCCATTGCCTCTGGCTGGCTCTTCGCTCCGGGGACTGACTTCCTGTGCTATGCTCCATTGCCTACATGGGGGCCCACACATATGTTTGGCGCTGGGCCCACAAAAGGTTAATCTGGCCCTGACGAGAGAGAGAGAGAGAGAGAGAGAGAGTAGTTGAAGATGATGGAGGGGGAGGTTGTAAGGTATATTTCAATGGGAGTTAGGAACTTAAATATCTCTTGAGTATTTGGGCCTCAGGGCTTGTTTACACAGGGAAATTGACCAGATTAGCTTTCTATCTGGACACCTTATTCTCAAATGAAAGTCACTTTATTCCAGAATAAATACTTTGCCTTGGAAGTGCACTAATTATTCTGAAGTAAAAGTGACTTATTCTAGAATGGAGTGCCCACATGGGGAGCTCTTCCAGAACAGCTGTTGCAGACTAGCCTACTTGGAATAGCTATTGAGATCAATTTCTTCCATGTAAACAAGTTCTAAGAGAAATTAGGAGTTGGGAGAGGAGAGGACAGAGGAGTTAGTGGATAACATTGGGAGAAATATGCCCCACTCTCTGACTCTGAAGAAAGAAAAGAGGGCTCTTGGGGGAAATAAATGGGAAGATTAAAATAAATGCTCACATGAGCTTGTATCAATTTTCTTTTTAAAGATACAGGGAAATGACAGGGGTAGTGTTCAGTGATCCTCAAAGACCACTAACTCCCACTGAAATCAATGGGAATTAGGCATCTAAACAGCACTGAGGATCAGGGTCTTAGTGCTTAAATTGCTTGCAAGAGCTCTGCTTCCACTGGCTGTTTATAACAAGACCTTCACCATGCTTTGCCCATTAAAGGCACTGTCCCCAATACCACAACAGGAGATGGGGAGAGGGTTTAAGTAGCAGTAAATTTGTCATAGCTAGAGATGGGTAACTAATGCAAAACAATTGCACAAATTTGAATTTTAAAATGAATCCTACTTTGGCCATTCTCACAACCCTTTAAGGTTATCGTCTGTGAATATTTGAGTGACCAAGTTTTACTGGTATAAATGTTCAGAGAAAACAAATTTCAAAGACACATGCACAAGTGTTCTTGGAAACTGAATTTTAAATTCTCACACGTATTTATGTGGGGATGTGCTTGTTCACTCATCCAGACAAGGAATAGAAACACAGCTTTGTGCTTGTCTGACCAATCCTGATTAAGCCCAAAGCTAAAATTTAAAATATTTGTGAATGAGCTAAAGACCTAAACAAAATGTTTTTTTTCCTAATAAATTCAAGTAATAAATAAGTTTAAGGAAATTTAAAGACAAAAATTATTCATTTAACCTTCATTATAAAACAGGACTGAATTAGGTTCGTAATTAAGTTTCTTTGGGGGCAGGGACTGATGAAAAATAAAGCTGCTAGTTTCACAATCTCAGAATATTATAACATTAGTTAGAGATTTCATGTAATTATTTCTCGTATGCAAACATATTACAGGTAGCCAAAGGGAATCACATCTATCATTAAATAGTACTACTGGGCAAGTGCGAGCAAGTACACAGCTACAGTAACCAGGAAAAGGATGTCTGTATTTCAAAGCTTCAGGTAAGGATTGCATTCTAACCACAAATAGAAAGGGAAATCAAATGGAAAGAATAATTGAACTACTAAATTAATCCTCAGTAGACACTGAATTAAAAGCCTACAGTGACAAAGTTCTGCTGTAGGCATGTAGTAAATGCCCCAGCATTATTAGTAACTCTGGTCATAGTTGTAAGTTACATAGGGGAAGGATAAACAGAGGAAATGGGGGGTAGGGGGCTATAATTGGGGTGATAATTGGACTACTTGGCTCTTTGAAGTAAGTGTTTAACTAAAGATAATCTATTGTATTGGCAAACAGATTTTAAAAAAAACAGCTGTTTTGGATATGAAGAAACACTGTTCCTTTTGATGCAGTGAGCAGATGCCTATTTCAGAGGGATATAAACCGCAGAAACCCGAAAGGTGCACTCTGGCTGAGATTCCAAACTTAGCCTGTTTACCATTCTGTGAAGCTCTCTTCTGTACTATTCTTTATTTCCTTAATCCTGAAAAAATCTGTCCACCATCTACAAGGAACACACAACCCATTAGCTACATTTTTGGTTTTTGCAAAACACAAAAATCATAGTCCAGCTGCTTCATTAAACACCCTAGAGCTGAGTCAATTACTCCTAGGTCATCAGAAATCAGCCTGTGCCGGTTACATTCCCAGGTCTTAATGTTATGTTTATAATATTAGAATTGGTCTTGCTCTAGCCAAGCACTTCTACACTTAGTTCATGCAAGAACCCGTCAGACTGTACAATTAGAATGGAGTCAGGGCCTGAGCTATACTATAATTATAACTGAGTCAGTTACAGAGTTGTCTCTTGACCTGGTTACAAAACGTTTCTTTATCTTTTAGGGTAGCTGGGATCTTAGGTATGTTCCTGAGCAATTCTAAAAACCTTGGAAGTGTTTTGGTTTTAAGCTACAGTAATTCCCAATTAAGCTCTTTCCTTATTAGGATATGCAGGAAATGGTCTAAATTTACTGTTCACTAACATACGCGAGACCTTCCCCAAACAAGGTTTTGAATGCCATATTTCCAAACACTGTTTCACACCTGCTTGCTTGCTTTCTTTCCTTCCTTCCTTCCTTCCTTCCTTCACCCGCTCCTCCCCCAACCCTGTTTGTATGTTTGCTGCTTCCTGGCATCCTTATCATGTTGCAATAATCACCCCTCCCAAACTGGATGTTATCATCTCAGTTAAGATGTGATCCTTAGATACTGAGTTGGATAAGATTAGCCAGTCCTGGATAATCAAGTCTCTTAATAGGGAAATGCATTTAAATAGGTCAGTTAATCTCACAAATCAGGAGCTATCTATGCTACAATTGCAACAGAGCTACAGTCTGGGAGTGTATTATTTTCCAAGTAAAACTTAATTAAAATCACTGTAGTATTGCATTATACTTCGTTATATTATATCGAAACTATCATGCTTTAGGTTTCTAGATTGTTTGTTTGGATTTCTTTAATTGTAATAAAATATATTTTTCTTTTGACATTGTGCTGGCATAAAGTGATACTACATTTTCAGCACAATGTACACAAAATTAGGTGTACTATCCTGCTAGAGTTAAATAGGTTGGTACATCTGATCCACTGCCCACCAAGCTGAAAATGTAGCCCTTATTCCTTATTTTCGCTTGGTGCCTTTTTTGATATTTAAAATATTACAAAATGAGGTGTAACTGAGTTAATCCTATTTGAAAATGAGAAACTGCATGTGCATAGTAACAGTTTTTTCCTTCTTTTAGATTTCTCATTAGTTATTTATATTACATGTATGCCTGGAGGCCCTCAGAGACACCCCATTGTGCTAAATGCCATAAAAACATATAGCAGAAGGCAATTCCTGATCCAAAGAGGTTTCAGTCTATATAAATAAGACAGACTGGGTGAAAATGGAAACAAAGGCACAGAGAAATGAAGTGATTTATCCACAGTCATACAGCAGGAATGGAGCTCCTGACTTCTAGCTCAATGTCCTAACCACTAAACCTTGCAGTGTCTCCGTTGCTATTGTGCCCTACAAATGTTGTGGAGTTCTATTAATGAGTTATGCTGGTCAAGAAGAGCTCTGTGTAAACTTCAAAGCTTGTCTCTTTCACTAACAGAAGCTGATCCAATAAAAGATATTACGTTACCCATCTTGTCTATCTAAAATGATTGCCAATATTAACTTTTATACTGTACCACAGCACTGTGTACTATATATGCCAAAATATCAAAATATTTCAGAAGGGTTTTAGAACCTTAATATGTTCATTGGTGCTATTTTTCATATATCTTTGTGGTTAAGCCAGGCTGCCTAATATCATGAATCCAACTGTATTAGCCTGGTAGGCAAATAAGTATAACTGCTAATATTTTGGAAATCTGTAAGAATAATCCAAAATAACTATATAAATCTATATTTTTTTCAATTTTAAGGTCCAGTAGTTCAAGATCTTCCATGGTCATAAGCATTTGTTTTGCCAGAAAGCTGGGAAACTCCTCTTTCTGATGATATGAAGCATCCTTTCTAGCTTTTTCAGATCTTAAACTGATTATTGTACATCCTGTACTATAGCCCTATGATACTGCTGGAGTTAATAAAAATGGATTCATTCGATATACTGGGTTATAGGACCTAATTCTAATCTCCATCACACCAGTCAAGTTGGAGTAACTCCACCAAAGTGAGTAGTCTTTAATTATAAACACAATGTCATGATATACATATGGAAGTACACCAGTATGATACCAATATAAGGAAGATCACAATCAGATCCTTAATCTTTATAAAAAAAGGGCCAATACTGAAAAATAAAGCTTTCCCTTTCCCGCCCCCAATCCAATACATCTACTCATCCTTATCTCTTTCGAAAATATAAGCGATCAGATGGGCCTTCCTAAAAATCAAATGATTTGGGCTTCAGTGGATTTACAAGGGAAGCAAACTTAAGCAGTCAAATACAGAAATCACCTTGCAATGCACAACATTAACATCAGCTTTCCAATGTGACATTCATTAATAACTTAATGACAACTACAAGCTTAACATTATAGTTTTAGCAGCTTTACATGCCATGTCAGTCAGAAAAAAAAAGAAAAATTATTCAAGAGTTCTTACCTTATCAAAAGCACAAACTTCTAAAATATATTTAATTATGACTTTAAAATAAACATTCCACAGTGCACTATATGCTACTCTCTAAAGCTCTGTACAATATTATTTAAAGCTACCCATGAGGTCTAACCTCATAGCATTAGAATTGTTCTGAATACCATCTACAGAAGTGAGGTTGACCAGAATAAAAGAATTAAGATATAAAACATGGACTGAAGTCAGTGGGACTACTTTTGTGTAAGTAAATTCCCAAGTGCATATAAGGGGTTCATAATCTGGTCCTAATATTAGTTGACCGTATTTTCATGGGTATATGCATAACATGTTTTATAATATATTAACAGGTCAGAGTTAAGGTTATCTGTTACCGTGTGAATTTTTTGCAGTCCTTTGATGTGTGTGTTTAGGATGATAATACTACTGAACTGAGAGTGATTGTGTGAGAGTATTAGGCTCTTCTCCTGCAAAAACTTCTGCCTTCAATCATCACATTGCCAGTCTCCATCACTCACTTGTTAAATTTTCAAACAAGCACCTGCATGCTTTTTCCCATGTTGCCCCTCATGCTTGGGATGAGCTCCCCATAAACATCAAAAAAGCTACCTCATTATCCTCTTTCTAATTCTTCCTTAAAATGCTCCTTTGCCGTGATGCCTACAAAACTTGATACCAGTTAAGCCACTGTTGTGCTGAGACCACTGCCTGTCATGCTGACCACGCTTGTATTCCACTATCTGATTGTCTGTCTCTTGTCTTACACTTAGATTTTAAGCTCTTTAGAGCAGAGACCATAGTGTTGTTTTGTGTTTGTAACAGCGTTTAGCATAATGGGGTCCTGGTTCATGACTAGCCCTCCTAGGAGTTACAGTAATATAAATAATAATGCACGTGCTTAATCTTATGCACAGTGACTAGGCTAATTGAAGTCAATGAGAGAAGTTAACACATCAAATCTTTACAAAATTGTGGCCTTAGACTGTTGGTGTTGAATAACATGATGTGGCATGGGTTAACACTTGGAGGTAGCTGTTCACATGGGTGTGATTTCTTTCCTTTTTAGTTTTTGCGTTGCGAGGAAATACACTTGTTCAACTTTATATTAACAAAGACACTGACTGGATAGAAACACTTTTTTGCTTTATGTCTTAGCTCATATGAAACACCAATAGTGATAAGCCTTTTGGAAATACATATATTAAACAATAATAATTAATAATGTAATAATTTTCTCAGCAAATTTTCTGGGTACTGCAGTCAGGTTTATCAGTCTATAATTCTCAGGATCACCCCAATACTTATTTAAATTATAGATACAATATACTGTTGGCTCCCCTCCAAATCTCTCATGTAGTAGCTGTTTTGAATGAAAAATTACATATGTTTAATAGCTCAGTTATTTTGTTTAGTTTCTTCAGAACTTTCAGATCAAAAGCATCCAATCACAGGGATTTACTGCAATTTAATTTGTCAAGATGCTTCAGCACTTTTTATACCCTCTGACAACAGTTTACCTTCACAACTGTAGTATGGGTATTTCTGCAATATCCTCTTTAAAATTATTTAGCATGTATGCAATTTCTTTCTCCTCTTTGATTGGACTCTTCTTACCCTGGTAAACTAATAAAACCAAAGACTCTCCTGTGGGTACCTTACTTCTTGCTCCTTGCTATTAAGCTAGAGCTAGTTTCCCCTCACCTTCTTGCCTCTTTCTTTCTTTTGGACTTGGATATACTGTGACTGTAAGGAGGCATTCTTAAGCATATTCCATGATAATTCTAGTGAGTTTTACTTCCTAATTTTTCCCAGTGGAAAAATCCCAAATTAAAAAAAAAACATCATGTTTCTGACATTTATTCTCACAGTACAGAATGATCTCCACTGGAAAGAGATCAGACTTACAGACCATTGTCATTTGAAAGCCTAGCAGTTCTGTAGGGTGAATTCTGCTGAACCCATTTCAGTGACAGAATGGAGGATTGTTTGCAGTGTTGTAACTATGTTGGTCCTAGGATATTAGAGAGACGAGGTAGGTAAGGTAATAACTTTTATTGGACCAACTTCTGTTAGTGAAGCTTTGGACTCAGGGCCGGCTCTAGGCATTCCGGCCCTTTGAGGGCAGCACTTTCCAAGGGGTGGCACTCCGTGTTTTTTTTTTGGGGGTTGGGGGGGAAAGGGGTTGGACCTGAGGAAGAGCTGTGTGTTTCAGGGACCCACAGTGGAACCCGGATGCAGCTTGTTGCCCTCAGCTGATTCATCTAATGAACCTGACCCCCCGACTGGCTGAAGACGTCAGCAGGCAGATTCTTAACTCTGTAGCAGGCTAGGTCTCAGGCTGCTCAGTAGTGTTCCATGCCTACAACTGTGTTTCTGGTCCTTCTCCCTGCTTCTGGCTCATTCTGTGGATGTGGAGCTTCTGACCATGTCTTTGACCCTCGTCTCCTGATTCCTGGTTCTCAGCTCCAGCTCATTCCCTATAATTGGTAACTTGGCTCCTGATTTGAGCTGTGGCCACTAGGCCTGGTCACTTCTGCTCCAACTATTAGGCCAGTTTCCTGCCGTGATTGTTAGATAAGATCGCCCAAGGTCCAATCCTTAACACTGTGTAAGCTTGAAAGCTTGTCTCTTTCACTAACAGAAGAATGGAAGATGTGATTTGGGGGATGTCAGGTGGGGACTGTCCAGTGATTGAGTCAGTCAGGTGGGGCAACAACAAGGGGTGGAGAAGTGGGTGGGGAAACAACAGAAGTGATGACTGAGCTGGGGGTTGTCTTGCTTATGATTGCATGGGTAACAGAGAGTAAAGAATGTGCTGCATACCATTTTCTTAAAATCAGACACAAGCTATGACAATGTCATCGCTAGAATTAGTCTTAAGCGTATTGTACCCCTGAGGGCTGCTGCAACTGACTCAGTCGCTCATTTGCATATAATGAGAGCTGGTTGAAATTCTGCACAAAGGCTATTTGCTGAAAAATGTCCTTTTTTTTTAAAAATGAGCTTTTTGCAGGAAAAAACTGTCTACATTATAATCATTTTCCCTTTTTTGAGAAATTTTCTGTAAAGTCTGTAATCATGATTTTTACCAAAATCATTTTCAAAATCACCATTGATAATTTTGTTCACTGAAAACCATTTTTTGGGGTTTCTGAGAAATGAAAAACTTTAAAGATTTTGGTGAAAACTTGGGTTAAAAATATGGAGAAAAGATTATAAAAGGGGTTCATTTTGAGCCGTGTGTAATGCAAACAACTTTGAAATTTTAAAATTTTTTACAAAATCATTTAATTGTTTTTTGACCACCTCTACCTGTAACAGAAGCAAGTGGAGTCAGTGTGGATACTTACCTCTGCCACCTGATGATGTGTAACCATCCGTAATGCTATCCAAAATCATTTGACAGAGGCCAGGAAATAAATAGCCTTTTTAAACCAGCACTCCTGTATGTCATGTCTGTATCAGATAGTAGTGGAAGTAACCAAAATGAACCCCACCCTTCAGTCTGGAAGAGGACCGTGGAGAGAACTGGAAGTGTCCATTGCACTTGTCTGGAAGCAAGTGGCAGTGCAGAGGAATCAGACACTGTAAAATCCTTCACACTGCTCCATGTGGTGCACACCCAGAAACCCAGACAAGTGTTCCTCTCCTTTTCCCCCCCATCCTCTCCCCTGCTCCATGATGCTCTCCTGCTCCCCGCACCAGGCCTATCTTATCCTACCTTGTTGATCCTTTGGTGTCTCCAGTTTATCGCAGGCTTCTTTTCAAACTGTAGGGGAAGATGATGGTCCCAGCAGCTCCCTTATTCCTTACCCACATTGTGGTTACACTCAATTACTTTGTGAAGGAAGGGGAGCAATCCTGGGCTACATGCTTTCCACCTGGGCTTAGTCACAGGCCGCAGAGGGCTTCTCCTGCTGCCCTATAGTCTTCCAGGCATTGCGGCTAGGTAGGAAACCAGAAGGAAAGCAGTAAAACCAACTTCCTTCAATTGCCTTGATGTGGCAGGTGGCTAACAGGCACTGAGAGCAGCTGGTGAAGGGACTGACAAGGCAACTGCTTAGAGCACTCCTGGCTCACTCAGGAACTAGAACAGGGGTCGGCAACGTTCGGCACGCGGCTCGCCAGGGTAAGCACCCTGGCGGGCCGGGCCAGTTTATTTACCTGCTGACGCGGCAGGTTCGGCCGATCGCGGCCCCCACTGGCCGCGGTTCGCCGTCCCGGGCCAATGGGGGCGGCGCGAAGCAGCGCGGGCGAGCGATGTGCTGGCCGCAGCTTCTTGCCGCCCCCATTGGCCCGGGACGGCGAACCGCGGCCAGTGGGGGCCGCGATCGGCCGAACCTGCCGCGTCAGCAGGTAAATAAACTGGCCCGGCCCGCCAGGGTGCTTACCCTGGCGAGCCATGTGCCGAACGTTGCCAACCCCTGAACTAGAAGCTGAGAGAAGCCTTGACAGTAGGCAAGGGAGTGAGATAACATTGGAGAAGTGAGACCTGCTATGGCCTTGTCATTGCAACGTGCCCACTCAGAGGGGTGGAATAATAGTTAGTGGGAAACAGCTGTGTGCGCGCACGCGCGTGCAAGGGGATGGAAGGAAGAGCCAGTGAAACAGGTAGTGAAAGGTGGTGGAAATCAATCTTACATTCTGCAATACTACCAACATTAAGTGTTCAAAATATCATTAAACAGGCCCTCTAAATCCATGAAATTGGATTAAATATATCAAATTTAAACATAAGTATTTGGTTTCTTTTGAAACCAAACCTTCTGATTTTTTGACCCTTGAGTGTTTGCATTTTCAAGCTTTTCTCTGCAGCTATGAGAAACTTGAAACGTAATGTGTTGTTTTTTTTAATGAAAAGTGAAGCTCTGATGTAATAGCATGATTTAAGATAGGCTTCGAAGGATTAGGTTTTTATTGGTAAGTGTTGGTAAATGTTAATTTTGCCATATACACAGAAACAAGAAAACTTTCTATTGATAGAAATTTACAGATAGGTAAAGCAAGAAAAGTGCTGCTTGATAACTGTAGAGTTTGACTTAATGATATTTATTTTCTATATTTTGACATGGGAAGTTGACAATTTGTGTTTTAGTGGCTATAAAGCTTTAACTTTTTCCATCTGTCTACTGTCATTAAATAATTGGCCCCGCCATTGTCTGATTCCCCCAATAATTTCCTGTGAAATTTAAATAAAAATAGAAAAATTCTTAAAACCCTTAATTTTGCACAACTGTGAAAATTTAAATAGGTAAAAATGTTTAAAAATAAATATCAATATTACTTGTCAAAATTATAAAAAAAAATAAAAATTGAATTCTGCCAAGCCTACTGAAGAGCAGTTACAAATACTGTAAGACTTGTGACAAGCTCACAAAAGTTGGCAACAATGCTTTGGCCCAGTAAATGCTGATAACAGCCCCAGCAAAGGATTCCAACGCTTTTAAAGTTCCTTTGTCACTAGAAATTATATGGAGTGTAGCCTAGTGGATAGCACATCTGAGTGGGCCACAGGAGACCTGGGTTCTATGGCTGGCTTAGCCATTGGCCTGCTGGAAGACCCTGGGTAAGTCACTTCATCTCTCAGTGCCTCATTTTTCCCCATCTCAACTGAGGTTAATGATACTTCATAAGGCATGTTGAGATCTACTGATGAAAAGTACAGGCACTACATAAGAGCTAGGTATTTTTATTTATTATTATGCTGGGGCCAGTTACCTGCACATTCTGCAATTTTGCAGTGTAAGTGCACAGACATCAGCACCGACTGCACTATTTTGCTAAGGCTGAGAGCTGGTTTACCAGGCTTTTGTATAGGTGGGGGCTGATCTGTTGCCTGCTCCTTTGTGTATCTTTGCAACAGAGGGAGCTGGTTTCTTGCCTCCTAAGCAATATACAACCTGAGGTTGGCATATTCTTAGTGTATTCACCTCTCACTCTTAGAATCAGAGCAAGATTTGTATTGCTAGTGTAGCTTGGGTCTGTCACAACAGGAACTGGGAAAGGGTAAAGTTTTCTGTTACTACAAGGTATCAGTCCAACAGAAAAGGAAGGGAGGTTTTCTCTCTGGAAAGATGAGATACAATTGTGACAATGGCTCATTTGTTGTAACGTTGTCACCCAAGCCCATCTCTAAAATAACCCTTCTGTAAACTATGACAAGCAAGTATTTATATTTCATCAATGAAAAATACATTTCTTGTCATAAGGTAGGAAATAGTTTAACACTGCTATCATAATGAATTAATTTGGTATTCATGGGAATATCGCATGTGCTTTTGTAGAGGTTCTACTACCATTTTCACTTTCATTAATGGCCACTTATATCATACTGATTTTTCTCCAAAGCCACATAATGATCTATAATATTCTTGAATAATTGCACCTTAAGTGGAAGTTAACGGGGTCGGCTACTCCCAGAAATATGTCAAAAATACTTTCACTATTTCAGGTAGGAACTGAAATACTATTAACAAGCCTTTAAGACACTCTGATACCTGGGTTGAAAATTCTACAAAACAAAGTTCTAAAATATGCATTGTCCTCCCCCAAAAGGTAACATGTTTTATGGTGGGTATTTCTTTGTAAACATGCTTTTATTGTCTGCAGAGGAATGAAGGTACCAACCAACATTAAGGAGAGAAGATTCTCTCCACAGGACAGAAACTTCCCTTACTTTTCCAAAATTTCTATTTTGGCTTTGTCTATGTGATGGAAAGATATAAATATTAAACAGTGGCGAATAGTCTCACATTATCAGTTCAGTGGATAGCTTGAAAAATATTCTTTATAGTAGATTTTTTTTTGTTTTAAACTAGATTTATAAATTGTGGCATGAACAAAATAAGTTTAAAAATATCAAAACGGTTCCTTTGCTGGAGGTTAAACTCTGCTGAATTTTTCAGTAACAGGCATGCTAGATAGTCTAATTTTTGCAGGATAATCCCACTTCAAGGATAGAATTAATGCATCTCAGAAGGAGGTGTCATTATTCCAAGATGACTCTGGCTTTCTCTGAAGTGTGTGAGGAGCCAGCTTTGTAACACAGCATAATGGTCCAATGGGAGACAGGCTTACCACAAGAGCCATGACTGGACCTCCTGATATGGAACTCAGCATACAGCTGGGAGGGCTGCTTCTCCTTCACCTCCCTTTCCAGATTCAGCAGTAAGGTCTCGCTTCTGATCTCAGATCCACATATCTGGAGCACTAATGTGAAACACTGGATATATGAGGGTATGTCTACACTGCAGTTGGGAACATGCCTCCCAGCCCAGATAGACAGGTGCAGGCACATGCTGGCACCACTCAACCGGGAGTGCTAAAAATAGCAATGTGGATGTTGCAGCACAGGTGGTGGCACAGGCTAGCCACCTGAGCTTGGACCCAGGGGATCAGACAGATTTGTATTGGTGTAGCTAGTCTGAGCTGTTGCCTATGCTGCAGTGTCCATACTGTCATTTTTAGCATGTTAACTCCAGAACAGCTAGCCTGTGATGGTTTACTTAGGCTGGGAGACTTGTTCCCAGCTGCCATGTAGTATACCCCGGGTGTCTAATAGCACCAGTCCCTTTTCAGAGCCGTAGTTATGCCAAGATACTGACATCTCTGAAACACACACTGTTTATTAGGTATATGGCTAAGTTATATATTGTCAAAAGAGTCCTACATAGTACATGCAAAATTGGATTAGATGATACACAGGTTGGGGCAGCTCCTTGGCCCCATTCCACTTGTTTTGTACTGCTTGTAAAACAAACAGCTGGAAATTCAAACTGATCTTCTTATCTGTGAATTTTCCAGGGGTGGAGTAGACTTGCATAACCACCTATGTCAGCCCTGTACCTGAATGCTGACATAAGGGTGTTACCAGAGAAAAGATGGCAGGGCCACTGCATGTCTGATCTCTAGTGAGCTGCAGCTGTGAGGTCAGCCCCTGACATATGAGGGGACAGGTGTAGTACATGTCACATGACTACTATTGGAGAAAAGTATGGATCAAGCAATGGAACTGGAATTAAAGAAGTGAAGCAGAGAGGAGCTCTGCCCTGACAAGTCTCATATAGTTCCAAAAAGAGCCAATTTAGCATTATTTAAGAACCCATAAACTACTCAAAGGATTAACTGTTCTGTCTTAGAAAATTCATTGTGTATTCAAGAGAGTAAGCACTATGAATTTGGAGAGCAATCACCAGATGATGCACAAAAAAGCAGTTTCTCAAAACAAATTGAACCAGGGAGACAATGTGGCACCTCCATAATACTACATGGGGTAGTATTTGACAAATATCTAATTAAGGATTATTCAAAATTATTAAACAAGCCACATCGACACTATAATGAAACCAAGAAAATGAGAGTTCTCATTGATCAAACGGAAACACTGAAGGCACTGGCAGTTGTTTTTATGGTTCTTGTATCTTTACTTTTCTAACGTTTTAATAATAGTGCTGGGCAAGAAATGGTTCTCATTCTCTGAGAATTTCAATTTTTTTCCCTGTCCTGAATTGGGATGAAAAGTCACTCTCAAATTTTAACCAATCATGAGGAAAGGAGGGGAGGAGTGAATCAGGTCAATGTAAAGTTGGTTTAGCCTAGAAGTGTCAAAATGGGGCACTGTGACAATTTCAAAACTTTTTTCCAAAAAAATTTCTAATCAGGAGATTTGTCTAAAACAACCTTTTCCCATGAACAGTTTCAGTTTTGATATTTTCTGTCAGAAAATTCCTGAACAGTTCTGAGTTACCAGCCATCAATAGTGACAAATTTTCACAGCTGCATGCAGAGTATGGCAGGAAGATAGATAAGTAATGTAATGGTCCTGTAAAATATATACTAACATCTGAAATGTAGAAAACAAATTTTGTCATTAAATTTTAAAAAAGGAACTGTTAATGTGGCAATGGTCATTTTATTACATGGTATATTTAAAGAATACCCAGAAACAATTGCTAAACAAGTCGTGCAACTAGTACTCAGCTCAAAATTTTGAACGTGAGTGGAGTTTAACATTTTTAAACAAATTCAGTATTTCTTGACCTCAGGAGTCATTCTTCTTGTTCTGCTTTTAACTCCTTATTAGCATTCTCCTGTAACACAGTTCTATAATAAAGCAGCAACCATTGCAGTCTCTGACAAATGATGCCACCGGTGAAAACAAGAAAGCAGTGATAAAAAACAAGTTTAATACAAAACACCAGGAATAAATCCATAATGAAATATGACACTCATGGAGATTTGTCTTCTATTTCATACATCTTATAACATGTCTGAGGCATCTTAACCACATTCCCATAGAATTTAAAGTTGATGTCTGTTTGTTCTGTTTGAAATGAAATAACCCCACAGTTATGTGCTGAATGCTTCAAATAGCTGCAGGTAACATGGGCATTCAGCACAAAGCCTTCTTGAATGTAGGTAACTGTGAGGAATAATAGTCAGGCGTTAATATAGCACTTTCTATGCATAGATCTCAAAACATCTCACAAGGGAAGAGCGGTATCATTATCTCCCTTCAGTCTGAAACCTAGCTGGAAGGGAATCCATGAAGCTGGCAGCAGTTATTTTTAGTTAGCTTCTCTATTAGCTCACTTTACAAAGGGAGATTGGAAAATGAGCAGTAGCTGGTGAGGCTGCTGCCATCAAGGAATGGTTTCTTTAGGACTGGATGGACTTTCTGTGTTCTCGAGTGGGTGGTAGGTTACGTGGGGAAGGCTACCATAAAACAACATAACAGATGTTGATTGATAGACAGCTGCTGGAGATGGCTCTCCATACTAGCTTTAATCTAACAAGTGCAGTGCAGCCCCAGCATCATAGATTTGAGTATGGACTTGTTCAATGCCTCCAGGGATTCTGGCTATTTACTTGGGTGACTCGCCTGTGCTAAAATCTACTGCTGCCGTGGCTTCACTGCTATTGGTACTCATGCTATGTAGACTAGCTCAGGCTTGTCTGCACAAGCTGCAGTCCTACCTCTGACTGCAGAGTAGATATACATTTAATATGCCTCCTATTGTGCCTTCTATCTGTCTCTGGTAGATCATGCCTTCAGCTCAAATTTCTGTCTTGTAAAATTTAACGTTTACCCCTATGGGGTTTCATGAAAGTAAACTTCAGGTATTGCTTCCTAATCTATGCCCAACTTCTGCATTTGTTCTGTACATGGGACGCACATGGACTTCGGGGGGAATTTTGCACATAGATAGGCAGGCCATTCATCTGGTTTTAAACTGGACTGGCCTGCTTTACTAATGTTTGTCCCCCATCCAGTACTGAGACAAAACCAGACATGGTTTTGCCTGTTTTGTCTGGTAGGAGACTGGGGACACCTTAATGAAAAGCGTGCTGCTCTGCCCCTGCTGGCGTGACCTCATGCTCACAGTGCATGTGGGGTCACACTGAGGGGGGCAGGGTCATGCCATTCCCAGAAGCACTTGAATGTCTGGTATTTCAGGAATGTGTGAGTGACCCTCCTACACAGATGATCTTTGGAACTGTACACTTAGACCATATCTACATGGGGACCTTCAGGAAAATTAAGGCAAATCAACTAAAGATGTCAAGTCAAGGCACATAAATTGAAGCATGTTAAACCCTCATATTGATGCTCTCATTCAGGAGAAAAATGGATTCATTTTGCTGTAATTTAATCCTCAGGATTTGGCCTGCATTAATCCTGAGGATTCAGTTACAGCAAACTAAGGCTTGGTCTACATTACAGAGTTAAGTCAACGTAAGGTAGCTTACATCAACCCAGGGCCAGTGCAAGGAAGTTTCGCGCCCTAGGCGAAACTTCCACCTTGCACCCCCCGCAGCAGCTCCCCGCCTCCCCTCTGCCCTGAGGCACCCCCCCTTGTGGCAGCTCCCCCCCCCCCCGCCCTGAGGCACACACCCCTGCAGCAACTCCCCACCCCCCTGGCCTGGGAAGCCGTGCGGCAGCTCCCCACCCCAGCTCACCTCTGCTCCACCTCTTCCCCGAGCACGCCGCCCCCACTCTAATTCTCCTCCCCTCCCAGGCTTGCGCGCCAAACAGCTGATTGGTGCCTCCCGCCTCCCAGGCTTGCGAAATGGAGCAGCCGCTGTGCTGGAAGAGGGAGTCTGAGCCGCATGTGTCAGCATGCCGCCGGCAGCCCAGCCCAGGAACGCTGTAAAAAAAAATTGGGGGCACTGCTTTTTGGCGCCCCCAAATCTTGGTGCCCTAGGCAACTGCCTAGTTTGCCTTAATGGTAGCACCGGCCCTGCATCAACCTAACCTTGTAAGTGTCTATGCTACAACATTGCTCCCACCAATGTAAGTCTCCCACAACACTGACCTAATAACTCCACCTCCAAGAGAGGCATAGTGATTAGGTCAATGTAGTTACCATGACACAATGTCTGTGCAGTACTGTGCACACCGGCACTTACATCAGTGTAACTTACATTGCTCAGGAGGGTGGCTTATTCACACCCTGATTGACATAAGTTATACCGAAATGGTAGTGTAGACAAGGCCTAATGCCATTTTATTCCAGAGTGAAAGCACCCACATGGAGGTTCAATGTGCTTTAATTTATGTGCATTTACTTGATACCATTGGTTGATTTGCCTCCACTTTTCTGAATGTCCCCTTGTGGATGAGCCCATAGAAAAAAGAACTATCTACTGATGTAAGAACCAGTTCCTTATTATTCTCCATTCCTACATCAAGAGAGATGGTAAAACCTGTATCAGGATTCCAATTTCACAGCTGGCTGCTTTGCCCCTAAATTTTTCATAAAGTTCAAATAAGTTTCAGATGTTGGAGTCTGGGGTTGTATTATCTTATCAACTTAATTTTTTTTTTATCATGGTTAGTTCTCCTTCACCATTACCAACCAACTGCCACAAACTTTTCCTTGAACTGTCTGTTCAGCATGATTTCCCTTATTTTCTGACAGGAGAATTACACTGGGGGGGGGGGGGGGGGGGGGGGAGAAAGGGAGAGAAGAAAGAGTCCTGCTCATAAACCAGATAAGTATTAATTTAATTCACAGCAAAAGCAGGAACTGGTTCTTGTCATCTCAGGGGACATAATACTTTGTATTAAAGTGTTTTATTAATGTTTGTCAACATGTACAAGGCCACATTCTACCCACATTTATACTGCTGGCATCTTTGGGGCAATACCACTGAAGCCTGTGGTGTTCCTCTGGGTTGGAATTGTAAATGGGATGCAAATCTGGCCTGTATTATTTAAATTTTTCCATTCACCTTTTAGAGCCGTGTGCATTACAGTGAACCACAGCAGTGCTAGGACTTTTGGAAAACCAATTAACTGTGAGCCAAACCCTTACTCATGTGAACAGCGCCACTTCCTTCAGTGGGATTATTCCAATGAGGAAGGGCTACTTACATAAGTAAGATTCACAGCATCAGGCCCCAGATCCCTCTGGGTAGTATTTTACCACTTCCTCTGATCTTGGTGTTTTTTGCAATGTCAGTTTTGAATAGCTACCACTCATCCCTGCATCCAACATCCTGTACCTATTGTTCCATGAGACCCAAATGCCCCTGTTTCAAGACAGAGTTCAAGTTGAGAAGTGACATTATCATAAACTAATAATGTTATACATTTTTCCTCTTAAATTGCATTTAAAGTATTAGTGTCAAAACCAATAAATACTTCCCCAAAATTATTCTACCCTCAATTGACAAAATGTACTAACATATTTCCCATTTAACAGTATCCATTAAAAGGAAGGACTAAGCCCACAACTGTTGTAAATCAGCAGAGTTCTGTTGAATGGGGCGATGCCTATTAAAGTATAATTTAAAATTATTAGAGGAAAATTATGAGTATTAGGCCATATCACAGCATGTTTGTACCCCCATGAGCAAGGGGAGGAAAGGGTTAATAAGATTTCTTGAAAGGGAGGGCAAGTGGCTGCTACTCCCCAAAGGGACTGAACTAGCTTTCAGTCCTGGAGGGAGGGTTTGCCTTACTAAAGAACAAGGCTTTTAAAAGGAAGAGTTTGGGCTGAGCGAAAGGTATTGCTTCTCAGGAGGAATAGACACTGCCTGGATCCCATAGGTCTCAGTACTGAACAGCATAGAGGATGAAAGAAATTAATGGAGATATCCCATCTCCTAGAACTGGAAGGGACCTTGAAAGGTCATCGAGTCCAGCCCCCTGCCTTCACTAGCAGGACCAAGTACTGATTTTTCCCCAGATACCTAAATGGCCTCCTCAAGGATTGAACTCATAACCCTGGGTTTAGCAGGCCAATGCTCAAACCACTGAGCTATCCCTCCCCCTAATAGGCTCTGCACGATTGTCTGTCGCCCAGAATTTTGAAATGTCATTTACATCTGTGCAAAGTGCATATAAAATGGCAGAGTTCTGATGCAGTAGCTTTTTAAACAAATTTTGCACAGGTGTATATGATGACACATGGGGCAGGCGTACAGGGAATCAGGCACAGGTGCCAGCTTTCTCCTTGCCCTGGGGGTGCTCAACCTCCGCTCTGCCCCAGGCCCTGCCCCCACTTCACCCAAGCCCCTACCTCTGTCCTGCCTCTTCCTGCCCCCACCCTACCTCTTCCTGCCCAGTTCTGCCCCCTCCTCCAAGTGCATCCCATCTCCACCCCTCCCCCCAGTGCCTCCTGCATGCTGTGGAACAGCTGATCATGGCAGGCGGGAGGTGCTGGAAGGGATGGGGTGGAGTTGATTGGTGGGGCCGCTGGCAGGCAGGAGGTGCTGGGTTGGGAGGGGAAGGAGCTGGCTGCCAGTGGGGCTGGAGCACCCACGGAGTCGGTGTTACACCTTTTAGCATTTCCTGGGGAAGACAGGATATAGTGAGGTGTGCTTATCAGTCTCAAGACTAGGGGCTTGTATACACTTAAAATGCTACAGCAGCACAGTTGTATATTTTTTGCTGACAAAATCTTTAATAAAGACTGAGGGCCTTGTTGTCATTGACACACGGGATATGTCTATACTGCAATCTCAGGGTGTGACTGCAGCTTGTGTAGATATACCCAAGCTAGCTTTAAACTATATTGGAGCAGTGAAGTCAGGGCAGCTCCTGCTTCTGCATGAACTAACCGGGTGAGAAATTACCTAGCTCTACACCACCCACACTACAGAATGTGCTGCTGCTCCAGGACCTGAGCTAGCTAGATTATATCTGGGCTAGATTTGTCTACCCAAGCTGCAATTGCATTACAGAGTTTGCCCTGAGTTTGCTCAAGCATCCTTCAGCAGATATGTAAGTTACATTAAGGACCTTGTATACTGCCAGAGTAGTATAAAGGGGCCTTTGTATAGATGACAATCTGGTGCTTAACAGAAGAAGCTAGCAGGAAGAGAAGTGACTGATACAAGGGGATGGAGCTCCACACTTTATGGCCCACTACAGCTGAAGGAAGGCTCACCCACTGACCTGAAGCAAACTGCTGAAGTCCCTGAAAGCCTGATGATGTCTCAGTGCAAATTGCCATCAGGACACGTTAAAGAAGAGGTCTCCAGTATAGCCAAGGTTTGGATATACTATTAAAATAAAATGAGACAACAATTAGTTTCTCTTCAATTATTCCACTACATAACTTTGTCAGTCAATTAGTATGAATAAATAAATATAGTTCTTGAATTATTAATCTGCAAATAGGAGAGAAATTTGCATTTAATTTTTTACTGTTCTTCCTCTTTCCCTTTGCTTGAAGGGTTGATTCAGCTGGTTCCTTGGAAGTATTTTTATATAATCTTAACTGTTTCCAAGCTTCTAATTCTTCTTTGTGATAATGTGCTTACAAAAATAATACACCTTTAATTTTCAGAATTGCTTTTATTCTGAGACATAAAGGGCCAGATTATCCTCTGGTGTCACTCCACTGAAGTGCATGGAAGCTCAGCACTTTTGGATATCAGGTCATTTATTTAGCTGCTTAAATACAGATGTAGGCGCCCACTTAAATCTTGGCCTTAATCTTTTCCTCCATGAGCTATAGAAGAGTAAACCATGTCTGATTAGTCTACCAAGTAATCCCTCTCTTTTTGTAGGACACTCAGAAACAAGCATTAGTTAGGGCTAGAACATCTCAAGATTGTATCTAAGAGTTTAACTACATGGGGCAGAGATTGATAGTCAACTATTCTAGTCAAGAAAGAGAAGTATGCTAGACCCATAGCAGCTCTTTGACTTTAGACCCTGAAACTGAACCACCCCTTGCAAGTTCTGAAATAAACATGCTATTAGCAGAGATATTTCCTATTGACATTCCTTTAAAATTCTCACTGTTACACATGACTTAAAGGATACCTTATCTGTCTTTTAGCCCATTTCCTGTGGATGCCCAGCTAGGAGACAGATCACAGTATCTTACAATTTTTCTTTTCTATGGTCACTGTTTTCTAGTAAAAACAGCTCATTATCATCATTAGCTTCCCTACGTACCAAACCTTTCATATATGAAGCAGGAGCCACAGTGTTTGTTCCAAAGGCCAGCTGTTATATTCTATTCTATAGAAGTTTTATACTGCACTCATTCCCATAGTATCTGAGAGCTTTCCAGAAATTCCAGTAGTTCATTAAGCAACATGGCTACACATCTGTCACTTATTGTTAGTTCTCTCATCCTCTCCCTAGAAGGAAAAGCATGTGCAGTGGAGTGTCTTGCTTTGATAGGATGCATGTGAGGATGTTTTAATATAAATATATTTGTTGCTATGTAAGAAAAGGCAAGTTCAAAGACTTTGCACCCAGGGGTGGCTTCAGGCACCAGCGCAGCAAGCGCATGCCTGGGGCGGCAAGCCGCGGGGCACGGCGCGCTGGTCGCCGTGAGGGCGGCATTCAGGCAGCCTTCGGTGGCCTGCCTGCGGGAGGTCCGCCAGTCCTGCAGCTTCGGCAGCAATTCAGCGGCAGGTAACCCACAGAAACGCTGCCGAATCGGCGGGACCAGTGGACCGCCCGCAGGCATGCCACCGAAGGCTGCCTGAATGTTGTGCTTGGGGTGGCAAAAAACATAGGGCCGCCCTTGTTTGCACCTTGTACTTGGAGCAGAAAGTGGTGGGGTTGGTGATGGTCCTTAGTTCCTGTGGGAGTTCAGTCGATTGGTTCAGACCAGCCCAGAGAAAGTTCTGACTCCCACAGAGACAAGCTTTACTCTTACCATTAAGAGTACCATTGTGTCAGAGGAGCGCAGTTTTCAACCATAGTCTAAAACTCTAGGATGAAGACAGTCTTTAGATACACCGGACCAAAGTTTAAATAATAATAACTTGCATTTAACACCCTACTGATGATCCAATAGCAGCATACAAATGAAGCAAAAGGCACAAATTTATAAGCCAGTTAGAAGCACAGCGCCAGGAAACATCAGAACAATTCTGCCTCTCCTCAGACTTCAAGCTCTTCCCTGCAGGTGGAAATCTGGGGCCTGATCTCACCTCAGTGTAAATCAAGAGTTACTTCATTGTGTAAAACTAGTTTTAGTGAGATCAGAATCAGGCCTTTCATATCTGCAATGTCTCAAGCAATGCTCCACAGTAATCTGTCTTAAGCTTTATCCACTTGAATTTGATTCCTCAGGACACTTCCTTGGTTAACTACACTCCTGGGTCAGGTTTCTGAAATGAGTTTTTGATTTTTAATTTTAGTTTCTTTTTATATTTTCTAAACTTCTCTTAACCACTTTCTTGCATTCTTTTATGTTTCCTTTTCAGTTAATGGAAACTAAAGATTTTTGAAATCTAGGACTATAGATGAAGTACGGTAATATTTTTTGCATTGTAATATTTTCATGTAGACAATAGGTCTTGCTAGTAGCAGCCAAAGAAGGATGTGACATACAGGAATGTAGTTATGTGTCTTACATGCTCTCAGGTGTAACCTGCTGCAGTATGTATCCTTTCCCCTCTGTCTCTGATGATAGGTACCTTGGAAATAACATAAATGGACACAAAGGTGTGCTTTCGCTCAAGTCCAAAATCAGCAGAATCAATGGAAAGGTTTTCATTTATTTCAGTGGGTTTTAACTTAACCCCTTAATGAGGATGCTCCTTTGGGTCAACACATAAAAATCTGTATGCTGCCTAACTTCAGGCTATGTATGATAGATGGTACATTGTGCCTGCATTCATAAAATGCCAGAGTGTTTACTCAGTTTTCTGCCAAATGTAGGGCTCAAGATACTTTATTCCTGGGCAAAACTAGTATATGTATTATTTCACCAGAGAGCAGTGGTCTGTACTTCAGCTTCTCTGCCTATTTCCCCAAGGTAAGATACAGCTTGTCTCTAAGCAAGATGCAAAATTATCAGGGGTTGACAGGAATTCAATTGAATAGCTGGGTGCTAGCATGTAATATGTGGATGACAGAGGTCATTTAATGGCCTATTGACCATGTAGCACTAGAATTCAGACACTTCAGCACAAATCCCTCCACCCACACACATTAGCATTCATGGCCCACAACCTGTAAGCTGCTCCATACGGGTTGACCCCCTAAGCCTGGGCATAGCCACACTAAAGTCATTGGGGCTCTATGCCAGTGGTCTGTCCAATGGAAGCAGCTTTGCAAGATTTGGGGCATGTAAATGGCAACGCCTATTCTGCATTATTCCCTTTTGACCAAATAAGGCTCTGCTGCAGTCTGCCTCAGTTTCCCCTTTAGTGAGATAACAATGAGGTTATTTTAATAGCCCAGTCACGGACAAGCTAAACTCTCCAACTTCACTCTATGGACACTTAGTAAAGACTCTGAAAGGAGCCCTTGGACCAATGGCTCTTACCTGAGAGCCCAAGCAAAATTTGGAAGTTCAAAACAAGTTCTCTCAGGAGTCTGGTCCTGAAGGAGCTGGAGCCAGGATCACTTAGTTACCAGCTATGCAGCTTCTTTAGAAGTTAATTTCCACAGCTTTTTGCTAGCCCACCCTGGCTATCTTACTAGCTCTCAGTTTCCTCTGCCAGCAGCTTCTTCTCCTGTAAGGCCCCACGCTTCTTCACTGTCTAGTGGCAATGTTTGCTTGTTCAGGGTCTATCCTAGGTCTTTCTGCCTAGAAACCTTTGTATTTCCTCCCTTCCCTTTTAGCTTCCTGCTGCTGTTTTTATGAGTCAGCCCCTCCTCAGCCAACTAATTATCCACACTCCTCTGAGGTGTGGCAGGCAGGACTAATTAGACAGGGCTGGCCAGCTTTAAGCCTCTGGCCCTTAAAGGGGCAGGCCACACCTTTACAGGGCTGTAGGAATATTGTTATGTATATAAAAGGATGAAAGCTGAATGTAATGTTTACAGGATGATAAATTTCAGCATCCTTAGGGAAGAAAGTATTTTTCCAGCTGTCGTGTGTGTGTGTGTGTGTGTGTGTGTGTGTGTGTGTGTGTGTGTGTGTGTGTGTCAGAGAGAGAGAGTGAGTGAGTGAGTGTGCTCACATTTGAGGTCAAGCGCTAAGTCTGTTTGGAAGAACTAAAGAACAACACTTAATATTTGCTGTAATGATGCTGAAACTTTGTATTCAGTATTTCTTCTAACAATTTGTGAAATAGGTTTCCTTTTCTTTGAATATGTCGAGCTCTAAAAGGAAGAAAATCGTACAAATTTAAGTTGTGACATTTTTGTATGATTTTCAATTTCGTTGGCACTGAAGAGAAAGAAACAGAGCTGATTGCCTCCATCAAGGTATTATTAGGGGAAGAGTTCAGAAGACCTTTGAATCCTTGTTTTTTTCTTAAAAAGCCTGCGTGAAAAATAACAAAAGTCATCTCTTCACTGGCAAGCTGGCATTAAAGTGCTCAGTACAGTTGGAGAAATGCAGCACACTCAGATTTACACAATGCCTGCTGCTGTTCTTATTTATCATTTGAAAATCACCCCCTTTCCCTTGACACAATAATATAGATCTAGACCATTGCCGAGAGATGCTTAATAGCAAGGAGGAATCAGAAGTCTGAAATTGACAGTATTCTGCAAGGGAACCTTTTGAAAAATGGAAGGAATAAAAAACCCTTTTGACAAATACTAGATGTGTAGGGCTAAGAAGGTTTTCCTGCCACATTCATGCTGCATGTCCTTTTGTTCCCAGGGGGCGGGTGGGAACTAATATGTCAGGTCACAGGTGGCTTTAAGCACTGTAACAGTCCTGGCTCCAGGAGGATACTGATTTGGAGACTGTCCTGGTGGCTGAAAAAAAAATAAATACAAATGTGCTGTGCATGAACTTCAAATGATGGGGCAGCTCTGAAAAGTAATAGATAGCAGGGAGGAAAGCAAAGAGAGGAGCAGAAGAAAAGTGAAGGGTGGAGGGAGCTACCCAGAGAAGAGAAAACCAGTGAGGGCAAGAGGAGGCTAAGTAGCAAAGAACAAGGTGAGAGAAAACAAGAGAGTTGGATAAAGGGAAGAGGAAAGCTAGGAGGGAAAGGTTTGAGAAGGGAAGTGTCTAACCTGTGGAGACCTGGAGAAAGATAGGTCAACAAGGTGAAGAGGCAAACAGAGAAGCAGTAAATAAAGTTACAAAAAATAATAAGGGTGGGAGGGGAAGGAGAAGGTGGAAGGTAAGAACAAAAGAGAATGCAAGGGAGGGATTCCTAGCATTTCTGACTAGCCACCAAATGGGGCAAACTTATTACAAGTTGGTTTGCAATGCTCCTCTATGTCTGTAATGGGACCATTTATGTGTGTAGTAAAGAAACAAAAATGAATATTTTGTTTGTGATTTCGTGGGAGCCAATAGTTGTGTGTTTGCTGAAAGATCTCAAACTATAATTTTGCTATTAAATCAGATCTTTACAAATGACAATAGCTTCAACAAGGATATCCAGATAGGTGGCTAATGATGGTGTGGGGGAAAAGATAGGGAAAAACTGCCACATAAAGTGGAACAAAATATAAAGTGATGTGATTCTTTTTAGGTCAGCTTTGATTTTTTTTATTTACCTTTTGCACTTTTTTTTTTTTACATATCTTATGCTTATACCTAATGTACTTTCCTAAAAATTAAATCTGAATCCTTCTTTAAAGGTTGCTTGTATAGAGAGAGCATTCCAATATCATTACCTTTTTCCTTTGTTATTGAGTCAGAATGTAAATCCTACATGAAACTGAACATAATTGTCAGATTTCTTTCTTTGTCATTGTTTATGATCTAAATAACAAGAGATACTTACAAACCATATGAAGTGTGTGAACTCTCAAAGTGAATGCTATTACTAGAAGATATTTTATTTGAAGAAGGAGAAGCAGGTTACCTATCTGTAAAAATGGGCCAAATTCATCGCTAGAGTACCCTGTTGACTTCAGCGGAGTTATACACCAGGTATAGATATGGCCCATTATTAACAGGCTAAGTACAAACAAGAATTCTTGGCTGCTTTAGCTTAAATGCAGATCTTGAATTGAGCGGGTGTAGCTAGTTATTTCATACACCCACTTCTCATTGTTGCCAGTTGAAAAGTAGGTAAGTTTAAAAAAAAAATTGAGGCATATTTTTTTTTCCAGTTGAAGCATGGTTTCTCTGAAATCCATATTCTGCCACAAATATTTTGAGGCCATTTAATAAAATGCAAAAAAGAGTAGGCTTCTATATGGGTAAGTCCAAAAAGAACTGTTGAAAATAAAGATGATCTTTCCCAAAGGAGGAAATTATACTAATTTACATATAGGCAAAATTTAGAAAACTGAAAAAACTAAAAATGTGAATAAAACCAAAATTAAAATTTTCTGATCTAAAATTTCCCTGACCCTAACTGCCTAGTTTACTTATGATTGATCTGTACTTGAACAACTTCTTCAGTGCATTACACAGAAACTTTTTTTAATTTTCACATTGTCTTTCTCTCTCTCTCTCTCCTTACTATGTGTTTGTTTTAAATAGACAAGTATCAGTAACTAAGGACAGGGGAATACATGAAGAAGGATAGGAGTCTGGCAAGATTTAATGATCTCTGGTAGTGGTAAGGTCTTATTTGGTGGATTAAAACTGATTCCTTTTTATACTGGCATACAAATGGCTGACCTATTTGCCTTGGCCTGATGAAATAGGGAGCTGTGGTCCCAACAGGAGAGGACATGAAGGCAGCAGATTTAAAGGGTTGAGAAACAGCAGCAGCGGCAATACAGGATGGATTGTGAATAGCCAATTCTCCAGCTGTGTTCTATGATCAACCATTTCCTGAGCTGCTCATGTGAATAGAAGATATTTATTTTTTGCTGAATTCCTTATAAAAATTCCTGGGTCTCAATCATGCTAGGCAGCTGCATACTACTATGACTAGCATATGCATGATGTTTTCCTTCCTCTGCACCTCATCCCTTGAAAATCTCTTATTCTCACATGCATATACCAAGGAGTCTCAACTTTTCCTCTCCATACCTGGTCTATTTCTTTCTGTTCAGTTTTGCATGTCTCCTTGCCCCTCTGATGTCATCTCCTGGATGGCTTCTCCTGGATGTCTCATATCAAACTCAACACAACTAAAACTGAGCTACTAAGCTTTCCTCCTAAACTCTCTTTTTCTACCTTCATTGCACATCATGAAAGGAAACACCTCCATCACTGAATCCTGTCCATTCTTTTTTCATAACATCTCTAGTGTTCTAAAAGTCTTTTCCTCTCTGTGCCTGCAACTACTTTTAATCCACACCCTAATCATCCCTTTTTTGATTCCTATCTGTGGAGTCTCCTCCCTCCCATCTAAGACAGCCGTCAATGCCCAGGTGTGAGGCTTATGTTTTTTTGCATGACCTCCTTATATAATGAGGGTGAGACATCAACTCTCTGTTCTCGAAATATGATTCTATCCTGCACACAGCTCATCTTTAATTTGAAAATATGGTTGTGCTCCTAGTGATACATTTGTCTTCTGGCCACCCTACTAGTATTGCTTTCTTGACTGCCTATATTTGGACATCTTTTCCTGTAGCCTCTTTGATTTCCATCCACTTTGCTGTTGAAACTGGGAGACTGCACAGCAAGTTAATGGATTTAATGTCCTGATTCCCTTCCCCCCATCTCGCTGATGCTGGATATATGTGCCCTGCTCAGGCTGTCAGCTAACACCAGTAATTGTCCTGGACATTAGCTGAACTCTACTTGGCAGTGTTGGAGATGCAAGCAATGTCTTTGGAGCACTAAGAAGGGGGTTTGCCATGATTGTTTCTACAGGGTTGTGTTCTGATTGCACTATTAGTAGGTGGCCAGAGATGTACTGGTGGAATTGCTCCACTCCAAATACCACAGCCAAAAACTCCCCCCCCCCCCCCATTTGGGCATACCCCTGTTCAGCCTCTGACAGTGCTCTGCTGGCATAAGTGACCAGCTGCTCCTGCAAAACAGCTACATCCAATCCTTTCTCTGGTGCATCACAGTGGAGTATCAGTGGATCTCTTTGCCTGGTAGTGCTTCAGGATAGAGGGATCCATTGTCAAATGCTAGTGGCTGGTAATCTGCCCAGTCTAACTCAATATTCTGCCTTGTAAGATGGTGTATGGGTTCCACTACAGCAGCCAGGTGTGGACAGAAATTGGATCAAAAATGTATCATTTCTATGAAGTACTGTACCCCTTTCACATCTACTGGAGCTGGCGTGTTTCTGACTGCCTTGATTTTGTTGGAATCTGCTTTCAGTCACCTCAGGCTGTCTGAGTTGCATTTTTTCTGGATTGAGTTTTATGTTCTTGCTCCTGCATCACTGTAGGAAAGACTGCATTTTCTTTCATTGTCTCATTCAGCTTCTGTATCATTGATCTCTTCACCTACAAGGAGGATATCATCTGCAATTATTCTATTCCCTAGAACACCTAAGGTGCTGGGCTTATGCCCATTGGCATGCACAGCCACGTGTAATGACCAATTGATGCTGCAAACGTTGTCAGCATGCTGAACTCTTCATCCAGGCTTATGTGTCAAAACCTGGTCTTCACATCAGACTGTGGAAATTCTGGCTTTGGAAAGTTCTGGCTATGTGTCATCAACTGGAGCAGTGGATAGTGGTATCCTTTCAAGGCCCAGTTCAGTAGCTTTGGGTCTATGCAAATGTGTAATTTACCTGATGGCTTCTTTACCACCACCACGCTGCTTATCCAGGTGCTCTGCAGGTGTTATGATACCTGTGTTCTGCAGACTTTTCAGCTCTTTGCATACTGGATTACACAGAGCCACTGGAATTTTCCTTTGTGGAAAGCACACAGGTTCTAGTGTGGGGTCTACTTCCAGTCACAGTTTTTCTCTGAGTCATCCGTTGCCTTTGTAAATATCCCTTGTGTGCTTTTAAAATTGTCTCCATACTCCCTGGGGCTTCCCCTTTTGCTTCTTGCCCTGAAGCTATAAAATTCTGATGCTGCACCCTAATAAAATCCAGGGTTTGTATGGCTGTTTTCCTCGAGAAGTCAGTGGTGCTTACCATCCACTACCACTAACTTCAGTTGGTACTGTCTGTTATTTTTGGGGGGTTAGTTACCAGGAGGTCACATTTTCCTATGGATGGCTTTATGCTCTTATTGTACATAATTAGATTGTGCCTGCTCTTTGTGTTCAAGTCCAATAAACCCTGAGGAGTCACACTGCAGGAGGTCATGCTATCCAGCTGATATCGCACAGGACATTTCCCTGTTAATTTAGTTGCATGCATAGAGGTTGGTATTGTACCTTGTTGCTTTCTTGTCCTGACAGCCTGAACCTGATATGCTCTACTACTTAAGGGGAGAGTTGTAATGTCCCCAGGACTCTGAGGACTGCTGTGAGGCTTGAGGCAGTGGTGAGCTTCACAATGGTGCAGACCTCTCTGCCTTGTTACCCAATAAGGTAAAGTAATAATTGTACTTTTCTCTTGTCATCAGCCTCCTGCATGGCCAGATCTGTGTACTGCTCAAATACCTCCCTCCACCGGGTCCATCATTGGGCTATGCTTGTGTCTGCAATGTCCAGGGCTCTGGGGGGCTCCAGACTGAGTTTCATGGCTCACACTGCTAGCTGCTGCACTTCAGAGAGCTCCCAGCTCCCAGGCGCCACCATGGTTCATTAGCACGTAGTGAAGCTGAAAGCAGGTTAAGTTCAACAAGTGGAACTTTGTTAAACCCTGTGCACTGCTCCGTCCATGTGGCTGAGCTGCTCACAGCCTAACACCATCCCTGTTTTTCTGTGTCCCTTCAATAACAGTTCTTCCAGGGAACGTGGGCCTTCTGACTCCAATTTCACTGATCCTAGTACACCTCTGATCCTCCTCCAATGATACCAGCCTCTATATCTCCTTTAGCTCCTTCTCATACAATCATCTCCATTTTTTTTCCATGCTACCCTCCATGCCTGGAACATATTTGCCAAGCTTCCACCCACACTTCACTGCAGTCCCTTCTAAAGATTCACTTTACCATGGAGCCTATAAAAAGTGAACTAATTAATACAGTCATTTAAAAAAAATGCTTTAACTGCTCTCTGGGGTCTCAATGCAGCAGAGTACTTAAACATATACATAGCTGTAAGTACATGAATCATCCCACTGAAATTAACGGTCTTGGGTTTTGACCATTGAAGTCAATAGGACTAGTAATATTCTGAAAGCTATGCCCAAATGGATTGGGATTTATGATCTACACTAACTTCAGTCTCCACAGGGTCTTATTTATGTAACTGTCTGCATCCCTACCTTGTCCTTCCCTTTTGTCCATTTCTGCCTTCTCTTATCCAAATTATATATATTTTTAAGCCTCATGGGCAGGAACTTGATTGCATATCTACTCTATGAAGTACCTAGCATACCTTTGGGTGTTGTGCAAATAATAATAAAAATGTCAAGAACCGTTTATCCTGATGTTGCACTGAAAAGGTTTTGAAATCTCAAAATTTTTATGGGACAGGAAAATTGTTTCTAGTGTGAGTATAATGTAGTATATTTGCTAGTGAGTGAATGTGTTTCTTGTGTTTAACACTGAACATTACAAGTATGGAGACTAAATCACTTTGTGTCAGGATGATATGAGTAAACTGAAGGTCACTTTGAGCATACTTTAGCATGCCTTGGAGGCAATACTGATAAGGAAAAAGACAAAAGGACAAAGACAAAATTAACTTTTAATTTCCCACCAAAGCTACAACTGACAGAAATAGGGATATGAGTGGAATCTCATGCAACACACAGTACAGGATTGTATATTAAACATCTTATCTGATTTAGCTCATCATAGATACCAAGCATATCTATATATATCTATATATAGATATATATATACACCCCAGTACATAGCACTGATAAATTTTAGTGACACATTTTCATATTTAGTTTCAGTCCAATATCTTTCTATCCTAAATTAGATGAATACATAAACAATATATATATTAAGATATATTAATCTTCTGTTGAGAATGCTTCAGTAATTACTTACAAAGTTATTTACATGCTGATATAAGGCATTACTTAACATAAAGAGTGGCAACTTTCTCCTCCTCAAAGGTATTAGGCACCTAACGTGCCGTACCTTATACAGAAATGTAGTTTTGCTGTTCTGTATGATCACCAGATACATTACTGAAGAAGAACTTGATTTTCTTATCTGATTTATTTTATGGAACTAGATAAAACGCAGCTAGTGTGTGGTATACAGACAGCCTGATACGTGTTCCGTATATGCTATTTTTACAAGCAATAAAACAAAACAACGTGATGGCATACACAGAGTACCTCCATCCCTTAGGTGCATTGTGAGACAGAGGTCAAATGACAAGTGCTTTTGACCACCCACATAATTTCAGTCTTTAAAATCTAGCATAGGGTGACCAGACAGCAAATGTAAAAAATCGGCACAGAGGGTGGGGGATAATAGGCACCTATATAAAAAAGCCCCAAATATTGGGACTGTCCCTATAAAATAGGAAGATCTGGTCACTCTAATCTAGCATTATAGGATCCTAGTCCATGGCTAGGGTTCCTACATGCTATGATATTGTTACTACAACCATACCTGTGCCTTTTAAAAGGCAGTATTGGTTAATGTTATTAGTTATATTTTTAAAGAATTACTAATGTATCCCCACACTGGGGATTATATTTGTGTCAGAAACTTTATCAACAAGTCAAATTCTTCCTTCCAAATGCATATTGTATGTGTCTAGGAACAGAGACAAAGAAATGCTTTAATTGCATAGTCCCTGCAAATGACATTGATATTACCCTGGGTAGGGTAGGGTATGTCTACACTACGAAATTAGTTCGAATTTATAGAAGCTGGTTTTATAGAAATCGGTTGTATACAGTCGATTGTGTGTGTCCCCACATAAAATGCTCTAAGTGCTCTAGTCGGCGGACCGCGTCCACAGTACGAGGCTAGCGTCGACTTCCGGAGCATTGCACTATGGGTAGCTATCCCACAGCTATCCCACAGTTCCCGCAGTCTCCGCCACCCATTGGAATTCTGGGTTGAGATCCCAATGCCCGGATGATGCAAAACAGTGTCGCGGGAGGTTCTGGGTACATGTCGTCAGGCCCCTCCCCCTCCGTCACAGCAACAGCAGACAATAGATTCGCGCCTTTTTACCTGGGTTACCTGTGCAGACAACATACCACGGCAAGCATGGAGCCCGCTCAGCTCAGCTCAGCTCAGCTCACCGTCACCATATGTCCTCTGGGTGCCGGCAGACGTGGGACTGTATTGCTACACAGCAGCAGCTGCTAACTGCCTTTTGGCGGTAGATGGTGCAGTAGACTGGTAGCCTTCATCGGCGATCTGGGTGCTGGCAGCCGTGGGGCTGCATTGCACCAGCCCCTTGCCTTTTGGCAGTAGACGGTGTATTACGACTGGTAACCGTCCTATTACAAGTTGGATCATCGCACATTAGCAGAGTCTTCCCTGAGCAGCAGATTGTGCAATAGGCCTGAAGGCCATCGTAATACACTAACTGCCAAGCGCCCCGTATTTGCTGCCAAGCACCCAGAAAGATGCCGAGGGCTATCAGTCACGCTGCACCGTCGTCTTAAGATGTAAAAAATAGATTTGCTCTGTTATCATTTGCTTCCCCCTCCCTCCGTCAAATCAACGGCCTGCTAAACCCAGGGTTTTCAGTTTAATCTTTGGGGGGACCATTCTGTGTGACAGTTGTTTGTGTTTCTCCCTGATGCACAGCCACCGTTCTTGATTTTAATTCCCTGTACCTGTACGCCATGTCGTCACTCGGCCCACCCTCCCTCCTTCCCCTAGTCCGTCAGATACTAGTTTCGCGCCTTTTTTCAGACCAGGCGCCATAGCTAGCACTGGGATCATGGAGCTAGCGTCGACTTCCAGAGCATTGCACTATGGGTAGCTATCCCACAGCTATCCCACAGTTCCCGCAGTCTCCGCCACCCATTGGAATTCTGGGTTGAGATCCCAATGCCCGGATGATGCAAAACAGTGTCGCGGGAGGTTCTGGGTACATGTCATCAGGCCCCTCCCCCTCCGTCACAGCAACGGCAGACAATAGATTCGCACCTTTTTACCTGGGTTACCTATGCAGACAACATACCACGGCAAGCATGGAGTCCGCTCAGCTCAGCTGAGCTTACCGTCACCATATGTCCTCTGGGTGCCGGCAGACGTGGGACTGCATTGCTACACAGCAGCAGCTGCTAACTGCCTTTTGGTGGTAGACGGTGTAGCATGACTAATAGCCGTGGGGCTGGCAGCCGTGGGGCTGCATTGCTACACAGCAGCAGCCCCTTGCCTTTTGGTAGAAGATGGTATATTACGATTGGTATCCATCGTCATCGTACTGCAGAGGCTATCAGTCATGCTGCACCGTCGGCTGCCAGCTTAAGATGTAAAAAATAGATTTGTTCTGTATTCATTTGCTTCCCCTTCCTCCGTGAAATCAACGGCCTGCTAAGCCCAGGGTTTTCAGTTTAATCTTTGGGGGGACCATTCTGTGTGACAGTTGTTTGTGTTTCTCCCTGATGCACAGCCACCTTTCTTGATTTTAATTCCCTGTACCTGTACGCCATGTCGTCACTCGGCCCTCCCTCCCTCCCGCCCTCCCTCCTTCTCCTGGTCCGTCAGATACTAGTTTCGCGCCTTTTTTCTGACCAGGCACCATAGCTAGCACTGGGATCATGGAGCCCGCTCAGATCACCGCGGCAATTATGAGCACTATGAACACCACGCGCATTGTCCTGGAGTATATGCAGAGCCAGGACATGCCAAGGCGAAACCCGGACCAGCCGAGGAGGCGATTGCAGCGCGGCGAAGAGAGTGATGAGGAAATTGACATGGACATAGACCTCTCACAAGGCACAGGCCCCAGCAATGTGGAAATCGTGGTGTCACTGGGGCAGGTTCATGCCGTGGAACGCCGATTCTGGGCCCGGGAAACAAGCACAGACTGGTGGGACCGCATCGTGTTGCAGGTGTGGGACGATTCCCAGTGGCTGCGAAACTTTCGCATGCGTAAGGGCACTTTCATGGAACTTTGTGACTTGCTTTCCCCTGCCCTGAAACGCCAGGATACCAAGATGAGAGCAGCCCTCACAGTTGAGAAGCGAGTGGCGATAGCCCTGTGGAAGCTTGCAACGCCAGACAGCTACCGGTCGGTCGGGAATCAATTTGGAGTGGGCAAATCTACGGTGGGGGCTGCTGTGATCCAAGTTGCCAGGGCAATGAAAGACCTGGTGATATCAAGGGTAGTGACTCTGGGCAACGTGCAGGCAATAGTGGATGGTTTTGCTGAAATGGGATTCCCAAACTGTGGCGGGGCCATAGACGGAACCCATATCCCTATCTTGGCACCGGAGCACCAAGCCACCGACTACATAAACCGCAAGGGGTACTTTTCAATGCTGCTGCAAGCCCTGGTGGATCACAAGGGACGTTTCACCAACATCAACGTGGGATGGCCGGGAAAGGTACATGATGCTCGCGTCTTCAGGAACTCTGGTCTGTTTCAAAAGCTGGAGGAAGGGACTTTCTTCCCGGACCAGAAAGTAACCGTTGGGGATGTTGAAATGCCTATCGTGATCCTTGGGGACCCAGCCTACCCCTTAATGCCATGGCTCATGAAGCCGTACACAGGCAGCCTGGATAGTAGTCAGGACCTGTTCAACTACAGGCTGAGCAAGTGCCGAATGGTGGTGGAATGTGCATTTGGACGTTTAAAAGCGCGCTGGCGCAGCTTACTGACTCGCTCAGACCTCAGCGAAAAGAATATCCCCATTGTTATTGCTGCTTGCTGTGCGCTCCACAATATCTGTGAGAGTAAGGGGGAGACATTTATGGCGGGGTGGGAGGTCGCCTGGCCGTTGATTACGCGCAGCCAGACACCAGGTTGATTAGAGGATAACAGCAGGGCGCGGTGCGCATCAGAGAAGCTTTGAAAACGAGTTTTGTGACTGGCCAGGCTACTGTGTGAAACTTCTGTTTGTTTCTCCTTGATGAACCCTCCAAACCCCCCCCCCCCCCCGACCCGGTTCACTCTACTTCCCTGTAAACCAACCACCCCACCCCATCCCACCCTCCCCTCCCCAATTCAAGCACCGCTTGCAGAGGCAATAAAGTCATTGTTTTTTCACATTCATGCATTCTTTATTAATTCCTCACAGAAGTAGGGGGATAATTGCCAAGGTAGCCTGGGATGGGTGGGGGAGGAGGGATGGAAAAGGACACACTGCATTTTAAAACTTTAACTCTTATTGAAGGCCAGCCTTCTGATGCTTGGGCGATCATCTGGGGTGGAGTGACTGGGTGGCTGGAGGCCCCCCCACCGTGTTCTTGGGCGTCTGGGTGAGGAGGCTATGGAACTTGGGGAGGAGGGCTGTTGGTTAAACAGGGGCTGTAGCGGCGGTCTCTGCTCCTGCTGCCTTTCCTACAGCTCAACCATATGCTCGAGCATATCAGTTTGATGCTCCAGCAGACGGAGCATTGACTCTTGCCGTCTATCTGCAAGCTGACGCCACCTATCATCTTCAGCCCGCCACTTGCTCTTTTCATCCCGCCATTCAGTCCGCCACCTCTCCTCTCGTTCATATTGTGCTTTTCTCATGTCCGACATTGACTGCCTCCACGCATTCTGCTGTGCTCTATCAGCGTGGGAGGACATCTGCAGCTCCGTGAACATATCGTCCCGCATCCTCCGTTTTCTCTTTCTAATGTTCACTAGCCTCTGCGAAGGAGAAACATTTGCAGCTGGTGGAGGAGAAGGGAGAGGTGGTTAAAAAAGACACATTTTAGAGAACAATGGGTACACTCTTTCATTACAAGGTCGCATTCTTCCTCTGCCTGCCGGTTTGGTATGAGAGATCACTCACGCAGTGCCCCAGGCAACATATTTCGGCTTGCAGGCAGCCATGGTAGGCCACAGTCTTTTGGCTTTTTTAACCTTCTTAACATGCGGGAAAGGTTTCAAACAGCAGCGCATTTCCCATATCAAGGATGAATTGGGTTGGCCATTTAAAATGGGTTTTCAATGTAAAAGGAGGGGCTGCGGTTTCCCGGTTAACATGCGGCACAAACCCAAGTAAACCACCCCCCCCACACACACACACACCCGATTCTCTGGGATGATCACTTCACCCCTCCCCCCACCGCGTGGTTAACAGCGGGGAACATTTCTGTTCAGAAGAGCAGGAACGGGCACCTCTGAATGTCCCCTTAATAAAATCACCCCATTTCAACCAGGTGACCGTGAATGATATCACTCTCCTGAGGATAACAAAGAGAGATAAGGAATGGATATTGTCTGCATGCCAGCAAACACCGGGACCATACGCTGCCATGCTTTGTTATGCAATGATTCCAGACTACGTGCTACTGGCCTGGAGTACATGAAGGAGAGCTTTCTGGAGATGTCCCTGGAGGATTTCCGCTCCATCCCCATACACGTTAACAGATTTTTCCAGTAGATGTACTGGCCGCGATTGCCAGGGCAAATTAATCATTAAACACGCTTGCTTTTAAACCATGTGTAATGTTTACAAATATTTACAAAGGTACACTCACCAGAGGTCTCCTGTGTGCCCTGAGGGTCTTGGGTGAGTTCGGGGGTTACTGGTTCCAGTCCAGGGTCACAAACATATCCTGGCTGTTGGGGAAACCGGTTTCTCCGCTTCCTTGCTGCTGTGAGCTACCTACAGTACCTCCATCCTCATCTTCCTCATTCCCCGAACCGTCTTCCCTGTGTGTTTCTCCATTGACGGAGTCATAGCACACGGTTGGGGTAGTGGTGGCTGCACCCCCTAGAATGGCATGCAGCTCCGCGTAGAAGTGGCAAGTTTGCGGCTCTGCCCCGGACCTTCCGTTTGCTTCTCTGGCTTTGTGGTAGGCTTGCCGTAGCTCCTTAATTTTCATGCGGCACTGCTGTGTGTCCCTGTTATGGCCTCGGTCCTTCATGGCCTTGGAGACCTTTTCTAATACTTTGCCATTTCTTTTACTGCTACGGAGTTCAGCTAGCACTGATTCATCTCCCCATATGGCGAGCAGATCCCGTATCTCCCGTTCGGTCCATGCTGGAGCTCTTTTGCGATCCTGGGACTCCATCACGGTTACCTGTGCTGATGAGCTCTGCGTGGTCACCTGTGCTCTCCATGCTGAGCAAACAGGAAATGAAATTCAAACGTTCGCGGGTCTTTTCCTGTCTACCTGGTCAGTGCATCTGAGTTGAGAGTGCTGTCCAGAGCGGTCACAATGAAGCACTGTGGGATAGCTCCCGGAGGCCAATAACGTCGAATTCCGTCCACACTACCCCAATTCCGACCCGCAAAGGCCGATTTTATCGCTAATCCCCTCGTCGAAGGTGGTGTAAAGAAACCGGTTTAAAGGACCCTTTAAGTCGAAAGAAAGGGCTTCGTCGTGTGGACGTGTCCAAGCTTAATTCGATTTAACGCTGCTAAAGTCGACCTAAACCCGTAGTGTAGACCAGGCCATAGAAACAGAAAGAAAGAAAACAAGTTCCTAAAAAACTTTCCAAGCTTAGAATGAACATGAATATTTGTCTCTGGTCCTCAGGGGACACTCAAGTGTAAGAATCTGGAAAGCTATAGGAAGCTACTTCATTTGTCAAAAAGCTTTTTAAAGAAAATTTTAGTGTCTGAACGGATAGCTCTGGAGAATGAAGCATTTTATCTATCCACTAAATGGATAACATGCAGGAAGAGGCAATACAAGTCTTCCCTTGCCTTCAACCCTGACCTGGAGATCTGGTAACACTTTTAAGTGTCAGAGGGTCATTCTGCATGCCTATTCAGTTCTTGGCCTCTCTGTTGAGACTACCAGCAGGATACCAGTTGTAATGATGGTTTTTGTGATGTGGACTAGGAAATGGCCTGAGACTACCAATGCATTACACACTTCAGGCCCCTGAACAGCAATGAGATGGTGACAAACTCTGGACACCATATATGTGAGCAGGGCCGGCTCCAGGCACCAGCCCAGCAAGCAGGTGCTTGGGGCGGCCAAAGGAGAGGGGCGGCACGTCAGGCTCTTCGGCGGCAATTCCGCGGCGGGTCCCTCACGCTCTCTCGGAGCGAAGGACCAGCCGCCAAATTGCCACCGAAGACTGAAGTGGGGGCAGTCGAGCTGATCGCGATCGCGGCTTTTTTTTTCTTCTGCTTTTTCTCAGGGCGGCAAAAACCCTGGCGGCGGCCCTGTACGTGAGGGACATCAAACTATTGACTGGCTGTGAGCCAGCTGGTTTCCCTGAGTTTTATGTTCTTAATTGATGAATTACCCAAGAATATAAAACTGTCCATGCAGAAAGTAGCATTTATCTGTTTAAACCTTAATGCAAATGGTATGTAGGCAGCTCAAAGTACCTTTAATACATAAGCCACTGTTAAATATTCTTATGCCAAAGGTGGTTAAAAATGCATTTTATTGAATTATCAAGATGAGTACTTGATATAAAACTTTCCATGAAAGGGTTAAACTCAAGATTCTTGCAAAAGACTCTTACAGGATCTGATATAAGGCGAGAGCTATGTGGGAACAATGACTTTATGAAGCCTCTGGAACACAAAGGGCCGGACTGGGGTTTGAGGCAATGTTCTTTGTAGAAGGCAAGGCAGAGCCACTCGCAGCCCCAGTGGATTCTCTGGGAGGAATTGTTGTGTCTCAGGGGATGGTGCCTAATAGCATTAGGGGGGAGTACCCAGGCAGAGCCATCTTTTAGAATAGTGCAGCCTGCTTCTGCTAGAGCTTCTGGCCTATTCCATCGGCTGTGGTGGAAGGTGTATTTCTCTACAACTCCCTTCCCCCTTGCGGCAACATGCACGTTTGAAGGTGTTTTGAGGAAGCAATCCCTGCTCCTTCTGAGAGCAAGGACCACAACTGTGAGCAGCCTCTACACCGTACACGCAACATGGGGAAGACTCTTCACACCACTCCCCCAGCTGCATGCTTTACAAGAGGGCATTATGTATAGGTGGGAGGGCTAGAATGCAACAGACTTACCAGACGTGATGTGCCTGCAGGCCTAGCTTCCACTGTCAAACAGTGCGCAGAACTGTGTGTTCTAGCTGGAGTTCTGAACGTGGCACTGTCTGTCTGAAGCTTTGTTAACATTTGAAACCATTGTTCCAGGTAAACAAGAATTGTATGCACACAGTATTAGGGAATTATGCTGCAGGATGCTGAACCCCCTCAGCTCCCATTATGTTTCACTAAGGGCCAGAGGATGCTCCTAGGACACGTTGGATAAAGTTGAGCAAGAATATCCTGAGTATTTGCATCACTCATTCCTATCTCTAACTCAACCAGAACACTCTGGAGGGAGGACAATAACTTCCTTGCACAATAGCTGTAATTCCAGAACATATACAAACACATTCTCAATGAGTAAATGTCGGCTGGCACAGCAATGAAAACTCAAAAGCCCTAGTTAGCATAGAAGAGTTCTTGAGACCACTAGTAATTGAAGAAAGTAAAGCTTGCCAGAGCATTCTGCTCAAAAAGGTTTTGTCTAGTAATGAATAGTGAGCATGATTATGCTCTCTCCCTCACCACCACCCCCAAAGCAGTGTAACTCCAGTAACTCCTGCTGTACCAGGGCAGAAATGAGAACAAATTTCCAAGTTGGAAATTTAAATTAATTTGAAAAACTTACTTCTTAAATAAAAAGAAATACTTATCCACTGAAGTGAAAAAAATACATGCAGCCTTCTAATTCTGAAATTTTTGAAAAATTGTCTTCTGCCACTTTGCATGGAAGCAAAATGTAACTTCATCTATTCAGGCCCTAGACGTGTAGAACTAGATCCTCTTCTTTTATCTTTCAACCCGTGGAAAGACTAGATCAGTCAACTAACAGTGATGTCCATCAGTTGACTAGACATCCTAGGGCAGATCTTCAGCTAGTATAAACCAGCCTTGCTCCACTGGCTTCAATAAAATTATGCCCATTTGCACTATATAAAGATCTTGTCTATTTAATGTGTGCCTCTTGCTTAAAGCAATAACTGAAACTAAAAACAGGACCCTCAAGGTCTGAAGGCAGCAGTTCTGTCAGCCAGGAAAGCTAGAAGAGGGGAGCCTTCCCTTGAATAATTTAGAGAGAACTGTGCTAACCATATCATAGTTGGAAGTTGCTTGTTGCAATATTGCATGCCAATATGTGACTCTATTTCATAGTGTATTCTACAAATCATCTGTTGCTCTTGAGCAAAACTTATCAAAACAGGGGAGAAAAAATCCCCCCCCCCTCCAATTGCCATTTGAAATTTCAATTAAAAGATTTCCCAGCCACCTTTTACACATGAAGAACTGCAACACATGAAAATTGGCAAGAACTGACTATACAAAGTACATGGCAATATGTCCTTCCCATGTTAAAGATCAGATCAAGCTCTTAGTGTTAAACCACTTCTTATAACAGCTCATATTTTTTTTACGTCACTCCACCATGATTTTTATACAACCTCCAGAATGCTGTGAGTTAGCTGTTAAATATAACACTGCTCTAAAATTACTGTTGGAAATAAGTGATTTTTAGCATGGTATTTGAGAAATAATATAACTGCTTAGCAGATTTTTGGAACTGCTTTTCAGCATCATGTGTCCATGTCTGCCAATAGGCCAGGTTAACAATGGGAATTACTTAAGTGGAAGAGTAACTACCATCATGCATTTAATATATGTCTTAATGCTATTATTTTCTCTCTCTCTCCAAGTAAAGTGCCTTGCAGGATGCACCTGTATAATTAATTTCCATGGAAATGAAACTTTTTAAGTCTTTTTTTCCCCCTGCTGTGTAAACATTAGAATTGCCTCAAGAGATAAGGCTGAATTCTGATGTAAATGGTTTACCTTTCCTGACCTCTGGGTGGGGGAAATTAGGATTAAATTGGGATTTAGTTCTTCTCCTCCCACCCCCCCCACCCTCCGCCACCCTTTCCTTACTTTCTTCAATAATCCTGAAGGCGCATGTCTTAGTCATTATGAGCTCAATCAGCCCTTAAAGACACAGTGTTCCACTGGCTGGTGTGGACAGGGAATAGGGTCATGGGTCTGTTACCTGCTTTGGGGGTATTTTGTGCCACCCAGTCCTCGGTGTGTGTGAGAGAGCGAGAAATTCAGCCTTATGCAGAATCCATGTACCATATAAGTCCCACTTCAGCCCTATACTGAGGTCTTAAGCAGTGCATAGGCCCTGCGCTGGTATCTGCAAAGGGTTAAATATCACCTTAGAGTCTTGATTCATCAGCAGAGGTTTGGCTTCTAAACCATGGCTAAGATTTTGGCCCACACATGCAAAAAGTTTTGAGAAATCTTGGGGGGGGGAAATCAGGTACATAAGTTAAATGCAATTCACAAGCAGCTTTGACCTCTCTGACTAGCACTAACTCAACAGATGACTACAGGTCTGGTTGACCTTGGCAGCAGTACAGGGTCGTATTTTGACATGGCTGAACTGTTCTTGAACAATTTCTCTGGTGCACTGGGTACAAACAGTCTTTTCTTCAGCATCAGGCATGCATGTCTTATCTTTCTACCTATTCTTTTTTTAAAGAACCATAGCTATTGTAAGACATGCAAGGAAAAACTCACTCCCTGTTTATATTGTTTGTTCTCCTGTGCCTCCACTGTTCTATATAAAACAATAATGCTCCATAAATGCTTGTTTTTACTCATTTTTTTGGTTGGTTAGTTTTAAAGGCGTCCCCTTCACATCTCTTGTACTACAGAATAGAGCATTAGGGCCTGATCCTGTGCTATTGACATCGATGGATGGTTTGCAATTGATTAAACTCAGTGGGAGAAGGATTTTTGTAGTCATCTGAGAATATTAATGTGCACTGCACTTTTAAAACAGCAGTACATTTTTTTAGGGGGAAGGGGGAGAGATGATGGGGTGAGTGAGATAGGAGCCTTTTCATCTTCACAACAGTAGAACTAGGTTGTTTCCTTGTGTTTTTTCTCTCGAAGTGCAAAACAGTAGTGAAGGCAGTAGTTTTTCAGGCATCAATATGAAGAGCTGAATCAATTTTCTTTGCATGAATCCAGGCAATATCAGTGCCCTACTCTCCAGCAGAGGCAAAATACCAAGTCAATCGGATGTCAAACATAAATACTTTACCTATTCTGTCAATGGAATACCAATGATCCCATGTAAAACCTGGATTCAAGCCCCATTGTGGAAAACGATTAATGCCAGGGTGCATATTTTTTTAAAAGATTATTATTTTTTAAGGGCAATGCAGTGTGCCACATACACATGAAGACTATATCTGGGGAAGAAAGGTAGGATTATTCATTATAAATAAGCGAATCAGAACGTGACTCATTGCCTTGCTATTCTTCCTTTCCTTTCTTTTTCACCCACCTTCCCATTTCACAGATGTTTTTGGGTGAAGCAGATAAATTTCAGATATTAAGCAGCCAAAAAGCATTATATCACAAGGCTTTTTACAACTTTATTGCTCCCTCTTTTGAAGTATTCCCTGATTTTGTTCTTGTCATTATTTTTAAGCTTTATAGCTAATTCCTGTGTCAGAGAGATAAAAAATGCATGTGTTACATGTATTTTAACTGTGCCAATTTATGCCATGATTTAACAGTGTGTAATGTTACTTTTAATAATGATATCTGTGTAAGACATCTATTTCTAGTCTAGAACATTAATCTTGCATAAGAAATTTGCCAGTACAATTCTATTAGGATCTCCCTATTAAATTAAATGAAACCACTACGTAATGAATAATGTAATGTACTGTGAAGCATAGTGGAAAGCATCCATGTTCACAGGTCCTGCAGAACAGGCATTCTGTACACAATCCCTACTGAAATCATTGGGAGTCAGGAGTAAGGATTAGCAAATCAGAAAAAAATCAATAGTTTAATCCAAATTTATCTAAATTACCCCAAATTTTCTATAATCTCACCAAGCTGCCTCCATCGCCTCACCTCAGGCTTGAGCTTCTCCCTGACACCTGAGTGTGTCCTCTGCAGCAGTGAAGGGGTGTATGGCTTTCTAATCCCCCAAGATATATTCAAGATCTGTCTGTAAGACTCTTTGTGTTCTTTTGTGGTAGTGGAAAACCCAGTAGCCAGCTAGCTTCTAAATCCCAGATCTCCTGGGGGGAATGTGACTGTCTACACAGGGTTACATTACTCCCATTAAGAAATGTGTACGTATCTCTGAGGGCAGAATTTGGCCCATATAGTTAACATGAAACTACATCTCTTTATTATTTTCTAATAAAACAGTCTCTTTGGCTCAGATCCCGCAAAGAGTTACTCACGTGCTTACTTTTACACTGTGGGAGTAATCTCGTTTATTTCCATGGGCAAACAGTGCTTAAATTTAAGTCTTTGGAGGATTAGGGCATTTGTTAGTGTTAAACATTTCAAGGCAATGAGTCAGAGTGTAGATATAAAATAGATTCAAGTAAATAGCCAGTTACACAATCCTTCTGTATAAAAAAAAGAAGGAACAGCTTTACTCATGCTTAAAAAGGGGATTGAAAATACTTCTGCAATCTGGAGAGTTTGGAAAATTGGTATTAGGATTTGGTTTAAAATAAATGTCAAGAAAAAGTTAAAGTTGATTAAAAGAGTTTCTAGGTTTTAACTCACCAGTGCCCAGAACAAATAAAAAACACAGAAGAATAGAATATTTCTGTTCAATGTAAGTAATTAAGAGCTGGAATTTTGCAGGAGCAGAGACACAGCAAGTGTGTTGTTGAACACACATGGGGTAGCAGAGGAAGAAGTCATGGATGATAGTAATAGGAACACAGATTTGACTATGTTAACTATGTGTCTCTTTTGGAGGTGAAATAGGATTTTTTTTTAAATTAGCTTGAGTGGGTTAGTTTAGTTGGTTGTTACATGGCAGAGGTGACCTGGCACCTCATTGTTCATTTCTAACTTTATTAGCTGGACTCTATAGACTCTATATTATGTTTGTGTGTAAAGCCTGTGGGAAGGGAGCTGTGCTCGGTCAGATTGTGTGAGGCCCATTACAGCATGGCTTCTCTCCTGCCAACTTTAGCAAGAGCTTAGGAGAAGTTATAACTGGGTAGGGAAATTGAGGTAGTGGATGAGAGAATGGGGGGAGATTTTTCCAAATGGAAAATTTTAAGTGCGTAAGGTTTTATAGCTCGAGTACCTGAAGCTTTAAAAAACAGATCAGTTTTTTTTTTTTTTTCTAACAGAGATACAAGACTGAGCCTGCTCCATTCCATTACTACAGTTTTCACCCTGGGTAGCTCCACTGAATTCACTTTGAGTTATGCTGGCATAAAACTATTGTAGAGAAGTGGAGAACTGGGCCTTCTGCCTTTCCCTGTTTGATGCCTTCCCTGCTCCACTGAACTCCATCACCTCTTTTATATGAGGAAAATCTAAAGCCCTCATCACTGTATTGCTTCCTCCTGTATCCCCCCTATTCTGAGACCATGGAGCATGTTTCCATGCACCCCTTCCATATATCCCAAGTTCCTTAACAGGTAGGCCCATTACTCAGGGAAGGGGGAGGGAACAATAGCAGAAAATGTGGAAATGGCAGAAGTGCTAAATGACTTTTTTGTTTCAGTTTTCACCAAAAAGGTTAGTAGCGATTGGACGTCTAACATAATGAATGCCAGTGAAAATGAGATAGGATCAGAGGCTAAAATAGTGAAAGAACAAGTTAAAAATTACTTAGACAAGTTAGATATCTTCAGGTTATCAGGGCCTGGTGATATACCTCCTAGAATACTAAAGGAGCTGACTGAGGAGATATCTGAGCCATTAGCAATTATCTTTGAAAAGTCATGGAAGACGGGAGAGATTCCAGAGGACTGGAAAAGGGCAAATACAGTGCCAATCTTTAAAAAGGGGAATAAGGACAACCCAGGGAATTACAGAGTAGTCATCTTAACTTCAGTACCCGAAAGATAATGGAGCAAATAATTAAGTAATTAATTTGCAGACACCTAGAAGATAATAAAGTGATAAGTAACAGTCAGCGTGGATTTGTCAGGAACAAATCATGTCAAACCAACTTAGTAGCTTTCTTTGACAAGGTAACAAGCCTTGTGGAAGGGGGGAAAGTGGTAGATGTGGTATATCTTGACTTTAGTAAAGCTTTTGATACTGTCCCAGATGACCGCCTCATAAACAAACTAAGGAAATACAACCTAGATGGAGTTACTACAAGGTGGGTGCATAACTGGTTGGAAAACTGTTCCCAGAGAGTAGTTATCAGTGGTTCACAGTCAAGCTGGAAGGGCATATTGAGTGCAGTTCCACAGGGATCAATTCTGCGTCCGGTTCTGTTCAATATCTTCATCAATGATTTAGCTAATGGCATAGAGAGTACACTTATAAAGTTTTCAGATGATACCACGCTGGGAGGGGTTACAAGTGCTTTGGAGGATAGGATTAAAATTCAAAATGATCTAGACAAACTGGAGAAATGGTCTGATATAAATAGAATGAAATTTAATAAGGACAAATGCAAAGTACTACACTTTGGAGTGTCCACCACAATTGTGGGCACCACATTTCAGGAAAGATGTGGACAAATTGGAGAAAGATCAGAGACGAGCAACGAAAATGAGGGAAGATTGAAAAAATTGGGTTTGTTTAGTCTGGAGAAGAGAAGCCTGAGAGGGGACATAACAGTTTTCTAGTATATAAAAGGTTGTTACTGTAAGGAGGAAAATTGTTCTCCTTAACCTCTGAGGATAGGATGAGAAGCAATCGGCTTAAATTGTAGCAAAGGTGGTTTAGGTTGGACATTAGGAAAACTTCCTGTCAGGATGGTTAAGCACTGGAATAAATTGCCTAGGGAGGTAGTGGAATCTCCATAATGGAGTTTTTTTTTTTAAGAGCAGGTTAGACAAACACCTGTCACAGATGGTCTAGATAATATTTAGTCCTGCCATGAGTGCAGGGACTGGAGTAGATGACCTCTTGAGGTCCCTTCTAGCCCTATGATTATATGATACCCTGACTATGTTGCTCCTAGTCTGTTTCCCTGTTCTCCTTACACCCTCATCATATCATTACCTTGACCCTTGCCTTCTTCTTTTTCTTCTTCTTCTTTGGTTCATGTCCATCAGCTCAATAGTGACAATGGGGCTATATGAAATCTTTCTATCGCTTTTTGTCTTGTATCAGCTTCATGGCTTCATTTATCCTTAATCCTTTTTGGTCTGACATTCTTGACCATGTATATACAACACATCCTTGGTCTTCCTCTATTTCTAGTTCCTTGTGCTCTGGTATGTGTTGCCATTTATGGTAACGTTTCTGAGTCCATTCTTGATACCTGTCTAAACCGTCACAATTATCTTTCTTGAATCTTCTGTAACAGAGTTATTTCTTGATCTAGCTGTTTTCTTTTCACTTCATTTTTTATTTTCTGCAATCTTGAAACATTCAGTATTCCCCTCAGACAGTTCGTTTCTGCAGTCAATATTTTTTCATTCCTGGACTCCTGCCTCTCTGTATTTCCTACCATGTCCTCTTAGCCCTGTCTCCTCTGACTCATCAACAGCTACTGTAGCAAAGCCTGGAGTCAGCAACAGGTACATTTTTATATTTTTAAATGAAAAATCCATATCACTGAGCAACATAGTTATACCGATCTAACCCCCAGTGTACAGCGCTATGTCAGTGGGAGAGCTTCTCCTCTTGACATAGCTAGCACTTCTTGGGGAGGTGGATTAACTATACCAATGGAGAAGCTCTCCCATTGGCGTAGTAGCATCTACACTAAAGCGCTACAGTGGTGCAGCTGCGCCGCTGTAGCACTGTACGTGAAGACAAGCCCTTTGTAATTCCCTATTAATTCTGATCTTCCCCCCCCCACACCTTCTCCTGGCAAGCACCCCCTTCCAAACAAACAAAATTTCTAATGTGCTGAAAGACACATCTCATAAAGACCAAGAAAAAGAGCCACATTTAGATTCCACAGGCCATGCTATACTGGAAATAAAATGAGCCAAAAGCAGGGGCATTTTTTTTAAAAAAGGAACAACTGAGACATTTTTGAAACATTTTAAATTCCTTTCCTGAATTTTATCAAACTTCCTAGAAGAGTCTACTCACAGGAGCTTAACACAACAGGACCCAGACTGGTATGGCCTGTTGGAACCACAAAAATACGTTAAATAATAATAAGCAAGGAGATGTGGTACACACAATTCAAGGAGGAGTTTTTGAGGGGGAGGGATTAGTTGGAGGGAGGGAGGGAGTGTATTATGGGGCTTGTAATGGGATGCTAACTTCAGTTTTAACTGTGGAATGGATTCTGCCGTTCCATTATAGACCTCTAAAAACCTCTGTCACCTAATTGAGCAAAACTCCCATCGAGTTTTGCTTGATTACCAGCTGTAGACTTTGGCTCAATATCATTGTAATGAGAGATGCTACAGCATTTAGGGTCAATCTAGGCAACACTGAACTCCACAGCGGTTGGCCCACAGATGCTCCCCAGCCACAGTGGTTGCTCTCTATTTGGGGAGGCAAGTATCTCCTCGAGCAGATGCAGAATGTTGCATTAGGCATTCTGAAGGGCAAAAGCGTAGACTGGCAGGCTTATATGACAATTGAGCTTTTGGGACTGATGGTTAGGAGATTCAATGAGCGTAACATTTCCCTCCCTTTCAACAGAGCTGCAGTTTCACTGTCAAGGAGGTTTTGTTATCAGCTGCTTTGTTTTTTATTTGAGTGGGTTATTGGTTATTTGTGGGATTTGTGCATAAAAATTGTATGATATTTTGCATTGGATAAGGCCCTCTGTGCACCTGTCTAAATGACAAAAGCAACTGCTTCTTTAAAAATTGAGTTAGCTCACAGGATTTCAAACACCCCTTAGTGGCTAGTGCAGACACAGTTTAAACCCATTAAAACGTGATCTGCTAACATGATTGTAAAGGTATTTTATTGAGTCTATACTAGGTGCTATGGAGTGTTTGAAATAATGTTCCTTTAGACATATCCTGTGTGTTTCACAATAATTAATACATAGATAACTTTCTAATCACACCATACAATTTAAAATTCTGCCTCAGAAATATGCTGCATGGAAAAGCTATAGTATTAATTCATGATTAAGGCTAAGTTTTAGTCACGGGTATTTTTAGTAAAAGTCACGGACAGGTCATGGGCAGTATACGAAAATTCATGGCCTGTGACCTGTCCATGACTTTTACTATATACCCCTGACCAAAACTTGGGGTGGGGCTGCCCAGGGGCACCATAGGTGCTGGGGGAGGGCAACCTGGGTGCGGGGGGGGGGGAGGGGACAGGCAGTGGCGCGTGGACTGGGACCCTCACTGGTGCTAGAGGGAGGGGGCGTTGTGGGGCGGCAGGCTCTCTGCCTGTCTCCGCACCTCCCCCGCCAGCAGCAGCAGAGTTTGGGTGTGGGAGGAGTCAGGGGGTTGAGGCATGGGATGGGGTGAAGCGGGCTCTGGACAGCGCTTACCTGGGAGGTTCTCTGGAAGAGGCAACATCCCACTCAGCTCCTAGGCAGAGGCGTGGCCAGGCAGCTCTGCATGCTGCCTCTGCCCAGAGCGCTGGTTTCACAGCTCCCATTGGCTGGGAACCACAGCCAATGGGTGCTGCGGGGGTTGTGCCTGCAGGCGGAGGCAGTGCACAGAGCTGCCTCGCCATGCCTCTGCCTAGGAGCCAAGTCAGGGGGATGTTGTTGCTTCCAGGGAGCCCCCCAGGTAAGTGCCACCCAGAGCCCGCTTCACCCCATCCCGTGCCTCAACCCCCTGATCCCTCCCACACCCAAACTCTGCTGCTGGAGCGGGGGGTGCAGTGGCCCGAGACTGCCCCAGCAGCAGCCAATGTGACTAGCGTAGGGGCTGCCTGAGCTGCCCCTGAGCCAGGAGCACCGGTCGCTGCAAAAGTCACTGAGGTCACGGAATGTCACAGAATCCGTGACTTCTGGGCCCTCCGTGACAAACTTGCAGCATTATTCATGATGTTATTTTTATCATGCACAACAGTCACTTGGTATTATGCAGAACATATTCTGTGATCAGAGTTGGCCTTCTAAAAGTGTAAATACTGTGATGCACTTCCACAATGAGCCCCAGCCATCTTTGCTTGCACAGGAACTCATGAAACATTTCTTTGTCTTGAAAAATCAAAGCAGAGTTTTTGTTCATGCAAAAAAGCAGGCATTGCATAGAACTGTTATAAAAACAACCCCACAACTCCTATTTAACCTCTGAATTTTAACAAAAAGTAAGTTTTAAATTCATCTTATTAGTGACATGTACATGTAAGCTTTATGGTTTTTTGAAGATGATGTACAATTTATGAATTTGCTGTAAACTAGCATTGTGGTTTTACTGAAGGGACATCCCATGTAATGCTTTTTCAATATCTTTTTTAGGGATGGAGTGGCAAAAGTGGGACACTGAATTTTAGGACTTAAAGTGGTGGGTGGGCTGCAAACAAATGGATTTCCTGGGGTTGGGGAGGCACACACATTGGCTTGATGCAATGCTGAGTTGAAGGGAAAGAGCAAAGTGGTAGGAAATATCAGAGGGTTTTTTGTTTTGTTTATTCAATTACAAGTGTCTTAGAATATAATGGGTCAAATTAATTCCTTAAATCATTGGAATTACACCAGTGCTGAACTTGGCATCAACTATTTCCAGTCTGGATGGTGACTTTTAAAAGACATGTGAATTTCTTTCCTTCTCCTTGGAATCTGTCCTAAAAATGTACAAGTGCTTTCCCTCTATCCCTCTCTATCTATCTATAATTATAGACCTGTATCCCAGATATAGTAGGCCAAAATCAGAGATTAGTGTAAAGGGAGTCTGTTGGTGTGAGTACATCTTTTTTTGTGAGTACATCTCTCAGGATGTATGTTACAAAAACATAGGCTAGATCAACACTAGAAAAGGTTTGCTGGCATAGTCATACCAGTAAACCTTCCTAGCAGAGAGCAGTTTATACTGACAAAAAATGCTTTCACTGGTATAGCTTATACCAGTTTGGTGAGAAAAATAAGGCATATGGCAAAAGTATTTTTATGCTGGTATACCCCCACCTACACTAGGATTAGAAATGTCACCAAATTTAAACACTCACAAATGACTTTACTTTACTGGCATGCAATGTAGTTGTAGCCATGTCAGTCCCAGGATACTAGAGAGACAAAGTGGGCAAAAATATCTTTTTTGGACCGACTTCTGTTAGTGAGAGAGACATTACTGGCAAATGTTTCTAGAGCGGGGTCCCCAAACTGTGTGGCACACATCCCTAGAGAGGTATAGAGGAACGTCGGGAGGGGTGGGGGGTGGCAGGGCCTAGGCCAGCCTTCATGGGGGCTCGGGAGGGATGCCATCCAGTCTCTGTCCTGCACTGTCCCCAGCTCCACTCCGTCCATGGCTCCCCTGGCCCGGCTCCACCCCTGGCCTGGCCACAACTCCATTCCTGGCTCCAGGGGGGCATAGACACATTCCATTATTGGTAAGGGAGAGCGTGAGAGGAAAAGTTTGGGCACCACTGTTCTAGTGTATACCTGGCCAATGACTCACACCAGCTAGATAATGTGTAACTTTCCCATTTTTCATCCCTTTGAGTTTGGCCCATTGAGGCTAACGGGGTCTAAATTGGTGTAAACATTCTTAGGTTGAAGAGCCGAAAGAGAGCAGCACAGGAAGAAAGAGAACTAACTGGAGGGTATAAGAATGCATGTAGGTTACCCCCTACTTAGACTTGCATATTCTTATATCTTCTTTTGGCTGCTCAGCATGTAAGTTATACCAGTTTAGACTATATTTCCTCACATAATGGTAAGCAGATAAAAATGGGCCTATGGAAGTATGAGAATAAGGTACTCTAATTTATATTCCCTTACAACTCCTCTCTGAATTTGTTCTACTATGTAATGCATTGAGTTGTTTAGACGTCATCCTAATTCTTTTTGTAAATTAAACAGAAACTGATAGCCTTAAATATTGTGTGACTAGGTTCTACCCAATAATATACAATAATGTCACTTTTGCTTTAGTGTATTTAAAAGAAGAAAGAAAAGAAAGGGAGGGACGTTGAAATTACCATAGTACCTTTTGTGGTACCCTTACAGTACTCCTCTACCTGCCCCCAGAAAAATTCTATACTCTCTGCTCTGCTTCATTGTAGAATTCTAAGAACTTTACTTCACTGCTCATGTTGTTCATGAATTACAAGGTTACTGTTAAGTGTTGGTACAGAGTTGGGGGTAGGGAGGGGAGTAGCCAGAATCTTTTTTGTTTTAAGGGGCTTTTTTTTTTTTTTTTAACTATAAATCCACTCTGACATTTCTGACAGAGGAGCTACAACTGTGCCAATTGAACTGACTGATTATAACCATAATAGGACTCAGAATCATATCTGTCTTTCGAAAAAGCAAGTACTTTGAAATTTCCCAATGAGTGTTTAAAGGTTTAAACTTTTACCAGTGCTTGAAAGGACTCTAGTGATGAAAAATGCTGATTTATACACTGGGCCCAATCTTGCATACCCATAACTGCAGAGAAATTAATTGCAGTTCTCAATAGGGCTGGCCAGAAAACAAGAATTCCATTTCATGAAAAATTTTGAGGTTTAGAAATCTGTTTGTTCCACATCAGAACAGAAATGAAACCTTGAGAAATGTTTTGTTTAAAAAAAAAAAAAATACGGAGCGAGAAAGAGAGACATCCATTCCAGAATAGCCAATAGTATGACGGTTAGGACACAACTAGGATGTAGGGACCCACGTTCAAATTTCTGCTCCCAGACAGAGCAAGGACATGAAATTGGGCCTCCTGCATCCCAGTGACATACCTTAATCACCAGGCCACTGGCTATTCTGGTGCTCCTCTCTGTGCCTAGACATTCTATCTTGGCCCTGAAAAACCTCCCAGACAAAATATTTTCTACAAAATATTTTGGTTTTGACAAAATGACCTTTTATTTACAGGAAAATGTTGTCAAAAAATTTTCAACCAGCACTAGTTCTGAATACACAAAGATGCAAGATTTCTTCCTCTATAATCTGTTTCAGCTCTTTACATTAATATGATGTTGGGATAGTGTTAAGAATTCTTTACTTTTGAAATTCACCCCTTACAGAGGGATGTCAAAAGTCCTGGATACCACATAAGTCCTTAATATAGGAGAATTAAGTGGGACTTAAGCAATGCGTAGGTCTTAGAGCCCCTGTGCAGGGATGAATTTCACTCCATATGAATGTTCATTGTTATTTATTGATGTATAAAACTTAAATTGAAAAAACTAAATTGCATCTCAGGTAGTAACTGTCCAGCAATTTCTTTCTTGTTTAGAAAAGAACTTTCCAGTTATCGTGGATTAATTGTTTCTAAATGTTGAGCCCAGTCAAATATTCGTGCAAATCACAATAGCTCCATAGACTTTGACATTTGTTCATTTACTTCAGCTGAGGATTTTGACCCATTGTTGTCTAAAGACAAACCTTATCAGAAATGAATATTTAAAATACATGACATTTTAGTAGTTGGTGAATTTAGAGCAGCAGAGGGATGTATATATCTTCAGTTGGATAACTTTGTTAATTTAAAATTAAAACTATAGCATTTTTTTTCTGAGTACCAAATTCTGTTATTCCTTTTGTGCTCTTTATGTGAATTGAATTGCATAGAGGGTCTGAAATGAAGAAACATAGAAAGAAGTGTGTATATTAGTGCCAAAATGAAATTAAAATGGTCTTAACCAGCTGCCTGAACATGTGGCTTTGTTTAAAAAGAAGGGCACATGAAAATACAATAACTCAGTAGGAGGCATAACACAGATTTGGCTCATCTAGAAATCCCTTTGGTTTCTTTTTCTTTCATGTGTGATACTATTATTTATAATTCTAGTATTGTTTGCAGGTCTCTAACTATAGTGTTTACTCCCAGGAATTGTTTTGTGATGGCTGATTGCCCCAAATCAAGGATGGCAAGATAACCTTGCCTTCAGCTAAAATCACTTGGTGTTTTTTCAGCAGAGGAAATACAATTATTGATAGAGTACAAAATCAAATATTTCTCCTATTATAACTAGCAAGTTGCATATGGAAGGTCTAATTTTTTTCACAATAATTTGCAGCAAAAACTCCAATCTTGGTAAACTTGATTATTTTGTTTAAATTTAAACAAAAAAAATTTTTTCATCCTTCTTTTGAGTTTTTTTTCTCCACCCCTTCCCACACACTATTAAAATGTATTTATAGGGCCTAATGGAATAACGACTCCATGGAGGATGGGGATGGTCTAAGGAAAAAGTAGTTTCCATTTCACCTTTGTTTGTCTTATTCAAAATTTTAATCCGAATAGATTTTACTGGACATGTGGCTAGTAGTAAGTAACCAAATAGTCTCTGCAACCTGCTAGAGGTGTAATCACTCAGCCACTTCCTTCTCACATATCCCCATATTCCCCAAAATATTCTGGGTATGGACTAGAGATGTCTCTGAGCCAAATCTCTGGATCTAACACTCCTAGCTATATCGTGTGGAGAATCCAAAATCCAGGTTCAAATTGTACAGCTTGACTTCCTCAAAGTCCATCTTCATGTGACTGGTGAAGACAGTACAATATAGGACTAACTGTCATTATTATAGATAGCTATTATGTGTATAGAGATAATGCTAATACACTGGAAAGGCCATCTGTTCTTCCATCCATGTTCTTATACTAGACTCATCAGGGCACTAACTGAGTGCCTCACAGAGTACAAAATTGCCAATGATGATTCAAGCCCATGCACTCAGACAATAGAATCTGCACGCTCATTTGTCATGGAGAAAAATGACATTTTCCATAATTGCCGAATGCAGCCTGTTGCAACTTGGAACCATTGTTCTAATCCTGGGAGATCTTGCAAGACATTATTACATTGTTAGAGCTGGGGGTGGGGAGGCAGGAACCAGTTTCCATGCCCACAAAAACTTTCAAGGGTTTAAAATTTTTTCCCATCCTCAAAGGGGACAAAAAGAGTCAAAATCTGAATTTTTTATAAACTGAAAATCTGAAAAAAAAGTTGTTTCAGGTGAAAAGAAACATTTTGTTTTGATGTTTTAAAATGTTTCATTTTTATTTAAAAAGGCTGTTTTTTACTATGACCAGGTTAATTTTCAAAACAGTCATTTTGAACTGGAAAATGAATTTTTAATTTCATTTCAAGAATATCTGAAACTATTTTAAAAAAAATTGAGTCAAAAATTTATCAAAACTGACTCTTTCCCACAAAAAGTGTTTGATTTAAAAAAAATGAATAATAAATTCCCAACCAACTATAATCGTAACCACATTTCATAGGAACACATAATGGAAAGCCTGAAACCGATAGGTTCATATTGGTGTTTTTCTCAACCTTCCCTTTTTCACCTTTGTCTTGTGCTTTGGTTTCCTTCTTTTCCTTTCACGTTTGACACATGGATGTAATATCTTAGTTTGCCTGCAAATTAGAACATATATACCTGTATAACTGAGACTATACCATATGCACTTACTGAGTGGATTCCTTTCTAGATGGACAAAGACTACCTACATATTGATTGAAATTTATATTTTAATTGCTGTTTTAAAATATTATTTTGCCTAAGATTGATATTATGGCATTAGAAAGGCAAGAGAGTGTTAAAGTATTGTTTTAAGAAATAATGTGCATAAATATGAAATAATTATCTTTGGCTTGATTTGTGCTCTGGTCTATAACTTGATGGCAAACCAGTTTTTCTGTACCTTTTGGGCATTGCCGTGGTTACTATCTTTAAAATAAATAAAAATATCAGCATTTGTGAACAGATGCAATTACCACAGATTTCCCCTATACATCATAAAGAACATAACTGTAGTGACCACATGGTAATGATTGGAAAATGCTGACTTCTTAAATGACTTCTACTGTGTGTATGTTATCTGAATAATTGTTAGCATAAGCTGATGTAATGCCACTGTGAACTGCATAAAGCTTCAAGTGTTCCATCTGGTATGTGGCCAAAGTTCAGTGTTGTATGTGTGCAAGCTAATTTTCCAAGTGACAAAGGGTAAAATTTTCAAAAGTGCCTATGTATCTTTGGAGCCTCACTGAAAGTGAATGGGACTCAAGCGTCTAAATCTCTAAGGTACTTTTCAAAATGTTACCTGTAGTGTTTTGGGGTCCTTTGCATGAAAAGTACTATATAAATGTAAGATTTATTGTTACTGCTCTGTATATACTCTGCGTTGAGAGGAAACAAGCTATAAGTGCAAAAGTGTATGGAGTTATTAAAAAGAAAAGAAATGAATAAAGACAGGAAATGTGATTCTCCAAAGATAGATATTGTAAAATGTAAGCAATCTCCTTTACTGGATCTGTGCTCCCAGCATACAACCTGACAGGACTTTCAGAGGTAAATTTCAAACAGTCTCATTGGTGTGTCATGCATGCTTATCTGCTGATGGGGTGCTGTACAATAGTCAGTACTTGCCTCCAACAATTACTGCCTTTTTATTGCTGATGAAGAAGGACCTCTCTAGCAGCTGTTGCTGCAGTTTCTCCTTCCATCCCCCTACTGGTCTCTGACATTATTCTGCTGTTCTGTTAGCTAAATTTTCCTCTTGCCTGAATTATTCCCAGTTTTTAAAAAAAAAATGCTGTGGTATTCTTTGAGGCTTTCTTTTTTATTTGAGTTTCCTTTGTTAGCTGTTTCTCTTTATTTTCAATTTCATTGTTCAGAATGTCAGGTGAGCAGCCCAGAATCATTAGGTCATACCTTAGATTTGATCTGAAGCTCTATCTCATGGATGTCTGTGATCAGTGCTTCTGTTGGCCTGCAGCAAATCTTGTCACTTCTGGGTTTCAGGTCTGCTCAAGAATGTTTCCTTGAGCCTTTGGGTCCCATTGGATTTACATTAGACATTGGCTGACCTACAAAACAAACTACCTGTAGGTCTGACTCGACGTCTGTGTAGAAGAGGTGGAGGCAGAAATCTTCTAAAGTCATTTGAGTACTCCAGTTAAAAGTACATGACTGGAGTACTCGGCAACAGAGATGCTTGTTCCAGAGCATATCCAGCTGGTTAGTCCCTCAGTTGTACTTCAATGTTTTCACATATATTCATAGATTAGAAGGCCAGAAGGGACCACTGTGATCATCTAGTTTGACCTTGTGTATAATGGAGGCTATAGAATTTCCCTGAATTAATTGCATTTGAACTACAATATACCCTTTAGAAAAACATCCAATCTTGATTTTAAAATTGTCAGTGATGGAGAACCCACCACAACCCTGGATAAGTCATTCCAATGGTTAATTACTGTCAATGTTAAAAATTTGCACCCGAATTTACCTAGCTTCAACATCCAGCCATTGAATCGTATTATACCTTTCTCTGCTACAAAAAAGAGACTGTTATCAAATATTGGTTCCCCATGTAGGTACTTATAAACTGTGATTAAATCACCCCTTAATCTTCTTTTTGATAAACTAAATAGATTGAGTCTATCATTATAAAGCATGTTTTTCAGTCCTTTAATCATTCTTATGCCTCTTCTCTGAACTGTCTGCAGGTTACCAACATGCTTCTTGAATTGGTTCTGGACACCGTATTAGAGTAGCAGTTACACCAGTGCCGAATCCAGAGGTAATATAACCTCCCTGCTGCTACTAGAGATTCCCCTGTTATACATCAAGGGATCTCATTAGCCCTGTTGGCCACAGCATCACACTGGAGCTCATGTGCAGCCGATTATCCACCATGACCCCGAAAACTCTTCTTTAGAGTTCCCCATCCTGTAAGTATGGCCTACATTCTTTGTTTCTGTATGTATAACTTTATAGTTAGCCACTTTAGTAAAATGTTTCATCATCATATGATATGACTATATCATCTGTTTTCCCCCAAATATCGAATGCTCTCCTGGCCTATGGAAGGTTTTGTGTACTTTTGGGTCCATTTTTGTACTTCACAAACATTAGCTAATTGTCTTGATGGATCAAGTATTATCCCTACACTTTCCAGATTGAGAAAGTAAGTGTCAGGAATGAAGGCCTACATCTGAGCCTGGGATTAGCTATGCTCAGTCTCCAGGCATATTAATGAACACAGGTGAGCTACAGCAAAATCACCTGATTGGCCAACACACCTGGTTGCCTGAGGGGAACCAGCAGGCATGCTTAAGCCCAGCAGCAGCAGGTGGCTGGCTGCTCAGTGCTTATGCCCACAGCTGTGAGTGCTCCTATGCCTGCCTTGTTCCTGCCCTGCTCAGTTCTTGACTCTGGCATGTCATCCTAGTGTACAATCCAGGCTAATGAATAGCTATGTCTCCCCTGCGCTCTAACCTGGGGTGCCCTTTACACTGCTTTGCTTCTGTAGCCTCCAGCTTGGACTGCTCACAAACAGCCTCCAGCATGCAAGTCACCCCAGCTATATCGCTGTGTGTGCTGCAGCCAGCCACCTTGGCTTTTATCAGCCTGGGTTATTCTGAAGGGTGACCCCAACACACTCCCAGTCTTAGATTTCTGCCCCAGAAATGTATGCCCTGTACTGCCCAGACCTCTGCTGGACAATACAAGTTTACATAAAAGTCAATTATCTCTTTATTAGAAATAATATGCACAGAACTTGCCACCCCAAATGGAGTTTCCCAAACACTTCAGTGTAAACACACTGGATTAAATAAAATAATGAATCAAGTATCAAAGGGGTAGCCATGTTAGTCTGGATCTGTAAAAGCAGCAAAGAGTCCTGTGGCACCTTATAGACTAACAGAGGTATAGGAGCATGAGCTTTCGTGGGTGAATACCCACTTCTTCAGATGCATGTAGTGGAAATTTCCAGGGGCAGGTATAAATATGCAAGCAAGAGTGAGTAAGGCTAGAGATAACGAGGTTAGTTCAATCCGGGAGGATGAGGCCCTCTTCTAGCAGTTGAGGTGTGAACACCAAGGGAGGAGAAACTGCTTTTGTAGTTGGCTAGCCATTCACAGTCAAATCAACATACCCTTAGAGCCCCAACTGGGGTTATTCTATCTACTACCTAAGATCCACAAACCCAGAAATCCTGGATGCCCCATCATCTCGGGCATTGGCACCCTCACTGAAGGACTGTCTGGATATGTGGACTCCCTATACCACCAGCACTCCCAGCTATCTCCGCAATACCACTGATTTCCTGAGAAAACTACAATGCATTGGCGACCTTCCAGAAAACACCATCCTAGCCACCATGGATGTAGAGGCTCTCTATACAAACATCCCACACACAGATGGAATACAAGCTGTCAGGAACAGTATACCTGATGATGCCACAGCGCAACTGGTTGCTGAGCTCTGTGACTTTATCCTCACACACAACTATTTCAAATTTGATGACAATATATACCTCCAGACCAGTGGCACCGCTATGGGCAGCCACATGGCCCCAAAATATACCAACATTTTTATGGCTGAGCTGGAACAATGCTTCCTCAGCTCTCGTCCACTCATGCCCCTTCTCTACCTACGCTACATTGATGACATCTTCATCATCTGGATCCATGGGAAGGAGATTCTGGAAAAATTTCACCACGATTTCAACAGCTTCCACCCCACCATCAACCTCAGCCTGGGCCAATCTACATGGGAGGTCCACTTCCTAAACACCACGGTGCAAATAAGTGACAGTCACGTTAACACCACCCTATACCAAAAACCCACCGACTGCTATGCCTACCTTCATGCCTCTAGCTTCCATCCCGGACACACCACACGATCCATTGTCTACAGCCAAGCACTGAGATACAACCATATCTGCGCCAACCCCTCAGACAGAGACCAACACCTACAAAATCTTCACCAAGCATTCTCAAAACTACAATACCCACATGAGGAAATAAGGAAACAGATCAACAGAGCCAGACGTGTACCCAGAAGCCTCCTACTGCAAGACAAGCCCAAGAAAGAAACCAACAGAACTCCACTGGCCATCACATACAGTCCCCAGCTAAAACCTCTCCAACGTATCATCAGTGATCTACAACCCATCCTGGACAATGATCCCTCACTTTCACAGGCCTTGGGTGGCAGGCCAGTCCTCGCCCGCAGACAACCCACCAACCTGAAGCTTATTCTCACCAGTAACCACACACCGCACCATAGTAACTCTAACTCAGGAACCAATCCATGCAACAAACCTCGATGCCAACTCTGCCCACATATCTACACTAGTGACATCATCACAGGACCTAACCAGATCAGCCACACCATCACCGGTTCATTCACCTGTACGTCCACCAATGTAATATACGCCATCATATGCCAGCAATGCCCCTCTGCTATGTACATCGGCCAAACTGGACAGTCCCTACGTAAAAGGATAAATGGACACAAATCAGATATTAGGAATGGCAATATACAAAAACCTATAGGAGAACACTTCAACCTCCCTGGACACACAATAGCAGATTTAAAGGTAGCCATCCTGCAGCAAAATAACTTCAGGACCAGACTTCAAAGAGAAACTACTGAGCTTCAGGTCATCTGCAAATTTGACACCATCAGCTCAGGATTAAACAAAGACTGTGAATGGCTAGCCAACTACAAAAGCAGTTTCTCCTCCCTTGGTGTTCACACCTCAACTGCTAGAAGAGGGCCTCATCCTCCCTGATTGAACTAACCTTGTTATCTCTAGCCTTACTCACTCTTGGTTGCATATTTATACCTGCCCCTGGAAATCTCCACTACATGCATCTGAAGAAGTGGGTATTCACCCACGAAAGCTCATGCTCCTATACCTCTGTTAGTCTATAAGGTGCCACAGGACTCTTTGCTGCTCATAATGAATCAAGTTTGTTAGCTACAAAGAGAGAGATTTCAAGAGAATACAAGTAATGAGGCATAAAAGTTAGAAATGGTTACAAGAAAATCAAGTTAAAATGCTACTGGTGTGTAACTTAAGCTTCTACACTACAGACTTATGTCAGTATAACTACATCACTCAGGAGTGTGGAAAGTCAGTTATACTGACCTAACTCCTGGTTTAGACCGTGCTGTGTTGGGCTTCTCCTGCCAATGTAGCTACGGCCTCTTGGGGAAGTGAAGTACCTAGGCCAATGGGAGAAGTTTTGCTGTTGGTGTAGGTAGCATCTTCACTAAGCACTGCAGCTGCACCGCTGTATGTGTAGACAAGCCGTTAACAAACTATATATCAGATTCAAGCAAAGTTTCTCACCATATGATTTTAGCAGTCTTACTGATTGAACTTCTTAGGTCAGGACCCCTTCTCCCGAAGTTCAGTAGATGCTTCCTTTGTCACGTCTGGTGCTGTGAATGCAATAGGGAAGGGCAGGATGCCTTAGGGTGTTTGATCCTCCTTTTTTATAGTGTCAGTCCCCATCTTGAAAAACGTTCCCTGATGAGAATCAGGACACAGAGTCTATATGGAAAGATGTTCCCTGCTGCTTTCTGCTCACCTGGTTGAGTTTCATTTGTTTCCCTTCCTGCGTGATGACTTTGTCTACTGCTTAAATGCAAATTAAGCAAAGAACATATTCCTTTGTTTGAGACAGACCTGTTTGCCAACCTCAGTTTGGAATACATGCTAATAACACTACACAGTGGAATCTTATAACTTCACAGTGTTGCCACACACATTTTATCAGGATACTAAAGATGAGCAAATTATGAGTTTTCAAATGATACCTCATAAGGCATATTTTGCACAAAGATTATTTAAAATAGTGTTTGGGGTATGGACAAGGGTACGTTCTGTCAGACTTTGGCTCTGACCTGTGTCTCTCACTCCTGGTTTCTGACTCTGACCCTCAGTGCTCTTCCCAGTCTCTGACTGCTTTTGCTCTGACCACTAGGCCTGACCACCCAGGCCCCAATCACTGACACTAAGACAGAAAAATTAAATAACTTGACCAAGGCTATAGAGAGTGTCAATGTGACAGCAAGGCTTAGAAAGAAGGAGACCCTTGTAATTTGTCCCATGATGACCTTACATTGCTTTTCATGTTTTTCTGCTGCCTTGTTTCCAGAGGGAGGGATCCCTGCAGTCATCAGCATTGCCATGAGCTTATCTGGGATTCTCCCCAAAATTGAGGGTCTTGTGGCTATGGATCCAAAAGGTCAGCCCTGGGATCATTGGGTAGGGACACTGAATAACCCATAATCGTTTAGAAGAATCAATTACAAATGTTCAGCTCTAGCAATTGGTTACACTTTCAATGCTCACTCTCTCTCTCTCTCTGTCCAAGTAAATGGCTAATAATTTAAAAAAGAACCAAACAAAAAAAATCCTGACAGATCTAGGTTTCCCAAATCAGGGAGGCCCATGTGTGCAAGCATTGCAACCCCAAAGCTCAGTTCTGAAAGCTGTAGCACTGCTTGGTTAATGGGTATCCCAAAGGTGAGGTATTGATATGTTCACATATATTGAGTACAACAAGAGCTACCTGCCTAGTACATAAATGTGATTACTTAGCATTTCTTTTTCTGTGTTAGTGAAATTATGGCCTGCTGCTTTTTCATAGTAATTTGTCTGTATCTTGCCAGTCATGTAGTAGTCAAGGCAATGAAAATGGGGGAGGGGGATATTGCAGAGATCCTCGTTATGATGCTGACATGCAGTGAAATGCATGTATCCAAGTACAACTCTCCTGTTAGACTGATCTTTGTCACTAATGGAAACCAGGTGTATGTTGGAGGCATGTTCTCTTCTCCGATTGTACTAAAAACACCAAAAGAATACAGTAATATGTACTTGAGACTCAAAGTTCAAGGGACAAATGTTCACTGAGGTCAATGGTGTTAAAGTAGGGATGAATTTGTCCCTAATTTTTAATGTATAAAGCGGCAGTAGGCATGAAAAATGTATTAGTTTTCTAAACCACCGCGTATTATTGCTTTGCAAAGCACTACATTTCTAAAAGCTTAGCATGGAAGGTCTATAAAGCATGGACCTGACATGTCTGAACAAGTTAACACTGATCCATAACTAACATACTAGCAGCCAGGGGCGGCTCCAGGCACCAGCGCAGCAAGCGCATGCCTGGGGTGGCAAGCCGCAGGGGGCGGCGTGCCAGTCACCGTGAGGGCGGCAGTCAGGCAGCCTTCGGCGGCACGCCTGCGGGTGGTCCATCGTTCCCGCAGCTTCGGCGGTAATTCAGCAGCGGGTACACCGAAGGCCCGGGACCGGCAGATCACCTGCAGAAACGCCGCCGAATCCGCATGACTGCCATGCTTGGGGCGGCAAAAACATAGAGCCGCCCCTGCTAGCAGCCAATGAACAAAAGTTTTGGCCTTCAGCACTGATGCTTCCCTTGATGCCCTATCACCTACATGGCTGCTTAGAGCTAAATTCTACCCTTTGATGTGAAGGCAGGCACTCATCACTGTGTGTCTTGTAAAATCTCTGCTCTCCTATGCCATTGGATGGGACTTGAGGGATCTGGGTTCTAATTCTGACAATGTTATGGGCTGCCTGTGTGATAGCGGGCAAGTCACTTAATCTCTCTGAGCCTCTGTAAAATAGAGATAACACTTTGCAACCTCTCAGGTGCTCTATGATCTTAAATTCATTAATGTTTGTAGGGTGGACAGATATTATGCTGATGACCACAATTGAAATAAAGGTTACAACTACACTGCAAGTGAAGATGTGATTGTAACACGGGTAGGCATTCACACCTACCTTTAATCTAGCCAAAAAAGGCAACAATAGAAATGAAGTCATGGTGGCATACAGTTCACTGCAGGCTACCCATCCCAGAAGGTCCCCAGCTTCCCCAACAGGCTTGTACTGGGGCAGCTAACTCACGCTGAAAAATATGCCATCATGTCTTCAGTACTATTGTTGCCTGCATTATAATCAGACCTTGCTTTGGTGCAAAGGTATATATACCAAATCCAGCTCCCTCCTTTATGGCTGTGGATGACCTCATATGTAGCAACATCAATGCAATACTGCACCACAACTGAGTGAGGCTGGTCAGGATTAGCAAATCCTGTACAGCGCTACATCTCTTGCATGCCCAGGAAAGCACGTTCCTCTGCTGTGGAATTTAGGGGAAGGGAATTCCATGTTTGGAGAAGATTCCCTTCATGCTGGCTATCACTGACTTACTCTTAGTACTGTGACAATGTGCAAATTTCTGGATACAGAGAATAATAATCTGTGACTATTAAATAATCCTTTGATTACCAGGTAAATAATTCAGTGCCTACCTTCTCATAAGGCCTTTGTGGAACTAGATGAGGTCTCAGTGGCTCTGCCTGTCACATGGCTTGTATTTCAAGCATGAAAAGCAGTTTCCTACCACATTAGCAATGTTGTGATTGATCCGTGGCTGATACAGCACCTCTCATGTTCGTTGTTTGCATGTCTCAGTTCCTAAATGACCCTCGTGGATCTCCTATAGCATTTCTTTTCGGAGGCTCATTGGAATTACCACCTTGCTGCCCTTGAAAATCACCCTATCACAGTAAATTTTTTTCTGCAGTTCCAATAGTCTTTTATAGTTGGACAGCAACTGCTTATTTCTTCAGGCACCCTTTATCACTTCTTTAAGCATTCCCAATGAGTCATCTTTCTATGTTTCCTCTGCAGCTCCACAGAACTCCTAGCACCGGGACCTAGCATCACATTGCCACCAGCTTTAACCGCCGCTTCCGTCACGTACATGGGCTCACCCAGGGAGCTCCCTCTGTCAGCGGGAGGGGGAAGTTGGGCCCCAGTGCTAGGAGCTCTGCGAGGCTACAGTGACAGCAAGGCAGCTCATTACCCTTGGCCACCCTGTCCCCCTGCCCCTCTGGCCCCGGCTCATCCTGATGGATTCAGTGCTGGGGAGCTCCATCCCCAAGGACCCCCCAGCTTTTCTCCTCATAATTCAAGCACTGGTGACAAGTAAGGTTTGAGAGTAGATGTGGGCTACTAACTCCGATCACTTCAATCTGGCCTAGACAGGATTTAAGGATCTGGTCAATTCATTTTTTGCCAACATTCTAGAAACAAAATTACAATTTACTGCTTAGCTTATTTTTGGTATAACCAACAAATGGTAGGCAAAGCAGAGTTCAGACTAGCACTGCAACACTTTTCACGGTGGAAAATTAGTTAAAAAGCAAACTCTACGCACCAGACTCTCATCTGCTTTGCATCTTCTGTAGCCATTTACATCTGTGCAAAGTGGGTATGAAATGTTATCATTCTGACCTGGTAGATTTTTACACACACACGGCACAGATGCAAACAATTATACAAGATGCAAGGCAGTGGAGAATCAGGTCCAATAGCTTAGTTCCTGCCTTTGTCAGCTTCTGTTAATTCACAGTGCTCATGTTAATACTGTTACAGCTTTGCCTTTTGATATTTTTCTTCTTTTTAATAATTATTATTAATGTAATTACCTTCCTTTCTATTCTACCTCCTGTCCCAGCCTGACCTCATCACCGAAGAAAAAATTATAGGGTGCTACTGTACCTGTTAAAGAAAAGACCCATTTAAAGGAAAGCTTCAGAAAATCTAATGATTACAGTCCTGGATAGCAAAGTATAAAAAGAGGGAAAAAATCAACCCTTCAGAGAAGCTAGTAACAATAACACAGCAAGGCTAAAAAGTGATTTATTAATTAGTAACATTCTAAAAGCATAAAAGCATTTTTATAATGATCCCCAAATGAAACAAAGTTCAATAATAAAATGCTTTGGAAATCCTAATAATTAAGATATCCATTTACTGCATGTAATTATCGTCCAGCTTTCAGAGCTGACCTTTCAGCCATTTTCTTCATTTAGGCTGGGATGATTGGCAGAGGGGAGAGTTTGTGATGATGATGATCCACCCATTTTACTGGACTGAAATATCCTATAAGGCATAAAACCCACAAGTACTATAATTAAGAGAGCAAAATAATGCACCATAGTTTAGTGCGCTGTATATTAAATCAACATACAACATGTTCCTTTTTTTTTTTTAATGGATCCTGCAAGTTTACTTACCCAACAATTGGACACTGTGGGCCAAATTGTCAGCTCCACTTTGTTTACTCTGCATCATGCAGGCAGCACACAGTATACCCGCTACACCCAACTAGTAGAGCAATCCCCTTACATGGGGGAACACTGCTGGCATAAGGTTTATGGAGAAGTCAGAGCAATCCCGCCTCCTCTTCCATATATGGAGATGGAGGAGGCTTAGCACTAAGGTGGAATTGCTCAGCCTGCTATGTCTATCTTTCAATGGTGACCTTACACCAGTGGCTTAAAGTAGAGCAAGTCCCCAGCTGCTCTAACTTCCCCTGAGCTCAGCTGGTGCTGGATCCGGGAGTCTTAACCAGCTTCCTGAGGCCCCCCGCTCCCATTCACTGATACATAGTTCAGAAAAGGTAAAGAATCCAGCCCCACGTCAGTTTAGTGTTAATCACAAATTTAGGATGAATGTTTTCTTAAGACTGTTCCAAGAATCATTTCAGGATGTTCAGCAAGATTTGTTTGGAATTTTTCTTTTCTTTTCAGGAGTTGTGATTTAAAAAAAAATTACTAATATGAGTTTTGGAAGGCTGCATTATCAAATCTTTATACCACACACCATCACATGTTCTCTCACTTGCTCTGTGTATGTTTGTTGATATCTTTATTATATCGACTATTGTAATCTTTTTTCTATACCATGTTGACATCTTGGGACCTTCCAGGGCTAGAAGTGAGTGCTGGCTCCCTTCAGGAAGGCAGGATCTCCCCTTTCCCATGGTATAAAGCTCCGATTTCTGGCTTTGCATGGGCACAAGAAAAGTCATGACATATTGATGTACAGTAAAGCTATCATTGGGATGGAGCTGAATCTTACTCTATCCTGGACCTCAGGCAGATAGAAATTTTGAAGTTGATCTTTTATTTTTAAATGGTGACTGTTTGACGCTGCTTAAGAATTGGAACGTAAGGAAAATCCCATGAAAAATGGATTAGTTGCTAACAGCAGATGAGCTAGTCAGAGGCATGATACATTCACTGTCGCATGGTCCCATATCAAAGAACTACAAGACAGAACCCTAACTCTGACCTGTCACATTGTTATATAACATATTATAAATGAATGTACAGAACATATTTGTGTAAGCTTTTGTTCAGCCGTGAATATTGTATAGCTGATCATGCTTATCTTAAAGTTGTAATGCAAATATATACAGTCAAAGTTTGTTCTGTGGCTTTAAATCAGTAAGAATTTCTGAGTACACAATCAGCTTTGCATTCTTTTGTTTGAAGTATGGTATGACTGGCAATTTTATGATCATCTTTTTTATTAAATTAGAAAAGTTGGAGGTAACATTCTGTATTGTAGTGTGATCATTTCTGTGATGTGCACACAAGCATGATAGCACTGTTGAACTGACATGAAATGTGTTTATAGAGGGGTGGTCCATTGTCTGGATGATAGTAGGCTAGTGCCTAGAGATGGTTATTGTTTTGCTTTTTAGCATTTGCACTCTGAGGAAGTACTTGAACAACGTTAATTATATTACCAAAAGTTTGTGTGTGTGCGCACGAGTGCACATAAACATACAACAAATTACATTAGAGAACATTAAGGTTGCAAAGGCAAGTAATCAAAAGTTAGGAAAACCCAGAATTAAGGTTGCCCTTGTTGTGGCGAGTGCCTGATGGCTTTTGTGCCACAAGAGGGTAGAGAGGAGAATGTGGAAGGGACAAAAAAGCCTGAGGCAGACACCTCCATTACCCTGCCTTCTGCTTCTGGCCCAGTCGGTGGAGAATTTAGCTGCCAAACTCTAACAAGTTTCTAATAAGCATGTTAAAACATCAAATTTTAGGGCTAATAACTTGGTCAAATATGGGTTGATCTTCATGGGCAGCAAAAATGCAGTTTCTTGACAACCTTCCAATCGAATTTCAATTTTATGCCTCAAAGCATAGGAGTGCTAGAAGTACTCCATATAGTTAAGAATTTTTTAACGTGAGCAAAACAATGTATTTTCTCTTAACCTCGCTGTCTGAACTATTTTTGCTGAAATTTTTCAAAAAATTTCACCATGGGGCAGACAACCTGGCATCAAAAATTTCAGATTGACAAAATTATAGACAACTAAAAACAGTGTCTTATCATAGAAAATGATAGGCAACCTACTACGGGCATCTGTGCCAACTCCACCTGTAACACACACACACACACACACATATAATATGGAATGAATGAATGTATGGTCATCGTAGTAAGGAACATTCTGTTCTTCCATTTATTTATTTTCTTCTAGACATATTCAGGCAAAACCAAACAGACTGTCAAACGTACAAACTGATATAACTGTAATTTTTAAATGGCTGAATTTCTCTCAGAAATTAAGTCCGTTGCAGGTGTACAGCTAGTCCATTTTGAAAGTCACAAAACCTATAGAGTGTGAGACAATCAGATCTCTACTTTTTTTTTAGTGCTTTGCATTTTATTGTGATTAATCGTATGTTAGCATTTATACGAAATAAATAAAAAGTCCCATAGAAAATGATGTTTAACTTGAATTAATCAAATCCAAATGTAGAAAATAACTTTATTTGGTATATTAATAACAAATCATTTACTGTTCACTCTTTCATCCATGAAGAGCGCCAACGTTGCCACAGTTTTTTGTGTTTGCGCTAGTGATAAAGTTAACTGGTAGCAGCTCTAGGTCAAATTTGAGTTTAGACACTTTAGCGCCTTCACATGCTCCTTAATTAAGGAAATTAATCTTCCAGGTTTCTACTGTGGCTGTTGAGCTATTCAGTGACCATGAAGCCACATTCCTCCTTGAAGTCCTGTTGTTCTGGGGCCCTTTACAGAAGCATGCAGTAGTGTGGGCCAAAATTTTTCATGCAAACCCTTTTTCTGCTGAAAAATGCAGATTCTTACCAAAGCAACTACTCCCAGAGCCAAACCACCCACCCACTCACCCCCTTTTTTCAGAGCATTTTAAGCTTGGCAGCTCATGTCATCTCCAAAAGCCGTTAGCGGATGCCACTCGCTGCTTCCCCTCTGTAAAGTATGTCTACACAGCCCGCAGAATTAAACCTCCCACCGTAGGTCCACAGATTCAGGCTAGCGGGACTTGCGCTAGTGCTCTAAAATTGCTATGTAAACAGTTCTTTGAAGTCATGGCTGGAGCTCTGAAGCCTAAGATGCGGGGCAGGCTTCAGAGCCTGAGCACCAGTCTGAACCACAACTTCAAAGCACTCTCTACACAGCTACATTTACAGCGTGAGTGTGAGCCCCATTGGCCCAGTCTGTGGACCCAGGCTGGCAGGCTTGCTTCTGTTCTGGGGGCTGTATAGACGTACTTTACATAGAGGCTGCTACAGTCTCCTAGCTATAGTAACACCTGTAAAGCAGCTTGTGAAGAGGAAGATGGAAGGCCTCAGAGATGGGAAGCCCAGTCAGATACTCAAAGAAGCAGAGCCTGTGTGGGGATAGGGGATGAGGAACCTCTCACCATTTTGAGGGCTGTTGTGCACCCTCATAGTCCCCATTTGTGGCTGCCAGCTTCATACTGGAGCTTTCTACTGTGTGTGTGAGAAGGCCACAAGGCTCATTATGTTTATCCCCATCTGTTGATCAACTAAGGGAAGACTCCAGCCTGTACCCAGGGACATCAGAGGCCAGAGGGGCACAGCTGGACCAAGCACCCCAGAGCACCACGACCAGGATTTTGGTCTTAATGTGCCTAGAGAAAATGAAAAATCTTTCTGTTTGTATTCTATTGTATTTTTGCAACAGAAAGCACATGCACAGCTGTGGGGCTGCAGATGCTATGCTGATCTATTGCATAGAAGAGTCTGCTCCCTTTCTGAATGTTGTACTTCCTCCATTGGTAGGGGACCATGTAAAGAGCCACCCAACATTGTCCCCTTACAGAGGCATCAGAAAGGGCTGTTGCTGTTTCCTGCTGGATTGGGCCACAAGAAAATAAGGTTGCATAGAATGGCTGACACCTTTGAAAAACAGGAATGTGTTTTCACATCTCTATCTCTTTTGCATAACTTGTGATATCTGAATTAAGTTTCATGACATATTAACACTCTGGAGCTGACTTAATATACTGTGTTGTATAATACATTATGTATGACTTTTGTGCTATTTATCAGTTGTGCTGTGGTTTCATCAGCCACTGTCCTGAAAATGTCTTTTCCCATGACACAAATCTTAAATAATATTGAAACCAAATTCTGTTGGCTGTATTTAATTTTGCATTCTTCATCCTATTACAGAATCTCTAATTTGCTGAAACTATTCATGTTTCAGCCATACAGCTTTCTTCTGTCTCTCCTTCACACAGGGCCGGCTCCAGGGTTTTGGCCGCCCCAAGCAGCCCAAAAAAAAAAAAAAAAAAAAGCCGCGATCGCAATCTGCGGCGGCAATTCGGCAGGAGGTCCTTCGCTCCGAGCAGGTGTGAGGGACCGTCCGCCGAATTGCCACTGAACAGCTAGACGTGCCGCCCCTCTCCCAAGTGGCCGCCCCAAGCACCTCTTGGTAAGCTGGTGCCTGGAGCCTGCCCTGCCTTCACATACTTGTCACAAAGTCCCCATTCCACATCTTTCATATTGCAAGTATTCCCCTAGTGTTGTGTTGTGATTTTTGTTTGTAACATAAGAGGTATTAAGATTGGGATAGCTTTGCCTGGGCATAATGTGAAAAAGAATGGTGCTTAAACATTAACATTTCTAACAACAATGCACTACAAAGAAATGCTTTTTTTAAAAAACACGCAAACATGGTTTTCATTTTTGCACATTCACAGTTAAAGCTTCTAAATATAGTTAAGATGTAACTGCTTAAGGGTTTTTAACCAGTATTTTATCTAAAAGGTCATGAAATCTGTAAATTGGTCTGACATTGCATACAGTATGTGCATTGGCAAATATGCAGTTAGAGATTTACTGGTATTAATATAACTGGTCTTCAGATAACTTAAACCCATTCTTTTTTGAAAATTAAGATCTTGGAACATATTAATTATGGACATTTCCCCAGTAATGTTTTTATGAATGTGGGATTTCCGCTTCTAATTCTCAGTAGTGTTAACAGGAGTTACGCATGTAAATCCTTAGTGTAGCAGTGAGAGAACAGAGTTCTCTGCAATTACTTAAGCTGTATTTTTATATAAACAATATGTACTGGGCTATTAGAGAGTAAGGGTATGTCTATACTTCAAACTGAGGATGTAATTCCCAGGTTAAGGAGACATACCTATGCTATCTCTAGCGCTCTAAAAATAGAATGCAGCCACCAGAGCATGAGCAGCACGAGAGGCTACTTGCCGCCAGGTATGTACCTGTCCGAGAAGCTAGATGTACTCAGGCATTTAGCCTTTCCCATTACCATGGCTAGGCTCTATTTTTAGCATGGTAGCCCAATCAGAGCTAGTATGTCTCCTCGAGCAGGGAATTACACCTTCAGCTTGAAAGTGTAGACATACCCCAAGAAGAACCCGAGGGAGTTTAGGAAGCTATTTGGCAGAGTGCTTGGTGGTTCTGGAATAGAGTCTCATTGTATCTGTGCTGCATGTCTGTGTTTGCTAACAACGTACAGAAATATTATAATAAATACATTCCTTAGAACCTCCTTAAGGTTTTTATTTAAAAAGAAAAAAAGTAGCATTCTTCTTTAAACTGAATGAAATGTTAGGATATTTTCTTGTTTGTTTGTTTTTAAAGAACCATTGTCTTGAGGAATTCTTGTACTAAATAAATATAACTGTACAATTAGGAATAGCACATCCTTTTTGCTTCTGGTATTTTTCATAATGGTAAATTAATTTTAGCACCAAAAATTGTCCTGGAAAAGTCATCCTATTAAATTAGCAGCATAAAAGCTCTTCAGAGACGAGACTGTATGTGTTTGTACAGCTCCTATCCTGATTGGGACCTTTGAGCAGCAGTATTTATATAAATATCCAACAATAACGTCCATCCTATATTGATGTAAGAGCACAAGGAGAGAGGCTGTTTCTAAGTTCCTTCTCCCACCAGTTTTATAACAGTGTCACTAAAATCAGCGGAATTACTGCTGACTTATAGAGTTAAATGAAACTAGTTATTAGGCCCACAGTCTCCAAGTTTCATACATATTAATGTAGATTTAATAGATTTTTAGGGTCGGAATGGATCATCATGATCATCTAGTCTGACCACCTGAATAATACAGGCTGTAGAATTTACTGTGTGATTCCCGCCCAGTCTGGTTGAACCACAGAATATTTTTTGGAAAGACATTCAGTTCTTGATTTTAAAACCGCCAAGTACTGGAAAATTTACAGCATCCCTTGATAATCTGTTCCAGTGCCTCATTACCTTTACTCTTAAAACTTGCATCTTTTTTCCAGTTTAAATTTTGCTGACTTCAGTGTCTAGCCATTGGATCTTGTTATCTTGTTAGCTACAATGGAACAGTTTCAACAGGAGAGGCTGAGGGAGCCTCACATCAGAATATCCCATAGCCAACTGGTTAGAGTACTCGCCTAAGAGGTGGCGGAGCCTTGTTCAAATTCCTTCTTCCCATCAGATGGAGGGGGAACTTGAGCTGAGGGTCTCCCACATCCCAGGTGAGCACCCTAACCCACTGGGAGGTCTGCTACTGACGACGACTCCGACTCCTCCTGCTGTTTTAAGTGAATGTGCTTGATGGGCCTTATCTGGTAGCCTTGTTCAGAGGCTGCCTACTGAATTGGGCCCTGCATGCGACTTAGGTGGCTGAATGCTTGTCTTCCTCAATTTGTGAATTGTTCTGGGATTTAGACATCCATGCCCCTAGAGTGGGGTAGCAGCACACATGCCCAGAGGTACTTGGGAAATTTTCCTGCCACCACTTAGGTGCTGAGTGAGTTTAGGCATCACAGAGTTCAGCAGGAGTTTTGTGAATATCAGCGTAGCCTAAAACTGGGATTTACGTACCTATCTCAGAAGTTTAGGCATCTATGTACTTTTGTCAATCTAGGCCTTTGATCCTAGAAGCATTACCTTGCATTTGGCTCTGTTAAAATCCATGATTGCGCCCAGTTTACTAAGGGTTCCAGATCACTCTCTATTACTGACCTGTCCACATACAAAGCAATCTGGATTGCTTGGTGAGTTGGGTGTAACCAAACAAACATTCATATGTTGTACAGGACCCAGATGATAAAAGGCATTATTGGTTAAAGCCAACCAAGAACTCAACCCAGAAATGAACTGAAAGCAGTGCAGACTTTGGATCATTGCTGTGATATGTTTCAGATGATCCACTCTATTAAGTAAAGGGACAGCTACATTCTACATAGATGTGTATTTCTTGCTGGTACCTTCTGTCTTAAGACTGTCAGCTTTTTGGAGCAGAAAATCTATGCCTGTTCTGTTTGGAAAGAGTATACTATGCAGTAGATATTACTAGAAAGAAGAATTAATAATAGCTTGAGCTTGCAGTGATCTTTAGGGTGGCCCCACATAAAGGGAAAGCAATCATTCGTGTGACAAAGGCCTGGATAAATGTGATAAGGGCCATTATGAACAGGAAAAGTCACAGTTTCCTAGTCAAGCAAAAGAAAACAACAAATAAAACTCTTGCAGGTATCCCAGCCTGCTTTGCTGTTCTCTACAGTCGTATTAACAGAATACAAATAACTCCACAGTGAACATAAATCAAATTATAGAATTAGGTAGGAATTATGAGTCTTTCATATTATAAATCAATGACTTAAGCCTAGCAAGCAAACAAATCAATTCAAATAAAAGAGCCACAGGCTTTTCCTCGGAGAACCTAACGAGCTGACCCACCTCATCTGATTAATTGTTTCCCAGGCCTAGCCTGCAGCCCAGTTTCAGACAGTGGGATATCTCTCTTTATTCATAGTTTCTCTCCTATCCTCCTTCTGTAGCACTATGCTGCTTTCTTTTGGGTCTTTCCTTCATCTTCCCTCTGTGGATCATTTTGGTCTATGATAGGGAAAGAAAAGAAAACAGAAAACGATGTCAGCCACCTTGGAACAGACAGGAAAGAAAAAGGTGAAAAAATCATACTAGTGTCTGTGGAGGAACAATTGTGAAGGGACAGTGTTGAGGGAATATACAAAGGAGGTAATAATTTATGGAACTTTTTTTTCCAAGACACTATAAGCTTTGTAATATCTGAAGCCAAAGCCCAGATCAGGTGCTTACTTTACTCTAGCTATATTTAAAAGGCCTCCCTGGACACCCTCAAATCTCCAGTCCTCTTTCTAACTCTATTGCTCTATGTAAATACATAATGCAAACATTCATTGATAATATCTAGAATGCACATAAGGTGTGTTAGAAACTGTTTTGGGTCCCAAGTAACATATACACCTAAATACACAGGTCAGCTTTAACCAGGCTACCACAGTACAAGTAACCCAAATATCTTATATGGGCCAAATCCTGAATTCTTTACTCAGCTCTTATTGGACAGACTTGATCAAACTCTCATTGTAGTAAGGGCTACCGGATATGGCCTCTTATGAAGACCACCCATAGTGACAGTATAAATGTATACTTTATGCTGTCCAGGTTAGAATGCATTACTGTTAAATGCATGGAACCAAACACTGACACTTCTGTCATTTGTAGCAATAGCAAAGAGCTGTAACTTGAGGTCCTTAAAGATCACATACTACCCTTAACCATTAGTAAAGTAATTATGATGTCCTGTCCATAGTGATGGGAGTTTTGTTATTAGTAAGGGAGTGACTATGCTTATAAGATGATATTAAATTAGCATGAGAATGCAAATACCTGTGTCAAACTTCTGAGCATGTGAACTATATGTTTTCAGAAGCATGAGCAGACTCTGAATGATCTATGTGGTGCATCTAGTTAAAGTCCCTTCTCTAATGAAAAAGTGACTCTTCCTGAGGCATAAATTAAATTGGGTAATTACATTCTGCCAGCCTTAAATGCCTCCTGTAGTGCCCATTAGATAGGTTCACTTTTCGTCCTAAAAATATGACAAACAAACCCCAGTGTTGCAGGCCAAGAATGCCTACTATGTTCCATCCAGACATGATTTCTGTACAGATGGTCTACAAAACTCTTTCAAGACCAAACATGTTATATTAAAATACAGTTATTATCATTAGTACTGGTTACAAAAACTGAACTCTTCAAGAAATTTTAAACAGCAAATATCCACAATGCTCATGAAGATATATATATACATTAACACAGTTTTGTTATTTTGTTGTTGGTTTTTTTATAAGTAATATCTATTCAAGTAAAAAACCATGCTTTAAATCTTTATAAACAAAGAACTCTACTCAAGGAGGAGATGTTAATAAGTAATCAAACAAAGAGCTCTGTTATAGAGATTAAATACTCCTGCATCTAAGTACAAAGTTTATGTTGCAAAGTGCAGCTGTTACTCTGTTCATAACCCTATAGCACCTTTAGAACCCTGGTTCAAAGTCTGTCTGTCTGCTTTCCTGTTACCAAGCTGACTAGGGCAAAGTCCAGCACAGGTTCAAAGTTCAGTGTCTGAAGGCTTGCTGATTATGTCTTTTGTACAGAACTGACAAGTTTGAGATAAGCCATGAGCTGCTTATTTAAGTTTATTACTACAAACAACTGAAAAGCTCCTGTCTTAGGTTCTTACACTTAAGGTTTGGTTACAGGAGTTAAATTTAAATGGGACCACTTACTAGTTTCAAAAAATATGCACATTATAATTGAGACTACTTTAAATAATATAGACTACTTTAAATAATGCTCTTTGAAGGAACAGACCAGTAAAATAACACCTGCGGGAAATAAAGCCCATTTTAAATAAATCTCAGTAGAGGGAAAATAAGCTAAAAGAATTAATTCTCTGTATTCAAAGAGGTAGATTAGCACTGTGAAAAATAGAGATGATCATTTATATGTTTTGTTTGTACCATAAAAAAATGTGCTTTCATTTGTTAGACAAGAGGTGGATGGGAGGGTACATCAAGATACTCTAATTTCATACTTTTTTTCCCCATTACAAGGCTTTGAATGGAGCTGACCCTGTGTGTCTGCTTGAGGAGGGCTGAATATAACTCCCTCCAAAGTCTGTCTGTGCTGCTGCTTTAATTGGCCAGTGGGGAATCTGTGGCAACAGCAAAGACCATTCCACCAGGTACTTGCTCTGAGCATGCTGCTTTCCCAGAGAGAGGACAAAGATTGGTCCTCAGTCAAAATCTTTTGTGTGGCAGTCTCTTGTCACTACCACTGTCAGGGCGGTCCAGTAAAATGCACGCCATAAAACAATAAAGCCCTGGGAAATGAAACCTTAGTAAACAAAATTATTATATTGAGTATATCTATTTAGCAAAATGTTATCGTATGTATGTGTGTATTCAATGCAAGCAGTCTTGTTAAATGGAAATGCCAGTGTTTATCAAAGGCTGCATAGCTCATATTTACTTTGAATCTTCATAGGTATTTGTTACATGTTTTTTATTGTTTTCATGGCAGTGGCTGGCTCAGAGTTTCCTTCATGGCGGCTGCCATCTTTCATGTCAAGATACTGTTAAGAACTGAGAGAGAGAGACTCTCGCATTGATTTCATTTGGAAAAATGCTCCAACTTGAACCCATTTTAAAAAATACATTTAAACTTATGTTTAATTCTTCCATGGGGGTGTAAGTAGATTTTCTTGTTTAAAACTAGCTTGTTCTCTTTTTCTTCATAAGCAGGTGGAATCTATGAACCAGTTTGCCCTGTTCACGGATAGAACTCACAACCAGACCCCCAAGAAAACAGAGTTCCCCAGGAGCAAGGAGCACAGACTGCCAACACCCCTGCTAGGGACCCAGAGTTGGGAGGCAAAGATCTTAAATGTGGGTGAGGACAGCCAAGGTGGCAGTCCTGGTCAGAATTTAGAGCTATGCTTCTACTGGTAAAACTCCTGAAACAAGGCAGGAGCAGCACTACTCCCTGCTCTCTTCTGGGGCTAATCCCCTCTCTAGGGAGCAGTTTGGGTGCAGGGTGTGCACACAGAGATCTAAGAAAGCTGTACATGAAAGATACAATTTTCCTTGAAGACTTGTGTTCTTATGAAGTATTTTCCTTACCTACACTTCCTCTATCTCTTATGGGGGGAGGGATAGCTCAGTGGTTTGAGCATTGGTTTGCTAAACCCAGGAGTGTGAGCTCAATCCTTGGGGGGGCTATTTAGGGATGTGGGGCAAAAATCTGTCTGGGGATTGGTCTTGCTTTGAGCAGGAGGTTGGACTAGATGACCTTCTGAGGTCTCTTCTAACCCTGATATTCTATGATTCTCTCACACCCCTTCAAGGGCAAAGCCAGGAGAGAAGTTTCCCAGCCAGCCAGCATCTCTCCCAATAGTTTAACACAAATGTCTCATTGACAATAACAAAGGAAGTTCCTCTGGCAGGAGTACTGAAAACTAACAAACAAGATTGCAACAAAATAGGATTGGCACACTGAAGTGAAGTAGCTTGTTCTATTACTCTTCTTTGCTTGAGAAATCTCCTTTGTTGTTTTCAGTAAGATTTTCAAATTTGACCTCACCTACACCCCATACTGGAATTGGAGAGATAGACAGAGAGTATGGGCTTGTCTACAGAGGCTTGTTTTGCCTTTTTAACTATGCTGGTATAGTTAAAGCAACACTGTTCCCCTCTCCCCTTCTGGAATGAATGTAGTTTTATCGGTAGAGAGGTGCTTACACTGGTATAGCTTATTACAGGTTGGGAAATTAAATACCTTATCCTGGTATAAGGCCCCTTTATATCAGTATAGTTGTGTATACACTAGGGCTTTTACTTGGTATAACTATGTTGGCAAAAATTACCAAAATAGTTATACTGATAAAACTTTAAGTGTAGACCAGGCCTTAGTGTAATAAAGTGGAAGTAATAAAATGAGAATAAAAGAGGCATATTATCTATATTTACTTACAATAGTGGATAACATCTTGTCCTTCAGTAAAAAGAAAAAGTTAATTTAAACAAAATGATATTTACACACAAACACTTTCATCCATGCACCTACATACTTTTAAAACATATACTGAAATTAATCTAAAAGGAACATTCATATTTCAATGCTTTCCCCAAATTAATGGAAGAGAGATTGTCTCCACTACAGTTAGTCAGTTCACAGGGAAGATGGTAGCTCTTTTTCCAAGATAATAAATTAAGATGCAACTGCCTATCCACAAGCAGGATTGTGACCTGAATATCTGATTTTTAATCCACATAATCAGAGGTCAGGTTTTCCCATTTTGCACTAGGTATTACAGTGTAATTTGTCATGGAAGATTTTTATGACTAATGCCCTGATCCTGCAAAGAGATGCACTAGCATGGAACCTTTGCTCATGCAATGATCTTTTGACTACAATCAGACTTCATGCAGATGAAGATTATGCACCAGCTGTTCCATACGCAGGAGCAGGGCCTTAGTTTGCAATACTTATGGATGCAGCACCTCGTATTAAAGATGTAGCTTCCATAATAATCTTATTATGGAGACACTGGTTGCAGCACCATAGTTAAGGTTGAGTCATCAGGTTTCAGTGTTCTCAGAGCTTTAAAACTATGGTTTCTAAAAACCTCAATGTAATGGCAAAAACCAAAATGTAGAATCTAAAATTTGAGCACTATTTAAATATTTCATGGTGGTTTGATGAAAAACTGAATTGATACAGAGAAAATGATTAGAGTTCTAAAATCACCCCATTTGGTAGTTTTTCACAGGCTTGTTATCATCTTTGTGTGTCTTTCCTTTAATATTCTGGGATTCATCCTTTGTCTACAGTGATGTTTCTCATGTGCTGATTGCATTCATATCAGTTACGAATAGGTAGAATTTATCAACAGTGCATTTGATACTAAGTATTTATGTGCCAAGCTCACCCTGATGAATTAAATGACTAATCTACTGAAGTGAAGATACCATCAAAGAGACAAAGATAGACTTCCCTAAATAGATCTTGCATTGTTGTTTTAACCGTGTCAGTCCTAGGATATTAGAAAGACAAGGTGGGTGAGGTAATATCTTTTATTGGATCGACTTCTGTTGGTGAGAGAGACTCTAAAAAGTAGTTCTTGTTTGCTAATATTTCTTTGCTTATGTAGATTGAGTTTAGACCCTTAATGCTATCTTAATGTAAGACATTTTTGTATGTTTGAAATTCCTATTAATATGTAATTTTTTTAAGTTGAGTGTAAGAAAAACCCTGGTACACCTAATTTCTCCATTGTAGATGTTTACTCTCTGTGCAAAAATTGAACCATAGTTCTTCCTTATCTATATGAAAGATGAGTAGTTCCCTTTATGGACAGAATGAGAACAAAAAGGGAAAAATTAGGTGTACTGTGATTTTTGTCAGGTTGAGAAGCTGTAGGGACTCAACTCTATTACTGTGGCTAAAATTACATTTGCTTGAGTAGAGCGTGTATTGTACATAAAAGTTTTTAAGAATAAATTTGAATTTAAAAAGGACTTAATATGACTTTATTCAAGTCAATCTCATATAGCACATAAGGTTAAATAAAGTTGGAATGTTAATGATGATAAGCTATTTCATGCATTAGGTACATCTTGCTGAATGAGTGGGGGCACAATATAACATTTTGTTATCATAAGTAAGTAACATAATAAAAAAGTATTTTAAAAAGCAACTTGGTTTAAGTATAACCAAGCTGATTTGAACAGAACTGATCTGAGACCCAAGTGTTAGGTCAATGAGGTTTTGGTTTGTTTTTCAAAGTATCTATCCATTATTTGAAGCGTGTGCTGTGAGCCTGGAATTTTGGCCTAAAAATCTGTGTTTTGTATGTGAGTAGATTTCTGTAATCTGGAATATTATACTGATACAGGGCCAGACTGCTATACCTTCACAGTACCTTATACCTCAAATAGTCCCATTGAGATCAATGGTGGGGACTGGGGCATGGATGAATATGAGCTGGTTGATGCTCAATCTGGACAAGATAGATGTGATGCTGGGAGAAACAACTAGAAGAGATAGCAAAGATTATTCCTATCTGTAAGATTGAGGGTGTTCACCTGCCATCGGTAACCTGAGTTTATCACAGGTAGCCAACTGCTATGTTTCGAAGATCAAGTGGCAGTGAACAAAAAGGTATTTTACTATTTACACCCGGCCAGATGATATGGCATTTTGTTTTCATTGTAGATCTTGCTACCATCATCATTGCCTTTGTCAATTCAAGATGAGACTATTGCCATGAGTTCTAGATGGGGCTACATCTTAAAACTTTGGAACCTGGAACTGGACAGACTTCAGCTATCTCCTTGGAAAGTGGGATGTCTTATGGAGCTGGTACAAGGAATGAGCTGATTATAATGCATTTCATTTTTGTAATTTTAAATAATTGGCAGAGTGCTCAGAGCCTGTGTATGGATGCTTTTAAAAAATATCAATTTGGCCCACAGTACAGATGGAATTTAGAATAGAAGAGAATGTTTCTTCTTTTTTTACTTGAAATATCCTTTATTCGGATAACTACAAATTTTAAAATGTACTGACCAAGATTAGATAGACACTTGCTTTCATTTTATTACTCCGTATGGACCTAATCCTCCAAACACTGATGAGCATACGTAACTCTGTCTCTGAGTTTTATCTGATTGAACTGAATGGTAACTCATGTGAGTAAAGTGTGTGTGTGTGTGTGTGTGCGCGCGCGCGCGGGCGCAGGCCTGAGAACTTAGTTCTACAAGAAATAGCAGGAATCTGTCTGATACTATTTGTTTACCCCTTTCAATAAAGCAATGGGGTGTTCTGATTTTTTGTTTGGTTTTTAAGTTTTATTGTTGTTTTCTGCACTCTGAATCTATTTGAGTGGGGGTGGAACTTTAGCCAAATAAACCGAGACAAACCTCTCTTCTTGCAAAAAGTGCCATGGGATTGTTAATGATCAGACGGGCAGAGAGGACCTTGGTTTTTAAAGCCCTCATCTGAAAAACCCTTGTGCAGTAAATTGAAGCAGACTGTAGTGAGGGTAGTAATATTTTTATGCTAATAAATGTGTCATAAGTAATTTGTCAACAAGAAGGTGGAATATAGTCTAAAGGAAGTCAGATAATATTTTCTTTTCACATATAAATAGGCTGAAGTCATAGCAAAAATCTTGTTAAAGATTTATCAGGGTGGGGTTTTGGTTTTTTTGGGTTTTTTTTTTTTTGGAGGGTGTGGGGAAGAGATATCTGTATGTTTAAATTTTATAATGCACCCATCACTGTGGTATCTGAGCTAGCCTGTGCCATTTAGAGTACTGCCCATGGTAAGGGGAGGTGCAGGGGCACGCTGCTCTATGGGGAGCATCAGGAGGCACTCTGCCTCAGGGAGGCACAGTACTTATTAGAGCACTACACCCTATACACTACTACTATACCCTATTGCCTTAACAAGATCAGCCAGTCTTGGTGGCTAATGTGAAGGTGGCTGGCACCATGGTCATACTTCCTCCCTTCCCCCCATGCATCTCTGGAGAAGGTGGCAGCCCCTGTCCTTCCCAGCATGCAGGAACTAGAATTCTGTCTGGCCCTTGCACAGGGCACATCAGAAGGGAGACCGCTTCTCCTGCTCACTGTACACCCACAAAATGGCCAGGCAGTCTCTGGCCTTTGCACCCACTTTTGGTTGAAATCCTGTCCCCATTGACCTCAGTGGCAAAACTTCCATTGACATCAATGGGGCCAGAATTTCACCCTTTAATTTTTTTTTTCCAGCCTCAGAAGCTACTGCAAATAACCTTCATCCTCTTCCGCTGTGTACATCCAACGATGTGGGTTAAAGTCCAGACTGACAATTTGGCATTGCTGTGCATAATGATACCATGAAACAGTCATCCAAAGGTCAGTGACTTGCCATAACTCTAGAAGTCTGAGCTGAGTGGAAAATAGATTTGTTTTAATTCATTCTTGCTTTTAACAGATTTTGAAGAGGTGAGTTAGTAATCCAGCAATTTTTATTTAAAAGTTGTATGTGAATGTAATGCTCATTGAATTTGCCAGATCAGCAATAGAGGATATGGAAGCTTTCTGTTTAGCCATATGACAGGTACAGTACAGACAGACATGTAACCTTATACTTACAATATGACTTGGAAAATGTCCCCATATCCATCCTGGAAAACTCTCTACTGCAACTGCCAATATTTTGAGCAAGTCTGGCATCTTGTATTTGTATGTTATTTGTTACACTGATTGATTACATCTTTTTACATATGTGCAACTCATTCCTATCCCAGGAGCTTTGTACAGCCTTTCCCACTCAGTTTGAGGTCCTCAGTGGAGTATTCTTGTCAGTTTACATTCTCCTCAAAACCATATGTCTCACAGAGCGATGGAATAGGGCTCCCTTCAAAACCCAATTAGCCGATACTGCTATAAGACAGGCCATGGGGGTTGATACAGAAATGTGACACAATCCTTTAACCCAGAAACTGAGTGTGTGACCTCCAAAAATATTCTCTATCTCAGCTAATCTGGGAAGTGAAAAACTCAACCAAGTTCTCTCCTGTAGGAGTGCAAATTCCAGCCACAGGGCCATCAGGTCAGTTTTAATATCTTATTATTTCATTTGTTCAATAATAAAATAACAAATGAGGTACAGACAGGCATACACCATCTAGCATACAAATGCTAATTTCTTAGTGCCAATACTTTTTGTGATGATTGTCAGAGATTTCTTTGTTATTCATTACTTATTAACATGTTGCTTGATCACTACATATAACTTCTCCTTTACATTAGTTACATTGTGCGTAAGGGCATGTCTTCCTTTGGGATGATTATAGGCATATTTCAGCCTGGATGAACAGATCTGTCAGTGTGTATACAAATATAAAAGTGCTGGCTACTCACCCAATATGCTGTGCAGGTAAATATGATAATACTGTAAAAAGCAACAGAGGGTCCTGTGGCACCTTTGAGACTAACAGAAGTACTGGGAGCATAAGCATAAATGGATAATTCATAAGGGAGCCTGCCTTAGCCTTGCTGTGCCACCGACCGGGAGCCGCCTGAGATCATTTATGAATATGTTGAACAGTAATGGTCCCAGTACCGACCTCAGGGATACCACTATTTATCTCTTTCCATTCTGAAAACTGATAATTTATTCCTACCCTACCATGCAACAAACCTCGATGCCAACTTTGCCCACATATCTACACCAGCAACACCATCACTGGACCTAACCAGATCAGCTACAACATCACCGGCTCATTCACCTGCACGTCCACCAATGTTATATATGCCATCATATGCCAGCAATGCCCCTCTGCTATGTACATTGGCCAAACTGGACAGTCACTACGCAAGAGGATAAATGGACACAAGTCAGATATCAGGAATGGCAATATACAAAAACCTGTAGGAGAACACTTCAACCTCCCTGGCCACACAATAGCAGATGTAAAGGTAGCCATCTTACAGCAAAAAAACTTCAGGACCAGACTCCAAAGAGAAACTGCTGAGCTCCAGTTCATTTGCAAATTTGACACCATCAGATCAGGATTAAACAAAGACTGTGAATGGCTATCCAACTACAGAAACAGTTTCTCCTCCCTTGGTGTTCACACCTCAACTGCTAGCAGAGCACCTCACCCTCCCTGATTGAACTAACCTCGTTATCTCCACACTGATATATACCTGCCTCTGGAGATTTCCATTACTTGCATCTGAAGAAGTGAGGTTCTTACCCACGAAAGCTTATGCTCCCAGTACTTCTGTTAGTCTCAAAGGACCCTCTGTTGCTTTTTACAGATTCAGACTAACACGGCTACCCCTCTGATACATGATAATACTGGATGATTATGAACTTCCTTTTCAGAGGGTAAGCCATAAACATTACAGATGTATTGTACACTTAGTCTCTTTTTTCCTCTTTAGGTTTATAATGGTATTTCCCTACATGTGAAATAAAGAGTATAAAACATGCACTAACAACCAGAAAATAAAGTCAGTTGTCCTGTGGCTGAAACATACTAAAACAAAATAATAAGATTTAAAGTTAGAAGATATGAGCATAAAGGAAGTCATTGCAAGAAGAAAAAGTCTGAACTAAGGTGTGAAATGTATTTGAGAGGTTAGGTGGGGAAAGGGTCAGATTGCCTGGGCAGAAGATAATTAATGGACCAAAGGGTGTGAGGCCACATTCTAAAATAAACAGCTGATAATTATTCAAACAGCTAGAGGATGACACAGAACGGATAGTAATATGGGTTTGGGAAGAAATAAGATTGTTAAACAAAATGAAAAAGAAAATAGAAAAATAACAGGATCCACTTATTCTACTTTAATGTCCTTATTACATTATTGATCATGAAGAATTTCATGATAAAGAAATTCACGTCAGTACTAAAGGAGATTCACAGAGTTATTTGTTGAAAGACACAGTAATGTGCAGAGTACACTCATGATAGATCTTAGGTGTCAAGACATCACTTTTCCCAATTGGTAGTTTCCCAGTCTGTCATACTTCTGTTTCAAAACATGTAAGTGATGACTGTCAATTCAGGAGAAAATGAATAGTATTCCTGAACATACATTAGAAGTTTCATATAATCAGAGAAACGTAGGACTGGAACGGACTTTGATAGTTCATCTAGTCCAGTCCTCGGCACAGAGGCAGGACTAAGTATTATCTAGACCAGTGTTTCTTAACCTTTTTGATACACTGGTCTACAATTTTTGAGAAGTCGTCTGCTTCAGAGATAAAATGTGCTATTTATTATGTATTTTGATGTGCTGAATTCAAATATGACAATTAAAACAACTGATTGGCTACTGTTTCTGAGATATTTAAGTTTTTACATTTTATGTCTATGTATATTGTGTAGATAGTAGAGTTTTAATCATAAATTGTAAACCTAAGTCTTTTCGTGTATTTATGGTTGCTTTACATGATAATATTTCATCTGTCCTGTTTATGTAACACTTTAAAAATCAGCAAAAGGGTTATATAAATAAAATTTATTATGAAACAAAAGGCAAAAAACTATTATGTACATAGTTTAGTCCTATTCAGTGTCTACTCGGCGCTTCTTGGCTTGTCTCTTGCATTCATTAAATGGAGCATCTCTTGTCACTGTCCAGCAATAGTCTGCAAGCATTGATGGGCTCCATTTGCCCCGATAGCGTTTCTCCATTGTTGCAATGTCCTGGTGAAATCGCTCGCCGTGCTCGTCGCTCACTGCTCCACAGTTCGTTGGAAAAATTCTAGATGAGAGTGCAAAAAATTTATCTTTAGTGACATGTTGCAACCAAGGCTTTTGTATGCCTTGAGGAGGTTTTCCACCAACAACCTGTAGTTGTCTGCCTTGTTGTTTCCGAGAAAATTTATTGCCACTAACTGTAAGGCTTTCCATGCCGTCTTTTCCTTGCCACGCAGTGCATGGTCAAATGCATCATCTCGAAGAAGTTCACGAATCTGAGGACCAACAAAGACACCTTCCTTTATTTTAGCTTCACTAAATCTTGGAAATTTTTCACGGAGGTACTTGAAAGCTGTTTGTATTTTGTCAATGGCCTTGACAAAATTCTTCGTCAGACCCAGCTTGATGTGTAAGGGTGGTAACAAAATTTTGATTCAACAAGTGGTGGATGCTGAACACTTTTCCTCCCAGGCTCCAATGACTGTCGGAGTGGCCAATCTTTCTTGATGTAGTGGGAATCTCTTGCACGACTATCCCATTCACAGAGAAAACAGCAGTACTTTGTGTATCCATTCTGCAGACCAAGCAAGAGAGCAACAACCTTAAAATCGCCACAAAGCTGCCACTGATGTTGGTCATAGTTTATGCACCTCAAAAGTTGTTTCATGTTGTCATGGGTTTCCTTCATATGGACTGCATGACCAACTGGAATTGATGGCAAAACATTGCCATTATGCAGTAAAACAGCTTTAAGACTCGTCTTCGATGAATCAATGAACAGTCTCCACTCATCTGGATCGTGAACAATGTTGAGGGCTGCCATCACACCATCGATGTTGTTGCAGGCTACAAGATCATCTTCCATGAAGAAGAATGTGACAAGATCCTTTTGACGGTCACAGAACATGGAAACCCTAACATCACCTGCCAGGAGATTCCACTGCTGTAGTCTGGAGCCCAATAGCTCTGCCTTACTCTTGGGTAGTTCAAAATCCCTGACAAGGTCATTCAGTTCACCTTGTGTTATGAGGTGTGGTTCAGAGGAGGAGGATGGGGGAAAATGTGGGTCCTGTGACATTGATGGTTCAGGACCAGAAGTTTCATCCTCTTCCTCTTCCTCGTCTGACTCAAGTGAGAATGATTCTGGTGCATCAGGAACCGGCAGTCCTTCTCCGTGGGGTACTGGGCGTATAGCTGATGGAATGTTTGGATAATGCACAGTACACTTTTTCTTCTTTGACACACCTTTCCCAACTGGAGATACCATGCAGAAGTAACAATTGCTGGTATGATCTGTTGGCTCTCTCCAAATCATTGGCACTGCAAAAGGCATAGATTTCCTTTTCCTGTTCAACCACTGGCGAAGAATTGTTGCACAAGTGTTGCAGCATATGTGTGGGGCCCACCTCTTGTCCTGATCTCCAATTTTGCAGCCAAAATAAAGGTGATGGGCTTTCTTAACCATAGTGGTTAAACTGCGCTTTTGTGATGCAAAAGTCACTTCACCACAAACATAGCAGAAGTTATCTGCACTGTTCACACAAGTACGAGGCATCTCTGCTCACTTTGGCTAAACAGAAATGTGTCCCTTTGCAAAATCAAACACTGACAAATAAGAGAGCACGACATTGTATGATTTCTAGAGCTGATATAGGGCAATTTGTTCAGCAGAGTGATGTAAGCTTCGTTATGATTGCATCATCCATGACTTCTAGGAATAACATGAAGCAATTCATATCATGTATGACGCAATACCAGCTTCAGATTGCATCATTCATTGTTTTGCCTAAAAAGCAAGTACTGTCCAAACCCAGTCATAGATTTATTCATAGATCCAATCAAAGATGTATTTTAGTCATTTCTGGTTTAAATTGAGATCCCTTCCCTTTATAACTCACTTATCCTCCGCCATTCCCAAGTCAAGGGTCGTATATACTGACCCAATAGCATATCCTGAAAACTAGAACCAATCAACAATTTTAAGCATCATTTTCATTCTCAGTGACCCAGAATTAGTAAAGTTTGACTACATTTATTTCAGAAGCATTTTGGTTGTAGAGCAGTGATACCAGGGGCTGGCTTGCTGCCTTCCTTGTCTAAACTGTTATAAAAATCTCTACTGACAGAAATTCCACAACCTCCCTAGGTAACTTGTTCCAGTGCTTACGTCCCTGACAGGAAGTTTTCTTCCTAACGTCTAACCTAAATCTCCCTGGTTGAAATTTAAGCCCACTGCTTCTTGTCCTGTCCTCAGTGGTTAAGGAGAACAATGTATCACCCTCCTCCTTATAACGATCTTTTATGTACTTGAAAACGGTCATCATGTCCCCTCTCAGGCTTCTCTTCTCAGACTAAACAAACCCAATTTTTTTCAATCTTTCCTTGGAGGTCATGTTTTCTAGATCTTTAATCATTGTTGTTGCTCCCCTCTGGACTTTCTCTAATTTGTCCACATCTTTCCCAAAGTGTGGTGTCCAAAACCAGATACAGTACTCTAACTGAGGCCTTATCATTGTGAGTAGAGTGTAGGGCCGCCCAGAGGATTCAGGGGGCCTGGGGCAAAGCAATTTTGGGGGCCCCTTCCATTAAAAAAAAGTTGCAAAACTATAGAATACTATATTCTCGTGGGGGCCTCTGCGGGGCCCGGGGTCTGGGGCAAATTGCCCCACTTGCCCCCCCCCCCCCCCCCCCCCCGGGTGGCCCTGGTAGGGTGGAAGAATTATTTCTCCTGTCTTGCTTACAATATTCCTGCTAATACATCAGAGTGATATTCACTTTTTTTTGCAACACTATTTCATTGTTGACTCATATTTAGTTTGTGATCCACTATAACCCCCAGATCCTTTTCTGCAGTGCTCCTTCCTAGGCAGTCATTTCCAGTGTGTGTGTGTGTGTGTGTGTGTGTGTGTGTGTGTGTGTGTGTGTAATTGATTATTCCTTCCGAAGTGAAGTACTTTGCATTTTTCCTTATTGAATTTCATCCTATTTATATCAGACCAGTTCTCCAGTTTCTCAAGATCATTTTGAATTCTAATCCTGTCCTCCAAACCCCTCCCAGCTTGATATCACCCAAAACTTTATAAGTGTACTCTCTATGTCCTTATACAAATCATTGATGAAGCTATTGAATAAAACCAGATGCAGGACAAATCCCCATGGGACCACACTCGATATGTCCTTCCAGCTTGTTTGTGATCCATTGATAACTACTTGAGTACAGTACATTTGTTATAGCCTGAAAGGGAACTACAATGTCACTTCACATGACCATCTTCTGGAGAACTAGATATGTGGAGCTTCCCATTTTAGAGCTTAATTCAAGAGCCATTGATGTCAAAGGGCTTTAGCTCCTGCCTTTATAGAATTGTGCAAACATGCTTGCAAAATATGGCTCTCTTTTTACTGGCAGTGTCTCTTACTGGAGAACCCTTGTGGGCTCATTTAAGATACTCTTCCATCCTTTGAAGGAGACTAGCCTTGAATGGGATGTTTCTAGGACTCATCTAACAATGATCAGATGTGGATCCTGTGACATTCTGTACCTTGGGGAAGTGTATTGTAACCCCATATTCTTCATTTTCATATAATCATGATCTCCCATATAAAGCATGTCTTGTAAGGTATCAGGGGGAAGGTTATGATCTGGGGAAGGTTATGATCTGCTGAAAGTCATTTCTCTATCCATATATGTGTATCATTAATGCATAATGAAGTCATGAGAATTGTGTTGTATGGTGGTCACTAAAGCATGCTGTAAGTTGGGGAATCAGCCACATAGTAGCTCCCCAGAGGCAACAGCAAGGAAAGTAACCAGGCGGGGTGTCAAACAGCCCATCAGCAGCCATTGTCCAGCAAGGGAGCTACAATTCAATTGCATGAGGCCTCACCAGGGGAATTGTTCAACCTTACTTGGAGAGACTCAGCAATGCCTCCCAGACATGCCTGGACTTGTGCTCCAAAAGCACATGGACTGAGGGTATAAAACAAACAGAGTGGACACATACGGGGCCCTTCTCTTGCCCCCACCTATGCTGCAAGCAACCAAGACACTGAGGAGAAGACAAGACTCCAACACAGGAGATTGTTCCTTAAACCTGGGCCAAACCTATACATTAAGGACTGCAATATCCAGTGGGGTGAGAAAAATTGCTTAATCTAGTTGCTGCCCAGTCTAATAGGGTTGAGAGTTTAGACTGCATGCTTATATTTTATTTTATTTTGGTAACCACTCTGACTTGTTATGCTTTGACTTATAATCACTTAAAATCTATCTTCATAGCTAATAAATCTGTTTGTTTATTCTACCTGAAGCAGCGCGTTTGGTTTGAAGTGTGTCAGAGGCTCCCCTTGGGATAACAAGCCTGGTGCATATCAATTTCTTTGTTAAACTGATGAACTTATATAAGCTTGCAGTGTCCAGCGGGCATAACTGGACACTGCAAGACGGAGGTTCCTAGGGTTGTGTCTGAGACCAGAGATATGGGCTAGTGTCATTCGCTTGCAAGTAGCTGGGAGCAGCTTACATGCCAGAGGCTGTGTGTGAACAGCCCAGGAGGGGGGTTCTCACAGCAGAGCAGGGTAAGGCTGGCTCCCAGAGTCAAAGAGTGGAGAGGCCTAGCAGATCACCTGTTCAGATAACACAAGAGGGGAATGCCATAAATCCCCTATGTATATATATATATACACACACATGTCAACTGATACAGATATTGGAAAAGGAAGCAAAGTATATTGCTGGGGCACTTTTCTCCCAGATCTGTCATGTATATCAATATTTCATCACAGTTAACTCAGACATCATTTAAGAGAAAGATATATTGAAATACTTAAAAAAAAAAAAAAAAAAAAAAAGAGAGACTCATAATTTGGCATTTCATCAAAATGCTCCAGTTTTAGAACTAGGATTCCATAGAAGAGGAGAGCCAAATTCTGACACCATTACTCAGGCTGAGTATCACCTAACTGCACCCAAAGCCTCACTGAAGTGAATGGAACTTTTGGGAAAGTAAAATGCTACGCCGTATGAGTAAGGGTATGCTGATTATATGGCATTCAGAATTCAGGCCCATAGCTTTAAAGAACTTAAAGTGACCCTTACATTTGACCTTAAGATCATGGAGGAGTACTTCCAAAAGTGGTGGCTGAGACCAAATCCAAGCATATTGATAGTCTCTACTTTCCACCTTGATAACAGAACTGCACAAAAACACTATCGAGTTTTGTTGTGAAACAGTGCGTTCTGATCCAAACCAACGTATCTCGGTGTCATTCTTGACTGCACACTGACCTTTCATGATCAGCTCAAGAAAATAGCCTCTAAATCAAACTCTCATATCAACATTATTCAAAAGTTAGCAGGAACAGACTGGGGATCAACTGCCTCAGTGCTACTACCATTGGCCTTGGTCCTGGTGTACTCAGTTGCAGAGTACTGTGTACCAATGTGGACAAGAAGCTACCGTACCCAACCTGTGGATAGACAGCTGAATCAGACCATGCAAATCAACACCTCTACCGGGACAGCGCCAGCCTATTCCTGGGGGCGGGGAGGCCTGAGGGTGCCCTAGACAGAAAATTGGGAGGCTGTGCCTCCCCGCCCAGGAGGCGCTGCCCCTCTCCATGTCCCCACCCCTGCGCCTCCTAAGCTCTGGCCCCACCTTCTCCTCCCCCCCCAAGGCCCTGCCCCCTGGCTGGGGCTGCTCCACAGCTCTCCACTGCCCTTCATCTGCTTGCAGCTGGTAACACCCACCAGGGTCGGGTGATCTGACTCCGGGCCCAGCAGAGCCCTTGGGGAGCAGTGACCATCGTGGCAGGGCCCAGAAGCCCAGGCCAGAACAGGTCAGTAGGGAGCCCTGCATTCTCCATCTGCCCTGAACAGTGTAACCTGGCAGGCAGGGACATGGGAGAAGGTCTGCTCTCAGGCCCTCTGGCCCCTCACCCAGGCTTACTCCTGCACTGCTGCTGGTGGCAGTGCTTCCACCTTCAGAGCTGGGTGTCTGGCCAGCAGCCGCCGCTTTCTCCACTCTGCCTTCAGAACTGGGCAGCCGGACAGTAGCGGCAGCTCCAGGGGGGCGGGGGGGTGTGAAGGCAAATTTTGGAGTGGTTATAGCCCCCACAAGCTCCCCCCTAGTGCCACCTCTGCACATGACCACCTCATGTCTCTGGATCTGGCCAGGGAATGGCAAAGTGTACCTCACCTACCATTCCAAACAAGAACATTATTACTGACTTAACAAGCCACCCTCCTGGTTTCAACTTGCCATGCAGACTTTGGACCACATTGAACCACATCCAAACAAACAATGGAAGATGCAGCTACTTGCTGCTGAAGTGGAAAATCAAAGACTCCCCTTCGTGCAACTATGATGAAAACATTCAAACCATCAAGTACATCATAATGCAGTGCCCCAAATATGGATTCAAGGGTGAATTGGATGATATCCACAATAGCACAGAGGAGGCCTTGAAATAGCTTATGGACCTACCACGACATCTACAGAATGTTGCTCTGCAGATGCCATATGCACATGTGAGGGAGAGTAAGGGTATCAGAATCTGGTCCCTAGAAATTAAAGAAAGAGGAAATGCAAGTCAGAAAATCAATCCCTTGCCAGAGGATTGTTTCCTTCATTATAAGCCAAATTCTGATAGGTACCACCTAACATGAGTAAACATAACTAAACAAATAGTCCTACTGACTATTCAGAGTAAGGTACTTCTAGTGAGAGTAAAGGAATCAGAATCTAGCCCTTTATTTGCTAGTGTTCGATGCATTCTAATTTTAGAGTTCTCAAGCAATGGAGCTTCTATTACTTTCCTTCAGAGATTATTTTTTATACACTAATAGTTCTCTCCCTCTCTCTTTGAGGTAGTTTCTCTTGATATTCAGTCAATATTTCTCTCTCTTAAATCTTCTCCTTTACTTCTAGGTATATCACCTTCTCCCATTCTGTAAAGTAATCATTCTCATTCCTTGCTGTTTACACCCTTAAGGCAATTCTCATGCCACCTCCATATACTTAGCCGGTACACAGCCAAACTATACATATTTAGCTGTTTTAATTTTACCTCGTAAATCAATCACTGGTTCTAAATCAGTTTTTTTTCGTAAAGCATTATTCAACATAAAGACTGAATTAATTATGTGGTTTTAATGTATAAACAATGTTACATAATTAATTTCACTTTGAAAATTGTACAACTATGATTTTTTTTATAGACAGCATTAAGCAAAGCACTGTTACTCTGAATTGCCACCAGTAAAGCAATGGCCTCTTAAAAGTGCAAATATTATAGAAAGAAACTGTATTCCTTGAGCAGATTTATTCTTTTGTCAAATATTTTTTCAAAAGTTTTCACTTTGTTTTGCATTGCTGTACATTTAATGGTAAAGAGCAAATGAAATTCATTCATTAAAGTAATTAATGTAAAGTGAGACCATGAAACATTTTTAAAAAAAATTTTTTTTAATTTGTTTTTCACTGTTTGTAATAATCTTTAGAAAGTTTCAAAATTAGTCTCTACTGATTTAGCCCTTTTTCTGTTGTCAAGACACCCTTCGTTTCTTTCTGGGATTGGTGCAGAGATGGAATTAGTAGCAGAACCTAGAAGAAAATGGAACACACATCAGAACCATACAGACAAAAGGGTGGGAAAAAGGAGTATTATCTCCATCTTACAGATAGGAAACTGAGGCACAGAGAGATGAAGCATTTTGTCCAAGGTCACACAAGAAGTCTGTAGCAGAGTCAGAAATATAACCCAGTTCTATTGAGTTCTCATCCAATGCCTTACCTGGAAAACAATACTTTTTACCTAATCTGTTTTTATCCTCTTACTCATTTAATCTATCCACTCATATCTGTTTTTGAGAAAATCTAGCACTGCAAATTTTCTATTGCAAACATATCCTAGGTTTTACTAGTAACACTATGCATAAGTCAGTGAGTGGGATTTACTAAAAGTTAAAATAGTGAAAATTACTATTAGGAATGCAACTATCATTTTATACAGTGGTATTTGTAGTTGTGTCGGTCGCAGGATATTAGAGTGAGGTAATATCTTTTACTGGACCAACTTCTGTTGGTGAGAATCAAGATGGAATAGATTGTTTAGCATAAGTAGTTAACACATATTTCAAGGGCGTATTCAAGGTGAAATAGTCCATTGACACTTTGATATTGCAGAATATACGCATAGGAGAAAGTTCCGGCTATACACCTTAATGTACTCGAAACCACCTTCGCCAAAGAAGGACACTTCACCAGAGAAGTTGATGCTATCATGGAACAGGCCACCCAAATACCCTAAGAGAATCTACTTCAATACAGAAATAAAACCTCCTCTGACTGCACACCTCTAGTTGTCACCTACCATCACTCACTGAAACGCATATGGGGTATTATCAAACAACTAATCCTATACTCGATGGGGACCTCAACCTGAAAAAAATCTTTCCTGAACCCCTCTTCTGGCCTTCAAACAACCCTTCCCTCCCAACCTCTCCAAGCTCATCATCAGAAGCAAGATTCCCACAGACCAGGACACACCATAGGCACCTCCTTTCTAATGTGTTGGGGGTGTGTAGTGACTCGATGTGGCTCCCCTCCTGCCCAGCAGAGGGAGTGCCCTTACAGACACCCAAGTGGGCGGAGCCTCCGCCACCTGTTCCCGCCCCCCGGAAGTCAAGGGGCAGGACAGGAAGTATAAAAGCCGGCCGCCAGAGCTCAGTGCGGCCCCAGCCACCACAGGGAGCAGACATGCAGCAGGAAGCTCGCGGCCAGGAGACCTCCGAGGCCATGGCCCTAACTGGCCAGAGCTGCCCCGAGCCCACTACATGGAGGAACCACCGGAGTCCGTCCGCTCCCGTCATTGGGAGGACCCGTTGGAACTCCCCCCCACCAACCTCGAAGGCAAGACGCCACCAGGGCCCTTCCACCCCTGCTGTTACCCGGAGGAGCCACCTGAGTCCACACCGGACTTTCCCGAGGAGCTGCTGGACCTGCCACCGAGCCCCGGCCAGGAGGAACCCATGCTGATGGACTGGACTGGGCCTGGTGCCATGGACGAGGTAGGCCCTGAGGGGGAAACTGGAAGTAGCCCGGAGGTAGCCGACCCCAGTCAGGCTGCAGACACGTACGAGCCGATGTCAGTGTGTTTCGGTCAGGACACCCCACTGACTCGCAGTGGCAGCAGCCACTGCTAGGGCCCCGGGCAGGGACGCAGTGGAGTGGATGAGCCTGCGTCTCCCCCTGCCACCCTGCTCACGGGTGGCAGGCTTCCCCCTCACCCAGCGCTCAGGTATAGGGCCTTGGGCCTAGCCTGACCACTATATTGTTGCTCAGCCCCTGCACCAAAGGGCCTGAGCTCCCTAAACTGTTGTGTTGATGCTCAGCCCCTGCCTGAGGGCCTGAGCCCTGAACTGGCTGCTTGTTTGCTCAGCCCCTGCCTGAGGGCCTGAGCCCTGAACTGGCTGCTTGTTTGCTCAGCCCCTGCCTGAGGGCCTGAGCCCTGAACTGGCTGCTTGTTTGCTCAGCCCCTGCCTGAGGGCCTGAGCACCGAACTAACCGTTTGCTTGTTCCACCGGTAGGGAGTCGGTGTGGCTCCCCTCCTGCCCAGGAGGGTCGAGCCCCGGCACGAACCTTCTACAGGGTGCTCCCCCTGACTCTGTCCCAGGCCCTGCTCCCACTGCACCCCTTCCCCAAGGCCCCCACTGCTGCCTATTCTGACCCCATTCCACCCCCTTTTCCCCCAGTGTCTTCTGCACGCCGCAGAACAGCTGATCCACAGCAGGCAGGAGGTACTTGGAGGGGGAGGCACTGATAGGGGGGCTGCCAGTGGGTGCTAAGCATTCTTTTTTCCATGGGTGCTCCAGGGCTGGAGTATGCAGTATTCAAGATGTGGGCCCATGGATTTATATAGAGGCAGTATGATATTTTCTGTCTTATTATCTATCCCTTCCTTAATGATTCCCAACATTCTGTTTGCTTTTTTGACTGCCGCTGCACATTGATGTTTTCAGAGAACTATCCACAATGACTCCAAGATCTTTCTTGAGTGGTAACAGCTAATTTAGACCCCATCATTTTATATGGATTATGTTTTCCAATATGCATTACTTTGCATTTATCAACATTTAATTTCATCTGCCATTTTGTTGCCCAGTCACCCAGTGTTGAGAGATCCTTTTGTAGCTCTGCCTGTGACTTAACTGTCTTGAGTTGTTTTGTATCATCTGCAAATTTTGTCACCTCACTGTTTACCACTTTTTCCAGATCATTTATGAATATATTTGAATAGGACTGATCCCAGTACCGACTCCTGGGAGACACCACTAAGACTCTATTTTCAAAAATTCACTCAATTAGTGTTTATTTTCTCAGATAGCAGTTATACACATCCATACACAGAATTCTCATTTGAAGCAGATCATGACATTAACCAGTTATCTCAGTTTCTGAAAGAAATAAGCATTGGCTCAAGCTTAGCCCTAGTAAGATAGACACAATGCTGGTGGGTAGGGGGAAGTATTTTTAATACCTTTTAGAATCCAAGGCAGCTGATAACTTGGAAGGTGTGTAGTCTTAGGCCTGGTTAACCATTTTGCTACATCAGTCTTATGACAAAGTAGCATCATGGTGAGTCAGGCTTATGCAGTCAGCTTGATTCTCAGATGCATGGCTCATGTTATAGCAGTGCCTAGAAACAACAGTTCCATCTCCAGCTGGTTAAAAGACTAAACCTGTTTCTCATGCACCAAGACCAGATCAGAGAGATCTAGGTCTTTGTCTCTTCAAGCGTGGACTACTGTAATGCTCTCTCCCTGAGGCTGATGGAAGAAGCCACAGAGAAGGTCTAGATGGTTTACCACCCAGTTACACACATCTCCTAAGCAGAACAGGTGGATGAGAACACACCACATCTGTACTCCGCTTACAATTGTGACTCTATTTTGTAATGGTCCAGCTCAAGGTCCTGGTCTTCATCTTCAGAAGCTCTAATGGGATAGGCCCCATCTACCTAAAAGACCATGTTTCTCTCTGTAAAACTCCAGCACTATTGCAATCAACAGATATGATACAACTTACTGTACACAGGATGGTTCTTATGGAGAGGCACCCTGCTGGGGAACACTTGGCAATAGGTTATCAAGATGAATTCCTGTCTCAGCTCATTCAGAACACTCGGCAAGACTCCTCTTTTTTCAGAATCTGTTTGCTGTAGGCCTTTCTTTCAGAGATGGCACTTCTCTGGGTAGCAAATCCTCCTGCTCCTTTAAATACCTGAAGAAAAAGACAAACTATGAAATGACAACCCACTGGAGTTGAAGTTTAGAATATGGTCCTACAGGGGGTTATGATAGGGTGTTTACCCCACAACAGCCTCAAAAGGGTTAATGAGGCTGAGAAGAGGGCCAATTAACTTGATAGGCCACATCAGAGGGAAATTAGACTGGACAAGCAACTCCTGATTGGGACTAGAGCCCAGCTGAGAAGGAACAGGTGGGGCTATGATAAAATCAAAATTGGCAACAGAAAGGGGCTACAGTCACTTTCTAGCGTTAGATGGGAAAGGCAGAAACTAAGGGGAGATTAGAAGCCCTGTTGTTCTGGCCCTGAGGGAAGGGTGTGTCCAGAGGAGTGTGGAGAAAGATCCTGATAAAGGCAAAGTAGGAGCAGCCCAGGGAAACAGTAGCAAGGTTTAGATCTTGGCTACTGGTTGTAGGGTCCGTGGGCTTCAGCCCAGAAAAGTGGGGGGCCCTGGAGTTCCCCTACCAGCCCCTGGGGAAGTTGTACAGACCAGACTGTGGAGCAGCAGACTGCCTAAGATGATATTCTAGTAGGACTTGCTTACCCTAGAAGGAAAGGACTTTAGTGACCTGGCCAGAGGGCCAAATCACAAAGACAGAGCACCCAGAGTTACAGAGACAGAGAGGCACCAAGCTGCATGAATGAATGACAGAAAGGGGCATTGGATGTGAGTGGAGCTAATCCCCTGAGCAGCCAGGAGGAGGTGCCCCTAGTGGTCTGTGGACCCTGTGACAGGGTTATGCTGAAGATTAACACATTTTGATTCCAGTGATTTCCATACTATAAGTACACACAGAGAGATTGATAGAGATCAAAAGTATCTAATTTACATCGTGCCCTACAAAATTTCACTTAAAAAAATGAAAGCTACTTTTAAGTAATAAGAATGCACAAAATTCATTTTAGAAGTATAAAACTATTTTGTTGTATTTTGATACAGTAACTTAAATGGTATATTTCTTTTGTTGTTTTTTAATTTCTGGATTGAAAAGAATAACTTTTTACAGCAAAGTTCAAAATCATGGAAATCTAGAATTTTTCTTAGTGACACAATATTAACTACAGTATGGAGGGAGAGAAGGAATCTTATTGTACTAAGCAAAAAGTTTAAGCAGTGACTATCACTTTAATTGTTATAAGTGATTAAATTAAAATACTTATGAATGTTAAGATTCATTCTGATCCATGTTGAATATGAACATGGATTCAATGGATTTCTGTGTAGTAACCCAATTCTTAAGAAGTTGCCCCAATCTTTGAGCATCTTTGGTGATCAAAGACTTTGGCTGAGATCTGAGAGCAGAAGGAAATGTGGACCCCTTTACAACATTTTTACCTTTGAAGTCTCAGGTTAAAAGTACTGTTACTATTTGCTTCCACAAGGAAAAGAATGAAGGATAAGATTGTGAATTAAAATAACAGAGAAATGACAAATGTCTTGTATGAAATACATTTCCCCAGAAAGGACAGAGTGCCAATCTCTTTGAAAATCAATTACAGAGCCATTATTTGGAGATCAATTATAAGAGTGAAAATAAACATCTGTAGTCTTTGTTTTTAACCACTTAAGTGGGAATAACCTGTTTTTTCTCTGGAGTTTCAGAGAAACTTTGTTTCATCCTAGTGGTAGAAAATTTACATGTTATCTAGTTGCAACAAATTCCCCAGACTCAGCCCTGGTATATCACATCTGACCTGTCTTCCATGAAAGCCTTTCATGGAAGCTTCTCTGTCATTCAAGATCACGCTATTCCCTCCCCTATATTTTTATAAGTGGAATTCAGTTCCATTCCTCCAGCTTGGTAAGACGTCAAGAACTTTTATCTTCAGAGTCAGTTGCCAGTTCTGTTTAGTGAACCAGGCATCAGGGACTTCTGGTGCCATCAATGCAGTTCAGTCAGACCCCTTTCTTCAGAAACATACCATATTATTATCCCAATGGCTGGATAGCCAGAGAAGCATTTTTTAGACTAATTCTCAGGGAGAAGTTACTGGCAATTTTCTCCCTTGAGACAGTCCACTGGCAACAAATTTTGCTGCTGTCATGACACGAGAATAACTAAGGTACTGCATAAGGGTCTTATCCGGTCTCTAACGTCTGTGGTGATCCTGCCATTCTTATTAAAGTTAAATTGACTGGAATATTCAGGCAAACAAGGGCTTCATAATCAGGTCTTCTATATATATGTACACTCATAAATGTACAGAACTGTGTGGAGGACAGTAATTTTATGTGAAGGATTTTGAGATTTCAAAATGTGTCTTTTACTCGAATTGGAATTAAACTTAAAAATGTCAAAAATCTCTGGGATGGAAAATTCTGAACACATTTTCATTTCAGATCTACATGATTTTTTCAGTTATGACTTCATAAATGTTATAGTGACTGTCTGTAGTGTGTGTTTGTTTGTGTTTGGGGGTTACTTGCTGTGTGCTGAGCTTGTGTTTGTCTGTCTGTCTGTTTGTTTGGTTGTTTGAAGGACTGTGTGCTGTGGCTGGCAGTTGGAAGCTGTGAGCTTTAAAGGAAGGTTTGAAAGCTAGAAGCCTCTGGTAAGTGGCTGAGCCTTAATCAGTGGGTGGGGCATTCATACAGGCCAGGGCTTTATAAAGCAGCGCACAAGCGACCAGGGAGCTTTTACGAACAGGGGCTACTAACAGGGAGTTTCGCAAGGGAGTTTGGAAGGGGAGCAGGAAGGGGGCGAGGGTCCCTTGCCGGTTCTATCTGTTTTCCCTTTATTCCCCTTAAAACCTATAAACCAACTACAATCAAAACTTCTGGCTTAACAACCCTTTCAGCGGACAGGGAGCTGCAGACGGGAGTTTGACAGAGGGAGGCTTACGATGGTTAGGAAGACCCGCAACACCTGTGCCAGCACTGCTTCTGTCTCCTCCACCTGTGCCTGTAGCCAGACAGAGTGCCTGAGCATGGATGCTTCTACCCAGATCCTGGTGTGGTTTTGCAGAGACTGTAACTTGCAATTTCCACGTACTGATATCCAGGCTGGGGGGACCATCCAATGTGAGAGGTGCCTGCTGGTGGAATCTCTCAGGCAGCAGGTGGGAGAGCTACAGGAGGAGGTGGCTAGGTTGAGAAGCATCCGAATCCACGAGCAATTCCTCGACAGTGTCCATGTGGAGACAGCTGAGGTAGCTGTCCCAGTACACAGGACTGCTGATACACCACTGGTGGAGGAGGAGATGGCTCAGGGTGGACACTGGCAGCTGGTTACTTCAGGCAGCGCTCCACCCCTGCTCCGAACCCTCCTGCCGTGGTAATAGGTAACCGTTATGCTCTTCTTGATACAGGAAAGAAGGAATCACCCCCTACAGTAAAGGAGGAGAAGCCTCGTACCCCTAAGGCTGGGAGGTCTGCTGCCACCACTGCAAATAGGAAACATAGGGTAGTGGTGGTCGGAGACTCTCTGCTGAGGGGGACGGAGGCGCCCATCTGTCGCCCTGACACTTCATCTCGGGAGGTATGCTGCCTGCCGGGAGCCCGTATCCGAGACGTTACGGAGGCATTGTCAAGGATTATCCAGCCCTCTGACTACTACCCCATGCTACTCATCCATGGGGGCACAAATGATACTGCGCGGTGTGACACTGAGCGGATCAAGAGTGACTACAGGGCTCTGGGAGTACGGGTGAAGGAGTTTGGAGCGCAGGTGGTATTCTCTTCGATTCTTCCTGTCAAAGGTAGGGGCCCGGGCAGAGACAGATGCATCATGGAGGTGAATGCCTGGCTGCGAAGATGGTGTCGCCAGGAGGGCTTTGGCTTCCTAGACCACGGAATGCTATTTGAGGAAGGACTGCTAGGCAGAGATGGCGTTCACCTTTCGAGGAGGGGAAAGACCTTATTTGGACACAGACTGGCTAACCTAGTGAGGAGGTCTTTAAACTAGGTTCAATGGGGACAGGTGAGCAAAGCCCACAGGTAAGTGGGGAACATGGAGACCTGGGAGATGGGTCGGAAACGAGAGGGAGTGTGGGCTATATTGGCAGAGAGAAAGGAGGGTCAGGACAAAACTGGGAGGAAAGATCAAACCAGTATCTTTATAAGTCCTGCCATGTGGGCAGGGGACTGGACTCGATGACCTCTCGAGGTCCCTTCCAGTCCTAGAATCTATGAATCTATAATATATAAAATAGAAAATGAAAAACAATGAAATGAAAATTAATTTCAAAATGAAAAATTGAAACATTTTATTCTGAAAATATAAAAACAGGCTGTTTAGAGACTGTCAAAAAAAATCCCACAGTATTTCTCCAAAATAAAATTTTGGCAAAAATCAATACAATTTTCGCAAAGCATTTCTCTTTCAACAGAGCTGTATTTTCCAATGGAAAATGGTTCTGTCAAAACTTTTCCAATCAGTTCTATAAATTGGATAGTTGCCAGTGAAAATATTGATTTTATACAGTTCTATAAAAATGATTACTGTTATCCCTGTGTCGGCCTGATCCAAAGTCAAAGGGAATCTTCCCACTTACTTCAATTGCTTTGGATCAGGCCCATAGAGTCTTTAATGCACGAAGATTGTGATCAGCGCCACAAATGGCAAGTGCAATATTCCCACACAGCAGTACCAAAGTGGGTTGTTTTTGTAATGTGGGTTCAATTTTTTTCTAGGATATTATCATACTTGGCAAGACTGCGTTTAATTACACTTAAAATGATGAAATTGAATAGTCATCATTTTTAATGAGTAGAATCCATGCAGTTCATCTGAGGTGCTGTTAAATCTAATCAGAAATTAGGCTGTAAAATAATAGGCCTACATTCTGTAAAAAGTTATTTTATAAATTTGGACCTGCAGCCGATTTTGAATTTCACATACTGTAAAATTCAACTGCGTTGTAAGCCTCAGTTAAAACAAATACACAGTGAAATAACAAATATGCTATATTAGAACATTTAGTGGTTGTGTTTTACAGTAAAGGGGATTACCTTTTATCAAACCAGTGAATTATGTGAATATTTTAATTTTACTGTAGATACACACTGTGACCAAAAGCAACTGGATAAAATCCATGGGTTTAATCTTTTGTACAGTAAAACTTCTGGCTGGGGTAAGATGTAGAGATATGAGCATACCTCCCTGGTCTCCAAGTGGAAGAAAGAAGGTGATGGAAATTTATCACGCCATAGTGGTATCATCTCTTCCACCCAGACCCCTCAGAGGGGCCCACATTGGGGTGAGTGGAAGGGACAGGAATTGAGCAGGCCAGGAAAGGTGCTGGCAGGTTTAGGAAAGGAGATGCACACCATCCCTCCTACCAGTCCTTAGTAGTTTGTCTAAGGGAGAAAAAAAGGGGAATAGAACCACTGGCCCAAATACTTTTCTGTAGTGGGGAACACCCTATTTAGCGGGCTGAAGAGAAAGAGCTGGTAATATGGTTCAGAAGGAGCTACACTGACAGGAAGCTGCAGAGAAGTGTTCGTGGCCCAAAGACTATATTGGCCCTGGGTCACCAGATCCTCCTCCCTAGCAGTCTCCCTACACACAGACAAGACACACAGAGTACAGGCCCTATTTCACACCCAGGGGATTAGCCTCCTCATCCTGACAGGGCTGGAGCACCCACAGAGTCTGCATCTATGGGACACACCAACTCAAAGCAGCACCACACCCTGCCAGAATAGCAGATGCAAAATCTGCTGGCATATTTCCACTGCTACAGTGATCAACACCCCTATTACACATCTTTCAAGATCCCTGGGTCCTACACAGATGGAATTGGAAAAGTTTCAGAAAAGGGCAACAAATTAATAGGGGTATGGAACAGCTTCCATATGAGGAGATCTTAATAAGACTGAGACTTTCCAGCTTGGAAAAGAGACCACTAAGGGGTGGATATGACTGAGGTCTATAAAATCATGACTGGTGTGGAGAAAGTAAATAAGGAAGTGTTATTTACTCTGTCTCATAACACAAGAACTAGGGGTCACCAAATGAAATCAATAGGCAGCAGGTTTAAAACAAACAAAAGGAAGCATTTTTTCACACAAAGCACAGTCTGTGGAACTCGTTGCCAGGGGATGCTGTGAAGGCCAAGACCATAACAGGGTTAAAAAAAGAACTAGATAAGTTCATGGAGGATAGGCCCATCAATGGCTATTAGCCAGGATGGGCAGGGGAGGTGTACCTAGCATCTGTTTGCCAGAAGCTGGGAATGGGCGACAGGAAATAGATTACTTGATGATCTGTTCATTCCCTCTGGGGCACCTGGTATTGGCCACTGTCAGAAGACAGGACACTGGGCTAGATGGACCTTTGGTCTGACCCAGTATGGCCGCTGTTTTGTTCTTATTTATGTGGAGTACTTTTCTCCAGAGGTTTTGACACAGACCAGTTAATTTCCCCATTTTCCCCAGAGACTCCTGATTTTGGATGCCCTCTGGTATGTATAATCCTGGTTAACTGCCTGGATATCCAAAGGAAATGGGAAATTCAAAAGGAATTGGAGTGAGATACTCTAATCCCACCGTCTCCCCAAAATAGCTAACAAACAAACATTCCTGTTTCCTAAGGTCTCAGGTAGGTTGCTATCGTCTGTTTCTTTTCACATTTATTTAGGTACTTGAATACAAATTTGGGAGCCTAACTTTAAGCACTTAAATTTTGGTCTCCTTTATTTTAATAGAAAAGAAATATTAAATATATGATTTAAACCAACAAAATCAAGGAAAGTCAGTGCTGAGGCTGGAACACTCCTCAGCTCCATGCAACTGTAACTTAACACACCTTTTTGTACCTATGTATTACAAACTTCATCAATCAATCAACAAGTCACATGCCCTGTCTGATAGACACAACAAGGTGGACTGACAACTCTGTCACATATGGTAGCTTCTTTCATTCCACATGGTGTTAAATCACTTTGGCCCAGATTCTGATACCTTTCTCACCTTGAATAGTACCTTACTTGGCAAGATTTCCCACTGATTTAAGTAGGACTATCCAAAAGGTAAGGTGACAGGCAAGAGGAATTAGGGTATTGGAGAAACTTCTTATTTATTTATTTAGATTTATAATAGAAAGGCACGTTTACCCAAGGCTCTAGGTGCCCCTGCCATAAATTAAAAGAATCAAAATAAAATTAAACAGCAGCTTACTCCTTGACAGCCAAACCCTGACAAAACACCAACTCCACGCAGACACCCAGATCTAACCCCACTTTCTTCAACAGCTAGCACAAAAGAGATATATCTTGCAGTGCAACCTTAAGGTCAATGTGTGAAAATTGTACACAAAATATAGACTGCAGCTGAGGAAAAAAATGTGTAAAATAAACAACTAATTTACCAAATACAAAGCAAGAACTTATTCTGCAGTCATAGGGCATAAGGGCAGAAAGGTGCCTCCCACTGTTCATATCCTAGCTTTAAGAACTTGGAACAATGATCATATAGGGCCTTAGCCTGTTTTAATTGAAGTCAGTGGCAAAGTTCTCATTGACTTCACTTGTGGCAGAATCTGGCTTTTAATGAGTACATCTTAATATAAAATCTAAGATACACTCGGCGCCCTGCTCATGAAAGACTTTGTAGGTCAACAGCAATTATAGCTAACGTAGATCCCATGGGTAACAGATAACCAGTGTGTCGATGCCAAGATGTATAATGTATTTGTTTCTCTGCACAATATAGTGCCCTGGAAGCAGAATTGGGTATACAAGATGAAATATGATAAACAGTCTCATTGGCAGATCAGCAAGGCCGGCATTACAGTAATCTAGTCTAGGGAAGATAAAAGCGTGAATGAGCAATATACAATATACATTTATTTCAACTAAAAGGAGGCCTTAATTTTCTGAATGCAACACTAAAAGGAAAGCTTGCAATCAAAAACCAAAACAAGGTTTTTAACTGATGAACCTAAGTTGAATTTCACAGATGGGTTAAAAGTTCAAGTGCCAGTCATAAACAACTCTGCTTTGTTTGATTTTAACTAAAGAAAATTGATGCTCATATAGTCTTTTATAGTCACCAACTTGTCAATATGGTAATAGCATAGTTTGAAATTGCAGGTTTAGTTGACACATAGATCTGTGCCTTGTCGGCATAGAAATGAAAACCAATATCATACCAATGAATAATCTTGCATAAAGGCAGTATACAAATGCTGAATAAGAGCAGGGCCAAAGTGGAACCCTGTGGAGCACAAGAAATAAGTGCACCAGCAAAAGGACACAAATTACCTTTGGAAATAGACTGCAGGTAACTGTCGGATAAATATGATTCAAGCCAATTTAGGACTGTGCCAAACAAAGTCCCTTAGGCATTCAAGAAGAACATTTAGATCTAGCAAAATGAGAATGGATGGAGAATGAAAATCTGCCTTTAGGAATAGATTATTTCATTTATATTTTATTACAAATTTTAAACATACAAAGACAGAGCATATGGGATTTGATCCTGCACCCACTAAAATCAATGGCTGCTATGATATGAGATTAGGCCCATGCAGATTAAAATATTGTTCATTTAGGGACATCTCTTTTTCCCAGTATAATTATAAATAAAAGTATATGCATGTTTCATCTCTTACTCATTCTGGCACCAGCTCAGAGATAACTCTTCTATTTACCACTACTCCTCTACCCGCTGATATTCTGGTCTTTATCATGGGGCAAATTTGAAGTGTATTGTAGTGAGGGCAGAGGAGGAAAGTAAAGAGAAAAATGAGTCTGAACCCAAATGACATGTGTCAAGTTTTTGATCTAATAGATTGTAATTGAATCCATGGACAAGATTATTTTCTGATCACTGAAAACATATCTCTTTGGCAGGATCCTTCTCTTCTACCTAGTGTAAAGCTATAGGATGGTGTTTCTGCCCCAAAACAAAAGCAGGTGTGTTTAGAGTATCACATTCATTAACAGAAATCTCCCAGGCCCACCACTATCAATGGCATAGATTGGTTGACTTTTTTTCAATTAGATTTTTCATAAAAATTTTGACAAAAAAAAATCACAAAATATTTTCATGAAAATTTCCCCTTCACCCACCCATTTTTCAACCAGGAATGGATCTAGTCGAAATTCAAAAGTTTTTTATGATATTTTTGTTCATATTTCAGTTAATGGAAAAAAGAGGAAAGGGAATTTGCTATCTAGGAAGAACTCTATTGTATGATCCAATGCGTAATTCTTCCCCTCCTTGCATCTGGGCGGTGCAAAATCTGGCCCTTGGGGAAGACAGGAGAATTTTCAGTGAGAGTGAAGCTGAGAATAGAAACAAAAAAGTGTAAATTGGAGATAATAGAAGTCTTTATGTTTCAGATAATAATTTGTACAGTCTTTTAGTCATGTGAGTGTAAGAACAATTTACTCGTTGACTCATGCTAGAGCCTCTGCTTCTGAAAAAAGAGTACAGTCCGGTGTAATGAAGACCAATTTGCATGAAATTATAATTAATATTTACCTTGTCTCTTTCTTGTAAGAAATGAAGGAAACCTCCTAACAACTGGGGAGAGAGTTCAGAAAACCATAAATATTTGTTGCAATAAAAACTGTGAATTTGCTTCCATGGTATTTATGGACTCTTTTCCCAGCTTTCCTCAAACATTCATATGAGCAACTTTCTGTTTGTGGAAATAGAGAGTGTTGGGAATACTCCTGAAAATATTTTTTTACACAAAAAGTGTTCACTGGTGATTTTGAAGTTTTTTGCAGGCCTGGAAATCATCCAGTCAGGGAGAAGAAATAATATCATGTGATTTAAGCGATCAGTCAAACAGAATGAATAATTAATTACAAATGGCAAATAAGTGAAAAAATAGTTTGGGTGAATAGGTCATGAGCCATCTCTGGGCTGAAACACGTTCAGGTAGGGACTGAAACAAAGTCTGGTGAAGTCAATCAGCTCACAAATCATGTGTCAAATAATTTTGAACAATGAACATATTAATAAGAGTTGGTCTGTTCATAGATAAATCACAAATAAAAAATGAATAATTATTTATTGCAAACATATCATTCAGTTCTAATCTCTTCTATATCTCTTTGGAAACTAGACAGAGCCACCTGCCAAAGAAATAGAAGAAAGGTACTACTGCTCTAAGATGCAATATCTTTTCAATTAGGGAGGCATGGTTTGGGAGAATGATCCAAATCTTGCTGTCCTACCAAAGGAAGTTAACTGTAGCCCATACTGGAATAAAACCTAATTTTGAAATCTCAAAATCCTCTGTGAAATGGAATTACCATTTTCTGGCCAAGTCCACAGTTAAACAACACTTATCCTGCCACTGAGGCTTTTGTGTAGTTGATGCCATTTGGGCAGCAATGTGTTTATTTAGAAGTACGTTGTTTGAAGAACATTAGAGTGACCAGATGTCCCGATTTTATAGGGACAGTCCAGATTTTTGGGTCTTTTTCTTATATAGGCTCCTATCACCCCCCACCCCCTGTCCCGCTTTTTCACATTCGCTGTCTGGTCACCCTAAAGAACATTGACAGGAGGATTGTGTGCTGTGAATCAAAACCCTGACTGACTGTCTACTGAAAATATTCTCAAGTGTGTTTTGTTTTATTTCATTATATATCAGACAGAAAAAAGCTGCAATCTTTACAAAATTAAATTTAGAAATTCTAGGCACAGCCTGCAACAGCTGAAGTTTATATTTGGAAATAAGTCATGCACTTACTAAAGAGTTTTTAAAGCAAGAGTAATCTTGTGAAAGCAGTTCTTTGATAAGACAAACAATACAAAAAATAGCAAGAGAAATTTCCCCACTCCTGGCAGAGGGACACACCCTGTATGAACATAACTGTTGCCATCTGGTGTATGGTGAGTCAGACTACTATCCTGGTCCTGCCAGATTTATGTGACATGCAGTCTTAAGATCAACAACATTAAAGTCTGATTTGTCATGTATCTAACATTTTCTAAGGCCATCTTCTCCTAATATGACTTGAATATTGCATGTTAATAAACCCACTGAGGGGTATTTAGTTGGATCTGCTATCTATACCATTAATGTGATTATAATAAAATAAATAAATAAATAAAAATAAGTTAAAAAAAGACAAACAAACACACAAACAAAAAAGCCACATATGGCTTATGTTGTCAGAAGTGCCTGGTAATAGTGGGTGCTTCAGTTTTTGGGTGCCTAATTTAAGGCAATTTGAAGTGATCTGTGTTTCTGATTTTCAAAATGTTGAGTGCCCAACAATTGAAGGTAGACAAAATCACTAGTTTTATGTATGTGGGGCCAGATTTTCTTAAGTATTCTGCACCCACAATTGGGACGAGATTTCAGAAGAGCTCAGCTCCCATTTAGGTACCCAAATGATGTCCAGATTTTCAAAAGTGCGCTGTGCAGTCAGTGCATGCAGGCTTTATGGGAGGTGTCAGCAATATTCAGATAATACTGCATCTTATCTTCACTTCTAGTCTGTTTTCCTGCATTTGTCAAAGTTGTTAATTGTAGCCTTTTTAAAACAAAATTATCTGTCTTCAGCCCCATTCATCATTGGACAGGAAAACCTTACAGGTCTTAGCTTCAGCACTCAGCAGGCTCTGAGGTTTTGACTCCCACAAAATCCTTGGGAAAGAACAGATTTCTTACTTTTCCACTTACTAGCTCTTTTCTTAAGGTCACAAGGCCTGGTCCTAAAGACAGAGATATTTTACCACTAATTATTATGGCCCAATCTTCTGAGATTGCTAGGTGCCCTCATTCTCAGTTCTTCAGTGAAACTGGGAGTGTTCTGGACACACATGAACAGGCCCTAGTTACTTTTTCTCAGGTGTTCTTGGAGCCTCACACTTAATAATTCTCAATTCTTTTTTTGAGGAAAAACAAACTGGGATATTAAAACACCAAAACTTTAGTTATTTTAATTTTAAATTTACGAATATAAGTGTTCAAAAGTCAGTAGAGTAAAAATGATTGTCCATAGTAATAACTTGGCTGCATTGCACATATGTTATATTTTCTATTTCTGTTATTCCTTTAAAGATGAACCGTCCTATACTAATATATGTGTAGTTAAAGATATAACATAAAATATAGAGGATATGCAACACAGCTGAGTAAACAGTATCATAACATTCTCATTTCCTGAGTCAGAGCACTTAAATTAGGAACATTTATATTCATGTACTTTCTTGATTTTAATATATAATTAACATAGATATCTGTTATGAAACATTTACTTACTGCATAGTTTATTTTCAAAGTTGAACATAGAGAACAACTTAGTTTGTCCTTTCAGTTATTTCCTAATGTTAAAGTCTCAAACTTTATTCTTTTTATTGTTGGGCACGGGCTGCCAGCTTTCAGTATGTATAATTTGTACATAGTGTTCATTTTATTTTAGAACATACAGTTTCAACAACATGGTTTGTCTCATCTTAAGAACCAATACAAAGGGTTATCCAGATCAGATGATAGCCAGGCTGCAACCTGATACTGTGAAACAATGGTGTTGTACTCTGATAACCACTAGCTGTTTAGTCTGACAGAGGGCCAAATCCTTAGATTTACTCAGTTTGTTCTTACTGATGTGAGTGACATCTTTGCCTGAGTAAACACTGAGGAAGACCAGGGTAAGGACAAAGTCCAACAAAGAATATGCATAGACTAAAGATGTTGCAGATGCAGCCATAAAAACTGGGACATCTCCATGTGTAGCAATACTATTAACCCATGGATACCATGGTTTTTTTCACACAGACTTTTATACCTGCTATACTGGTGCTCTCTGATGTCATCCCTGGAAGTAATAACTCCAGACTATTTTGCTTCTGGGCATCACTTCACGCTATCAATAATGGTGATAGTCAGTGTATTATAACATCATTCTTGGAAATAAACATTTTTCAGGAATTTTTTAGACAGTGACATCAAACTGCAGTAGTTTACAAGTACTGGATGTATTCCCATGAGTAAAGACAGAAAGCAAGTATTTACTAACCCGGATATGATAATTATTTAAGCTTAATCAAGTAATGTTTGTACAGCTCTTTGTGATTCTTTACATGAAAGGTGTTACAGGGGCACAAAGTGTAAAAAATTAATAATTAATTACTTATTAATAAGGCTACGATTTAGTCACGCAGAAGTACATGGAGGTCATGGAAGTAACGGATTATATGACTTCCTTGACCTCCGTGACAAACATGGAGTCCTATTAATTAGGATTTTCCTGACAAAAAATATAAGGACAAAATGGTAGTTCCTACTTAGGATCAGGGGCGGCTCCAGGCACCAGCGCACCAAGCACGTGCCTGGGGCGACAAGCCACGGGGGGCGGCCTGCCGGTCGCTGTGGGGGCGGCAGTCAGGGAGCCTTCGGCGGCATGCCCGCAGGAGGTCCGCCAGTCCCGCGGCTTCGGCGGCAATTTGACGACGGGGACACCTAAGGTGTGGGACCGGTGGACCTCCCACAGGCATGCCGCCGAAGGCTCCCTGACTGCCGTGCTTCGGGCGGCAAAATACATTGAACCACCCCTGCTTAGGATGTAGGCAAGCACACACATCTCATGCGCGCGCACACACACACACACACAAACATGCAAATAAACAGGAACAAGCCCTAGTATGTGTATAAAAACAGATACAGTACACTGGAGGCCTGGACAAAACCAACCACATACTGCAAGCATGTCTCCATGAGAGTTTATGGGGTACAGCTGGCTTGACATGTTTTTGTAATTGAAAAGGCTATAACATCTGGTCCTTGGGTTATTACTCTTATATCAAAGAGTCATGATATGAAGTCTACTTTTTAATCATCCAGAGATTTCTGATAATGAAATAGGGAGAAATATTTTTTTAGAATAGCCCATCCAGCTGAAAGAGAAATTCCAGAAACGTGGAAGAATATGAAAGCAAAAGAAAGAAGAAGAGAGTAAATATTGGTAGGAACTTGAGGGTACCTCTTATGGAATGACTTTTCTTCATAATGTTTGTAAAAAGTATTTGGTCTGAAAAGGAATGCCAATATGAATGCTAAAAGAATTCACAGAACCTCCGTAAATACACAAAGAGTTTTATAATATTTCGGAAATGTAACTCGGTTCATTTTTCGGAGACAAGTGGTCTATAATGGTACACACTTTTGATATTTTTTTTATTTATATACAGGTTTGGTGACTCCCCTTTGCAAACACCCTTATAAAAAGATCCAATTACTTTTCATTTACAATGATTATAAACGTACTACTCACATGACCAAGACTGTGTATGAACAATGGCATGTCTACACAGAAATTATCACTCTGAACCAAATTCAGCCCCCAGTTACACCAGTACAACTCCCATAGATTTAAGTTAATTCTAGATATTACTACTGATTAGAAGACAGATGCTGATCTCCTTATTTGAGATATATGGATGAAGAGCACTAGATAAGAGTCATGTGTTATATTATGTATTATTATTTAGGCAAAACTCTCATTAAGTCAGTGATGCAATAAATAAGATGTGTCAATGTGATTTTCACCTGTGTATGGGCTGCAGTATTGGGTGATCTGATTTTCTAAGAAGGGACCTTCCCAAAAGTGGATAATCTGACATATTGTATGAATTGAATTGGGCTGAATCAAGGATGGAATTTAATCATTTGTCCATGAACCTAACCAACTATTTTAGAATAAGAATTTTTGTGTAAATATATTTCTGTGAAGCCATCTAACTTCTCAAACATGTCACAAGCATGGTTTAAAGCTAGGCTAGCCTAATCCTCCTCCAGTTGAAGCTCATGGGAGTTTGGAAGTTTTGTAAGATTGCTTTTACAAATATATGGCCCATGTGGGAAAAGATGTTATCCATTTATGTATTTTATTTCAACATCAGACAGACAATCTTTTTCTAACTGGAATTGTATTGTAGATTTGTTAACCATTTATGAAAATAATGTTCCTAAGCATAAAGGCGATCAAATAGAAAGTTATGTATAAGTCAACAATTTTTAAACTGTTTTCACGTAGCTAAATAGAAAGATCAAATTTGTACTTCAAGAATGTAAAAAATGCAATTACATTTTGATTTTGCAGGGGTTAGTAATACAGAGGCATGTTTGCTTTTGATCTATTTTGAAATTTCTGGTGAGAAATGTAATATGTAAGTAGAAATGGCTCACTGGCTATGGCAAATATAGGTTTACACTTCACAAATGTTAAGCACAGTACCAACAACTTTCCGGTAATTGCTTGTAATTCTGGGAAGCAATTCAACAGTAACTTCTGTAAATTTATATTTCTTTCAAGAGCAATTCAAAAGTAGTTGGCTTTCTAGCTGTCATAAAAAGTCTAGGACTTGTAGATGATTTGACAATGAAGAAGCCCCCTAAAGCAAAAATTGAAAAAGTAGCCCTCTATCCTTCACATTGTCTGTAATGAAAAAATGTACTTAGATTATCTACTGTGTGTGTACATCAGACAAGCACATATGTACATGGTCTATGTCGGGGAAATGAGCATGTATTTGGCTTTGGTTGAAGACAAGCAACACAAAGAACCAATAAATATATACGAATAGCTTGATAAAGTCTGGCAGACTGCTTCATTTTTTCATTACGGGCTAGATTCTTCCACCTTTACGCATATGGAGTATTACCTTATTTGGCAGTGTCATTTGAACTGCCCAATGAGAACTCAGTGTGAGTAAGGGTGTCAGAATCTAGCCCTGTATAAATATGATTTAAAATACTGAAAATAAACTGGTTTGTAAATGACAACACTGCTTAAAAGTCTCAACTGATTGTGCCACATAAAAAGATGCTTTCCAAGCCCTGTTCATTTTATATTTTGCTAAAAGTCCTATTACAGAATATTTCAGATAAGCATTCTTACTATTGCTTGTTCACAATTCCTCATTTTGTAGGTTCCTTCTCAATGCAAGACATTCCCTAAGGTTAAGAATGAAAAGGCATCTACTACCGACATACTTGATTGAAATAGCTGGTAAATTGCTGCAGTAATGAGAAAATTCCCTTTCCCCTGGATAGTCCAGCTGCTTAGCACTGAAGCATTTTTCAGATAAAGAATTTTAAAGAAGTAAAAAATTAAAGAGAAGTTCTTTAAAATCACAAATAAATGGCCTGCTCCCATGGAAATTAGTGGCAAAACTCTCTTGCAATGTTAGGCAAGATCAAGCCATAACATTAGTTTATGCTTCATAATACAGAGACTGATTTTACAGGGATTCTGATGTGCAAATACAATGATGCTTTAGAAAATACTGGTGCTTCTTAAAAAATGTGGTTAAAAAAAAACAAGATGATGAAGTTCGCCAAATCTCTCATTGGCTTAAAAAAATAGGTTGAGTAATACATTATTAGTTCTGCTAGTACACAATTCGTACATTCCAAAGTACAAGAGATTTTGCTTAATATTTCAACATCCTGTTTCATTCATTAGTCTGTAGTTTGAAATATTTGGCTTTAGCCATGTGCACGTCTCTTTTATTTTTGAAACTGGAATCCAGATGCTATTTGTGTAGTTATATTATTAGATATGTCTATTTATTTAAAAAAGGTGTTTGAATATATTCATTTGTTAGTTCCTTTGTAGTTTTTAAAAACGTGTATGTTTGGGTCTGTTCTATCTCTAGAATGTTTGCCTGTGTTTTTTATGGTTATTTGCTTGTATGTAGTTGTGAATGTATTGTTTTCTTTCCTCCTTTAATACTTTGTTTTTAAAAAGGCAAACATTCTGTGTTGTTTTAGAAAAGGCAAGCATTACCATGTTTTTTGCTGTGTACATAAAAATCTTAAAGTGTGCTGCAAAGTACTTATGAACCCATTTGTTATGTTTGCAGACTCTGAGCACAAGCACTCTGTTTGTACAGATAGGATGTGACCAAGGTCAGACATTTTGTGGTTTTGCATATATAAAACAAATAAAGCAGCAGCATATCCCATATCTATCTTCAACTTTTTCCATGGAATGGCACTAGAATACCTGTAGCAAGAGAAATTAGACATTAGATTGTAATTCCTTGGGGGCAGGGACAGTGTCTTCTTCACATAGGTTTGGACAGCACCTCGCAAAATATTTGGTAGCCCTGAATATGTTAAACACAAAGTTCTGCTCAACCTTAGCTATGAGCATTACTACCACTGTACCACTTCACTGAAATATTAGAACTAAAGGCAAAGATTGAAGGCCAATAACAAGAGTTTCGTCTAGCAGTGAAAATGCTGGTTCAGTGGGCAGGACTTGGGAAAGGAAGGACGCAGTTCTGTCCCCTGCACTCTCTTCATCACCATTGTCAACTCTGGAGAACTTACAGAGCAGCTCACCATATCTGTTTTCTTTCCTTAAATCCCAGCTTCTGGAGCCATGTGATTGGGGAACCCCAAAGTCTCAAAAACAAGAAGGCAACGAGAAAGACCCCCAAGTTTATTATTTTCTAAAAACTAATTTGTTTTAACCAATCTCAGGGGCTTTGGAGGCCCTGGCGCCATGATTTTGGAGTGCTGGGGGTTGGCAGTACTGGCCCTTTCCAGTCTCACTCCCAAGGATGCCTTTCCTCTCTTCGGGTGCTCGATTTCAAGCAAGATTTATTCCCTGGGAGCCATTTACCACCCTGTCCTAAAATCTCCCTTATGCCTGAGAGGCAGCCCTGCTGAGCAGGAGACAGAGGAAGTTCTCTTGCTCTGCCCCTCCCTCGCTGTGGCGGGAGGGGCCAGGAAAGGGTTAAGCAGAAACTTGGCAGAGGAGCTGAGCGGCATGGAGAGGGGAGGGACTGGGCTGCGCTCAGCTGGGTGGAGAGGGAGGGGAGGATGAAAGTCAGCCTCCCAGCCATTGCAGCAGAGCGAGCCAGGGCGGAGGGCAGGCAGCGAGCTGTGTGTGTGTGTACGCGCGCTGCCTGGCAGGGGAGGCTGCCCCGCTTGCCGTGCAGCCCGGGAGGAGACTCTTCCCCCTGCCCTGGAAACGCTCCCCGGAGCCTGGCCCTAGAGAACTCGGCTCCGCGGCCGTGAGAGGGACACGCAGGGCGCCTGCGGGCCGGAGGAGCGCCGGGCTGGCGGCGGGGTGAGTGTCTGCGCCGGCCCGCGGGCAGGGGCTGGGGTTGGCCCCGCCGAGCGGGGAGGGAGGCGGCTGGGAACAATGCCGGGGTGGCCGCAGAGCGGGCGCTGCTGCTGCTGGCTGGGCGGGGAGGGATTGTTTCCGGTGATTTCCCCCCCCCCCCCCCCCCGGCTGCCTCGGGCGGGCGAGGAAAGCGAAAAGTTTGGCTCAAAATTGCGCCTTTGGGGGGAGCTGGGAGCGTGGCAAAGTTTGCGTCCCCCGCCGCCCCGCTTTTCCCTGCAACCTCCGCTCCAGAGAGACTCCCCCCTTCGTCCGGCCTCTGCCCGGGTGCAGGGCTCAGGCAACGCGAACTCTGTGCGCGGTCGCTGCACGTCCAGCAGCTCCCCGGGGCTGCGTGTCTGGGGGGCGGGGAAACAAACCCTGGGGTCCAGAAGCATTAAACCAGGATCCCCCCAACCCCGCTCCCCCCCCCGATCCACCGCCGCCTCTTGCTGCTTGCACGGCAGCAGGCAAGGCCATGCTTCCCTCTGCTCGCCCCTCTTGTTGTTCATTTCCTCTCCCCGCCCCTTCCGAAGGCGCCCACAGTTTATTGTGGGCTAGGAATCCCCCCCCCGCCTCGACCCCATCTGCTGTGTATGACACACAACTCTTCTCTTCCCCCCCCCCCCCCACCTCAGCGCAAAAAGGTGCTTTCTCACCATTTACCTTCCATAACGTGCAGCCCCTGGGGGCATCTCTTCTTTGCTTTATAAGCTGAAGGTTTGTATATCAGGACTTGCCACATATTTGGTGTCCCCACAGCCCTTCAGGGTTGCCTTTTGTCCCCTACACAATTATATTAATTGAGGGTTTTCCTTACTTCTCTCAATTACTAACAAAACTGAAACGTACAGAAATGTACTTTTGGGTCATAGGATAATAAATTAGGATTACACAATCAAACCTTCCTGATGTGCACAGTATTATGTTGTGTGGCTGTGTGGGGGTACTCTTTGTCTCCCTTGAGTGTGGTGGTGTGCATTTTTTTTTTTTAATTGAAAGCACCAGTGTGGTACTGGAAATCCTCGAAACATGGAGATGATGTTCTAAGAACTATGGAGTTTCTGACTTTGGGAATGATTCAGCGTTAGGGTGGCTGATATGCAGTTGACTCATTCTGCTTATTACTCCTTTCACTCTTCTTGTGGCAAGATACCTTTTTCAAAAGAAAGTTCTATTTGATTCTGGGAGTATTTTGTGGGTATTTGTTTGCTATATTCAGCACAGGCCAGGTGGAATTTAACTGAGTCATGGCAGTATAAATGATCAGATATATAAATTTATGGAGTTTGTTTACAAAGAGTTGTAATACAACACACGGAACTTGGTAAGGAAAATGAAGTCACTTCCGAAAAGGGGGTGATCTGTCCTTTTTAAATGTGCTAGAGTCGATTGCTGTCTTTAATGGTTATTGGACTAAAGACTGGAATGTGACACATCAGTAAGCCATCTCACAAACAAAACTTGTCAGAGGTGACAATGTTTTGTGGTTAATCATCTGATTTAATGGCATTCAAGGGGAAACTTGCTGTAAAGTGAATTTTACAAACATATTAAAACTGAAAAATTGCCAGAACTAGAGTTGACATCTCATGCAGTGAGCTCTCAGGCAGGACACCTAAATTTAGAGCAAATAAAGAGTTCACTGCCTGGGCCATTGCTGTGCTCTCAAACTTCTTGTTAATGTCTCAGCATTCCCTCCTTGTACAGCCTGAGAGACAGAATTGAAATTGACATTTAACTGACAGGAGCACTTGACTATAAGTTCAGTACACATACTTATGTGCAAGTTTTCATTGTGCAAGAGATGACAATAAATAGTGAACAGGCATTCAGTAGTGAATGGGAACTCCTGCTTTTCTCTTGGACTGGCCTGCAATCCTTTATTATCGCCATCTATGGTGAGATCCTCTGGTACATGCTTTTTAGAGCATGAATGCATTAAATACAACATGAAGTCAAATGCACAATATGATTAAATTGGCAAACCCAGGTGAATTACTTTTCTAGTAGTCTTAAGGGTTACTTGTAACTATGAAACGTACAACATTTTCAGAGGGACATTTTTGTGCTTATTTTTTTTTTAAGTTGAAGGTGGTTCTTTTAAAAAAAAATCAAAACTTTTGGAGAGAAATAGATTTATTGTTATTATAGTACTAAAAACATACTAGGTAAAGAAGTATAGGTGATGAGTGTCTTCATTTAGTAAGCTTGAATGGCTTATTTAAATGTGGACTTTGACTTTTATGTTGTATCTATCATTCTGTAAATGACTCCAAGGAACAAATTGATTTAAAACAACAACAGAGGTTCACTAAAGGTCATCACAGAGTTCAAACCTTGGTGAACTGAAATACTGATCTTATTTCCCTTTAGTTTTTGCTCAATATGGGATCTGTTAAAACTAATACACATGCTTGCAAGAAAATTTGCAGAGAAAATTTGTTCTCTTTTTGCATAACTAATGTAGTCTGACAAAAGAAGGTTTCTAGAAATCTTAATACCAGGCCAACATTGATACTGCCTTACGTGACCTCCTCAAAAACAACCTAAATGGAGCAACTATAAGGTGGGTGCATAACTGGTTGGAAAACCATTCCCAGAGAGTAGTTATCAGTGGTTCACAGTCATGGTGGAAGGGCATATTGAGTGGGGTCCTGCAGGGATCAGTTTTAGGTCTGGTTCTGTTTAATACCTTCATCAATGATTTAGATAATGGCATAGAGCAGGGATCGGCAACCTTTGGCACGCGGCTCGCCAAGGTAAGCCCCCTGGTGGGCTGGGCTGGTTTGTTTACCTGCCGCGTCCGCAGGTTCGGCCGATCGCGGCTCCAGGACAATGGAGGCTACGGGAAGCGGCGGCCAGCACGTCCCTTAGCCTGCGCCGCTTCCCACAGCCCCCATTGGCCTTGAGCAGTGAACCTGCGGACGCAGCAAGTAAACGTGTCCTATGAGGGAAGATTGGGTTTGTTTAGTCTGGACAAGAGAAGGCCGAGAGGGGACATAACAACCTTTTATGTACTTGAAAACTATTACAAGGAGGAGGGAGGAAAAATTGTTCTCCTTAACCTCTGAGGATAGGAGAAGAAGCAATGGTTTCAATTGCAGCAAGGGTGGTTTAGGTTGGACATAAGAAAAAGCTTCCTGACTGTCAGGCTGGTTAAGCACTAGAATAAATTTTGTAGGGAGGTTGTGGAATCTTCATAGTCTATGAGCTCCATTTGTATTATGTGTTGAACATATGTCTAAATTTGCCTCAAGCGAGCCTATGGAACTGCATTTCCCATAATAGCCCTGCCCAGGAAAGGTACAGTTGTGGTCGCTCCAATCTCAAATAAAATATATTAGAAGTACGGAGAAAGGCAACTAAAATGACTAGGAGGTATGGAACTGCTTCCATTTGAGGAGAAATTAAAAAGATGGGGGCTTTTCAGCTTGGAGAAGAGACAGGTAAGGGGGGATATGATAAAGGTCTATAAAATCATGACTGGTGTGAAGACAGTAAATAAGGAGGTGTTCTTTACCCCTTCACATAATACAAGAACCCTGGATCACCCAAGGAAATTAATAGGCATCAGGCTTAAAACAAAGAAAAGGAAGTACTTTGTCATACAACATACAGTCAACCTGTGGAACTCATTGCCTGGAGATGTTGTGAAGGACAATATTATAACTGGGTTCAAAAAGAATTAGATAAGTTCATGGAGAACAGGTCCACCAGTGGCTATTTGCCAAGATGGTCAGGGATGCAACCCCATGCTCTGGGTGTCCCTAGCCTCTGACTGCCTGAAGCTGGGAGTGGATGACAGGGGACCGTTTGATAGTTGCCTTTTCTGTTCATTCCCTCTGAAGTACTTGGCTTTGGCTACTATCTGAAGACAGGATACTGGGCTAGATGAACCAGTGGTCTGACCCAGTATGGCTGTTCTTATGTAGGTGCTTGACTCCTCAGTGAAGGACTATCACTAGGAAGTCATCAGGACTACCCTCTGAGGCTATCGACTTTGAACTACTGACCTACCCCATGGAACAGTTATTTTTCTACAGCTGGCTGGGGAGGCTGAAGTATTCCAGTTGCACACATAAGTAGACGAGACTTAAAAGCAAAGTGCTGCTCTGTCCAGGCGGGCTGACGATTGACATGTGTAATGGGGGCATGTTAGATAGAGGGCGAGAGATGCTGAAATGCTGACAAACCTCTGCCTCACAGAAGGGGTGAGACTAGACATGGGGAAAGTGCATCTCAGGACCTTTGATTGTTTTCAAAGATCTGTAAATCTCAAGTGCTTTAACAATGATGTCACGGTGGTTAAGATAGTCCTTTTGCTAAGTTTGTGTTCCGTGCTTTCCTCCCACATTGTTCCCAAATGGGTTAGAGTAGAAGCCCTGAAAGTCCCAGCCTGAGTGGAGCTCTGGGGGAGTGTGTGTGTTAGCAACTGGGGGGCTTGGGAGCTATGAGACACTGGTTTTGGAGTCTAGGGTGGCTGGACTGTGGAGTTCCTTGTTTCCAGGAAGGGCATCAGACCAGCTGTGAGCCTGCGGATGTGCCTTACAGACCAAAAGCTAGGATTGTTGATTAGACTTTGGCCAGCTCCAGTTGACCTAGAAGCATGCGGGAAGCCACTTGCGACTGACTGGTGATAGTACTGAGCCAGGTTGTAACCCTATCAACCACTAATATTTTGCAATACTGAGAGCAAGTGTCTAAATATAAATTAATTTACCACTAATGACTGTGGGTTTAATAGGGAGTGATAGATGAGTGAAAAAATTACCACTACCAGTTTCTAAGGAAACAGGTATAGTATGAAGTTTAAACAGGAGGAATAGAAAGGGATAGAATATAAACCAGCCAGAATGATTAAACAGATAGGGAGACTTTAATCAAGAAGGAAAAAACAAACAAACAAGTTTGAGGCCAGTGTATGAAATATTTAAAACTGGGGCCGCCGCCTGTGTAGGAAAAGCCCCTGGTGGGCCGGGCCGGTTTGTTTACCTGCTCTGTCCGCAGGTCCAGTCGATCGCGGCTCCCACTGGCCGTGATTCACTGCTCCCGGCCAATGGGAGCCGCTGGAAGCGGCGGCCAGTACTTCCCTTGGCCTGCTCTGCTGCCAGCAGCTCCCATTGGCCTGCAGCGACAAACCGCGCAGCCAGTGGGAGCCGCGATTGGCCGGACCTGCAGATAGGGCAGGTAAACAAACCGGCCCGGCCCACCAGGGGCTTTTCCTACACAGGCGGCGGCCCCAGTTTGAGAACCACTGCCTTAGGATTTGTTTTTGTTAAGGGACATTTTGTTAGTTCTATTTGAAAATATTGAATTTGAGAAGAACATCTTGAGATGTGGAGTCTGTGTTACGTGTGAGAAGGAAATAGTTCTTCCTTGTATTCTCATATGTAGGAAGATCCTTACCACAAGAAGAAACTGAATGTAGCAACTGAAATTTCAAAGCAATGCTGTTGGTGGATATGTATTTGCTCATGGAAAGCCCCACAGAAATGTGGACAGAACTATGATACTTGGATTACAGGAAATTTGAGAGACTGATACTATTTGGTGTTTTGTTGCCCCTCATTTGAGTACCAGACATCTAGGCTTCCTGGTTAAGGAAGTAGGATGCAAGCTAAGAATTTGTAAACATGGCAAACTAGGAAGGAGAAAGAGGTCCAGTCTTGCCTCTGGCCAAAGAAACTAACTTGTCTTCTGTTAGGTCCCGACAACAATTTACATTCCAACCTATTTCTTTTATAAGGAGGGTGTTATTTCATTAGTGTGACTTTGAGAAAGACGACATGTTCTCAATTTTTATATGTATATTTTATTTCTAAATGTGTCTGTGTCTACAACAGAGGAAAAAGGAAAGTTTTTGTTCTAGACATAATCAGAATAAAGCCAGAAGCTGCCGCCTATTTGGAAGAATGCCTGTCTTCTGTCTGAGATCAGTTCTTTGAAGTTGATCTTCCCGAACACACACACACACACACCACACACAATCTTTCCTTATGTGAAGTACTGTAGTCTAGTTTTCCTTAAACATATCTAGTTTGAGCAGGAGTGAAATTAAGTGAGAGAAATGCATTTTATAAGCAAGTGTTTTGCTTTGTATGGGTGGTTGTCTCCCCCCCCCCGCCGCCCGGCTTCAATGATGACATGAAACAAATAAGGGAAAATTTGGAAGGTTCCACAAAATATCTTCTTGGATTTCTGTATAAAAGTGTCTTGCCCATAAGAAGCACACAGTACTTGAGTTTTCTTTGACAACTGATTGGTACTGATGTTCTGTGTAGTCCGTTTTTCAGTGTCAATGTTAAAGTTTATGGCTACTACCCTTTTTAACTTCAGAGCTGAAGAAGAAATTGGAATGAACTTCTTTTAGGGATGAAGTGGGCTCTGGTTCTCACAGAGATAGAACTGCATTTCTGTCTGTGTTATCCCAAGTGGTTGCTATATTCAGATCTTTAATTTTTAGGTTCCCCCACATCCCCACCACCTGTAATTTTAAAACAGTCAAACTTAGTATTCCTGCAGAAACTATACACAACCCATCTTCCAGTGCAAGGAGTTGTTCTTGCCAAAATTCTGTTTAAAAACTTTTGGTAGTGTAGGAATTTCTTCTGTCTTTCCAGAAATATCAAAGTGGAATTGCTTGTGCTCTTTTTCTCTAAACTTTCGTAAACCTGAAGCCTCTTGTACGTCTTGGGGGGGGGGGGGGGGGGGGGGAGGGGGAAATACAGGGCAATCATTTACTGCTGGCTTCAAGAAAAGCCAGTGGCTATGTTACGGCATCAAAACTGTTTGCAGTTGCATAGGAAGCTTAGCTTCTTTTGCTAGTTGTTTTATTTTGCCATACAAGAAACTTTTGTGGTGGTGGTGGTGATGGCAATACGGAAGAAGACTGCTCAGATTTACAATAAAGAAAAAAAAACTATTAAAGAAAACACCTTGCTGAGCACAAAGATGATCTCAAAAGACGAACATCCTCTAAAAAAGCATTGCTTCCCCCTCCTGTCTTACCCCCTTCCTTAAATTTGTGAGTCATAACAGTCTGTTGTGAGAAAGGTGGATGATGATACTGTGACTACATTAATAAAACTTACTATTTGATCAAATTTATGCTCACTTGTCTGTCCTACTTGCACTTTTAAGTTTAAAATTAAGTGAAAAAGACTCAGATCCTGTTTTTACTGCCTTTTGGCAGTGCAGGGTAAACCCACCATTCACTTATTACATGATTTATTGTGACTCCAATGATAGCTTAATCTCTCTTCCTAATTAAAACAAAAAATGGAGACTCGCTTCTGTTTAGCAAAGCCAAATAACTTTTTGTTAATTTGGAGAAGCATATAAGAGATTGTATTATTTGAGAGTAGTTCACCTGCTTTTGCCAAAAAGATTTACAACATGGTGGTCCTAATGGATCCATCATTCCTTATGGATTCTTGGGTGGCAGCAGTGGTCCAGAGGGTATCCAGTTTATTTGTAGCTGGCCTGGAGGCTTTGATTGCTCCTCTCTTGGACGATGTCCTTGTGACATCTATCTGTGACTTTATTGCTCCTGCTAGATAGCACTGTTATAGCCATCTTTAGAATTCCTTGGAAGTTCATCTGGAAGCTTGCTTCAGCTGGTGGACATTACAGCTAGGTATCACTGCAATAGAAGGAACTACTGTGTGCGCGCACAGGCCCACCAACCCACCCCTATTGGTCTATTAAGGTGTGTGGTAGTGATAGTTGTGGGAGCAGCAGAGTTAAAATTACCTATAATGTATATCACTTTTTAATCAAAATACTTAGTTGCTCTAGTGATGAGCACTATAGAAGTTATTTATTTATTTATTTACACACACACACACACACACACACACCTGTTTTTATATAAACAGCTAGTTTGGTTCACCTCTAAACCTGAGGGTTTTATCAGATGTCCATTTAAGGAATGGTAGTGAGGGAAGTAGTTACAAAAGTGCTTGAGGTGGATAGTGGTATCACAATGAACAACTTTTCGTGCCAATTGATTGTTTTAAGTCAACAAATTGCTCCACACTAAAAGTCTTTTGTGTTTGATTTTCATCTTTTTGCCTGATCTTTAGAATTTTTTTGGACATATAATACGGTATATAAAAGAGAAGTTTCTACTATGGCCTGATATTTTCCTTGTTGCCATATTCATTTCAATAAGGGCCGTTTTAGAAAACATGACCTCTGGGTATTTGTGGATGTGAAATAAGTGTTAAGTCATAATCATAGTATAGCAAGTCCAAGTTTAAAAAAAAAAAAATCAGAGCTGTTGTCTTTGAATCCAAAGTTCACTGTTTTACATGGATACTGTAATTTTGATCTTGAAGAAACGCGTCTGGGTAGTTGGGTAATAGACTTTTCTGTATTTATTTTAACAATGGTCCTGTCTGGGAGGTCTTACTTTCTGGAGTTCAAAGTTATGTTTATTTTGCTGACATAAACTGGGGGGGAGGGATAGCTCAGTGATTTGAGCATTGGCCTGCTAAACCCACGGTTTTGAGTTCAATCCTTGAGGGGGCCATTTAGGGATCTGGGGCAAAAATGTGTCTGGGGATTGGCCCTGCTTTGAGCAGGGTGTTGGACTAGATGACCTCTTGAGGTCCCTTCCAACCCTGATATTCTATTATTCTATGATTACCTGTAAATCTTAACACACTCATTCAGTGAAGTGTAACTTCCCTAACAGTAAACCAATATCTGGGTGCTGTGATACTCATTATTTCACACACACCCCCTCCAGATCAAGCATGGAATTGTTGAGGAGAACTAATGTATCCTTGGGCTCCTGAAGGATAGGCTTTCCGGGTTGGACCACTCTCAAGGCAAGTCTCTTCTTTGGGTCAACTATCTTGACAGAACCATTATTTAGTTTAACAAAAAAAAAGTGTCGAATGACTTTCTACCATATACTTTTAATCTTAGAATTATACAGTACATTTTAAGTTTATCTATTTTTGAAGTTAAAACTTGCCAAAGCAAGAGGAGAAGTTTTTTATACAATGTACACCCAAGAGGCAGAAATCATAAACTTTGGATAGTGTTGCATTTTTTATTTTTTGGTGTGGAACCGGCTAGTGGGGCCCTAAGATCTTCCAGACTTGTTAGGGAGGTCATTCTTGGATAGGGAGGGATCCTGTTTTGATACATTATAAGCGTGAGAAAGGAAATAAAATACAAATTTAAAAATGATTTTTTAACCTCCTATAAAATGAGCTCAACCCATAATATATGTAATACGAGACAGGTGAGCTTATATGGGAAGTGACTGGTATTTTTAAATGGTTAATGAATATTATCCTACTTATCACAAACGGTTTGCAGACATTTAGTACCACTATCAGTTTGTTGATATATACTAACTTTGTCTCCATTTCTAAAATCCTATTTCCCTTTGGTATAATGGAATCATCCCTTTAGTCTTGTCCAAAGATTGCCTGCTTTATGGCCCAATGCTGCAAACACTTAAGCATGTGAGTAACTTTACCCACTTGAGTATTGAATTCAGTAGCATTATTTGCATGAGTATTTGCAGAATAAGGCCATTAAAAGAGCATGAAGAAAAATGAAATGATTGGGTAGGGAGTAGTTGCAGGGTAGTCTGTTTTATATTTAGTACTCTTAGGACTGGTTTACTTGGAAAGGACAATAGCAATGTCAAACGAACAAACAAAAAACAAGCAGTAACAGAGCTGTAGTCAAATTTTAAGACCAAGCATACCACACTGAAAATTCAAAAGTACCTGGCTTATCAACTTCATAATTGTAATCAGTGTGGTTATAATGGATTCTTATTCTGATAAACCAGGCCATGTACCACCTGACTTCAGCCCACATATTACCAGTAGTGGCTGTACTACAGTTTGAGAACATCTGAACTAATACAGTATATTCAAGGATAACCACCAGAAAAGCTGAATGTTGTTGGTAAACTTTAGATACTTGAGTTTCAGAATCCATCCCAGTATCTTTGATTTTGCAGTAGCCAGCACAAGAGAAATCAAAATGTGGCTATCAGTCAGGTTATGTCTTTGCTTAGAATACTGCTGCTGTAGCGCTTCAGTGTAGATACTCGCTACAGCAACAGGAGGGGTTCTTCCATCACTAGTTAATCCACCTGCCTGAGTGGTGATAGCTTGGTTGACAAGAATTCATCCATAGACCTAGCGCTGTCTATACTAGGGGTTAGTTTGGATTAACTGTCCTCAGGAGTGTGGATTTTTCACACCTCTGAGACACATAGCTGGGTTGACCTGACTTCTTTGGAGTAGACCTGGTCTCAGTTCCTTATTCTTTAGTTGGTTACATTTAACCACTCAGAAAAGCGTAGAGGCTAATCTCTTGACTTGCTCTAGTATTTCTTAGTAATCTTGGCAATCAAGGTTGTTGAAAAGTTAGTTATGTGACTTTTGCTGATCTCAAAACCACCAAGTTATAAAATTTACTGTTAAAATCCATGGTTTAAGTAGCTCTTCAAATTTATGAAATTACCATGGTCAGCAGCAGATGGGGGTTCTGTTCCTTACGCTGTATTGTGCTTAATGGAACAGTGGCTTTTGTGGAAATGAGTATTTGAATATATCACATCATAAATATTAGTTACAAGTGGTTGAAGGTTTTGTTCAAAGATCTGTACTTATCTTTATTTTATTTTTTTTCCTAAGAAGGTGGTTGTTTGTGCAGCAAAAAAATTATATTTCCTACATGGTGTCTAACAGTCTGAATTGTAAATAAATGTTGTGTATTAAGTATATCAACTTGACAAAAAAAGTAGCTATTCTATAAACTTGAGGGGATATTTATTACCTGTTTATGAACAGCAGATATCCTGATATATTTAAAATTGCTTTTTCTCTGCCCATCCGGACCAATCCAGATTTTGAGTGGGTGACCACGTTCTGTATTGCTGGTACAAACAGTCTTGTTGTTATGGATGGTTTTTGTATTCAGCCTGTTTCAATACATAAGCTTGCATTACAAGTTGTTACAAACTGTTGTGCTGTATTCTGTCCTTAAACTACCTCTTGCATTAGAACCAGACATTTGTTCTTGTTATTGGAATTTATTTTTTTGGATATCCGAGTTCTAGATCATTAGGGTAATTCCTAACAGATCTTTTGAGGTTTTTAAGCAAAAGTAATTTGCATGTGGTAGGGAAGTACCAATCATCCTGCATACCAGAACAGATGTATTCCTTAAAGCAAGAGCTGTGGGCCATAAGTCATGATACTAAATGAGAAAGGAGTCTATTCCCATATTGCTGAAAGAGGGGTGAGCCCCAGATACATCGCATCACTGGATGGTCTGTTGTGGGAAAGAGGGTTGAGAAAAACGTGGACATGGAAAAAGTTGAGAATCCCTACCTTAAAGATATTGCAAGTTAATCATTTAAGGCTAGAATCTACCAGTTGGGGTAAGTAGTATTTTACTCTGCAAGTGGTCCAACTGATACCTTACTCCTTCAATAGCCTCAATGATATTACGCAATGTGAACAAGGACGGACAGAACATTGCCTTCAGTGAGGAGAAATTGACATCTTAAAAATAAAATAGTGATTTGTTTTACAGGCTTCACTGCTCAGCGATTATCCATAGCATAATCCACTCTGATGGTAAATTATTGTATCTAAAATTTTTTTTTTTTTTGCTAAGAATGGGCAGTTTGAGGAAGGTTGGAGGGCGAGAGCAAACATTGCAATATTAAAAAAAAAAAAAAATAGTGATCCAGTGACACTTTTTTGTTCTAGGGAGTATACTGTACTTCATTACAGAAGAGAAAGAAACAGTATTTTTCTGTGACTGCTGGTTAGTGTTTTTAGTTAGTGGTTATGCAGTACGGTCTAGGATTTAACCCTTACATCACTGCCATTTTGCCTGCCAAATGAATTTGATAATATGATGTCTATAACCTTTGGGTTAAGAAAAATGACCCGTATGCTTTCAGTAGCTTGGCATTTAATATTTTACAGCAAAGTTTTTAGTTTAACATATGTGAACTTGTACTAGATAGGGTTAATAGGCTAGAACAAAAGGTCAAAGCATAAGGCATTAGGCTTAATTAAGGGAGAGCAGGAGTGGCAGGAGTATGTGACAGTTAAATGGGTTTCCCACAGACTAATGTCGGTTACAGTGCAACCATGCCTCAATTTAAGTGGGTTATTTTGTGCAAAGGGCAACAGTGATTAGCAGTTTGACATGCCAGACATTTCTAGCCAATCCCATCTGTTTTAGAGGTTAAAAAAGCACACCTTTATGAGCTGATGGATTGAATTGTGTGCCTGTCTGGTAAAGATTAGAAGTCCAAGGCCAGTGCAGTAAATGTCAGTTACTGAATATTGTACTTTCTTCGTGGTTCTTTGTTTTAACTGTAAACTGTTTTGTAATAGGGATAATTGCTGCTATAGTGTTATAAACATTGACTATAGAATAAGAAAAACACTGCAGAGATTCTGAAGCAGGTGTCTTGAATTGAAACAGGTTGGGGTGTGGGCACATCTGTTTTTAAGTTTTATTTTAAACCTTGAGCGGTAACTCTTGTTCATTGTGTAAATGCTTTACTCAGCAGGGAAATATCTTTTATGAGAAATTTACTTTGTATTGTCACGTGGTACATGATTTTTCTTCACAACCGTCAATTTTTTAAAATGTATTTGTCCAGTGGTTAATTGTCTCAGTAATAATCTTCAGACACAAATTAAGCTGGATGTAAGGAGGTTCTCTACTTTTAAAAGTGTCTTCGACTTAACTGCATAAATACTCCCCTTATTCTCTCCACTCTGTTATTTGACCGGAATATAGATCGATAGCATGTGTGTGGGGTTTTTTTGTTTTGTTGGTTTTTTTGCTATTGCATTGCCTGCTCCTGTGGATCGCTTTCCCAACGGTGTGGTAAGTCTGCTTATGAGCCTAAAATCAAATGAGTGGTACAGTAAGTCTGACTGTTTGTTGTCATCTTTATAACTTTGTGAAGTCAGGAAAGTAACATCACTATTAAATTATTGAGGCAATAAATGTTTTTGATGTTCAGAGTTCATACATAGTGAAAAGTGGTTATCCTTCTTTAAAGTCAAGCAGAGATGAGGTTATGCTGTAAGATATAACATCAGCCCAAATGACATGAGGTAGCTTCAAAACCCATGTAAAGCAAGCTTTACACAAATAAGCACCCCACATTAAATCATTGGCTATGAATGAGCTTCACAGTAACTTGCTGGTAGCTTTTATCATTTTTTAAAAGGAAATGATACAATGAAATGGCTTTCTCTGTTTGATTAAGACTACCCTGGCTTAAAATAAAGGACTACTTGTGGAACTGTTTTCAGAGTATCTTTGGGGCATTTATAACTGATGTGTAAAATGAGTGTTGCTTTATCACATATAAGGTGTCCTCATCTTAACTGAATTTGTGGTACGCCCCCCCCACCCCCCCAAAAAAAATAAAAGATTTGAGAGAAGATTCTTTTCTTTGACTTTTGGTTGAAAAACATGGAGATCTTTTTCTTTTCTTTTTTTTTTTTTTTTAGGAGGGGTAAGACAGCATCATTATCTTGCAGTTAATTCAGTAACGTGGAACTGAAATGGATATATGCAGCATCTTGTTCTCCATGGAATATTTATTTAAATTATTTGTATCTAATACACATTTACATGGAAAAAGCATCTTGCCCTTCTCTGTGGGGAGAGAGGGTGAACAAGCATAAATTTTATAATACTTATTGCTTCACTTGCACTAAATCACTCTTAAATTGCAGAAGGTTGGCTTGAGAGTTGTGTAAAAGTGCTTGCTAGTAAACTGAGGCTGCATGGAGACATCTAATTTACTACTAAAAAACCATTGTCAGCTTCAGGGAATTGATGTGTGGTTGCTTACACTCAAATGTAATACTTGAGTTTTTTATATTCTCACATTTGTAATATTTAAAATGCTTATATAAAAGACAATTCAGATAATTTCATTGCTGTTGATCACACCTAACACATTATTCAGTGCAAATATGATTGGGAACGGGATGGACTTGGTATCAGTCTTCTGCTGATTCACAGAATAACATACTCTATGTTCATACCACTTAGTGATCACTGTTACAATCTTTACAATGCTGCTTGTGTGTAATTAACATAATTTTGGTATTTCCTGTAGTAAGTATAGCACAAATACTGTAGTAAATTGAATTAGGCAAAATAGTAAAGATTTTAATGGCAACCGCTGTGCTGGATATTTTCTCTCCTTCTACCTCAGGAGTGAAATGGTCAATGGTAAAACTCCCTCTGATAGGATTTCACACCTAAACCTAACATCATTTATGATCCATGAGCTACAATGGCATGAAGTTAATACAGTGGCTTTTCCTACTGCCTACATTACTAAATAAATCAGTGCAAAACATTCCGTTTCACGTAAATGAAAATAGCGATGTGTTGTTGGCACATTTGGCAACCAACATCATCTTGCTCTAAACATTCTCTGTGCTCTCAATTAGAGCATTCTAGAATATTCATCTTGCTTGCATTGGTCATTAAGCATTAAAAGCAATTTTAATTGTCCAGTGTCTCCAATTTTTGGATCCGCTTCAAAAAGGAAAATACGCTGTTACACAGTTCAGCTTTTTCAAAAATGGTTTCTTACATGTAATTGATGAAAAGACAAGCACTTGTTGATATCATGGGCCCTTCATAATTGGTGAGAAGAGACTGCCACAGCCTGTTTGAGTAAACTGCCCCATGTGTGTATCTCTTCATTTTACTTTTTCCATACTCTGTGACCTTGCAGTCATTGACTTCAGTCTGGAACAATTTCAAAGTCACGTAAATGAATGTAATTAAGGTATTGCTTATCATCTTGCAGCGTTCAGAGGGAAGCTTATTGGCTAGAAAGGTTTGTTTATTTAAAATGGAAGGTCAAGCTAAAGTTAAACCTTTTTTGCATAAAATGGTTTTGTAATGTTTTTATTTAGCTGCTAAAGAACGTAATGTTTGGAAAAGCAAATAATAGTTTTATTTGACCTCAGGGTGTTTGCTGAAGCTTGCTTTATTGAAGAAATTTGTTAACATACCACAAACACTGTGGAATGGAATCTTCATCTCCCATCCTCCAAAGAACTCTCCATTAAAGCTAGTGTCTTATGTCTCCGCCTATCAGTAATGAAGGAAGTACAAAAAAGGCCAGTCATAATTAGTATAAATTGTCTAGTTAGCCCACTCTCTTCCTCTTCCTTTTGCTCTGTGGCTCCTCCTGGTGCTTGGAATTCAGGTTTGGTAATCAACTAACCTCTTCTTTTCCTCTGTCTAAGCAGAAAAGACAAGAAAGAAAAATATAAAAACAGTAAGTTACATAATGTAGTGACTATTAATTCCCTCTTTCTCTTTCAGTCAACCCTCTGTTTCTTGGTCAGAGTAAGGGTACGTCTATACTTAACCGCTGATTCGGTGGCAAGCAATCGATCTATCGCGTCTAGACAAGACGCGATAAATCGATCCCAGAAGTGCTCGCCATTGACGCTGGTAATCCTGCTCCGTGAGAGGAGTATGCGGAGTCGACGGGGGAGCCTGCCTGCTGTGTGTGGACGCGGTAAGTACCTTTAAGTTCGAACTAAGATACTTGGACTTCAGCTGAAGTTGCATATCTTAGTTCGAACTGGGGGCTTAGTGTGGACCAGCCCAAAGGAAAATGGCAGCTGCTTAGGCTTATGTCCCTTTCTTTTCTATCCTGTTCAGTTTAAATACACTCAGTTGTTTCACTTAGTCTTTTGGAATTGGTGGGTTGCCTTTCTGCTGTAGGCAAGCATGCATGCCACTCCTGCTGGTCTGCTTCCGAGTCATTTCAGAATCTGTAGTGCAGAGCATTTATTCAGAGACGTTGTTACCTACCAACTAAGGAGCCTGGATTTCACCCTAGGTCTCCTAAATCCTAGATCTCTTGTCTAAATGGAAGGTCTTTCTAGATGATGGGAGAGGGATGCCTCAGGAACAGCTGGCTGGAAAATGTCCGGTCCCCATTTCTTCAGATTTGATTCATGAGAAATGTAACAAAAGTCCTCCCACCACTCCAGCGTTTCTTTTCCCACTAACATACTACCAAGGGAATAGGGGTTGTGTCCTCACCCAAACTGCTCATCAGTGCCACCCTAAGGCTGAGTAGAGACTGCTTGAAGTTCTCTTGGCACTGGGGAAACTGCGATTACTTTCCAGGAACCACTGCAGAAATGGGATGCTGACTCCCCCCCCGCCCCTCCCTTAGCCCTTCATTCAGTCTGGACTCTGGGCCTAACTCTCCACTGCCTTGTTCCCCGTGTAGTCATTTACACCCACACAGAGTGAGTTCAAAAATCAAATCAGGATGGTAGCATTTTACAGTCCCTTTGCACTCAGTAGGCACAGGTTAAAATGATAACGCAAGGTACAAGGCATTGGAAAATCAGACCTGTTGTCTCTAGAACTCAACTTATCCTTGGAGTGCAATATCAAAAACGAAAGCTTGACATGACCTTTTCGGTGGAGCTCTTAAACACAGCCGCCCTTATTTTCTTGCTCACAAACTTTCTATGAAGTAATTTCACAGGGTGTTAGGCTTATTTCAGAGAGCCCTGTTTCCTTGCCACCTTTCTAGGGACAGTTAGTGCCAAGAGATGTGATACGACCATTTCCCTCTTCTTCAAATCAAGCTTATGACGGCTTTGTCCTTGCATCTCCTTCTGTTCCATCCTCTAAATGTGGGACGTGGCTTAACCATTTCACAGAGGGGCATACTCTTGCTTCCTCAAACTTCAATGGATTAGTTTGCTTTGGCAATAAGCTCCTGCTCTGTGGCTCAAGTTAACCGTATATGATGTCCCAAAAAGCTTATTCCCAGGCTATAATAATGATAGGGGGCTGAACTAGGTGTTTTACTCTGGTACTTGGCCCGAAAAGCGGGCATGTCTGACTGATCCTGACTTCTGAATCATAAAACAATTGAACAACTTAAAAGTAGGCTAGACTCCTATCTATTGCATTTATGCTTATGCTTTGTAAGTTTCAAAGTGCTTATCTGTATTTTCCCCATATGCCTGGGGCAAGGTCAATACCTATGATTAAGATTAAGATTCTAGGTCGTGTGCGATAACAAAAATTCACAGGAGCCCGCAACCTGTCCCTGACCTCTACTAAAAATACCCTGGGGAGTGGTGGGAGGGAAACGATGACAAACCAAGTGCAGCCAGGGCTTGTTGCTGCTCCTGTGGCAGGGGCTGACTACTGCTGCTCCTGTGAGCCACAGGACTGGCTGCCAGTCACTGCTCTGGCAGCCTCGGGACTGGCCCAGAATAAGTCATGGAGATTCTAGAAAGTCACAGAATCATGTCCTTACCTATGATTCACAATTCTGATAGTGTCTCAGATTGTTTTCAGATCTGCAGGGTCTTCCCAAATCTCTAGCTTCAGGGCTCTATCTTTCACCACAACCCTTCTCTATTGAATCATCTTCATGTGATGAGGGACTGCTTAGTGAGATGGAGTCACTCTTAATAGGCACGTGGCTGTTTCAGATTGAGCTTAGGGCCATATTTTCAATGTGGTACGAAAGAGAGAATTTCTAATCCTCTTCGTGCTCCCTGTGGTATGTTTAGGATTTATAATTGAGACAATGTTTTGGGTTAGCAGACTGAAGCATCACATGGGAAGTGTGTCCTACTGCATCCAACGTATTCAGGGACTTGACTATGTAAACGCTGACAGTGTTTTGCCTTTATAGGAGCAAACTTCAGCATTAAAATAGCTGTGTGATTCCAAGCTTCTTCAATCGCCATTTACTGCTGCTGGGAAAACTGTTGCTTTGGCGCTTCACTTTTCTGGAAAAATCGGCATGCACGCATCACAATTTGATACCAAGAGCACTGAAACTCTTTGCATTTCAGCTTCGTGACTCTTTTGGATGTCAAAGGAAATGGTTGCTGTGCTTGTACAAAGTGATTCAGATCCTTAAGTCTTTTATTTGTCGGATTAAGGATTGTGTGAATTTAGCATACAAGCACCTTTGCCTTCCTGCTTCTTAGAGGTCATTTGTTGGCAAGGTGAAGTTGAGTCATAATAGGCTATTGACACTTGTAGGGCTGCTATTTGAGCTAATCCTTGTTAGTTTATCAATTATACTAATTGGACCTGCTGTTGTCTGAGGTGTTTGTTTTTTGGCAGAAAAATGCTTCAAGACACTACATGAAAGTAAGCCCATTTCTGTTACAGGGCCTGATCCAATTCCTATCAAAGTTTGTGGGAAACTTAAGTTAACTTTAGTCGGCACTAGATCATATCCTCAAAGAAGGGCTCCTCACAGCCACTAGTTCAAAAGAAACTTCCTTTCTAGAAAAGCAGGGAGGGAAATATGGCGAGGAAATACGATTTACCTGTAGTTGTTTTGTCCTATTTTCCTCCTACCCCCGTTCTCCTGTGTATCTCCAAACATTAACCTCTTTTCAAATGTTAACTTGAATTTCTTTCAGTACTGAATGAGAAGGAAGTAGGTGGGGCTAATTCTAGGGTTACCATATTTAAAAATTAAAAAAAGAGGACACTCCACAGGGCCCTGTCCCCGCCCCAACTCCGCCCCTTCCCCGCCCCAATTCCGCCTCCTCCCCTGAGTGCCCCGCATTCCCCCTCCTCCCTCCCAGCCACGCGAAACAGCTGCCCGAGCACTACCGTCTTCACGGTTTGCCAGGCAGCTCCCAGACCCTGCGCCCCCGGCCGGGCGCTTCCCCAGCACAGCCGGAGCCTGGGAGAGGAAGCGCCTGACTGGGGGCGCAGGGTCTGGAGGTCTGGGGGCTGCCCGGCAAACCGTGAAGCCGGTAGCACTCGGGCAGCTCGGCTCTTCAGCTACACAAAGCTGAGGTGTCTGGGGGGAGCAGCAGCAGCCGCCGCCGCGGGGGAATCCGCCTGCAGCTCGCAGCCTGCCGGAGCCGCTCTAAGGTAAGCAGGGGACTAGTATTTTCCCGGACATGTTCGGCTTTTTGGCAATTCCCCCCGGACGGGGATTTGAGGACCAAAAAGCTGGACATGTCTGGGGAAAATCCGGACGTATGGTAACCCTACTAATTCAGATCCTCATAGACTGTTCTTGCTTCCTGGGAAGTGGAAAAACATCGTAATAGCAGTGCTGCTTCCTTTAGAGGAGGAAGAACAGGACTCTCTGATCATTAGTTACCACTAAGGAAATCTGCCTTAAGGTTGATACAAGTGAAACACTTCGGCAGAAATCAATGATCGAGCAAATAGAAGCATTGCTTTCTCTGCCTTTTGCTATTAAAGCAATGTTTTCCAAACATGGGGGAGGAGGTGGATCTGCAGGACAGAGAAGAGGAACGTGGGGAAAAAACGGTGACCCTGGATTCACATTTGTCCCACTTAAAAAGATGCTTGAAAGCCATCAATGTCCATTTCCTTGGTCTTTCTGTGACCTGTTGTGAGAGTAGTTAGCACATGTGAGCTGCAAGCTCCAGCTCTGCTTCTCCTACATAACTGAATTCAGCCATGAGATCTCACCCTGCTGTGAGTAGTGTGTCTAAGTGTTTGAGGCTGAGGCGAAACTAACAAGGGGGGAAAAAAATCACCCCTCCCTTCCCCCCCCCCCCCCCCCAAAAAAAAAAATGAGGCAGGGAGGAGTGGTGTTTGGGTAGGGCAGGGATCGGCAATCTTTGGCACGCGGCCCGCCACGGTAAGCCCCCCAGCGGGTTCGGCTGGTTTACCTGCCACGTCCGCAGGTTCGGCTGATTGCGGCTCCCACGGTTTGCCGCTCCAGGCCAATGCGGGCTGCAGGAAGGGCGGCAGCACGTGCCTCGGCCCGCGCCGCTTCCCGCAGCCCCCATTGGCCTGGGACGGCGAACCGCGGCCAGTGGGAGCCACAATCAGCCGAACCTGCGGACGTGGCAGGTAAACTGGCCTGGCCCGGCCCGCCATGGGGCTTACCCTGGCAAGCCGCGGGCCAAAGGTTGCTGATCCCTGGGGTAGGGAGAGGCGAGCAAAAAGGAACAGGACAAAAAAAAAAACCCTGAAAAAATTAGACACTGCAAAAACTGCTGCAGAATAGCACTGAAGACGAGTTCTTTCCTCTGAAAACTTGACTCCCTTATAAATGAATGTAGGGACTCCCTCAAAAAAATCAGCAACAATCAAAAAACCCCTGGGATTTGCATTTTGAGGTAGACTTTTGTCAAAATCTGACAATCAGTTTTGTAGTTAGTACAACTGTTTGTTTATATAATTGGGGAAGAAGATGAAGCCTTAACTACATTTTTAAAATGTAGAGTTCTCCTTGTGGAATGTCAAATTAGACTTGATATTGAAAGTTAACTTGTAGTTGATCTGAGGATACCAGAGCTGGACTTGTTTCATCCTCTCAAAGATGATACATGCTGTGGAGGAGTTAGTGAACTCTATTAAGTTGTGTTGAACTGTAGTAAGAGATGTCTTTGTTAGTGTTTCAGAAAAGAAACATAAAATGCAGAAGTGCCACTGTCGGGTAGTTGCTGTGTTCCAGTATGAAGTTAGAGTGGGGAGAAGTTAAGAGAAAGGAATGTGATAGTATATTTTTCTGGTGATGGGACTGGTAACTTGAAATAAACTGATTACCCCTCCCTCAGCTTTAATGGATGAGGATTATTTGTTCAGTTCTTGAACAGCTATCATGCTATATACCAGGGATGAAGATTCAAGCACATGGCAATTTTTTTCTCTAATCCTAATTTAGATTCTATATTTAAAACCTCTATCAAATGACCACATGCACGCTCATTAGGGAGAATTGGGGCATATTGCCACCTCATCCCATATTTGAAACAGTAGAGATGGTAAGGCTGACTTTGTGGAAACTTCAGGAAAACTTAACATGACGTTTGTCATTGTTCTTCATAGAGTGTAAGGTATGATTATTTTTATTGTTTTCATATAGTTTTCTAACGAGCAAGAGTGTATATACCTGTTCTGGGTTACAGAGGTCATTTAGCATAGATCGAATATGTAGTGCTTGCCACTTTTGAAACAATTCTGCAAAAAGAAGGAGGTTGTGTTTTGAAGGCATTTCATGATTTGATAGATAAAGTTAATTTAATATTCTTGAGAAACACATACTTTACTTTCCAGGACAGTATTTTTTCAGAATGTACAGCTTGGTGTATCAGTTAAAGTAAAGCTTGTTCCTCCCTCCCCACCTTTTTATCTAAAGATCTTGTCAGTTACTAATATATAGTTTCTATGAAACTATAATTTATGTAGCTAAGGGCGAGATTTTTGGTGGGTGTAAATTAGCATAGCTTCATTGACTTCAGTTGACCTATGAAGTCACTGTCTATCTCCTTATTAATGTAAGAGTATTCCTACATCATATTCTGGAGCTTTTTTTTATTTCCAAATCAGGCACCTAAATGGGGAAGAACATTGTATTGTCATGTCTATCATTTTCAAGTGTGTGTTTTTTTTGTTTGTTTTTTTTGGGTTTTTTTTTGTATGTATATGTATGTCAACAGGTTCTTGAAAATCACTTGTATTTGCCAGATGTGCTGTTTACTCTTCAGAATTTGCTCATGTGTTTGGTGTGCATTAAGGAAAGGGGGAGGGAAAAAGACTCAATCAACATTTTCTCTTTAGAAATTAAGTGAAAAATCAAGAACAATTTTAAATGCAGTTGTGTAATGGCTTTGTGGTGTTAGCATAGCAACCAGCAGGCAGCATGCCAGAAGGCAGCACATGTTTCCATGCTGTTAGAACAGGGTTTCTCAATCTTCATTGCACTGTGACCCCCTTCTGACAACAAAAATTACTACATGACCCCAGGAGGGAGGACTGAAACCTGAGCCTGCCCGAGCCCCCCCGCCCAGGGGGCGGGGGGCTGATTCCAAAGCCTGGTGGGGCCAAAACTGAAGCCCAAGGGCTTCTGCCCCAGGCGCGGAGCCTGTAACTGAGCCCCACCACCGAGGGCTGAAGCCCTCGGTCTTGGGTTTTGGCCCTGGGCGGTGGGGCTCAGGCTTTGGCCCCGGGCTGCAGCAAGTCTAATGCCAGCCCTGGTGACCCCAAACTGTCCCAACCCACAGTTTGAGAACTGCTGTATTAGACTGATAATAAGGACTTTGATCATTCATGTGAGCTCTGAGGGCCATTCCCTCAGTATAAGTCAGTATACTCTAGAGCCGGATCTTCAAATCTGCATAACACCATTGAAGTCAGTGGACCTTCATGATTTACGCCAGCTGAGCATCTACCCCCTGTATTTAATTTGAAATATTCTTTGTGTATTTTTTAATTTACTGAAACACATTGGTCTTGGTAGTGCTGACTTATAAAAAGGAATAACATAAACAACTGGTCTACTGAAGCGTACTTATTACTGCTGTCACAGGAGCGTAGATGTGAGAGAAAAGTAGTATTTTGGTTTTAGTATGTTCCTGTGAGAGCAAGTGTTTTATTAAGGCAGGAGATTATTTGTTTCGGTGAACTGTTTCAGTGTATTATAAAATATAAATAACTTGGACAGGTGTTCCTGCCTAGTAGTGGAGTAATGAGGTTAGAAGTAATGCCTTGGGGTAAAATATGGCTCTCTCAAGTTGGGTGTACTCGGAGACAGGAGAGCGGTTCACTGTGTCCCTTCTGTCCCCTTTCCCACAAGCAGGAGTGAATCATAACACTGCTTTCTGTGCTGAGAGTGCCAGTGGAGCTGCTGCACTGGAACGCACACTACACATCCAGGATGTGAAAAGCTGGCATCTTCTGTTGCCTGGGAATCTCGGCCTGAAGTCAAAGGGACTAGACCTGCTCATGTTCTTACACGCTTTGTTGAATTGGGACAATCATGCTTCCTTGTATGCTGCAGATACTCCAGTCTACATTCCAGTCTCAGTGCGCCACTGGCTCTGAGACATAACTTGCTCCTCGGCCACTTTTTGTGATTTTTAAGGTATAGATAAGTGTGCATATGTTGTTCTGGTTTAGTAGTACCTTACGAGACAAGTAGTCCTACTGAATTCAGTGGGACAATTTACAGATTATTCACTGTGAATAAGAGTGTCTGAGTCTGTCGCTTTGTATACCTCTTAAGACACGTTAGCAAAATTGAACATTCTAGCTAGTTGTGTGCCACTGTCACTATGGAGTGGATCAAACGGAGCTTGTTTGTGCCATCACTGAGTAGTGTGTTTTAATAAGATGTACAATATTAACACATTTGCTTCTGTAAATGCAGTGTAAAATGGATGTATGCAGCAACGATTTCTTTTCTGATTCATATGTACTCACTGCAGGCTTTTAAGTACAGCACCTTTTTGTGATAAATTGAGATGTTTAGTTAAAGATTATATATAGACAGGCTTTAATGTTTGAAACTGCCACCTTTTTGAGCTTGTCAATTTTAAACGTTCTTCAACACTGGTCAAAGCATCATAGGTTGAAGTATATTCACTAGGGAGAAAATTGGCACCAACTTTAGGTCCTTAATATCCTAAAGCCTATGGTATGTTTGTTCTGTTGCAAGGCTATTGTTAAGGCTGGCTAACCTAACCTGCCTATACCCATAAGCTAGTAGGTCTAAGGCATGTTCACAATTTCTCCTGTTTTTAAAATTTGCTTTAACAATACCGTTTTTGGACAAGGTAGCTATATATAATGGTGCCTTCTGGGATAGGAATCCTGTGTAGTGGCATGTATATGGTAGGAAGTTAGGGGTCTCAGCCAGCATGTACTGTTTGGGTCTTGTGTACATGGTTGACTCTTCCTTGACTTGGCATCTATTTTAATATAAAATATTTGGATAGGAACATTTTGAAAAATTTGAGACTGACTGACTCCATTTCTTCCTACTTTCATGAATGGTGCCAACAGACACAATAGGGAAATCTGCAGCATGGGATTGCAGAGAAAAAGGGTTCTAGGAGCTAGTTCTAGAAGACAATCTAAGGGCGAGACTTCCAAATATATTGGAGCACTTCTGTGTGTGTGCGTGCGTGTGGGGGGCGGGGAAGAACCCTGGAAAGACTCATTTCATTTTGATCTTTGAAACAAAAAGGCAGGTATCCCTCTCAATTTGGGATGCAATATTGAATAAGTGTGGGCGGGGGACACACTGTAGTAATGAGGGATACACAAATTTATGTATCTGAGGAAAATGGAGCACTCTTTTTATACTTTAAATGTAACAATACACTTCATAATTTAAATTTATTATTTTGTATTATAGTAGTTTCAGGCCCGCTGACAGCAATTCCCGGCCCCAGGGCCGTCCCTAGTGGGGCTCGGGGCGGAAGTGACACATCCGTCACTTCTGGGACCGACCGCACTGGTCAATCGCGCCAGCCCGTGGGGCCCTGAGTGGTCACTACCCCGCATGTGTCTAGGAGCCCTGCAGCCCACCTGGGTGGTTTAAAAGGGCCTGGGGCTCCTGGTCGCCACCATGGTGGCCAGGGGCCCCTGGGCCATTTTAAATCACCCGGGTCCCTTTGCCCCACCCTGATGGCGGTTCTGAGTAGTGTCTAAAGGTTCCTGATGAGATTAGGACTCTAGTGTGCTGTGTGCTGTACAAACTCATAGTACAAAAGAGTCCCTGCTCTAAAGAGCGTACAGTCCAAACAAACAAGAAAGGCAAAAGAGGAGGGGGCGTGTAGTAGCAGTATTCCTATTATACAGATGTGGAACTGAGGCACAGAGAGCTATTAAGTGATTTGCCCATGGTCATACAGGAAGTCAGTGGCAGCACTGTGAATTGAACCCAGATCTCCAGAGTCCCAGTCAAGTATCTTGACCACAAGAACAGATTTCCTCTTTATGCAGAGTCCATGATTTGACAGCTTCACATGTTAACAACATGCTGGGTCAGAAGTTACTTAGTAGAGTACAGGGGAATATAACCAGAGTCACTGGGTTGAAATTAGCAAAAAGGAATATTTAAGCAAAAATATCAGGGTCTTCCTAACAGTGCACTCCATGATACTCTAGATTAGATGCCTAGGAAAAGTGGCTGAAGCCTTTCCCAAAGGACAGTTAAGACTAGATGCGATAATATATTAGACAGTACACTCCAAGAATTTTCTTCATTGGATGCAAAATAGAATAAATGAAGGGTATTTTTCTTTTCTAATTTCCAAGAATATGAAGTGAAGGATAGAGGGAAACTAGGGTTTAGAGAAAATGTCCTTGCTTCCTTAATCTAGGGTTGTGTGCTACTTTATTTTACACCTGTCTACACCTTACTCTCCTTTACATGTAGGCAGAGCTGGTGTAAATAGGAGTCTAAAGTGGCATAAGTGGGAAGAGGTCTAATTTGTGCCTGTATACTTATCATTTCTGACTTTTGACTCAAAATGTCACGCAAATTGAATAATGTGAAATTAAAACTTTTTTTGCCTGTTTTGGCAGACTCTCTGCATTTGCAGAGGAAAGTTTTTGAGAGAGATGACTGAGTCATTTTCTGAATTAGGAATGACCTCCCAGTAGGCACGGTAGAAGTGAATCCTTGGCTATAATCAGCTGGCCTTTTTTTTTTTTTTTTTTTTTTTTGGACCCTTGAAGGATGAACCTGCAGACCAGATCACCCAGAGCAGCAGCAGGAGAAGGATGAAGAAAAGTCAGGTTCTTATAAATGTTACCTGATTCTTCTAAAGGAAAGAGTACTGTTTTCTTACAAGAGAGCTGGCTGCCTCAGTATTCTAAACATCTGTTTTTTCTTTCCCTTGTCCCTCTCTTGCTGCTAGGTTTTATTTCAGCTGCTTGCAGGGGACTAATCCATTCCAAGGGGGGGAAGAGGGGAAATCCTCAAGAATGTAGGTGAAATGGGACCAGAGCCACCCAGAGAATATTTACGGTTCAGGCTCTTGTAAAAACCCTAATCTAGCCTATGGTTGTTCTTATTGGAAGTTTAGTTCAGGAGTCAGGCATGTAGGACTTGGAAAGCAAGACAAAATTTTATTTCTAGAAATTAAGTCTGTATAGAAGTAGTCACTACAGTTAACACCTAGACCTAACTTTTTTATTTTTATTACTGTTGTATTAAAATGGAAATCTAAAATGTGTTATAGCATTTAACAAAGGATTATTTTGATTTAAACATAACTTCTTTTAAAAAAATGACATATACAGTAATATACTAAGTTCCAAAACACTGGAAAAATGCTCTGAAATTAATAGCTGATTAATAGCTATTTTAGAAAAGTTACTATCACAGCCATTTCATAACCTTCCCCCATGTTATAGACTGCAAGACTTTTTTTAAAGCTCTCCTTGTTATTATTTCTTTCTAGTATATTAAATTATTTTATAAACAAGCCTTGGCAAAAGCAAGCTTGTCTGCTGTTTTTGTTTTTTGAGTAATATATTAAAATGCTCTGGACATAACTTAGAACTCTTTAGTCAATATTGTTTAATTTGCCTTGAAATACCAACTTCAAGCTCTTTGATAAGTGGTTTGAAAGATTGTCTAACTGCACTATAAGTACTGGAAATACTTTAATATTTTCTGCTGAAATGCCACTTTGTAAATTGTTGCAGCAATACTCAGTGAATCAGAACAAAAATCCTTATTCCTCTTACAAGAGTACAACATAAGAAACGCTATTTCTCCCCCCCCCCCCCCCCCCCCCGCCTTCCTTTCGTGGTACAAGAATACCCTGACACACAAACTGGTCCTAAACAATGGGACTGGCCATTACTACTCAAAGGTCTTATAATTTAGAAAGTTTGACCATTGTATGTGCACATAGACAAAAAGATATGAGCTAGAAAACATGCATGAAGGTACAAGGGGTGGGATGGAGTTTAGGGTTCAAGTAGCCATGTCACTTCTCCCACTTTGCCTCTTGTAAGAGAGTCAGGCACAATCCTCGTCCATTTGCTTGGGGACCAGGTGATTCGAGCAGACCTAGCAGTGCTAGACTGTGCAACGGTAAGGAAGATATATGACCCTATTCTTCCATATGAACTGTTGAAACCTGGCCGGCATGGGGCAGCACACTCTGCAACATGTAAAGGGGTATAACAAAGGCCATTCAAGTCTGTGCTTCTGGATTCATTGTCACTTTTGAACATAGCCCCTCCTCAGCACTCTTCTTCCCCCATGCGTCGTGATTGAAAGCCCTCTGCACTGAGAACTTTATAGTGTTTCAGCCCAGTGTATGATGCATCAGAACCTTGCACTAAAGACAGAGTTTCATTGCAGGTTACTGAATTGTGTAAGTATATGAACAAATACACACACCAAAAAAAAAAAAAAAAAAAAAAAAAAAAAAGACCACAGAATGTATATCGTAAACTTTATTTTGCAGATAGTTTTAACTAAAAACTTTATAGTAAATTGTAAAATAAATTTTATTAAAAAAAAAAAGAGAAATTATAGTTAAGAGGATCCATTATAGCATCTGCTATTGAAACTGCTCAGAGGTGGTATTCACCCCCACACTAGCTGTGAAAAGATTTAATATGGGCTTGAAGGGCCAGTTAGCTTGCCACCTTGCACCTGAAGTGTGGGCAAAGAATAATTAAAGCCCAGCTGGAGGAGAACAGGGTTTGTTTCCATAAAGAGTGGGGTGAGCCTTGTTGTGGGGTGGAAAACCTGAGGAGGGGAAGTTGGGAGTTCCTGCTCTCTGCAAAGCAGCCTAAAGAAAAGTTGAGGAGGAGAAAGGGGCAAATACGGGACAGGCTTCTGCAGAGGTGAGACCTACCAGGAAACTGTCTGAACCCCTCAGTGGGGGAGGAATGGGCTAGCCCCTGCATTGTGGGATGGATTGAGGCCTGGGACAGTCTGAAGGTGTGCCCCTGCTGCTTTAACGAGGTAGCTGCCAGCTGGACTAGAGGTTTGGTTTTTGTGTATTTCTGCTGGACTTTAATAAAAGACTGGCCCTGGAAGGGGAGTATTCTGTGAAGTTGTCTGGCTGGAGGGCCAGGATGCCACCTATGGTTGGAGTAGGCCAGAGGACGGTGTGGGGAACTGAGTTACAGCTGCCCCAATGCCATATCTGGCCACAAGGGCTCATATTAGGACATCAGTCTAGCACAGGTGGAAAAAAGCCACCAAGCTTTTTTTATGCTAATTAGAAACTGGATTAGTGAGGTTGTGCTATAGTTTACACAGCTTTCTTGAGAAAGAGAAGAACAGGAGGACTTGTGGCACCTTAGAGACTAACAAATTTATTAGAGCATAAGCTTTCATGGACTACAGCCCACTTCTTCGGATGCATATAGAGTGAAACATATATTGAGGATATATATATATATATATATACACACACACACATACAGAGAGCATGAACAGGTGGGAGTTGTCTTACCAACTCTGAGAGGCCAAAACGTTTTTTTTGGCCTCTCAGAGTTGGTAAGACAACTCCCACTTGTTCATGCTCTGTGTGTGTGTGTGTGTGTGTGTGTGTGTGTGTGTGTGTGTGTGTATATATATATATACCCTCAATATATGTTTCACTCTACATGCATCCGAAGAAGTGGGCTGTAGTCCACGAAAGCTTATGCTCTAATAAATTTGTTAGTCCCTAAGGTGCCACAAGTACTCCTGTTCTTTTTGCGGATACAGACTAACACGGCTGCTACTCTGAAACTTGAGAAAGAGACACTCACCTTCTTACTTACCATAATATCCTGAGAGCATATGCGTGAAAGTGTGCATGTTGTTTAAATTGAGGAATATGATGGAGTGTATTGCAGGAATAGTATTTTTGTGACCAATTGTGGGTGACGTACTATTTCTGTTTAAATACTTTATCTTGCATTACTTGGATGCCAAGACAGTCTAAATGACAGTAGGATTTTTTTTTAACTGATGTTTTAACTGCCTTCTGGTGGCTGTTAGCTTATTAAGAAAGCAACATTTGACACTTGCAGGTTTGGATTAAGTGTCAGATTGTAAATTACTCTCTCTCCTATTTTTAATAGCTCAGCTTTTTTTTATTATTTATATCAGATGCTAGACAGAAGGCTCTCTGTCCTGCATAAACAAATAATATTAAAACATGAGAAGATGTCTTTGGAATGAACATTTGTATAGTGCTGCTGGTTTCACAGATGACCAAAATGGACATCATCAACAGGCGCCTTTGTATCTGTTGAATTACTGCTCTTAAATACAATCACTTTCCACTGAATATTGTTGCTGCTTAGTTTTTCCAATTTAAACATGATGTTTACAAAGATACTTTTATTGAAATATAATAAAAGATTGTCCATTTCATGATTATAAGTTGGTTTTAAAATGGTTGTTAAAAATTAACTGATTTCCAGTAATGTTGTTTTGAGACAAGTATAGCAATCCATTTGTGTACTAGATATTAGTTCAGTGTCAGTTGCTCAGTCTAATATATAGAACCACTTCAAGAAAAAACTGTTTTATTGTAATACAAATGGACCCTCAACAATAGTGGTGTTGCAAGGAATTTCTGAAATTACATTTACACCATAATATAGCAATATGTAATATTGAAACTGATTTTCTGGCATTTGGACATGGAAAAAGCATTAGGCTGCAACAATACTTAAATGTAAGGAAAATATTGATTATGTTTTGGAAACCTGCCTTTTTGTTATTGAGTAATCTTTTACTCTTTAATTATTAATCCAATCTCTCTCTCTCTCTCTCTCTCTCATTTGAGACTACGCAGCATGAAAGAACATTTGAAGAGTTTGAAGCTTCCCAATATTTTTTCTGATAGCATTGGGTAATTGATTGATAAGCAAGTATTCTTGGAATTCTGGCTGTATTTTCTTCACAAGAACATATTCTGTGCCTTGCCATTGTGCTGTGACTATTGGCAGGTGTTGCAGGGGGAAATGTGATTGTTTAAAGAAACTGAATAAACTAGCTCTCAGGATTTTTCAAGGGGCTCTCTTGAGAGTGAGTTTTGAGGCTCTTTCTTACAATTCTCTGTCCTTAATTTGAGCCAGATTCTGAGAGTGACCCCTTTTGGAATCACTGGGAATCCTGGCAGAATAATCGAGTACAAACAGTGGTGTCAAAATCTGGCCCTCTGTCACTCATCAGCCCAAGTCTAGAAATGGGGTTCATTAACTTGAATTCTCTTTCATTTTTTGCATTAGAAGAACACACAGTATTGTTTGTCTTCCATAACCAATTTTCAAATTATTTTTTTATCTACTCTTTCCTTTCTGCACAAGATTGATAAAGTTGTTCTGAGGCATCTCTGGTATCATCTGGATATTTTGGGTTTCCTTCAACCCCTTTCATGCTGGTATTTGCTCCAACAATGACAACAGCCTTGAAATACCCATTTGTTGGTTTCTCCCTCAAGACCTTTGCACTTCCTTGTGTGCTGCCATTCTCTGAAATAATCCATCAAACTACTTCCTTCTCCTCTCAGATCCTCCTGCAGGACTTTTTGGTGCGGTGACACTAACAAACCAGCCTTGCAACAATGGTTAACCTGTACAGCAGTCAGGGAGTGCTGATTTTATTGATTGAAAAATGAAATTAACTTAGAGCCTCTCAGGGTTTCAAATGATCTCATTCTTCTCTGAGATCAAATTCATTTTGGGGCAATTCCTTCTCTGTCAGATGGAGCTTCCTTGAGTGGGATTCTGAAACACTTTTAGTGATCTCTCTGGTGGAAGATTGAGGCAATTTGGCTTGTTCTTCTGTCAATATGAAGGTGATCTGCAGCTCTAGGTCTCATTCGCTTCAGAGCCAGATACTGGGAAGGGTGCGTCCATGCACTGTGTAGACAAAATTGGTATGTGGGTGAGAGCAAACTGGTGAAACTGAAGATGCAGGTAATACTAGGAGGTTGGAGGAAAGGCTGTTTGGAGTATAGTAGGGTGGTTTCTGCACCTGTAACTGAGGATGTTTAATTTCACCCTTTTGCCTAAAGACATCTGCACTCTGGGGTTTCTCTTGGACACCTTTCTGCTTCTGTAATTCCAGGAGTGTCCATGTCTAAGAATTCCTCATTCCATTTTCATTAGGATCCAGACTTTACTACAGCCTTTGGGACTTCCCCATTGGACTACAGAAATGTGGTATTCTGAGAAGTCTTCAAGCTTAGCCTCAAGAAGTTTGACTAAGGGCTTGTCTACACTTACACGTGCTGCAGCTGCAGTGCTTAGTGAAGATGCTACCTATGCCAACTGGAGAGCTTCTCCCATCGGTGTAGGTACGTTGACAGGAGAAGCCCTTCTGTTGATGTTGCACTGTCTACACAGGGGGTTAGATCGGTATAACTTGTTTCAGGGTATGGATTTTCCACACCTGGGAGTTATGCTGACATAAGTTCGTAGCATAGATCAGGGTTCACGAGGCTGCCTGCCTCTTAAGTGGAGTTGTGTGATGTAAACATACGACTGCAGTTCTTCAGCTGCTGCACTGGCTTCCTGTCTGGTTGTGGGTGCTATTGGCCTTGGTCACCGCAGCCCTACATGGCTTTGACTCCAGCTGAAAGACTGGTCTGCCTTTTTGATCCAACATGAAAATTAATGTCAATTGGGATGTTCAACCTGAATTGCTCTAGAATTTAATGTCAAGTAGCCTTTGGCAGGAAGTTCTCAGAAGGACTGGAAAGAGCTCCACAACTTGGCCTGCCAGAGTCAGTTTGCTGACAGGGTGCAATGCCAGTCCCATCTCATTTCTTTGTCTATAGAGATGAGGAATTATTCTAGGGCTTGTTTGTTTGCACTTTTTGCCTCTGCAAAGAGGCAGGTTTGCATGGGTTTTGTACCTGAGCGTTTGGGACAACACGTGATTGTACACTAAAGAAAAATACCATATTTGTTGTTAAAACGAAAGCAACTTTTCTTTGGATAGAGGGGTGAATTATATTACTATATGTATTGGACTCGGAGAGTTCCAGGTCAGAAGGGACCATCATGATCCTCTAGTCTGACCTCTGCACATTGCAGGCCACAGAATCTCACCCACCCACTCCTGTCATGACCCCTTACCTTCTGGCTGAGTTACTGAAGTCCTCAAATCATGTTACGGAAAATCCTCCATTTACCCTAGTTTAAACCTGCAAGTGACCTGTGCTGCAGAGGAATGCAAAAAAAACCCCAGGGTTTCTGTTAGTCTGACCCAGGGAAAATTCCTTCCCGACCTCAAATATGGCAATCAGTTAGACCCTGAGCATATGGGCAAGACCCACCAGCCAGACACTGGGAAAAAAATTCTCCCACCTCATCTAGTGTTCCATCTCTGGCTCTTGGAGACATTTGCTGCTGGCAGTTACAGATTGGCTTCATGCCATTGTAGGCACTTCCATTACACCAGCAGTTCTCAAACTGTGGGTTACGACCCTGTTTTAATGGAGTCTCCAGGGCTGGCTTAGACTTGCTGAGGTCTGGGGCCAAAGCCCAAGGTAACAGGCCCCCTGTCTGGGGTTCAAGCCCTTGGGCTTCAGCTTTGAGCCCCCTGCCCAGGGAGTTGACATCAGGTGTTGGCTTTGGCCCGGGCTCAGGCTTCAGTCCCCCCTGACCATCCTCTCAGTCCTGAAGCCAGTCAGGTTTTTTTGCCTCCACTGCTCCCCTTGGAAGGCGGTTCCAGAACTTGACTCCTCTGATGGTTAGAAACCTTGATCTAATTTCAAGGCTAAACTTGTTGATGGCCAGTTTATATCCATTTGTTCTTATGTCCACATTGGCACGTAGCTTATATAACTTCTTTCCTTTCCTGGCATTTATCCCTCTGATGTATTTATGGAGAGCAAACATATCTTCCCTCAGCCTTCTTTAGGTTAGGCTAAACAAGCCAAGCTGTTTGTCTCCTCTCATAAGGTAGGTTTTCCATTCCTCTGATCATCGTCATAGCCCATCTCTGCACCTGTTCCAGTTTGAATTAATCTTTCTTAAACATGGGAGAGCAGAATTGCAGTCAGTATTCTAGATGGGGTCTCACCGTGCCTTGTATAATGGTACTAACGCTTCCCTGCCTCTACCGGAAATACATTGCCCGATGCACCCCTAGGACTTCATTAAACTTTTCCATTGCCTCATCACATTAGTGGCTCATGGTCATCCTGTGATCAATCCATACATCCAAGTCTTTCACCTTCTCTGTCACTTCTAATGGATATGTCCCCAGTTATAGAATAAATTCTTGTTGTTAGTCCCTAAATGCATGACTTTTTGCACTATTAAATTTTATCCCATTTCTATTACTCCAGTTCACAAGTTTGTCCAGATCACCTTATATGACACGCTCGCCCACGCCGCTTCTCGCCACCCCCATTGGCCCAGGACGGCGAACCACGGCCAGTGGGGGCCGCGATCGGCTGAACCTGCCGTGTCAGCAGGTAAATAAACTGGTCCAGCCCGCCAGGGTGCTTACCCTGGTGAGCCGCGTGCCAAATGTTGCCGACCCCTGTTGTATGATATTCTGGTCCTCCTCCATCTTGGCAAAACCTCCCAACTTTGTGTCATCTGAAGATTTTATTAGCATGCTTCTACTTCTTGTGCCAAAGTCAGTAATAAAAATGTTAAATAAGATTGGTCCCAAGACTGATACCTGAGGAACTCCTCTAGTAATCTCTTTCCAGCCTGACAGTTCACCTTTCAGTTTGACCCATTGTAGTTGCCCCTTTAACCAGTTCTTTATCCACCTTTCAGTTCTCCTGTTAATCCCCATATTCTCCAATTAATTGTTTTCCATATGGAACTGTATCAAATGCCTTACTGAAATCCAGGTAGATTAGATCTACCGCATTTCCTTTGTCTAAAAAATCAGTTTTCTTCTCAAAGAAAGAGATCAGATTGGTCTGGTCTGACGTGATCTGCCTTCTGTAAAATCATGTTGTATATTATTCCAATTACAATTCACCTTTATGTTCTTAACTCTTTCAAAATTTGTTCCAAGACCTTGCATACAATTAAGGTCAAACTAACAGGCCTATAGCTTCCTGGGTCACTTACCTCCTCCCTTTTTTTTTTTTTTTTTTAAATAGGAGCTATATTAGCAATTCTTATAATACCCGAGTTTACAGATTCATTAGAAATCATTGCTATTGGGCTGCAACTTCATGTGCCAGTTCCTTTAATATTCTTCACTGGAGATTATCCGAGCCCCCCAATTTAATCCCATTAAGCTGGTTGAGTTTGACTTCCACCTTGGGTGTGGTAATTTCTACCTCCATATCCCATTAGCCACCCTGCCGCTAATTTTAAGCTCTTCATTGCCTCATATTTTTTTTAATAAAGTTAAAGTATTTGTTTAGATGTTGGGCTATGCCTATGGGCTATGCCTATGGGCTATACTCCATCCTCAGTGCTTAACAAGGAAAGAAGAGGGACAGCTTTCTTTTTATTTATATGGCTATAGAAACTTTTACTATTGGTTTTAATTCCCTTTGCAGGGTCCAACTCTGCTTGGCCATTGGCAATTCTCACTTTAGGCCTGCACTGTCTGACTTCCAAGAAGTAACTTTCCTTTCTGATCCATCCCATCTTCCATTCCTTGTAGGCTTTCTTTTAATCAGCTGTTTGAGATGTTTCCTCATCTAGGTTGGTCTGCAACCCTTCCCTACACATTTTTTCCCCCTTGCTTGGAATGCAAGCAAATAATTTCAAAAAAGTAATTTTAAGCCTCCTCCTCATTCAGATCCTTGAGTTCTTCAATCCAATCCACTTCCCTAACTAATTCCCTTAATTTTTTCAAGTTAGCCCTTTTGAAATCAAGGACCCTAGTTGTGGATATATTTTTCTTTATCCTTCCATTTAGTTTGAACTGAATTAGCTCATGATCACTCGAGCCAAGGTTGTCCTCACTACTCACCAATACCAAATCTAAAATGCCATCACCTCTTGTTGGTTCAGCGACTGTTTTGTTTGGTGAAGAAATCTGTCGGCTATCACATCCAGGAAAATCTGAGCCCTACTATTATTAGTAGCACTTGTCCTCTAATCTATATCTGGGAAAGTAAAGTTTCCCATAATCACACAATTCCCAGTAGTAGTTATTTCACTAAAAAGTTAGAGGTGGCTATGCATATCCAGATCAGATCCTGGGGGTCTGTAGCATACCCCAAGCACTAGCCTGGGGAACTTCTATTAGCTTTCTTCCCCAAAGTGATTTTGACCCAAACAGGCTGTTATCCATTCCATCACTTCTAATTTGTTTAGTCTACCGCATCATTAATATACAATTCCACTCCATCGCCTTACCTCCCAGACAGCAATTTTAAGGTAAGATAAGTTTAAATTTACATCCCCACAGTATTTGCTTTTTCAGCATTGTGAGAGAGACTGAGGTTGCGTGTGAGTCCCAGACACCTTCTCACTGGGAAAAGAGGATTTCAAACCATTAAAATGTCTCCAGCTTCCTGAAAATTTAAGTAGCCGCCCCCCGACTCTTGGCTGAAAAGAACTTAATAGACCTAAGTTGGCACTGAGGCCTGGTCTACACCTAAAATTTACATCAATCTAGCTATGCCACTCAGAGATGTGAAAAATTAACACCCCATAGTTAAGCTACTGTAAACCCTGGTATAGACTCTGCTGGATCGATGGAAGAATTAACCAGAGCTACCACCTTTCAAGGTGGGGATTTACTACAGAGACGGAAAACCCCCTTTCGTTGCTGTAGCAAGTGTCTACACTGCAGGAGTGTAGCTGCGGCAGTGTAGCTCTGCTTGCTGTAGCACTTGTAGTGTAGACAAAGCCCCTCCTCCCCCGAAAGTTCTTGCCTTTTCCTGGTGGTGTTATGTCTGATGCAATTATCCATCTCAGTTAAGAAAAATACTCGAGCAAAAACAATTTTGAGAAGGACTAATTTTATTTCAACTGTGTTTGAGAACTGAAAGGGTACATTGTCAGGGAACTACTGTGGAAACATTCTGCTGCCCAGCAGCTATAGCCAGGCATTGGAACACTTATTGGTAAATGCCCAGCAGCCAATCAAGATGAAGTTGGGAGTTTAGGACCACGGCCGAGTGAAGTCAATGAGAATTACATCAATGGATCAGGACCACATGCTAGTAGACAAGCTGCATCCCTGACTGAGCAGCGCTGCAGCATGAGACTACGTTCTAGGGCAGGGGTTGGCAACCTTCGGCATGCGGCTCGCCAGAGTAAGCACCCTGGCGGGCCGGGCCAGTTTATTTACCTTCTGACACGGCAGGTTCGGCCGATCGCGGCCCCCACTGGCTGCGGTTCGCTGTCCTGGACCAATGGGGGCGGCGGGAAGCGGCACGGGCGAGCAATGTGCTGGCCACGGCTACTCGCCGCCCCCATTGGCCCGGGACGGCGAGCTGCGGCCAGTGGGGGCTGCGATCGGCCGAACCTGCCGCGTCAGCAGGTAAATAAACTGGCCCGGCCCGCCAGGGTGCTTACCCTGGCGAGCCGCGTGCCAAACGTTGCCAACCCCTGCTCTAGAAGCTGACAAAGACTTACCCTTCTGCTTTGGATAGCATTGGAAGCATGTAGTCTTACCACTTTGAGGCTACTTTCTGCTGGAATACTTCTCTGATCAGAACCTGGATTGTCCAGTGCTTCCTGAGAATTTACTGAACGGCATGAGCCTGGTAAAAGAACAGAAACAGAGAGACGAAAACAGACAAAGAAGGTGGAAAAAGAGGACTTGAGATTAAGAACTGGTGATCTTAAAAAAAAACAAAAAAGGGTACACTACAAGAAAAATGAACAGAGACTAACATCCTCACAGAGCCCGATCCAAAGCTCAATGAAGTAAATGAAAAGATTACCATTGACTTCACGGGCTTTGGATCATGCCAGTAGAACAAGAAATAACAGTGAAAATGTGGAACAAAAGTAAATCAGAGCAATTGGGCAGGATAAAGAAATATGTATACATAGCACCTAGCTACGAAGATGACTAGATACAGAAGAACAGGAAGAAGTTTTGGAAGCCATGAATGGAAGATGTAATTTTTGTTAAATTTCATTTTTTAAATTCTTACATAGAGTCCTCATCCACTGGGTAAGCGTATCTTAACGTATCTGATGAAAAATAGTGAAGGAATAAAGGCAAGCTATTGACAATATTAAAATAGCTGCTTGTGTTTTATAGTAGTACATGAATTGGTGCCAGCATAACTGTCAGCTAGGGCTATGGAAAAGTCACAACCCCTAGGTGACAGAGCTATATCTGCAGAGCCCCCATTCTCAACTAGGCTTAGTTACTGTTTTTTGGGGAGATGGTGGTACTCTATCAGCAGAAGAAATGTCAGCATAGTCAGTGTCCACCAGGGATCTATGCTGTTATAGTTACATAGGCGCTATAGTGTACGTATGGCCTCTTCTGAATTCAGTGCTATGTAAGACACGAGAATACACATTTGCTTTTTAAAACTGAAAGCTTGCATTCTGTGAAACTGAAGTGGGAGCACATAAATACCCTGAGTGGTCTAGATCAGAATGTAGGCTGGGTGTTGGGCACTACTGTTATACATGTAGGTTTTAGTGCATGGTCTTCCATCACTTTTTTTTTTTTTTTTTTTTTTGCCTGTAACATATCCAACAAACCTTTGATGGAGCCTAAGTGATTTATTTAAGTTTACCCTGCCCCAGATTAGAGTGTTTTACCATCCCCATCACATATTGTCACCCAGTCTAATGCACTTACAAAGATTCTTCCCACCCCCACCCCCTTAGAATTTCATATCCGATTTAAGAATGAAAATCCATGTGTTCTGTTAGTGGTTAGTCAATAATTTAGTTATTTTGTTTGGACTGAAAAGAGGGCTCAGATGAGATCTGATAGCCAGTTTCATTTTATCAATAAAAGTCTATTTTTTTAAAGAAAATAATCTCTAGCCACAATCAATGCCTTTAACAACAACAAAAATCTTTTCAACTCTACGTGAAAATTTCATTAACCCATCTCCTGCCACCCTTGTATGTTTTCATTGTTTAACTGGAATGCTTGAATATTAAGTGCCTGATAGATAATGTAAATTCTCTATCTGGATGGTCAGTATAGCGGACAGGCATCAAAACATTTAGGTTGATAGAAAATTTCTCTAGAGTTGCATTCAAGTAAAATGAATGATTCTGAAGAGAAATTAAATTAATAAAGTAGAATAAAATGCTGCTTTGTTTAAGTCCCAGGAGCTTGGATCATCTTTAGAAAAATCAGTAAAGTCTGGGGAATGTTAGTAGTCATAAAAATGTTACATTTGAGTCATAGCTGACACAATCTACTGATGGTTTGTTGTGTCCTTATGGGAACGTCAACATTAATGAAAACATACATAAACAATTTTTTTCTTTTAATTATTGCACTTACGTTTTGCTCATTTCCTTTGTATGAGCTCATTTAATGCTATATCGAACCTGTTGGAATGGTAGTAAAAGTATATAATTAAACCCTTTCATAATTAAACTAAACCACAACAAAGTTCAAGTAACATTAGCAGCCAGATTTTTATCTGGTAAAACAAGACAATTCAGAGTTGAGGTTAACTCTGCTTTTGGCATTTTAAGACCTAGTGGTATACTAAATCTTTAGTTCTCAAGCAAGTAGCTCTTTGCCAAAATTCAGGACTCACCCGTATTTAATAAAAATGTTTTTCTACCCGGCTTCTTCTGATCTTCAGCCTTACTGGTGTTGCAATGGGAACTTGGGCTGTGGCTGCTGTAGTGCTGGAGTTGCAAGTGCCAAGTGACCGGGGGCAAATAAATTTAGACTAGCTTACAAAATGTTGAGCACTGGGTTTACGCTTGGTGCCACTGAGGAGAGTGGATGACTTGAGGGGAAAAGGTGGCTAGGTTGCTCCAGCAATGATCAGGCGAAGTGCTGTGTGCTCTGTGCTCTGGCCTGCTTTGACATTCATGTGATAAGCTCCATTCCCTGATGGGGAGTGGAGCAGCTGGAATGAAGCTGGCATACCAAAAGCAGGTGGAGCTAGGGTTGCGGATCTTAGCCCTTAGTGTGAGTGTGAGTGAGTGAGTGTGGGGAATGGCATCTTAGGTGTATTCTGTTACAGCATGGCTGCATTCTCTATTATATAACGCTATTTCAATTTACTGTCCCTTAATTGCTCCTGCCTTTTTACCTTATCTCTCCCTGCACTTCACTTTCTTCCTTCATTTATTTTCTTTGTTTTTCACTTAATCTCTTTGTTCTATCTTCCCTCATGTTTTCAGTCCCTCACTATTTCCTTTCTTTTCCTTCCTTCTCCTCCTGCGCTATGTTAACTTATCCAACAATCCCCATCCTCAGTCTCTCCTAGGGCTACCATATGTCCGGATTTCCCCGGACATGTCCGGCTTTTCGGTCTATAAATAGCCGTCCGGGAGGGATTTTTAAAAATCTAAAAATGTCCGGGATTTCCCCCCGGTCGGCTATTTATAGATAGAAAAGCGGCGGCCAAGCGCTGCTGGGCACCCAGTGCCCCTTCCCGGCTCCCCCATCCCCTGCAGCCTTACCATGCTGTCCGGCCCGCAGCTGTCTTCCCCCTCCTCCCCTCCCCTGAACGCTCCGCCCCCCTGCTCCTCCCCCTCCCCTGCTTCCCGCGAATCAGATCTTCGCGGCAAGTCTGAAAAGAAGCAGGGGCAAGCGGGAGGCAGCAGCAGGTAAGCTGGGGCGGGGGGTGGGGGGGCGAGGAGGAGAGCTCGGTGGAGGCGCGGCCCTGGCTGAGCGGCGTCCGGCTGCCCCAGCGGCTCCGGCCCGCCTCGGGCCTCAGCACCCCCGGCTGAGCACCTCCGGGCCGGCCCCAAGCCCCGCAACCCCGGCCGGAGCGCAGCCAGATTCCTGGGCTCTTTAAAGCCGGCCCTGGTCAGGGGACAGGGAGAGGGGGTTGGATGGGTTGGGAGTTTGCGGGGGGGCTGTCAGGGGGGGCAGGGGTGTGGAGAGGCAGGGACAGGGAGCAGGGGGGGTTGGATGGGTCAGGAGTTCTGGAGGTCCTGTCGGGGGCAGGGAGCAGTTGGATAGGGCATGGGAATCCCCGGGGGTCTGTCTGGGGGTGGGGGTGTGAATATGGGGTGGGGGTGTGGATAAGGGTCGGGGCAGTCGGGACAGGTAGGGTCGGAGGGCATTCTCAGGAGGGGGCAGTCAGGGGACAAGAAGCAGGGTGGCTTAGATAAGCGGTGGAGTCCTAGGGGGCAGTTAGTGGCAGGGGTCCCAGGAGGGGGCAGTCAGGGGACAAGGAGCGGGGGGGGGGGTTGGGGGTTCTGAGGGGGGCAATCAGGGGGTGGGAAGTGGGAGGGAGTGGATGGGGGTGGGGCAGGGGTGTGGCTAGAGCGGGGCTCTCCCCCCCCCACCCCCCGTCCTCTTTTTTTGCTTGTGGAAATATGGTAACCCAAGTCTCTCCAACCTTTCCAGTACTTCGCTTTTCTGATCAATCTGATCAATCTATCATACCTCTGTTCCCCTGCATCTCCCCCAAAACTCATTCAGATCCAGCCTCCACTCAGGACCAGCCCACTTGGAAATTACTGGGAATTTGATGGCACCCTTTCAGAGCACAGGCCACCCTCCCGAGGCTGTCTGAGCTTAGCACAAAAAAGGAGTGTATAAACATGGCTGCTTGATGTGTGTTGTCAGAAAGACAGATGGAATGGCCTCCCAGCCTTGGCTCCCTTATGCATCTCATTGCAAGGACAAAGGGGAGGAAGCTAGCTGGGGAACTTGCCTCTTTCTCCCAGCACGCAGCAGGCAGAGGTGAGGATTGAAGTGAGCTCAGCTCAGAAGCACAGAGGGAGCAGAAGACCCCAGTTTAGGAACCCTTGGTTTACATCATTCAGTTTGGAGATAACTATACACTTGTCTGATGGATTTGCTGTAAGGATAGAGGCCAGACATGCTTCTGCATATCCTTGCTTTTGGGAATTAAAATCAGATCCATGTGTGTTTTTTTGTGAGATTAATCTTTTTAACAATTGTAGCATAATACACTGTGTGCATAACCTGCTCCCCTCAATTAAAAGAAAAACACCAAAACTTTTGCAGTTCATATTAAAGATCTGACTTGCACTGACAAAAAGCAAAGCAATTATTAAAGCTGTTGGTCCATCGTTAACTCAAAAAGTAATATAAATGTCTCTTGAACTCATGCAAACTCTGTTTCAGTCACCTTCCATGGTAGCTGATGCCACGTTTATTACCCTTAGTGTGAAAGAGTTTTGCCTAATTTACGTATTTACAAGGAGTTTGACATCACTTTGTATAATTTTGAAAAGGTACTCGATCAACTTTAAAGTCTTCTCTTTCCTGGTGAGAAATAAACCCAATTTTTCCTCCTCCTCCCTCCTCACCATTACACTTTCCTGAGATCAGTTATCTTCCTTGTTCTATGTCAAAGGGCTTGTCTGTCCCCAGTGCATGTAGGAAACTTAATCCAAAATAACTAAAGATGTGAATTTAAAGTAGATTGAACTGCATTAAACCCCTGTGTGGGGACACACATTCAGAATTAAAGTGGCTGTAATAATGTTTCAGTTCATTCACATAAGTGAATTAAACTAAACCGAATTCATCTTTTGGTTGGTTTACCCCCCAACTGCAGCTTTCTACTAAAGTTTTTAATTGCAGTGTCTCTCTCTTCTCCCCCCCCCCCCCACCCCCAATAAAATAAAATAAAAGTGTGAAACCAGAACTGGCTAAATTACGGTTTTGGTTATGTGTCATTCTATGTCAGGGGTTCTCAACCTTTTTCTTTGAGGCCTCCCCCAACATGCTATAAAAACTCCATGGCCCACCTGTGCCACAATAACTGGTTTTCTGCATATTAAAGCCAGGGCCAGTGTTAAAGGGGCAGCAAGCAGGGCAATTGTCCAGGGCCCCATGCCACAGGAAGCATTTGTGAAGCTAAGTTGCTCAGGCTTCTGCTTCAGCTCCAGGTAACGGGGCTCAGGGCCCCATGTTTCAGCCCCATGCAGTGGGACTTCAGCTTTCTGCTCTGTGCCCCCAGCAAGTCTAACACTGGTCCTGCTTGGTGGACCCCTGTAGGGTGACCAGATGTCCCGACTTTTTATAGGGACAGTCCTGATATTTGGGGCTTTGTCTTATATAGACGCCACTTACTCCTCACCCCCGTCACAATTTTTCACACTTGCTGTCTGGTCATCCTAACCCCCTGAAACCTGCTTGCAGCCCCCCAGGGGGCCCCGGACCCCTGGTTGAGAACCATTGTCTTTTGTATTTTCACGCTGTGGGAGGATAAATACTCCTTAAACCAATCACTTTTCAACTGATTGAGTCTTGTAAATTGCAACATTAACACAATCCTCCTTGGAATTGCTGAACTTTCTTATAAGAAGGCTAATTGTCTCCAAATATGCAAACAGGAATTATGTTATGTTATTCAAGAGGCAAAAATGTTTATGGGGATACTATCAAGGTTGCTAGGACCCAGATTTGACCAACTGTAACTTTTCTTATCGCTGTCTTGCGAAATGCAGGTAAAATGGTCAAGTTTGTCCTAGATAGTTTGTTTTTCAACATTTTATTTTTTGGGGGGAGAGGAGGGAAGGTAAGTTCTGAGCAGCCATGAACAACCCTTTATGCCAACAAATGGTAAAGCAAAACAGGCTGCAAAGGGTGCGTCTGGCATGCTGTCTACAGCATCTTTCTTCTTGAAACACTACACTGGGTGCTCTGAGGGGTCCGGGATTGAAGCCTGAGTAGGGGGTAACAGATGGTGAGATGGGATCAGTGAGGACACACATTGCTCCCAGCCCCACAGGCAATCTGCAGGAAAGTTTAATACACATCTTAAAAACTCCACTGTCCCCTATTTCATGAGTCTCATGGACAAGTGTAGAATGGAAAGACCAGGCTAGCCTAGCATGAGTCTCATAAAGCCACACTGCAGCAGGCCCTGAAGCCAGGCTGAAGATGCATTGCCTGGGTTGTCATGTGCCTCCAGTGGACCACTGAGACCTGTGATGCTTGGGAGCTGAACCCCCTGCTTCTTTGGTAGAAGGAGCAAACCACCTACTGAAAGTAGGAAACTTAGTCAGGAGATGGTGTGCGTGACAATATAGCCACACCTGTTGCTTTTCTCATGGGGCTAGGTGATGAGATATATGCATGTGTGCGTGCGTACACACACACACACACACTTGTAAATATAGATTGATATTATTCCTTTAACATGATGTTATGTATTGCTTTATGTATTAAGAAAACAAGGAACATTTAGTAATAGAAGAGAGATCAGCAGGATTAGAAAAAATAGGTTGAATAATTTTTTGATGTGTAAGTAAAAAAAGTGTTTTCACTGTAGCTTGTAGCTATAGTAAAATCCTGATCAACACAATTTGTATCTGGGGTGGTAAACTTTTATGCAAACTTTGCAAAGTTGATATAAGCATATGTTGTAAGTGTTCCATGTTGACATAGTCTTCCAGTTTTTAGCATGAGTTTAGTTCTCATTGCACATCTGGTAGCTCATCTTCAAAGAAATCTCCTGGACTAGCATTACTTTATGTTGCAATTTCTAAAAAAAATAAAAATCACACTCACCAGTTGCTTATCCATTAGAGCCTTCTTGTTCTTCTGTGCATTCCTTGACTTCATGTTCTCCACTTAAGAAATGGGAAAATACCAATATTTCATATGCTTAATAGTATTGTTAGCATTAAGTAGTTATTTGCTTTTAAGTGTTTTGGGGCTCAATCCTGTAAGCCTTTTCTCATGTAAAATTGAAACGAATGGTATTGATTTGAGTAGGGTTGTTCATGATCAAGCCCTATCCCTGTTCTGTATTATGATTGCTTGGAGTTTTTATTGAAATGATTAGGTTTTAGCTTATCATTGGTAGGCATGTTTGGAAATATAGAGAAGATAGGAATTCTGACTTTGGGACAATCATTTTATTAACATGAAGACTTCCTGACCTCAATTGAATTAATGTGACTACATAATTTGTTAAGAAAATCTACCCACTACATTTGTGAAGAGTTTACTGCAAAAACAAAAACAAAATCTTACTCCTCCTTTTATTATTACTTGTCTGATCAAAAAGATAAAATCTACCAAAAGAGCTTAAGGTGATCCATTTTAAGTTGTCTGAACTATACTGTTACTAGTCCTAGGGTATCGAATCTTTCTACCTTTTTTTTTTTTTTTTTTTTTTTTTTTTTTTTGGTTCTGATTTTGAAAGAATCAAAGGTAAATGTCTCTTACATGTTAAGATGAGCTATAATAAAACATACATGGATAATGTGGCAGCAATCCAAGGACATTAGTATGCATGCCTCCGTCTAGCTGGAATGGCAGCTAGCAGTCATTCTCAGCTTTCTGCTGAGTTCTACGCAGTCAGCTTGGCGTGCATACTATTTCAGTGAACTGTACCTAATTTGAAGGATAAAAATTTGAATTTAAGGCCTTCAGTATACCAACTTGCAATATGAAGTTTTTGTAGAAATAGTTTCTGGACACTGCTTCCTCAAAGTTAGGGACATTTTGAATTTTATATTTGTCATGTTGAGGCACAGGGTCCACATTTTTGCAATAGATTTATTATATAAATTAAGAATGGAAAAGACCTGCTAGATTTTTATCTAGTCACTGTTCCTGCCAATGCTGGATTATTCCCCACAGCATTTTTTTGTAGTGTATTTCTTTGAAAATGCTAGGTTCGAAATGCTCTGAGTGATCGGGCTTTTTTGTCCTCCCACCTCACCACTCTCTTTCCCCCTCCAACACTGTTTCATGGGCAAATGGATCTTGCTGTCAGGAAGGTTTTTTGGTGTTTAGCATCATTTTCTCAGCCAAATGGCCCTTCTGTTGGAAAGCACAAAGGAAGGACTTAAGGCTGAGGACATTTTCTTCTCTTGTATATTTCTCCCAAGTAGTTCAGTTGTTCGCGGGTGGATGTGTCAGAACAGGCAATGGACTTTGGCTGTCTCTCTTGTTCCCTGGATTCCATGCACAATGGCCAGGATCATCTCTGCAGATGCACAGCAAAAAAAAAAGGCAAAGCTCTTCTTGCTTTTAAGGACTTGAGTTTTGAAAATGGAGGTTGGACATGGTCTTGTTTTCACTAAGCAGTTGTAACTACTTTTTTTTGGTTAAGTTTTTAGTTTTGGAATATCAATTAGTGCTTTTGCTTTTCCATCAATAAAGGGATCAGATTTGTTTACTAATATGAGTAATTCTTTATAAATCTGTTAGACTTTTATGCATGATTCCTTTATCCTCCTGACTTTCTCCCCCCCCTTCCCCTTTTAATGGGCATGATCCTGAGAGGCCCATTGTTTAACCAAGAGTTGAAGCCTTTCAGGGTCAAGCTTAACATTGGTTCAACTATTTTGTGTAGGGTTACCATATTTAACAAATAAAAAAAGAGGACCCTCCACGGGGCCCTGGCCCCACCCATTTCCCACCCCTAGCCCCACCCAACTCAGCCCCTTCCTCGCCCCAACCCCGCCCCCTCCTCCCTCCCATTCCCAGCCACGCGAAAAGGGCTGCCCGAGCGCTACCGGCTTCACGGTTTGCCAGGCAGCCCCCAGACCCTGCGCCCCCAGCCGCCGCTTCCCCAGCGCAGCTGGAGCCCAGGAGGGGAAGCGCCCAGCCGTGGGCGCAGGGTCTGGAGGCTGCCCGGCAAACCGTGAAGCCAGTAGCGCTTGGGCTTCGGGCAGCCCCTATGCCTCCGGACCCTGCGCCCCCGGCCGGGCACTTCCCCTCCCGGGCTCCGGCGGCGCAGGGTCCGGAGGCATGGGGGCTGCCCAAAGCCTGTAGCGCTCGGCTCTTAAACAGAGCCGAAGAGTCAGGGGAGGAGCAGAGCAGCCGCGGGAGGGGACGTGCCCAGCTGGCTTTTTGGCAATTCCCCCCGGATGGGGGTTTGATTGCCGAAAAGCCGGACATGTCTGGGAAAAACCGGACGTATGGTAACCCTAATTTTGTGAGGAATACAAGTTACATTTTCAGAATGGCAATTGCCCGGATCCTTTTTCTATATCTTTTTGAAGGTAATACTACATTTACTCTTTTACTACATGACTTCTCAAAAGTAATTCAGAGGGGCAATAAGATAGTGAAACAACAGAGTGATATTTTACCACTTCTCTTGACATGACTAGTGTTCTACAAACCATTTCTTCCATTATTAATTATCTAATGCAAAACATTAAATATTTTTGATTTTTTTTTTTTAATATTGGTATGGGTTTAATACATCAGTCCTTCCCCGCCGCGCCCACCCCCCAAGTATGCATCTGTCATGACTTTAATTTAGTCAGCTTTTCTGCCGTTTTATTCCTTTACAGAGTTTTTATGCCTGCATTAATTATTGAATGTTAGTCAACCATAAATGAAAGTAATTTGAAAGTGACAAACTCCTGTAAATATTGTTAAATCAGTATGTACCAAAAGCACATTCAGCTGTTGTTCACCTGCTGAGTCAGTAGTTGAATCTTTCCCTGTTTCTGCGGAGGTGGCTGGTGTACAGCTTCATGAGCCAGGGGAGTAAGGGGTAGGCTATGCCCCCTTCCGTGCCCCTCCCCCCCCCCCCCGAGATAGTTATTGGCATTTCATCATTGCCAATGGTAATCCGCCAGTCAGGAAAGAGAGTTCTTGCTTGTAGCTTTCTGAACAGTCCTGTATTTTTATAAATGCATACATCATGCACCTTCCCTGACCAGCCAATATTGATGTCAGTGAAGTGTCCCTGGTGGTTCCCCAGCGCTTGCATAACCATAGAAAAACAGTCCTTTCTTTTGTTGCACTATGTGACAAGGTGGTCTGGTGCCAAGATAGGGACGTGTGTGCCATATATTGTTCCACCACATTTTGGGAACCCTACTGCTGCAAATCCGTTCATTATGTCCTACGTTTTGCTGAGAATCGCAGTCCTCTGTAGCAGGAAACAATTAATGGCCCTACACACTTGCATGCCATTCGCCCCCACAGTGGATTTTCCATCTGCAAAATGATCTCCCATTGACCAGTAGCAATCTAGCAAGTTTCCACAGTGTGATTTCCACTTGCTTCTCCACTGTCAGGGCAGTTCTCATTCTGGTGTCCCTGTGCTGGAGGATTGGGGCAAGCTCAGCACACACAACCAGGAATGGCCTTGCATATCTGAAGCTTTTCAGTCACTACTCATCATCCCAGGCCTGCATTATGATGGAATACCACCAGCCAGTGCTTGTTTCTTGGGCCCTGAAGTGGCTTTCCACCATCTGCATCCCCTCAGTGAGCAGCACCATCAATTTTGAATTGGTTCTTGCTATGTTCCACAGCAATCTGCCCTCTTGGAAATCGTTACATTTGCCACGTTTCTTTCTGTGACTCTGCAAATACTGGAGAATCCTGTCTTCTGTGCTTGCAACACTCCTGACAATAGTGCAGAACTGTGCATGCTCCGTGCTTCTGTCAGAGATGGCAGACAGTGACAAGTCCCATGGCAGGTTTGTTGAGTTTTTCACTGTAGCAAAAACTATGTGCTAGAGATTGCTTTATGTGATGAAGAAAATTGCAGTCCCAATTGCAGTTCCGCCGCCCCCCCCCCCCATGCATTGCCAATACTTCCCAAAAGACAATGCACTGGACAGTGGCGAGTTGCACACTGGGATGCCTATCCAGGGTGCGCCACACTGTATATTTAAACAAGCACTCCTCGTGAGAACGTGCACCACAGTATAGAAAGAAACAAGTATGCATGCACACAAGTGATTATACTAACTCTGGAGACGTTATGCTGACATAACTTGCATTGGGAAAAGTTGTAGTGCAGATCTGCTAGAACACACCACGTAGACAAGCCCTAAAGTATTTTTCCTATAGGTGGGTACGCTTCTATTACTACTCAGTGTGATGCAAGACAGCAGTAGTGCATTCGAAGATCTGGGTATTTCAATCCTCAAAGAAGGAAAAACTATACTAAATTTAATCTTGCTGGCAATACTAATGACCTCCTAATAGGTTTTCTCCTTCTGTAATATATATGCTTGGGTGATCTTCAGGACATGCTGCGAGACCCACTGTAAGTTTGTAACCATCCAAAGGGTACGGGAACATCAACGAAGAGTGAACTCTTCCTTACATTTGTTCTAATGAAAGGGGAAAAGATTTGTTTGATGTTGGAGGATGTTTTTGCTGTGGCTGACATATTGGAGGAACATGAGAACAGTTAGTTCTTGCAAAAATATCTACCTAATAGCATCATCTTCGCTGCTTACATGGGTTATTTGCTGCTTGCTGATCTACTGTAAAATTAAAGTTTATATGATGGTCAGCTCACCCATCTTACAATTTTTTTCTCATTGTTGAACTTCATCAGCAATAGAGCAGTGAAGTTCTTCACAACTTCATGAATCTACTCTCTCTGACCCTGACCATCCCTTGAATGCTAGATGTCTGTCCTATCACTGTAGTCTGTTACTGAATACAAAATTGTGTAAGTTTCTTGAAGAACTGAGTTACAGCACTTGAAAAAAATGTCCTGAGCTTTAAGGAATTGGTGCCAATTGCTATTTGAAGTGGGTTGTTTAGTCCAGAATAATGTCTGCATGCATTAAGTGTTTGTTTTCTGGAACTGTTAGGATTACAATTTGTTAATCACAAGTGTGCAACTCTTCTAGTAATACTTATTCATACACACAGTTTTAATGAAAGGTTAAAGGAAATATGATCTAAGACAGTTATTGTTTTGAGATTATTCTTTATAAACCTTTCATTTTGGGATTGAGGACCTACTGTAACAGGGGTGGGCAAACTACAGGTCACGTCCAACCCATCAGATCTTTTAATATGGTCCTCAAGCTCTCGCTGGGGAGTGGGGTCAAGAGCTTGCTGCGTGTCTCCCGGAAGCAGCGCCATGTCCCCCCTCCAGCTCCAACATGTAGGGGCAGCCAGGGGGCTCTCTGCACGCTGCTCCCGCCCCAAGCGCCGCCCCCCACAGCTCCCATTGGCCATTGCTCAGGCAGTCCTGGGGCGGGTGGCCTCGGGGAGCACCTGAGCAGCGGTCCCAGGGACAGCCCTGAGGAGCAACTGCTCAGGTGGCTGGCCCTGGGGTAGCACTTGGCATTGCGCCTCCGTTTAGGAGCTGTAGGGGGGTATGCCACTGCTTCTAGGAGCTGCACGGGTGGCACCTGTGGACAGGGCAGTGTGCAGAGCCGCCTGGCCATGCCTCCACATAAGAGCAACATGACGCTGCTTCTGGGAGCTGCTTGAGGTAAGCGCCACCCGGACGGCCTGCACCCGTGAGGCGCCCCAGCCCTGATCCCCCTCCTGCCCTCCGAACGCCTCAGGCCCAGCCCAGAGTACCCTCCTGCACCCCAAACTCCTCATCCCCAACCCCACACTAGAGCCCACACCCCCAGCCGGCGCCCTCACCCACTCCCGCACCCCAACCCCCAATTTCATGAGCATTCATGGCCTGCCATACAATTTTTATACCCAGATGTGGCCCTCAGGCCAAAAGTTTGCCCACCCCTGTACTATAACAATGGTTTAACATCTTTGAGCAACTGTACCAGCTTGATAGAGAAGACCTCAGATGTGGTAGGCAGCACCTACTATGTCCCATTTAGTTTTTGTGTTCCCTAACTTGTGTATAGCTTGGGCTGCTACAAAGCTTTATAAGACAAATGCTTGGAGTAGCCCAATGTGTATTGTAGGCTGGAATATATATCACTGAAGAGGAGATGGACAGCAACAATGCAAGAAAGTCTGGAGTGGGGTTAATCATCAATGGCGTGATCCTTCTCCCGTTGAAATCAGTTGTAGCCTTTCAACTGACTCCATTGAGAGTTGGATTGAGACCTACCTACAAGCTCATGCTCCCACTAAGATTCCCAGTGATATGAATGGGAGGACGACTGGATTGGATATGGTAGGGAGTGGAGGCTACATTTCCAGAACTAAGGTGAATATTAGATTGATAACCACTTGGTTTTTTTAAGGTTGAATGAAGATGCCTAATACATTAAAATTCTTAGCTGTAGTTAGCTATGTGTAAGGCTGTGATCCTGTCATGGATTCCCTGACTTTCCACAACCTCCGTGACTTTCGCAGCTGCAATGGCCGGTGCAGCTCTTCCCAGGGCCTCCAGAGCAACTGGCCTCGGGGCCAGCTGCTCGGATACCACGTGGCCAGCCACAACCAGGCACTGCTCAGGCCATCTCAGGGTGGCTGGCCCTAGGGAGCGCCTGAGCAGCGGTCCTGGGGTAACTGGCCCCGGGGTGTACCCAAGCAGTGGTCCCCGGGGCCTCGGAGCAGGGGTTGCTGGGGGCAGTCAGCTCCCGCAGCCAGTGCAGGGGCTAGCCCTCAGCCCCAGGGCCCCAGGAGCTGCTAAGTTTTAGTCAGGGGTATTTATATAGTAAAAGTCATGAACCGGTCACTGGCTGTGAATTTTTGTTTATTGCCTGTGACCTGTCCATGACTTTTACTAAAAATACCTGTGACTAAATCTTAGCATGTGTAGTTAAATAATTTGGGAGTGAGATCTATTGACTAAGTATCGAGCGAACTAAGGACAAAGTTGCATGACGGAATCAAGCCAAAAACTTGCTTCAAACGGTTCAAAGTGCAAAATCAATAAAATAATAACGGCAAGACCTTTTGCCTTTTAGATGCACTTTGGCACCCTCTGGAAGAAAGAAGTTCAGAATTTTGTTGAGTAAAAGCCATCCGCTGTCTGGAGATGAGCACTGGCACTACAGGCTTAAATTATTAAATAATACAGGAATAGGAATTGTTAAAGATGAACTGAAACGCATTTGAGGGAAAAATGACACCTGAATTCCCTAATGAATGTTGTCACCAGGAATCACAGTAAACTCCTCCATTGCTGCCTGGCACCTCTTCTGTTGTTACTCCCATGCTTACCATACGCTGGACTTGTGGCATCTGTATTGCTGCTGATCATATGCTGGAGCTGTGCACTCATAATTTATTCATTTACTATGCCTATCCAGTTCTCAAGACTCTTAATTCTTATCCTAAACGACATAGAATACCAAATTTAAAAAAAATACATAAAATGGTCACCCACCAAACCTTTCCAGTCTTTGCATTTCATGACTAAATAATTTTATCTCCATTCTGTATTCACTGTGCTTCTCTGTATTTTGCGCAGGGAATATCTAGGGGGGAATACATTACAGAAAGAAATCAAGTTACTTGGCTTTCAAAGGCAATTGCAAAGTATTGTAAAGACAACCATAGAAGATATAGTGAATGTTCAGGATTTAATGTTCAAATTTGATAGATTCCCCTTTATGGTGATTATAGTGACACTAGTATCCCACTGTATGGTGGGCATATGAGTAATAACAGCATGTCAGGTGTCCTCAGGGTAGCAATTTATTTCGGTCTTTTTAAAATGTAACCTCAAGTAATGCAATTTAAGAAATTACTTTTCTTTGGGTTTCTGACATTAATTGGGGCAGTCAGGTACTGCTAAAACTATTTTTAATAGTTAATATTTAACAATCAGATGTTGGGTTTTTCTTTCCAAAAACCAGATCTTTCTCTGTTACAGGGAGTATGTGTGTGTGAATGAATGAATGAATGTGAGTGGGGGAGCCACAGGGGAGGAAAAAATTAAGAGGAGGAGAGACATCTATCAGAGAGACTTGCAAGTTTTTGTATTGTGAGACTTGCTGAGCAAGGCCTCATACAAGGGGCTGCAGGGAAGAGCAGAGCAAACACATTTTTAAAAGATGTTTTTCAATATTTATTTAAAAAAAGTTTAGACATCACTTTATTAGAATTTTTTTTTTAAAGTGCATCTCTGCTGTGCACACAGCCAGAAAGCTATTGTGAATATTTACAATGTCCATGAGGAGAAACACTTGACAGATGGTGGTGCTTTTGTATTTTACTAACATAAACCAATGAAGCTATGTGAAGAATCTGCATTAAGGGTTAAGGCCCTGATTTAGCAAAACACTCAAGCACTTGCTTAACTGTCAGCCAGTAAGTCCTCATTGACACTTATGGGAGTGCTCACATACATACAGGTAAGCAAATGCTTAAATACTTGTATGAATTTGAAACACATTCATTAATGTGTGCAAAGACACTATGATTGTGAGGGCCATATAAGTAACTGTGAGGTTCATGTGTCTGTCTAATCAGCCAATAGAGCCCTAAAAATTGGTGGTGCTAACTGTGGAGAAGATGTAGCAGCATGTCTAAGAAATTATTCTGTTGAATATATCTCGCCAGCAGGACACCATGAAAGCCCAAGTGCAAATTAAATCTGCCCTCTTCTGGCAAAACACCTTTAGGAAGTTGTTGGTGCTGTGGTTCTCAACCTATTTACCATTGTGGGCCGCATCCAATACTACCTGTATGGCCTTAAGGATGTCACATGGGCCACAGCACTGTGCTGATTGGGCTGCAAGCAGCTCGTGGACCGCGGGTTGAGAACCACTGGTGCAGACCCACGGGGCACAGTAGGGGCCATGATTCAAATCCTCTGTAATTTCTACTGACAGCCCCCAAGCTCCCCCAAAAAGGGTGAAGGGATGAGAGGCGACAAAAACACATGGATGTTATCAAAAGACTTTATAGCCTAGATAAATGGCTGGCTTTAAATTGTTATGCCAAAGTCCAAATTCTGCTGTTTCTATTAAAAATGCTTTTTCTTTTTCTGTCAATTTCAAATGGTTCACAACTATCTTTACAATGCTCTGTTTACTATAAAAAAAATCAGACTTAAAGAAGCAACAACAACTGACATTACCTCTATTGCTAAGGATTATGTGCATCCTCATAGTAGCTATTAAGTGTTTGTTAGAAGTTTGCGTTTCTTTTGGGCCACTGTAAAAGCTTTCTGTGCTCATGCAGTTAAATAAGCTTGGTCTCTTATCATCCTTCAGTCATTTTTGGAGGTGTTTTGATTCTATTGTCTGTAGTCACATAATTAGAAAAGCTGATATTTTTTTGTAAAGCAAACCCCAATTTATTAGACCATTGTCTGCATTGTGACTTTTAAAACCTGTGAAAGGATGTTTGATAGTGAGCAGCGTGATTTGTGTCTGTTGTCTTTGTGGAAGCCTCTAATATGCAGTGCTGAACTATGATAGTAAGAACAGTGTTTTGAGACTGTAGAGTGCAACAGGATCCATGCCATGGTCATAGTACAGTTTTAAAATTGTTCATTTTTTGATAAGGCTGATCTCTCAAAGGAGAGTATGTGCAGTGGCTTCCAAAGGGGGAACTTTAGCTTTTGTAGGCTTAATCTCGATATAACGCTGTCCCCGGGAGCCAAAAAAAATCTTACCGTGTTATAGGTGAAACCGCATTATATTGAACTTGCTTTGATCCACCAGAGTGCGCAGCCTCCCCCACCCCCCCACCCCCCCCGGTACACTGTTATACCGCGTTGTATCCGAATTTTTGTTATATCGGCTGCGTTATATCGGGGTAGAGGTGTAGTTGGTAGAGTTCCAATTGAGAGGAGGATAAATTGTGGTGAGAACTCCACAATCTCTATCTCCTTTTTTGTTAATAATGGGGGGGCAGTGGGGGGAGAGAAGGAGAAAGAGGGGGAGAGATGGGGGAAGGTGTGCGTATTATATACAACACACACAATCATCACTGTTTAAATAATGTTAAACGGTTGCAAAATCAAGAACTCGGCAACTAGAAAATGCCAGAATTAAGGATGGTGCATGGGCACACAATGATAGTCTTGCCTAATATCACAAAGCGGATCGAGGTGGGGAGAAGCACCATGGGTCAACAGAATCATACTTCCCAAACAAGGTGTTCCTCTGCAGAGACAAAGCATGACAAACTTTAGCCCCAGTGATAGATTGCCTGACTTGGTACATTTGTGATGTATGTGTAGATGGTTGAATTCCATGCATGTGGGTGTAGAGAGTGCCACACTCTTGGTAGGTGCTGTATGTCAGGCATTCCACCTCTCGTTTTCAGTTTTAAAGACATTCCAATTTAGGAAGTTCTCACTGGAGCACTGCAACTCCAGAATGAAGCTATTAACTTGCATTTTGTTTTCTGGCGCCTGCTTTTGGCATGACTACACTCTCTCTCAAACTTGGCAGCATCTATTGCCTGACTTAAAAGCTTTAATTGCGTCTTTAACTCACCCTGTTCAGCCAGGTCATTGCAACACATTTTTGTTTTGTTTTGAGGAGCTTCACAACACTTGATGATACTCGGGGAACTAGTGACATTTCTGCCTCCACTGTGTGGTTCAGTTACAGGAAGGAAAAATTTGGGAGGCCGCTTATGCAGTGAAATACGCTGCAGCATACTTCTAGTAAGTATAAAAGGCATCATAGTACTTTCTTCTAGAGGGACACATAATACATAGACTTAAGGGTTTCTCTCCTAGTCCCAACCTAATGAATGTTAAAATAGAAAGATTACTAAAAATTGCCATTGCAGGATTGTAGAAAACAATCCTGCAATGGCAGTGAGATAGACTTGATGACCCAGTAGTTCTTTTTCACCTCTATTTGCTGCCTGTACGTTCTTCTAATGCACAAAGGACACAGAAGGAGTTAATTAATGCAGAAATTCAATGGGCCTAATCCTTGGCTCTGGCCAAGCTGTGCTTTCTGCAGGGCCCCAAATGAGGAAGGGTTGCAAAGGCAATCCTATGCCACATTTATTCCCCAATCTGGCCACAGTCCAGTTCAGACGGTGTCACATGTCCTGGAAGTGCTCATGTTTTTGCCCAGCTGCCAGTGATCCCAAGGGGCTCCTCTGACAGCCATGAATATAGTGGCACTATAGCATCCCTCTGTGGTGATAAATATGAAGGAACTGTCACTAATTTATCTGAAAACAGACGGTTGAAGTAGGATGTTTTTGTGAGAAGAGTTGTCATTCACAGAAGTGACCAATTGAGCCCATTTTAGCGGTTGATGAGTAGTGCTGTAACAGTTGTGATATAATTCCCAAAGCAATATCATCCTTTCAGTAAACTTAAATATTTTCCTTTCTTGTCTATAGTAGAGCCAAGTACTTTAAAAGTCAATGTACAATAGCAGATTAAATTTAACTATAAGTGCATAGCCAGAGAAGAATTGGAACACCCTCTGCTGGCATTAATGGGCTCCTTTTCCAGTTCTCCTTCCCCAAGGACTTGTCTGGCCTATACATTGTAAATGTTAAAAGGCATTTCTAAAGTGTCATGGTGATTTCTCACAACTATGATGAGTCTGTTTTTAACCCAGCTTTACTTGTAGGAAATTAATAACAGTTTTATTGTTACTGTTGACCAGATCAGCCATTGTAATGTGAGATAGGGTATGTGGTTAAGCCATCTTTTCCCATTTACATACACCAAAACCCAGGTAGTTTTCTATCTACTAATACAGAAAGCTGTTTTTTTGTTTGTTTGTTTTTGTTTTGTTTTGTTGTGGATACCTGGAATATTTTTATTTCTTCAAATAAATGAAGTAGAGGGTTCTGTGTAGAAACACATCTCTGAATAATATGCTTCTTTTTAGTAAGAGTGTTGATGGTTTTTAAATGACACTGACATAAGAACATCGGAATGGCCGTACTGGGTCAGAGCAAAAGTCCATCCAGCCCAGTATCCTGTCTACTGACAGTGGCCAATGCCAGGTGCCCCAGAGGGAGTGAACCTAACAGGTGGTGATCAAGTGATCTCTCTCTTGCCATCCATCACCACCCTCTGACAAGCAGAGGCTAGGGACACCATTCCTTACACAGCCTGGCTAATAGCCATTAATGGATTTAACCTCCATGAATTTATCCAGTTTTTCTTTTAAACCCTGTTCTAGTCCTAGCCTTCACAACCTCCTCAAGTAAGGAGTTTCACAAGTTGACTGTGCACTGTGTGAAGAAGAACTTCCTTTTATTTGTTTTAAACCTGCTGCCCATTAATTTCATTTGGTGGCCCCTAGTTCTTATATTATGGGTATAAGTAAATAACTTTTCCTTATTCACTTTCTCCACACCACTCATGATTTTATATACCTCTATCATATCCCCCCTTAGTCTCCTCTTTTCCAAGCTGAAAAGTTCTAGCCTCTTTACTCTCTCCTCATATGGGACCCGTTCCAAACCCCTAATTATTTTAGTTGCCCTTCTATGAACCTTTTCTAATGCCAGTATATCTTTTTTGAGATGAGGCGACCACATCTATATGTAGTGTTCAAGATGTGGGCGTATAATGGATTTATATAAGGGCAATAAGATATTCTCCTTCTTATTCTCTATCCTCTTTTTAATTATTCCTAACATCCTGTTTGCTTTTTTGACTGCTGCTGCACACTGCGTGGATGTCTTCAGAGAACTATCCACGATGACTCCAAGATCTTTTTCCTGATTAGTTGTAGCTAAATTAGCCCCCATCATATTGTATGTATAGTTGGGGTTATTTTTCCCAATGTGCATTACTTTACATTTATCCACATTAAATTTCATTTGCCATGTTGTTGCCCAATCACTTAATTTTGTGAGATCTTTTTGAAATTCTTCACAGTTTGCTTTGTTCTTAACTATCTTGAGCAGTTTAGTATCATCTGCAAACGTTTCCACCTCAATTTTACCCCTTTCTCCAGATCATTTATGAATAAGCTGAATAGGATTGGTCCTAGGACTGACCCTTGGGGAACACCACTAGTTACCCCTCTCCATTCTGAAAATTTACCATTTATTCCTACCCTTTGTTCCCTGTCTTTTAACCAGTTCTCAATCCATGAAAGGATCTTCCCTCTTATCCCATGACAACTTTGGTGAGGAACCTTGTCAAAGGCTTTCTGGAAATCTAAGTACACTATGTCCACCGGATTCCCCTTGTCCAGTTGGTGAATACAACGCCTATTTGTCAACCAATTGAAGGAGCCATCAGCCAGATAGCCTGGTGAAACAGGCTGACAGAGTTCTTGTCCACTCCAAGTACACTTCCCATCTTTACCAGGCTTGTCACATGTAGACATCCCCTCTTTCAGTGATTCCTTACTACCTTGTAAGTCCTTAAGTCGTAATCCGCCTTTCCCTGTATGTACTCAAATCCACAAGGTGGCTGAGAAGAAAAACATTTTTATTGCGTGCAGTTCACCCTCCCTACCACCCACCTCCATCGTCCTTGTGGCAGGTGTTACCTTTTCCCACTATAAGAATCTGGCGACCCTATATAGTTATGAAGGGCCAGATTCTGTGAGATGCTGAGCACCCTCTGCTCCCATTGAATTCTCAGGATTGGGCCCAAAGAGAATAAGATTGTTACTGCAGTGTCCTGTAATATAATAGCAGCAGGAAAATAACATAGTTCAGGTTTAAGGAGGGGGGAAGGGAATGCTGTGTAGTGGGGTTGCTGAATATTCACTGTTAATAACAGTACCATCCTTCGTGCATGTTTGCTTACATAATTTTGAAGGAATGCAGCTGGTTAAACTGTGTGCATCTCCGTTGCTTATTAAACTGTCTCCAGAATGCCTACACTATGTTGCCTTCTGCATGAGAAGGGTTAAGAGGAGACAATATTCTGTCAAAGACCTTGTTTTTAATTTTGCCTCTCTCACTGGCACAGATCCGGCTAAGAGCAGCCCAGATTAGTACGGAAAACCTTTGAAGAGATTTAAGATGTCCTTCAGCCAGTTTGAAGGTTTTGTCTTGCAAATCCAGTACAAGGGCGCCTGCAGGCATCTCGACCCTTGCTGTGCTGCTGATGCAGCTCAAGGTCACACTAACCCGCCCTGTGACATTCAACAACAACAAAAAAAAATTATGCGGTGAAACTGCTTCAGCATTCAGCCAACCAACAACTTCCTCAGTTCCTCACTAAAGAAAGAAGTGTTTCTTTCTTTCTCTTTTTTTTGGCTGTGTGGATTTTTGCTGTAGGAAATAATCCAGGATTTCTGGTGTGTGTGATGACAAGGTCATTTCTTAATTAGAACACATGTAAAGAACAAAGCTAAATGGCTTCAAAACAGCTTTGTAGTTGATGGAGAGGATTTAAATTATTTAAAGAGATAGTCACCCAAGTATGATGGAAACTGAATTCTAAAGACATTAACTCTTTCACTGTGCTGCGATTTCCATATGTTACTCAAAAGGAAATGTCAAACTTCATGAGAAATATTCTAATTGCTATTAAATGAACATTTTCCATCTATTTAAAAATAGGACAACAATGTGCATATAACGATGATCTGTTTCTGAACTATAAAAGTCAGAGAGAACTTTTTTTTTCTTTTTACCCTGAAATACTACTCGGTGGCTATAGAGCAAAAGTATAAAACTTTGTTTCTGAAAGATCAGTGAATCATTCCTGCTGTTGTACTATTCTTTTAAGTGATTCTCACTGTATATATAAAAATGTTTGATTTTTGTGTTTTTAAACTGTTACCTTAAGACATTTGGACTAGTTCCCACACCACTGAAAAATATTATGAAGGAGAAGCCCTGTGGAAGATGTATTTGAGAGGAGGGAGAGAGTGCTCATTTGTAATATAAAAAAGGGCTAACTGCAGTTAAACTTAAAACACTCCCCCTCCCCCCCCCAATGCATAACATAAGATGTCTTGGAATAAGGATTTTTTTTTTTTTTGGCTTTTGTGTTTGGTCCAAAATATGTATGCAAAATACTGATTCAATATGGTTGTTAACAGTGTGCTGGGGTGCTTTATATTGGTCATCAATGCTTTTTTCTGTCCTTTTTCCCCCTCTCTTCCTCCCTTTCTTAACCCCCTACTTTTTTTCCTCTTGACCATAGGGTAGGAAATAGGTCAAAAGATAGCCCAAAATTTACTATAATGCTGTTGTGATAGACTTGACAGAGGAGGAGAAGGAAAGGTTGAGTATTAATGTCCTGTAGAGCCTGGCTTTCATGCACAGCTGTAAATTGCTGTCCTCTTAAACTGCAAAGTTAAGTTAGTTAAGCTGTTTACCAGCTTTTTAAAAAAAATTATTATTCATGAGGCAAGAAAATTTTTGCCAACAACATGGAGTAATGTGACTGATAGCATTCTTTGTGCTTATACACAGTTGCTGCCTCAAGGAGGACTGAAATAAGGAGAAATATTTCCCCCTTAATCTGAAGTGTAACACAGTTGTTGACACTTCAAATAGAGATTTAAGGGCTTTCAAATGTAAATGAAATAACACACATGATGGATTTATCATTTGAATTGATATTCTGGTCTTTCTGGACAAACCACCTCAATGTAGACTGTCAGATGCTGTGAACATTAAATGTCAGGTTGAAATTAACTATCTTAGTATAGACAAATTATGCTTGCTCTTGGTGGGGACCTCCCTTTGAGACAGGAAACTGAGCCTTTGCCCTGATAAAAGGGCAAGAGTAGGAAATGCAACTTCTTTTCTTCTTGGGCTCCCTCCCCTCCCCCACCGCATTCTGCACTTGCTCTCTGGCAGCAGGCGTGTAAGAATAAAATGATGGAGGAAAACAGACTCCATGCAAGAAAAATGGATAGAAGAAAACTGATACGCTGTGTAAAATCTGTACATTCTTGCCTTTGCCTGGGGTGTAGTATGCCCTTAACATTATGTGAGACCTAAACTCACCTGCTAGTAACTTCTAATTTACTGTCCTAATTCATCGATTTGTTATCACTAATTGTACTTCATTTACTTCTGTGTAGTTTCCAGTACCTAAAGGGTTGAAAGGTTGCTGTAATTGGCACCCGCAGCTGCTCTTTCTTTTGACAGGGAATAATTTTGCAGCCTATGCTTTGTGTGACAGCTGCCTAATTGGGCATTCTCCCCTTGTAGCAAGCCTGCCTCCTCCAGCCTCCCTGCTGACAAATGGTGGTGGATTATAGATGAGGACATGCTGACCCATTCGACCTTGCTGAGACTGCGGGGAGGGGCCTCCTGCTACTTGAGGGAAGCTTTGGGTCATTTAAAGGACAAGGTCATGAGCCAGGTGGGGAAATGACATGATATCACATGACAATAGCCTCATGACACGGTCAGTATGTCAAGGACAAACTCATCAGTATTGATTATGCTTCTCTTTTGTATCTCATTGAAGCCACTGATGCTTCAAAAGTATTTTGCTAATCTAAAGGTGGTAAAGTACCAAATGGTAACATCAGGGTTGTGTTTGAGTATTTTTTACATTTATTTCTTCTAAATACAGATCCCACAGGAGAAGCAATATTAGTTAAGTCCTGTCAATAATGATTTTATAGCAGTGGCCTTGATGTATTTTATAAATGTGCGTACATACTCGGTCTCACTTACTGTTAAAGAAATACCAAAAAGCAAATGCAGCTAGGCAAAATTAAAGGAGAAATAAACTGCTGTTAAATGTTAACATTTCTCTTCCCAGTCTTTGTATGGTGAAAATTCAATAATTTACAATGTGAGCATGTGTACCCCCACACGTTTATAATAAAAATATTTGTTTATATATGTGTGTTCATATCTTGTCGTGGTAAAATATTATAATAGTTTAAATGAAAGGAAGGAAAGTAAAATAAATGAATGTTTAAAGGAAAACTTTTAAAGTAGCTTTAGGGCTATTTGACTACGGTAATGCCATGCCCATTTTAAAGGAGTAATGCAATATCCAACTATGCCAGCCAACAAAAACCTATTAAATGATTTTGAAAATATATGTTGTGAGTACTGCTGACAATATTTGAGAGCATCTGGATGTTACTTTGCTATGCTAATAAACTTCAAGGTAACTGAACAGCTTGTTTGACTTTTGCAATGTTAGACAAAAGTGAAATGCTTATTCTTTCATAGATTGATTATGCTAAAAATTAAAGATAAATACTTTAAAAAGAAAATTCCCCCAAAGTACATTAAATGTGTGTTAAACTTCATGGCATAATTCCATTTTAGCTTCTTCAGAACAGTTTCCCATATACATTTTGTTTCTGAAACAGTCAGCCTTTCACTACAGAGAGCAGGGTTCACTAGTTCTCATTTCAAGGAAAGCAAAATTGTTGTTGGATGCTCCTATGTCTAAATCTCATCAGTTCACCAGGATGTAATTTTACTCCCTTGAGGTAAAAAGCCGTCAGTGGTAAAGTGTGATGAATTAGTTCACTCAAGTAGACGCGTCCGTGTGCGTGTTTAATTCTGACCTTGCTGTGCATGTGTTTAGCTTCTCTCAGTGCCTGAGTCAAGCCTGGTGGAGGTTTAATCCTGTGCCCTTGTACACGTATACTTGATTAGTAGTTGTGGTTATCTCAGCAGAAGACATTCCGCCCTCCTCCTTGTATTGGTCGGGACCCAGGCATTGGGGAGTCAATTCGAAGGAGAAAGAAAAGAGATTTTACATTAGCATTCTATGAAAGCCTTACTGTCTGCAGAACAAATTGATTGCTACAGTGTACCTGTGCTTGGCACTACTGCTGTGAAAGAAAGGTATGGTTGTAATCTGTTTTATTGTATTACATGTTGTGACACTCCAGGAATATTTAACGTTCAGCTCTTTCTTTGGCACATGTTGTAAGTTTAAGTAAAGAACAAGAAATGAATGAATGAAAGTTTGTGAGAGCATTGAGTCTGCAGCTTTGTTTACTACAATCAACTAAGCCGATTCTAATAAGACAAATTTGCTGTATACTTCACTGGTAACATAACCAGATTGATAACAAAAACCCACATATAGTGCTCAGTGACACAGATTTGTGTCACTGGTTGCAACATGCCTGCACAGATGCAATTCCAGGTTGAGGTTGTTTAATATCCAGATGAATGGGGAAAAATCTTACATGTGACTGTTGATTTGTTGTTCTACTTAACTGATGAGTATGGGTTTTTTCCCCCACTTTATTGAATTGGCCCACTGTATTGGTGCTGCAGAGAGAGGAAAAGCAAGAGGAATATATTATAGGGTATATAATACTGTTTAATATTATACTAGAACAAGGCTTAGGAAAAAATCTTGTGTAGTATTTGTGCTCTGTGGTTTATTTTCATTTGCATAGAAATGTGTACCCTTTCTTTAAAAATGTAGGTTAGTGCTGTTCTTTTGCTATGTCAGTTATAGACTTTACCTAGTTGACTCTCTGGGGCTTTTTTTTAAGATGCTGTGCTGATGTCAATTGTATGTTTGATGGGATGTGTAGAACAATCTGTTAATAAGATTCAGACTGCTTTATGTTGAGCTGTACTCAGTGCTCCATTCTTAACATTGCTGAAGTTATGTTAGTGATTGTTTGGATGTTTGCTTGTGGCCACATTTAAGGGCAGAAATTCTTTGTAATGCAAACAGTCTCAACCAATTAAGTTTAGGACAGGTGGAAGACTTGTCTAGGACATTTAAATCTTGATGTAAACCCAATCTAATAACTTGATGGGGAAATGAAAATCTATCTTTGCTGATTTGTTATCACTATATACAAGTTATCAGAGAGAGGCTTATAAAACTATCCCTCTACACGTTGTTCCAGTAGATGACAAGTAAACAGTCTGCTTTAAGGAAACCAGGGACCTAAAAGATGTCAAATGCTGAAGTATAGACATGCATTAAAATAGTTACTTTCATCATATGGCCTTGTAGATTTAAGATCTGCAGTATGTTTATACAAGAATATCCTTGATCTTATTATATTTTACAGCTTGCAAAGAGTGTGAACATAGCCTTATGGATATAAGTTATTTCTCATATAGACCCTTTGAAAACTATAAATTTCTTCAAGAGGCATACACCTAGGGGGCAGTGTGATGTGATAGTTTGTATTTAAGTAATATATAATGAAATTAAAACTATTTAGTCTAAACTCATTTATGCAAGGAAAGTACTCTGTGAATGGGATGTTCTCTTTCCCAGTACCTTTTGTAGTCAATTTAAAGCAAATAAAAAACATGTTTCGTAATACAATAAAAACAATTACACAGGTTCTTTACAGTCAAACTATAAGTTAAAAGAAACTGACCAAATTTAACAAGACTTTTAAAATCAATATTTAATTACTACAACACCATAGAATTAGTTAATTCTCACTTAAAATTTATTCCATTCTGCAATGACTCTTAGCAATTTTTAACCAGTTATTGAAAAGCTGTTTTGTTTTGAGTTCGGAGGGATACATTTCTTAGACAAATACAGGGCAATAATACAGTATTTCAATGCAAATAACTTTCCTTCATAAATAATTCAACCTATGACTTTAAATAAATGATTAGAGGAAAAGAAAATGTCAGATTCAAACCATGTCAGGCCTTGAAAATACTCTACCAGCAAAGATTTTTTGTGACTATTCCAAATATATATAATATCTTTTTGGATAAGCACTACTTTTAGTATAGTATATAGTCTGTGTGCAAGAGGAAGGAAGATTTATTTTATTTTGTTTTTTAAAGGCAAAAGCTTCCTTAGTGTTTATCACTTTTTATGTTAAATGAACTGTCATGGGATCCAGAACAATCTGTATGCTTAGGATGGTGTGTGGATTTGTTTTTTAATTGGAATGTAGGATTACATCTATAGAATTAAACTTTTGATGCGCAATATAATATGTTAATATGTTTGAAAACTATTTCCTTTTGCTGTCAATGTGGTGGGAAAACTTGGCCTGAAATGGATTTTGTGACTGTAATGCATTTGGGTTTTTTAAATTGCTGAACTTTCTGACTTTACAGATTGCCAAGATTAGTAGTCAGTCCAGTGTGGACCTATCTAGTATAGCCTCCCCTTCAGATACATAAAGGTATCTTTTAAAAATATGCAGTTGCCTGTCAAGACAGTATTAAATAATGGAAATGGAAGGGAGAGGTTTACAGTTCATGCATCTTCCAACGGGTGTTATGCATGCCCAGGTCAAGATGGTGAAACTTCTGTTCCCCATTTCCATCCCCTTCCCTTCTGTTACCATGTTTCAGCATAAGGAACAGAGGAAGTTGACCTGTTGCATAACTTTCCTAAGCAAACAGAAATGTGTGCAAACAATTAATATAATCTTGTGATTGGGTCTGTAGCAGCTCAATTCACATTAATGCTAGAGGCAATTGTGTAATTAATGTCCCCATGTATTCAACTGAGACTATTGCTAAACCTCTTTGGTGGAATTGTTGCATCTATTATGCTGGGTAATTCTCCCTGAAAACTACAAGTATTGCTAATATTCTCTATTTTGAAACCTAGGGCCAGATTTTTAAAGTATGTAGGTGCCTAACTCCCACTGAAATTAATTCTGTTATTGTTTGCCTTATTTAAAATTGTTGTTGACTGCTGTGTCCATTCTGAATTAACAAACTTTAGTTTAAGCATAAAATTTATCAAATTTGATCATGCAGTATGATTTGAAGGGTGGGGAGCAAGCCGCTGGGGTCATCTCTCATTTTATGGACTTCATCTACACTAAGAAATTTTGTTTGCTTATCTGCAGGCTTTAGAGTTGCCAATTTTGGTAGAACATATTCCTGTAGGTTTCATCACATGACATAATCTTTAATTAAACATTAATCTTAAATTCCTGGAGACTCCAGGACAATCCTGGAGAGTTGGCAGCCATAGCAGGCTTTCATGACATAGTGGTAAAAACAACTGAGCTTTGTCTACACTTGTAGTTCCAGTGTTGCTCCACAGCTAAAAATGAGAAATTTTCTAGTCTAGACAAGGCCACATTGTGTAAATGGCCACAGACACCTATGCTTGTATTTTTCTTTGTTTATGTATTCTTATGAAAGCATTTGCAAATCTAGAAATTGTTTATTCTCTAAGTAGTAATTTTGGTGCTTAAAGAATGCAAAAGTTCCAAACTATAATTTTTTTCTTCACTCTCGATGAGCTTTTCTTCAATTTGAGCCATAGTAAGTAATGATCAATAGCAGAACCAAAGTCTGTGGTTTTCTTCCCCTTCTCCCCTCCCCTTCCGAAGTTTCTTCTGGTATTTGCTTTTTTAAAAACCAGTGGTGTGCACTTTCTAAATGTTTTTTCTTTCATTAAAGTGATAAAAGCCATGTAAGGGGCCTACAAATTCTACTTGTAAAGGGGTCCGGCAACAGAGACATTAAAACACTCTTCAGAAAATGCCACATTTTTTCAAGACCAAACAAGAATGTTTGTGTCTTTGAAGCTTGTCTTACCAATTTCTTTAGTCATAGGTGAAGTTTTGCTAGAGCAGGGGTTGGCAACGTTCGGCACATGGTTTGCCAGGGTAAGCACCCTGGCGGGCCGGGCCAGTTTTATTTACCTGCTGACGCAGCAGGTTCGGCCGATCGCGGCCCCCACTGGCCGCGGTTCGCCGTCCCGGGCCAATGGGGGCGGCGAGAAGCGGCGCGGGTGAGTGATGTGCTGGCCGCGGCTTCTAGCCGCCCCTATTGGCCCGGGACGGCAAACCGCGGCCAGAGGGGGCCGCGATTGGCCGAACCTGATGCGTCAGCAGGTAAATAAAACTGGCCCGGCCCGCCAGGGTGCTTACCCTGGCGAGCCGCATGCCAAACGTTGCCGACCCCTGTGCTAGAGTTAAATAATAAATCCTCATTAGAAAAAGTTAATATTGTTTGATTATCCCGATACCCATGGGATGATTAATTTCTGAAGGTTAGATTCTGCTGCCCGGTCACAGAATAGTATCTTTTATTTATTTATTTGTTTATTTATTTATTTCCCCCCCCCCCCCCCCCCCCTTGAGATCAGCCCCAGTGAAATCAATGGGCTCCTTACAGAGTAAGATACAACTTGGTGTGAGGAAGTGTTCCAAAACCTGGATCTGAATTAGCGAAGCTGTTAAATGTGAAGGAAAAAAATCAGGCAGCCTTATCTGGCTTCTTCAGCTCAAATCCCTTTCCACTATGGCCCATCAAGGCCTCCCTCTTCCTCCAGCACCCACCCCCTATCTGTTTCTCCTCTGCCCAATCAAGCCACTCACAGAAGCACTCCAGGTGACCCAGACCAAGTGGCGAGCAGACGCCTTATGACCAATTTCCAAAAAATGGATTTTTGTGGGAGAGAGCAACAAGTAACGTGTGTGAGAGAGAGATTTATTCCAAAACTACAGGGATTCATTGTGCTCATTTAGAAATTAGTCTGTATTGATAAGTAGTTCAGTAGGACTATGTGGAGAAAGACAGTAGAACAAAGACTAGCTGCAAAATTCTGTCTTTTGAAGCTGTACTGCAGTCCCGTCAGCTCTCACAAGCTAAGAAGGCTTGGGCCAGGTCATTACATGGCACTGCTGAGCCAGGGTGGGAGAATCTCTGAGAAAAATCAGGGTGCTGCAGGAAGTAGTGTCAGTGTCCCAGGTTATGGCCAATTCAATATTGGGCCAGTTGTCCTGCTTAGAGTTGTGCAGTATTCTATTGCTGCATATGCTATCTGATGTAAAACCTAGATCTTGACTATATTTGATCATTAAAGACCTCCCATTGTTTTTTGTCAGATAGGGGTATTTACTATGAAGTCCTGGGTATATTCCAAGTCATGTAACTGCAGTCTGCCTCTGCAATCCTGGTTAGATGAGATGATAAACTGTTATTCACTATTTTCTGATACTAGACAGATGTTACGTGTTCACCCTGTATGCACCTATCAGTGGGGAGGAAGGATTGTCTTGTAATTAAAGTGCTTGACTGAAACTCAGTAGATCTGTGTTCAGTTCCCAAGTCTGCTACAGAGTTCATGGGTGACTTTGGGCTGGTCATTTAATCTTCCTATATCTCAGTTCCCCATCGGTAAAGTGGAGATAATAGCACTTCCCTACCTCAAAGGGTAGTTGTGGTGATATGTTCAGTTATGTTTGTGAAGCACTCTGCTGCTGCTTTGAGGGCCAGGTGTGTAGCTATTACTGTTTTTTTGGTTTATTGGTAGTATCTGGAGGCACCAATCAGGGATCAAGCCCAGACTGTCAGGCTCTGCACAAATAAATAACAAAAAGACATTCCCTTCCTCACAGAGCCTACAATTCAAATATATGATGAAAAATAACCAGCTAATACAACACGGAGATGGTGATGCACAAGATAAGAGTAAAACAATTGTGATCAGTGTCATAAGCAACGATCACAGCAGGGTTGTTTGGGGTTTTGTTTTTGATTTGCTTTTGCAGAGAGAGAGACATACTGTATTATCATCAAAATCTTTTTCTCATAATTAGGTGAAGTGATGCCCTAAAGCCTTAAGTGGAGGAAAGTAACATCTCTTTTCATGCCTCTTGTACCTTCAGTTGAAGAAAAGTAGACTGCTAAGAATGTTCGAGTTAATCTAGAGAATTTTTCTCTGTGTTTGTGTTTACTCCTGTGGCTATCATTTGGCAAAGAAAATAATTTCATGGAAGAGTAGCTGGGAACTGCACTGGATGAACATTTATTGTAAGTAGCAAGTAGAGGCTATCATGTAGAGTTGAATTTCCTTCTGTGTCCCACCACTGGATAACTTGAGAATAATGGAATCTCTTATTTACAGTTCTGTACTTACATGTGCAGTTTCTCTGGTTGTCATCTGAGATGTATCATTGAGATGAAAGGTGGCTGAACCAACTTCACATGAAAAAACTAACTAGATAAAATTTGATCAAAATGGGCAGCAACTAATCACACAGTAGAGGAGAGAAGGAAAGGATTTACTGAAGAAGGGATTTATTGGCATCACTAGATTTGTACAATGCTTATTTGCACATCCCAGTGCATCAGTTTTATCATTCTTAGGGTTTGTGCTGGGAAGACTAACTTGAGTACTGCTTCTTTTCTTTTGATCATTCCTTGCTATTCATGGCCACTACATATTACTGGACCCAGCAGGTGGCTCATTTGTCCAGATGCGTTGGAACATTTTATCTATCCTCACCATCAATGAAATCCTCTTTACAATAGTGGAGAAGGGAATCCTATATTATGAAGAGAGAGCCCCCAAACCATGCTGTTATTTCCTTATAACATCAACAAACCCTTCTTGAATATCTCTATTGTAGTGCATCAGTTTCAGGTTTCTTGTCCTGGTTTACAGTATAAACTCTACATAATTTTGCTTCCACTTATGTCTTTGCCCTCACATTCCACATGCTTCTTGCTGCTCCTATCTTTCTCTCCTTCCCCCACTCATGACTTCATGCTCTTTATCACACTTTTCCATACATGTGGAATAGTATCTCTTCTCTTCTCTTCTAGCACCTTCTTTCTTCCTTCAAATGCCTCTTTGAAACCTATCATGTAAGGAAAACCCTCCTCCCATCTTCCCTACTACCAGACTGTTTATTTCCTGAACTGTTGTCCCCATGTCTTGTCTTAGTTTGTAAGCTCTTTGGAGCTGGAGACATATGTGTGTTCTGTAATGTGCTGTGTAAATGTATGGTGCTACAAAAAATTATTATAGTAATAATTAATGCCATCCTTTAGGGCTGGAGATCATTTGCAACACAGTTGTTCAAGGCAAATGTCAAAGGCAGAGTGACTTCTTCACATAAATCTGCCAGAGTAAGGAAAGCCCAGGAGTACTTACAGCAACTCTTGGTACACCAAATTGTTCAGCTTAAGAGAGGCTATGACTGAAACACTGCCTATGTGAACTAGGAGAGGAATACCAAGTCAACTTTGGAAAGAAGGCAGGCTCCCCCCCCTTATTATTTCATTATAGCACATCCTGTTGAATGACCACCTAGGGTCCTGCTTCCTGCATTAGAGTGGGCCAGGTTCTGATCTGAGTTTTATACTGGAGTCAGTTCAGAGAAATAGAATTTATTTTAGTGGTGTTACGCTGGGGTAAATCTGTGGTAAATGAGATCAGAATTGGAGCCAATGGCTGCTGCCTTCTCTCACTTAAAAAGCGTGGTGGGGTGGGGGCTCCATTGAGTTAAAAGCCTTTTGTTTTGAGCCAGAAAGGTTAGTTCCGTTTATAGGATGATTAAGAATCATATTGCAAAGCCTTCTCCATTACATTGAACCAGGGCCTAGTTTTATATTTAACTAGATCCCTAGGGTGATTTCCTTTCTCTTCCTTTAAATCTCTCCTCAAAATTCACTTTTTTTCATCTATTATCTCCACTTTTGGCACCATTTGCTCTCATGATTGTTTTAAAAAATGTATCAAACAACCCACTCTCAAAATAAAGTTCTGCTATAAGCAGTGTTTTCTTTTTTCCTCTAGTCTCTCCTCTGTTTGTAATCTCAGGGGTGAAAGTAAATTTGACTAGGAGGGGAAAATCTGAGGGAGAAATTTCACTATATTCTTAATAGCACTAACCAAAGAGGAGGGGAGAGTTCTACTCCCAGTTATGTTAACCCCAGTGAATTCTCCTCTCCTCATCAACACCCACCATGTTCTACTGCCCTTTTCACTGCGTTATCAGTCTTACTTAGTTTGTTGGTTTTTGGGAGGAAGGAACCATATGGGGTTTTTTATTTGTCTATGAAGCACTGTCACTATGGTGTTTTTTAAACAATAAATAACATTTTCTCCCCAGATCCTTCCTTTACAATAGGAAGGGACAAAAATCAGTTTATTCTAGGGGCTAGTCTTGTTCATGGGCCTCATTTAATTATCAGGGGTCAATCTAACTGATGATATAGGTGCGTGAGGTGCCTCATAGATTATCAGGGTTGGAAGGGACCTCAGGAGGTCATCTAGTGTGTCCGACCCCCTGCTCAAAGCAAGACCGATCCCCAACTAAATCATCCCAGCCAGGGCTTTGTCAAGCCTGATCTGAAAAACCTCTAAGGAAGGAGATTCCACCATCTCCCTAGGTAACCCATTCCAATGCTTCACCACCCTCCTAATATCCTATTTTCCTAATATCCAACCTAAACCTCCCTCACTGCCTCGCAGAGACCTAGATTTGTTCTGAAATGTTAACAGTCTAAATGTATGCATGACATGATGAGGGAGGGCAGCAAACAGTAAGGAAGGACAAGCAATGCGTTAACCCATAGACTCCTTTTCATCATGTTGGTTCAGTTGTGTGTTTCATTTGACTCATTTCTCTTGGGTATTGTGGGAAGGATATGAATGGGGAGAACACAGCGGCTTGGCAGGCTAGTCTTGGGAGGCCATCCTTGCGTAAAGAGCTAGCATGTCATGGAAATGCTTGTAGGAGAGGTTTCTGTTGCAATGAAGTTGGCATTGGTGAAGCAGAGTGGGTGTAGGGAGAGGGCCGCAATAAGAGATGAAGTCATATATGTAGGTGGGCCAGAGTTACACAGGCCCAGAAAGCTATTAAAGCAAGACATTTAAACTTGGTATTGTTGACCGGGGAAGCCTGTAGAGGGAATAAAAGTGTGTGTGATGGGGTGAGATGTGATCAGAGCAAATGGTAAGAGGGAGCAATTTAGCAACTGCATTTGGGATGTACTAGAAGAGGGCCCTGATGATACCGGTGAGGCCAGAGAAGAGCAGGTTGCAGTAACTTAGGCTATGTCTACACTAGTGAGCTTGCAGCGGCACAGCTGTACAGATGCAACCACGCTGCTGTAAGATCACTCATGTAGCCACTCAATGCCAATGGGAGAGAGCTCTCCCATCAACATAATAGTTACCACTGCTTGTGGAGGTGGTTTTATGTTGGCAGGAGAAGCTCTCTCGCTGACATAGCTCTGTGCACACAATCACTTATGCCGGCGAAACTTGCGTCACTCAGGGGGGTGTTTGTTTTTTCACACCCCGAGCGTGAGCTGACACTGGGTAGTGGTAGTGCCAATAAACAGTGACAGAGAAAGAAGTAGGGACAAACAGGTAGGGCTTATCTTCACTGCCTCTCGTACTGAGCGTTCTGACTTGGATCTCATGAATGGACCACTTGTACATCCAAATTTACAAGGCGGCGGCGGGGGTGAGTGGGTGAATTCTCTTCTATTTAAAGTTATTGACACCTCAGTAAGGGCTAGGAAAGGTTCCCTTTCATTGAGCTAATACAGAATTAACAAAATTTCTTTCTCACTACTATAGAAATAATGGATGTTTCCTGTCCTGTCTTGAGTTTCTACTTCTCTGATTAAGCTTGTTTTGTTCCAAAATTGATTTGACAAAGGTCCAGGGCTGTCTCCTTTAACGTAGGAGTTTCTGCAATCAGGGTGCTGAAGAAAAAGTATAATGTTTCCTACTCCTCCTTCCTTGTTTTCTCAGGCAATGAGTGGTAACTTGATCCACTTCACAGGTTTGGTCTTTGTCACTTTTGTACAAGGAGGGATCAAATCTCATCCCCATTCAGTCTTTGACCTTCCTTTCCTTAGACAGAAAACCAGAGTGCCAATGAGTACTAATTGTCTAATAATTGTATTGTTGTGTTTTGGGGAATATGGACAGCTGTTCGTTAGGAACTCAACTGAGGATTTTTTGTAATTTTTTAAAATGCACAATTTGTTTTCTACTGACTGAAGCTTCTTCAAGAAGAGGGAAGGTGTAACTAGCCGCCTTAGGCACCTGTTTGATTGGACTGCACTTTGCCTGTCCAATATGAATTGTCTTTGTAATGTTCTGTGAGCTTGGCTCTGGTTCTATAAGGAATATTCTGTAACTGCATTAGCTTGAAAAAGGTTCTGCCTCCATTTGCATAATAGTGAAACCATTCTCTTTTGAAAGGCATTGAAGGCAATCAACAATAGCGAAACCTTATGTGAAACCCCATAATATCATCCACTAGTCACCTGTAGTCAGCAGAAGTGGGACAGAAATCCATTTATTAGCTTCATATTAGTATTCTTGTAAAGAAAGTGAGACAAAAAGAAACAACAATTAGCATAATTCAGTAAGAGAACAACTGTATGTATGAAAGTTATCCATGTGTCAGTACTATTGTATTACAATATATTGACTCAAAAACCTGAAGTCACTCCACAATGGGGAACACCCATCATGTGCACATTAAAAGAAAGGTGACACTATCAAAAAGGACCTGGAGCACGACCTTTCACCCACGCTGGATCTCTGCACTGACAGATTAAGCTGGAAGTATGATGAAGTCAGTTAGGCTGAGTGAGAGAGGTAATAATTTTATGCTTCATAATGTGAATAAGTTGTGGGTTTTTTAAAATACAAAAATAAATGCAATTTATTCAATCTTGGACCCTCTTATTTGTACTCTGCCTGCTAATGTCTGCTGGGACGACTCCTAACATTCCAAATCACTGCACAGATTTCAATCAGCCTTTTACAAAGAAAATAACTTTGGGTATGTGTACACAGCAAAGAAAACCCAGGGCAACTAAAGTAGGGCTTGCTTTGCAGGATTAAAAATAGCAGTAGTTGTTCAGGCTCAGGTCTGAAATCTGGGGAGGGGGCAGGGTCTCACCGCCTGAACTCTAGCCCGAGACTCAACATCTACACTGTTTTTTCACCCCTTTGCGTGAGCCCTACTCAGTTGACCTGGACTCTGATACTCATTGCCATGGTGGGTGGTGTGGTTTGTTTGGTTTTTTTTTTTTTTTGGTTTGGGTGTGTGTGTGTGTGTGTGTGTGTGTGTGTGTTTGCATTTAAATGCAAATGTCCCTTCCTCCACCCCCATTCACTCAAATATGGGGGTAAGGAAGTGCAAATTTTTGTCCTGAGGTCCAGAACTGACCAATTTTGATCTTAAACTCAATGACCATTTAAGATTTAGGAATAACCGTAAGGGCTAGACCCACCTACACCATTACATTCAGGAGCTCACATTCCAGGATTTGAAGTGATACATACATTTGTCTCTGGGTCCCAATGTATCATGAGATACCATAGCTTAAAAATATAACATGATTCATGTGAAATATTTTTTTTTAAATATTATGAGGGCTTAAAAAAACAAACAAACAACCTTCACTGCAAGGCCTGTACATAATAAACTAAGGCAACGTGGTCAGACAGGTGGAGTGCTACAAAGGTAGTACCCATAAAACATTTTAAAACTTTATTAAAAAGAGGGACAGGACTAAACCAGTTTAAAATGCGGCATAAACAAAATAATTGAGGGCACATCATGGAATAAAGATTTTATTGGCAGTGTTTGAGATGCCTACATTACAAGTGAGTTATGCAGGTCACCCCAAATGAGTGCCAATAAAAGCTTTATACTAACACATATCATCCTATTTATAGAGCTAGATGTCTGTCTATATATAAACTGCTCCCAGTCATGTCTAGGCTGACATCAAGTGAGCTGTATGTGTTGGGTCGAAAGAAGAGCACAAGCTATACTCTTCCTCAAGCAGTTAGGCATTATGAAAGCGTCTGCACCCATCTCTCTTTCTCAATTTAAAAAAGTAAATGTCACATGACTTTCCGTTGCACAAGGCAAGGCGTCTTTTTTATTTTTCTCTTTAAATGTCAAAAGGTATGTCTGAGGAATATGATGTATAAGCTAAATATTCCTTTTGTTTGTTTGTTTTTTGTTTTTTAAGCATTGAGAATATAGAGGTTGGTGGATGGACCACTCGGTAGATGACTTTCATTGCTAATTATTTTCAGCAGTTATTTTCATAAGTTGCTACTGTGTTTAATCTGCTTATTGGCTCAACACTCAGCATTAAGGAAGCGTCACAGGACAGCAGTATTGTCATTGTTATGAAGAAGGTTATTGTGATTGTGTTCTACATAGACCTTGTGTTTAGTTGCTCCCTTTTTCCATATTAAGATATGTGGTAAATGCAGTTGATGAAGATGGATGTGCAAGTAGTGGAACTTCAGTGTGTGCAACTAAGCAGACTATCATTGTAATTAGGTATGGATTGTGGCATGGGAAAAAGTCCTATGTCACTAGCAAAGACCCTTGCACCCATGTGGAGTCCCTGTTCCAGTCTGGAATTCCACGGACTTCTATGGATCTTAGATCTTTTTGGATCTTGACTTTTTTGGATTTTTTTCCCCAATGTTGGGCTTGAATGTATGTTGATTGACAGTTGTAATTAGTGAAAATGGTGTCAGAAGGCACTCCCCCCACCCCCTTTTTTTTGGTCAACATAAATTGTTCTTCCTCGGTTTTGTTGTTGTTTTTCCTCATAACAGTCCATATCAGATAAAACAGGCATATGGTATTGGTCTACGAAGATGGGGAACACTTTGAAAATGCAGTGTATGGAATGAATAAAATGTAGTGTGTTTCTTGTAAGTTGACTTAAAAAAAAACCAGGAGCTTTGAACAAATGCCAGCTGTTACATCAGTCCTGTTTGTAATCTTTCTTGCTGATCTGTGACCTTGACCTTGTACTTGTACTTGTTTGTATGTCAAATCTATTTTAGGGATGGACAAACCATAGTTCAGTTTAATAGGCTTTATACTCCAACCTCACAGGATGTCCCACTGCAATATAAAAATTAAAGCAATTAATTGAGGAAGTTATCTCATTTCAGTTTTTTTCCTGACTGCTTATAGTCTTAAAATCATGCCTTTGAAACTTTGTTCGACTAACACTATAATAGTGTGTGTGTGTGTGTGTGTGTGTGTGTGTGTGTGTGTGTAATCTGGAAGATATTTTCTAGAAAGTACATACTTTGTTAGTCTTAAGAATGCTAAAACCTTTTTTTTTTTAATTGTTATATATTAGATCTTCTGTTTGATGATTAGATTCCCCTCTTTCCAGTAGAATATGATCTTTGTTACATACAAAGCCTCTGCAGCTCCCGAACATATTGGTTTGCTTTTGTTATTACTTAAATTTTGTACATAGCCATCGTAAAATTTAGCTTTCAGATAGATGATACTTATTCAATGTCTATTTAGACCCACAATTCAGGAGTCCATCTCTATTCAGCAAAGTACTTGAGCGCATGCTTAACTTTAGTATGTGCTTAAATGCTTTGCAGAATTGAGGCCATGGAACAAATGACTTTATATGTACAGTGAAATTGTTGGAATGGTGGTGATAACTCTCTAAGTCTATTAATAAGCAGTGGTGGCCAAAAATTAGTTGTTTGTGGGATTCTAATAAGCAAAATGTTGCCTTGACTTTTTTTTTACTTTGGGGGGAATGTTTTATTTAGGCACAACCTTAAACTTTTTCCAGAGATCAGTAAGTTCCTATGTACTTTGTTGTTGTTGTTTTTATATAGCTTTTAAATGAGTCTGAATACCTCTCTTAACTTTCTTGACATTTAATGGAACAAGCAGTGAAGATAAATAGCCTTTTCTTGCTATTTTGTAATTATTTTCTTGCTTTAGCATTCATGAAAGACAGATATAAAACATACTGGTAAGAGCTGTTTCCACAACTTTGTGACAGCATATCATCTTTTTGCTTAAAATGCTTGTCATTTTTATCAACATAAAATTTGAGGAATTACTTCAGAGTATGTCCTTGTGTTGAGCATTTAGGGTAGTTAAGCCCTAGCATCTTTCCCCACCCCTTCAATCATAGCTTTGTGGCAGTGAATATAGAATAACATTCTTTATTCGGGTTAAAGTAGTGATACAACTACTCGAAAAGCATTCTGATCATATAGCTGGCTTGTGTTCGTAAGTGAGGAGGTTGCAGCCTAGTTTTTGATGTTTTGAGTATTATTAGTATTTGACATTCATGTACAATATAGTGTTACTTTTTAACTAACTGTGCAAATAATATTTAGGATTCATGTTGTGAGCAATTCTCACGGTCATTCTTGCACAGTGGCTAAGTTATGGTGGAGTTGCCATAACATTCCTTACTGTATGTTGTTAGTCTCTGAAATAGTTCCTCCTTAGTTTTATATAGCGCTAGCTTTCAGGTTGCATCTTTATTTCCAGTAAATAGTATGGCCTCTCTGGAGAAAAATCAATTTTACTTTGTAGTAGAGATTTTCTGCTAAAGCAAATAGTTCCTGTCCCACTTGACAGAAATTGTACAAGGTCTTCTGCATGCTAAGTCTTTTGTGATTTGAGAGACTAACAGTACCAGTTAACATGGGGGCCATTGTTTAAAGATGGTGGTATGATATTGCACATGGATTTTTCATTTTATCGTGGTGGTAAGACAGGATCACTGAATTCTGCCCTGTCATGTTCCCATTAGTAAGAAACTATGGTTTGTTTGTTTTATTATTATTATTATAATCGGTTTTGAGGAAAACATTCAAGAAAATGACCCACATCAAAAATTATACATCATAACATTCGTCTCAAAGTGGATGAATTGGTGTCACAGTACCTTGGTTAATAAGCATTGCTTGCTTCTCACCAGGCACTGAGCTGAAAATGTACCTTGGTGCACATGCATTTGATGATGATGATAAAAATAATAATAATTTAAAAAAAAACTACAATGGGAGGTTACTTTTCAATGTGAATGTCACCAACCGTTTAAAGCTGCTCCAGCAATTCCAGTAGTACTACTGAGAATTGTAAAACTTCATGCAATAGAGAAATTGGCCACTATATTTATCGTTCTACAACAGGTATGAGGTCAGAGTTCCGTGGAAACACATCATCTGTGAGTATTGATCAAGCCTCAGTGGCATGACTGTCCTGAGGAGAATATCGATTTCTTCACTGTATATTAATAAAGTTTCATTCTTTGGGAGTTGGCAAGTAAAATGCTTAATCAGTGATCCATTGTCACAAGTTTAAGGATAATAGGAATATAGTTGGTGAGATTTAATTTTAAATTTAGAATTAAATAAGTATCGAATAGGATTTGAAAGAAACTTCCTCTCTTCATCCCTTTTTATCCACCAGTCTTGTATTTGACTGTGAATTAGACAGCTCCATTTTCAGCTATCAATCATTAAAGCAGATGTTGCTATTTATTTTTGTCTTATTATTCTTAAAAATAGCCTGACTGAAATTTAACAATAACATTTCCTTTCGTTGCTTCGCTCTTTGGGCATAGATCATCACTGTATCAAAATGATCAGTTGCATATTTCACTGTCGAGGTTTGGTTTTCTCTTCTCTTGCCCCCCCCTCAACTCCCTGACCTCTTCTGTGTTTTTCAGTACTCTTCAGTCTGTTCTTCCTTACATCTCCTTTTTTCTCCAGTAGAAGCAGGTTACTGACAGGGACAGTTCTAGGTGTCAAACACTCAATCTGACTTTGCGACTGACATTATAGGTAGGGCTACTTCCCTTGACTGTCAGAATAATGGACAAAAGACTTTACAAACCTATCAATTTCTAGGTTAGAACGTTACAGGTTAGAAGATCCTAGATTTCTCCTATAGGCTTACTTTTCTTTAAGTAGCCAGTGGCATAGGGTGACAATTGTTTATAAAAATGTATATTATTTAAACTACATATTCTTTTTATTTATTTATTTACACCTATGGTTAAGGGGTTTTAAGAGGTCCTGTGATATTTGTACGTTGTTAAAGATGCTAAATATAAACATATAGAAGAGTACCTGATTCCTTCAGTAGTATTTGCAAGGGGAAAAAATTGACTTTCTGAATGTGGAAGGCTTATGACAGAAACTTTCTCTGATTTTAATTTGTCTATAATTACATGTGAGCGTTATACCCATCAGCAACTCTGTAGGTGTATTCAAAAGTTATAATAAATTCCTACTGCTTATCCTGCCAACTGAATTTCAGTCAAATTCTCTCCCACCCAATAGAAAACTTTGGAAAACCAATGAATGTAGGGCAGCTTCCTAATGTCACCAAGTCCAGGCTCTGAATGATCCATTGTGGAAAGTGAGTGCCAAAGCTGAGAATCCATCCCTTCCTAACAAACCGCTCCCATTTAAGCCAGGCCATTGTTGGATAGGACACCTGAGTTTATCACAGCTGTCATGATATCAGAAGGAGAAAGCCAGGACCCAAACCATCTGGGACTCGGTAGGGCAAAACCAGTGCCTCAGACATTGCTCAGAGAGCAATTGTTGCCAGCATGGCTCGCAGGAGTTTCCAAATGATTCTAAGGTGTAGCCCCACATAGGGGTGCCTTTCAGTAATATGTTGGAAAGAGGCTAAAAATCTGGATAACTCCTGGTGAGGTCAGCAGCAACCTAATTCACAGGTTCTAGTATGTGCCATCCCTCAGCACTTCCAGAACCTTAACTGGCTCAAGTTCAAGACACTCTCTTTTTATTGCCCCAGAGTGACAACTGTGCTGCAGCAGAGAGAGACAGGTTGGTCTAATTATTATCTGCAAAATAATTAGAAATTTTCTCAGTGAGAAAACACTCCATTCTGTCGCAAGATGCAAACAGAATAGAAGTTCTGACATCCACGAATTTCTGGATGCTGTGTTGGAAGTGAAGAGATAGGTAGGACCAGGAAAGGTTCAGAAATAGTCCGTTTTAGTTTAGTGTTAGTATGACTTTGTTCTAAAAGTGCATTTTTGTGTGTGTGAGAGAGAGAGAGAGAGAGAGAGAGAGAGAGAGAGAGAGAGAGAGAGAGACTGTGTATGTGCACTAAAGAATTGGCTTAAATATATAAACATACAGTTCATACGTGTGTAACTTGGTGAATAAGGTGGATTTGCCTCACCCAAGAATGACACTTATGCATTGTCTTGGTTTGTGGGTAGATGAACTATCCGTTTAAACAAGTTTGAGATGGGTCAGTATTTTAATGGTGCAGGAGACACTATAAATGTGTTTCTTTCAGTAGATACAATTTAGCTCCGAAAAGTGCTATGTCCCAGCAGGATATTTTGGGATGCAGGCAGGGCTTGGAATCAGCTGGTTTGTGGTAATACCAGGTACTGGCACCTCTCTCAGGCTGCTACCAAGGTTTCCAGAAACTCCATTTTCATCTTTAAAAAAAAAAAATCATCTAGCTTTTATGATTATGAAGAAAACTTCAAAAATTTTGATCATGTAATTGATACAAATATATCTACTTGAGTCTGCAGAGAGCCTGGAACAATAGAGGTGTGAACTGTGCCAGTCATCTCAGTGAGGTGTCCAGTGATGATGATTTAAATGTTAACTGTTTCATTCCTCATGTCAGAAGGAAGAGAGGGACCATCACAGATCTGCACAATTAAGCTACTGTGAATGAAGTCTCACTTTAGTACCAGAAGTAAATGACATTTGAGAGATATCACCACTTATCTTTTCACTGGTCATAAAGAAGCAAAGCCTAAAGAGCCCAGTGTATGTTCATATTTTGAACCTCTCCACAAACTGCTGTTAGTAAGGTCTTTCATTTTGATGGTTCACACGGGTGGAGATGAATTTGTGGGCAGCGCTTGGGAGAATACCTCCACCTTTTCCCCCACAAAATTTGACACCTGGGTGCAAGAGATGTATTCGTTCGGATGAAATGTAAAATCGGGGTCTTGACAGCTGTGGCTATTAAAGAGCACAATGCTAGTCATAAGGTATCTAATATACATGTGTATCATGTTGTGTTCTATAATTTGAGAAATACCATAAGGTATTGTAATATATATACACACATTAATTTCCTCATTTAATGTATACTGACCTGATGTTGTATTAACCTGTGGTCTGACCACAGTTCTCCCTTTGTCTTTTTGCTTACTCTGGTTTCTGGTTCTTTTTCCTTCCTATCCTGATCCTTCTCCCTGCCCCCCAACAGCACCCTCCCTACACATGCCTGCCCAGGCTTCTGACTGATTATGCAGAAGCACTAATATAGCTCCCCGCCCCCCTCCCTACCTCCACCCCAGAGACAGGCAGGCTGTGGAAATGTAAGCCTGCCCCTCTTTGTACTACATGTCCTCTCAGAGCTCCTTATTGCCAGTGAGGTGACCCGCTTCTAACTCATGTAGAATTTCCCTGTGAAACTTGGGGGAAGGAGAGAAACATTGTCTCCTGGGAATCTGAACAACCTTGCTGCACAGGAGGAGGGGAAATTTTGTGCACAGCTTCCACCTCCTTGTTTGAATGTAGGGGGCATAGCTGTAACCAAAGTTTGTAGCATTTAATTTAATATTTGTCTTATAAAATAAAATAAAAATCAAGTGAGGAGGCCTATGTTCTGCTTCATCTGCCAGAGCAGTCATCCTTGTGCTGTTTCTCAGGTGTTGGGTTACTGCTACTGAATTTGATTGAACAGTCTGTCACTTTGTTCTCACTGGCAAAAACATTTGTTGTGTTAGCCAGGAGTTTTGTGTTCATGTCAATTTTGTGTGACTGCAATCTTCACAATGTTGAACTGTTCACATGCTGTGATGAAATGGTACATTTTGACTCCTTGCGCAAGGATGTTCTCCAATGTGGAATTGGTTTTCTTGAGAATTATTTTAAATTGCTTAATTGATATTAAAGAACTAATGTGAATATCTGGCCTGATGTGTTTTAGTGTTAAAATACAGAAGTATGCATGTTGTGGTGGGGGGGGGGGGGGAGAGAGAGAAACCTATTATAGCCCCTTTTATGTTCAATAGCTTTTGGTTGTTCTCAATATCAAGAATATTTATGGGTTGATTTTAAATTAAAATATGTTTAGGGGTCCAAATTAATTTAAAGAACTGTGTGTATCTTAATTTCATGTACCAGCCAGTTGTCACACCTTCTCTTGTACAGTATGATCTTAGCATTATGAATTAATTCAACAAAACAAAGTAAAACAATGAGAGGAGAAGGTTTATTCCTCTTCCACCGTTTTGTCACCAGAGGGATCTCCCAGATGATGCATATATAATACATAATGGCTTATCTAGACTATGGATAATGATGATGTCTTATCGTTCTATCGTTCTAGGCAAGTCTGAGCATGTATATAAAGTCTTCCTACAAGCTGTCTAATATTTGCATGTAGCTATGATAAGGAAGGTGTTAAAGCAACCCACTTTCATTAAGCTGTTTCTCTGTTCTTGATGATCAATTCCTAATCTCCTTCTTTACTTCCTCATCCTTGTTTAAATTCACCTCTGTTGCTTCACATCTTTTTCGTTGTTACTTCATATTGAAAAGGAAAAAAAAAAAACATTTGAAGGTAGTGAGCCTGGTTCTTCACTGCCTTGCATCCTTATGCAGTCATTTACACCTGCGCAAAGTGAATTAAAAATACTACCATTTTGGTTTGGAAACATTTTGTGTTGTGCAGTAATTTACACTTGTGCAAAGTCACACAGAATCCGGCCATGTACTGCTAGTGATGGTGGGGCACCCATCCAGTCCTGTGCAAAACGTACTGTTCAGGAAAGACTGTGGACTAGTGCGTACAGCAGTGGACTAGGACTTAGGACTCCTAAATTCTTTTCCCAGTCCTGCCACTTGCCTATTGTGAGATCTTGGGTAAGTGTATTCACCTTTCTGCAACTCTCCTTTCATAGAGAGGTATGAATGCTGGTCTGGTGGCTAAAACACTGGATTGGGATTTAAGAGACCTGGGTTTATATCTGGCTCAGCTTCCTGTATGGCCTTGAGCAAGTCAAGTTAATTCACCCTGTGCCTCAGCTAATTCATCCATACTTCACAGAGTTGTTGTGAAGATAAAATCCATTAATGATTGTGAGGTGCTCAAATGCTAAGGTGATACAGCCATATAAGTAGGGAGATAGATGAGAAATTGTTGGGTTTTTTTTGCAAATACGAGTCTAGCACAGCAGGAGACTGGAGAATTAGAAGTTTGCAGTTTTGGGGTGGGGTGGGCTGCGGCACTAAGAAAGGTATGTCACAGATCCAGCTGAACACTGCCCAAACTAATCCTTATAACCAGCAAGATTTTGAGGTTTAGTTGCACCTTCTGTAGTTTTCCTTTCTGTTACTTTTTGCTAAATTAGTCCATTTGTGTGTTCCAAGGAATTGCATTTGAGTCCCAGAATTGGAAAGTGCAGTAACCTGTGACCGCATTAACTTGCTCTTTTCCCCTCCATAGTTTGGATACCCACCTTCTTTATGAGAATTCCAGTAGGGATCCTTCCAGCCATTGCAGATTCTCTAGATTTATGGCTTTAGTACATAGAGCTACTATTCTCCATGAGACATAATAGAGGTGGAGAGGAGAGATCTCCATGTTACCCAGCCAAAGAATTCCAAGGAAGCATCATGAGAATAAATGTGACTACCCCTGAGCAGAAATAGCCCTTCAACTGGAATGATCTTCTAGTCCAATATAATTTACTTTCATTATCGATGCCTTAGAAATTATTCTTTGTTTTAAATGCTGTTCTGAGATAATGATGATACTGCAGTAGTTGCTAAAATATCTGAGAGTAGAAAAATGGTGCAAGAATTAATTCTGGATTTGATTCATTGGACTAGAGATGTAATGTGCATATGTACATAGTGAACTAAATAGGAGAATGACAATTCTTTATGGTCTCAGGTTAGGTTTTAAACTGCTGTTTAGAAATAGATTCATTCTCATAACGTTTCATCATTTTAATGGGGTCTTGAAAGTTCCTTTGTCTCTTAAGTAGTGGTTTAACTTTTGAAAAGATCAGGAGTACTTGTGGCACCTTAGAGACTAACAAATTTTTGTTAGTCTCTAAGGTGCCACAAGTACTCCTGTTCTTTTTGCGGATACAGACTAACACGGCTGCTACTCTGAAACCTTTTGAAAAGATGTTTTCAGAAAATTAATTACCTTTGGCTGCAGTGGTAGCTTATTATCAAAAAAGGCTAAAATGTACATTTTAGTCACTTGATTTTATTTTCCCATCTTTTGAAGTCACCAAAAGTATAGTCTCTGGTAGCAAATCTGTTGACACCTGAAAGTTATTGCCATGGTTCAGGGTAGGTGTACCTTTGTCCCCACCAACCAGTCTCTCCCTGGGCACACCTTTCAAGTGACAGTCCCAGCACCAGCTCTCCTCAGAGTGGAATCCTACAATTCACCCCACTTGTATACTGCTGCTTGAAGTTACAGTACCTCTGTTTACTAACAGTTTTTCCTTAGCAGATCCAAGTAGGTTTGGCCCCTGCTTTTAGATTTCAGTCCTACCTAAAGCTTGCCCTTTCCTTCAAGATTTCGCTAGACTCAGCTACTCCTATGGACCTTCCTTCCTGCTTCTGGGGACTGGGATTCCCTCTGCTTTTCTGCAGATCCTCCCCTTTCTCTCAGCTTCAGGGCTAAGACTTTTTAAGCCCCCCTCCCCTCCAAGCTCTTTGTTTCATTTTCACCACTTGGATTTCTTTCTCCTCCCCACCCTTCTCCTTGGGTTACCAGCCAACCTGTTGACCAGAGTATAGTGGGGTTAAGAGGTCAAAGGAATTGACACCTGTACTGTTTGTTAAACACAGGTAATTGGGCTATCTACAGCCCTTGATTTGGTTTCTGCAGATATGCAAAAACCACTCAGAACTGAGTTAACCCTTTTCACCTCTATAGCAGATAGCATAATAATAATCTAATAGAGGTACACATCATATTCATAAAAATAATGTGGATAATCTTACTATACCCAAGAGATGGTGAACTAATCTTTTGGATCTTGTTGCAATGGAAAGTATTATATTTTTAGTTCAGAGATAATACATATGCTGTACTTGGTCTGCTTATCTGAATATTTGCTTAATTTATCCATTAGTTTGTCATAATATTTAAGTATCTAACTCTAGAGGGGTGTGTGTGTGTGTGTGTGTGTGTGTGTGTGTGTATATATATATATATATATAAGATCCATTGCAGTAAGGTTACTGGTTTGTTCAAAGATAAACACATTGCTGAAGGTTTCTTTGTTTCTCTCTTTCTTCCAGTTTGTCTCCTACAATCTTGCCTTTTTCTCTTTGCTGCTATACGTAGCTTCTGTAATACTGTATATTAATAACTTACTGGGATATATAATTATGAACTTTAAAAGATCTTTGTAAATCTCTCAACCCCGTATCTCCGATGTTTGTATCATCAATGCTGCTGATCTACCTTTGTGTTGTTTTAAATCTAAACCTGATCATGGTATTGAGCAAGGAGTTGGAACAAAAGTATGAGAGACAGAGGCCTTTGAAATCTGCAGTTTTGAGACAAATGCCTTTTAGATCCAGACCCAGAAAACTGCAACTAGCTACTCTGCTTCCCATCAGAAACATGAAACATGTATTTCATCCTCTGTACCTGACTTCTTGCAACCCAGCTTAACTCTCTTGACAGATTTGCTCAGCACATTTTACCTGTTATAAAAACATACACAATTGGTGTACAATATTACATAACTGATCCTTCACTTGCCCCAATTAATTGCCTTATTAAAAGGGCTGGAGTAATCCTCATTCCTCATACTTCTATGTATTTTTTCAGATTTAATTTTTAGCAAATGGCTGCTTTGATCAATCTATTAGTTTCTCTAAATTATCAATTTCTCCTGCTGTGAGTAATTATAAAAAAAAAAAAAGGGAAATCACTCCTTATGCAGTTTCTATGAGTAAACTAAACTGTCTATGGATACCATCTACTATCACAGAGCTCTTATGCACCTGAGGGATTTGCATAAATACAATGTCTTTGTTTAATTACTCAGAGCTGGAGAGATTTAATTTAAATCAAGTATTGGCATAACCCGTAGAACATTAGCTAAAGTCTTTAATTTAAAAGTTACCTGCAAAGGATTTCTTTAATGTTGCGCTTTCTTTATTATTTTGTATGCTATCTGAAGAAGGTTTGAAAATATATACATTTTTCCCCCTGTTTGTGTGTGGGTTTTTTGGTTTTTTTATCTCAAAAATATCAAGAATGTGTAGTCTTGTTTTCTCTGGTTTTGCTGAAGGTCCTCTTAGAAAGATTATAATATGTTTATTGTAAACTCTGATACCTCTAATTGGACGGGGAGGGAGGCAGAAATTTTAACAAAGTCCTTTCTCCATAATGTTAATTGTTAACAAAACCAACCTCAACTTTCAATCGCTTGACTTTGGCGATGACATTTCATTCATTCATCAGTTGTCACGGAATCTCTCCAGGGGAAAACAAAATCTGGATTTCTCCTTTTCTAATAATACCTCAAGTTTTACCCTGTTCATGTCATTTGTCCCGAAATACCAAAGCAGAGCTAACTTTGGATTATCATAAGTCTAGGAATAGTAGGACTTGTGTGTTTAAACCGTTCAAGGATGAATACAATTTTTCTAGTTATGAAAGAAGTTAAAATTATTTCTAAAAGGAATCCTCTTGGGCCAAATGCTCAGGGCCGCCCGGGGGGGGGCAAGTGGGGCAATTTGCCCCCCGGCCCCGGAGGGGCCCCCCACGAGAATATAGTATTCTATAATATTGCAACTTTTTTTTTTTATGGAAGGGGCCCCCGAAATTGCTTTGCCCCGGGCCCCCTGAATCCTCTGGGCAGCCCTGCAAATGCTGCCTTCAAAGTCTTCTGTGGACTCTGGATTCTCCTCTGAAATGTGCAAACACAGCAGGAGTAACCCATTTTCCCCCCTGAATACACAGCATACCCAAATATTTGAAGAAATTAGGTTGTCACAGGGTGATCCACTGTAGTCCTTTCTTGCCTTAAATGCAAACCACACCCACTTTAGGTCGTCTTCACCACCACCACCATGCTTTATTATACTGTTCCAGCAGGCCACCGCCTGTAGTGCTATTTGCATATTTACAAGTCCTAGCTAGCTCCTCCACAGCTCTGCCTTCCTTCAGCCTCTCAGCTCCCCCCCCTTTCAGGGCTTCCTTCCTCTTTGTTTATCATGCTGGGGTTGCTTCCCCCTCTAATTAGCCCTTCAGCTCTATCTCTGCTTTTAACTGATCCTCTAATTTAAGTCCCAGTTAATTTTATATTGGTGGGAATTTGAGTGACAAGGTACTGAGTCAGCTCCTGACTCAGCACCTCTATTACACAGCCTTGGCAAATGCGGTGCTAATAAACTAACTACTTGATGTTCCCATTAGAAACCCAGATTTTCAGGGATTACTGATTTTAATTCACATTGAGGTGATATTTGGTAAGAGTCTGCCCCGGGGCTCATTGTTTGGGAGAAGCTGTAACTTATTAAACAGTATTTAGTTAAATGAATCCAAACGTAGCATACCTCTTTTGGTCTTGTTCATATCCTTGGATAAATGTAGAAACAACCATAGTTAACTCTGTTATAAAGTATGGGTAGTGTGTGTGTGTCTGTATCTCTGAGAGCAAAGCTGAGATTTCAGTAATCTTTAGATGACTTTAGACTTGATATTACTATAAAAATACTGGTACGTAATCTATTTTATGACTGATTTGTCGGGATTCATTATACTGCTTGAAATATGAAAACTGAGGGATTTGCACAGCTTGAGTATATAGGTTACAAAAAGTATGCATTTTTAACTGTTCTAATGACATTTTCAGAACTGAGGTGTCCCTTTAAGCTATGTCTGTATCTCTTGGGTGAAATTCTGGTCACAGTACAATCAACAGCAAAACCTCCTTCTTTAAACTTGAATTCACACTGCATTTATAGGAAGTCACAGCGCCTGATTGATTAGTCTTCCACTTACAACAGTTTACTTCCATTTATTTGAGCATTTTTACACCAGTTGTACACTGGTGTAATTTGAGAGAATAATCAGGCCTGTGCAGTGATCCCAATTGTTGCATTGTCCGTACAGTAGCCATTCCCTTGGTGACCAGAGTAATACAATTAGGAACTGTTAGACCTAAGAAGTTATTGAAAATGTCTCTCCTGATTCCAGTGCAAGTGCCATTGTTGGGATTTCCAGAGAAGAATTTTATGATGTTCTTCTACTTTCACTGATGAAAGAATCAAATAGGTTTCTCTGCATATTCAAATCAAACTGAGAAATCAAGGGAAACTTCCCTGGAAATTTAATATAAAAGTAAAATGCCTCCAAATATCCATGCATTCAGAACTTGACCCCAGCAGCTTTTCTATTCCATCTCCAGTGTGGCTGCTACTAGTTGGGAGTAGTGAGGGAGAAATAGAGAAGGGTGTATTTGTCAGTATTCAGTGCAGTGCAGGGATCTGTTTTGCCCATTGATAATGGAAGGGGTGATACACATCTCATGATCACTTCTCAAATTGTGGTACATGTACCACTGGTGGTATGTGAGCTTGATGTTCCGTCTATTTATTTAACAATATTTTTTTAAGAAGATGGTACTTGGAACCAGTAAAGTTAGAGAGCCATAGCTCAGATTTCTGCTGTTTGGAGGGAGGCAGAGAAGTGGCCACATGGATATTTAAGTGTATGATGGATGTTAATGAAAGACTGAGGCAGACTATTTAGCATCAGGGAAAGGAGGGAAATTATTTTTAATTGGCACCTGGTCTGGGATGGCAGCGATTATTTGTTTTTACTTTTAAATCTCCAGTGTGTCATCTGTCTGCCAGGCAGACATAAAAAATGAAGCTACCTATAAAAAAAAATATCCAATATAGATTCAAAATGAAGGCTGTTTTTAAGGTTAAGGCTTCCCTCGTCTGCCACTGATCCTCATTAATAGTTAGTTTATGTCCTAATTTATTGACAGGGTGCAGGGCATTCTGTGTAAGCTTTATTTGCTAAAGATAATATAACTTTGAAATATATGCCGACTTAATAATTTTTAAACTGTGAAGTTTTGAAATACATTGGGATTTTCCTTTATGTACTACTTTTCTTTGTTTTGTGCCAGAGAGTACATACTTAGAGGTGTATTCATGACCCCCTCTAATACCTAGGTACATGAGGGTTTGTGTTTCCTCTATATTTTCATTCTCTAGGATAATTTGAGTGATTTTATTTATTTTAGGTGTAGGCTTTATATACTTTAGTTTTTCTTTAATTTGGCTATTTATTACATATGTATTGCTAGTTATCTGCAATGATCTAGGAAATGTGACCTTAAAGTATGTCCTGTGCTATATGAGTGTGTCTTATGTTCTAGATCTCTCCCTTGTATCTTTTCTGAGACCATTTTTATTTGTCTTTTCTCTTTAGGAATTTGACATGCATGATGGAGGTGAAAAAGGATGAAAAACAAGCTGCTGTCCTGGACAAAGGTGAAGAAGATGGATGTTTAGTAGAACTTCATTACATTGGAACCATGTTTTAAGTAATTCTTCTAGACATCTTTCATAAATATTTTATATATCTACAGAGACTGATATGACTGAAAATTTGGCTCATCAGCAATATATGCTGGAAGAAGTCTGCATGGAACATAACATTTGTTTTAGTTCAGATTATGTGAAAAAATTATAGACTTCTACCTATTATTTATTAACCTTGCATCTCAATTCAGCCACACCAAACTAGTCTTTAAAGTGAATAGAAGCAGAGTCTTTGTGGATATTTTTATTGAACATGACTCATGGAGAAGAGCTTGGCTCTGAGATGCACCAGGATTCTGTTGTTCTAACTTACCTAGAGGGATTACTAATGCATCAAGCAGCGGGAGGCTCAGGTACTGCAGTTAACAAAAAGCCTACTGGGCATAGTGAAGAGGATCAAAACTTTAAGATTTCTGGAAATATATTTCCCAACTGTCAAAGTAATGGTCCAGTTCTTAACACACATACATATCAGGGATCTGGCATGTTGCATCTCAAAAAAGCAAGACTATTGCAGTCTTCTGAAGACTGGAATGCAGCAAAGAGAAGGCGGTTGTCTGATTCCATTGTGGATTTGAATGGAAAAAAAGAAGCTTTGTTAGCTGGCATGGTTGAAAATGTGCCTAAAGGCAAACAGGATAGCACATTACTTGCCTCTTTGCTTCAGTCATTCAGCTCTAGGCTGCAGAGTGTTGCTCTGTCACAACAGATTAGGCAGAGCCTCAAGGAGCAAGGGTATTCCCTCAGCCAGGATTCTTTACAAGTGGAGAAAGATGTAAGGTGCTATGGTGTTGCAACTAGTCGTTTGAAGACTCTGCTGAAGAAAAGAAAAGCAAAAGATCAAAAGCTTGACACCACTCTGCCTGATGTAACAACGAACCCTCCTAAAGAGAGGTTTATAGAATCTCCACATACAGGGCAGAATGGGCCCAAGGTGATGAATGAGCCTCTCTCATGTGCTGCAAGATTACAAGCAGTTGCAAGCATGGTAGAGAAAAGATCTAGTCCTACTGCTTCGCCTAAACCCAGCGTAGCCTGTAGTCAGCTAGCTTTACTTCTTTCAAGCGAAGCTCATTTGCAGCAGTATTCAAGGGAACATGCTTTAAAAGCACAAAATGCAAATCAGATAGCAAGCGAGAGACTTGCTGCCATGGCCAGATTACAAGAAAGTGCCCAGAAAGACCTTGGCCATTTCAGTCTGTCAAAAGGAATGCCAAGCCATCTTAATGGTCAAATGAGATCATCAACCAAAACAATAACTAACAAGAGCAATATGGCACCATTTCAGAGCCCCATTGGAATCGTTCGTTCTCCTCCCAAAAATTTAGGATACAAAAATATATTGGAAAGAAACCACTTAAAACCATCTCCCAGCAACAGTTTGCTTTTACATCTTCTTAAAAGTCAAAATGCAACTAAACAAACAAAAGGGCAAGAGCAGAATGAGAGATCGGGTATTTTTGAGGACAGTAGCACACCAACTACTGTGGATGAGTATTCAGACAACAATCCTAGTTTTACAGAAGATGACAGCAGTGATGATGAAAGCTCCCATTCTAACTGTCTTCCTATAGATTTATCTTTCAAACAGAGGACAGACAAACAAGATTCTGGACAGCCTGCTTCTCTAGATAATCTGACTCAGCCATTGTTTCATAATTGGGATCCAAAAATTCCATGTCTAGAGAACAGTATGGAGAATAAAGAAGATAAAGACACTCCTAAAGGTTCTAAACTGAATCCACATCAGAAAGTAACACTGCTTCAGTTATTACTTGGGCATAAGAGTGAAGATAACAAAGAGAAAGATACAGACCCTCAGGGACCACACAGTACAACTGATGTGGCAAAATTTACTGTACAAACTGGTAAAAGGACTCCTGTGACGGAAAGTCCCAGTGCAAATCGAATAACTCCATTAAGCACTCCACCTTTGCTTATTTCTACAAAAGCAGACTCGCCTATAAATCTCTCACACCAATCTTCTCTAGCAGTCAAACGTAATTCACCACCATATGCTTGCAGCATCCAGCCAGAGAGGTTAATGAATCCAGCATCTAAACATTTGATAGATCTTACAAAAAATAAAGAACTTCAAGGAACTAAACTGAACATAAATGAAAGTGCACAAAATTCTGCAGCTTTCAGTGCCAGCAAGCTGTTGCAGAACTTAGCTCAGTGTGGAATGCAGACTTCCATGTCAGGTGAAGAGCAAAGAACCAGCAAACAGCTGCTAACAGTAAATACAGATAAACCTGTAGGGTTGATTGATAGATTGAATAGTCCTTTACTTACAAATGTATCAGGTAAATTTGAAGAGAACAACAAAATATTCAATTGTCATCCTACACCCACTGAACAAGGACTTCCCAGTTCTGAAATAGAAAATCTCCTTGAAAGACGCACTGTCCTTCAGTTGCTCCTAGGAACCCCCAATAAAGGTAAAAGTGAAAAGAAAGAGAGGATGCTTTTAAAAGATGAAAGCTCACAAGAGCAGATGGATAAGGCTCTGAGTGAGCAAATATTGACTGTGAAAATAAAAACTGAACCTTGTGAAGAATCAAATGCTCCTCATAATCCAAATGCACAGCCAATAAGAGAGAGTAAGGGTAACAAATTTCAAGGAATAGCTCATTCAGTGCAGAGAAATACAGGTGCCTCTCCAGCATCTGAGGACTTGAAACCTGAGCCTCTTTCATCTGAAGATTTTTCTTTTTCAAAAAATGGCTTGTTAAGTCGGTTGCTGAGACAGAATCAAGATAGTTACCCCGTGGATGATCTGGACAGAAGTCACAGAAATAGTGAACTGACACTTCTAGACTCAAAGAGCCTTTGCACCATTCCTAAGAAGAGGAAATTTCATACTGAGCCTTCAGAAAGTCCGTTAAAAAAGGTAAAAAGTAATGTGTCTGTGTCTGATGCTTCAAACAATCGCATATCTCCTGCAGAGACATTGTATCGGCCTTTGCTTAACCAGCAAGAGCTGAAATTCAACAGAAGCGATCTTGAATTTAAATATGCTGCTGGTCATGGTTCAAATAATGAAAGTGAAAATAGGAGTTGGTCTAGAGATAGTAAAGGCTTTAATGTGTTGAAACAACTGCTTCTCTCAGAAAATTGCGAGAGAGATTTTTCACAGCATAGGAATAATGCAGTAACAGAGGGCAAGAAGAAAGGAAACAAAAATAATGTAGCAAATAATAAACCCGAATTTAGAATTTCTTCAATAAATGCATTCATGGGAAATCCTGTGCAACCAAACAGTTGTGTGGATCACAGGACATTTCAGTATCCAGTAGCAGTGAAGAGTCCTGCTAGTTCCCCCTTCTCTGAACACTTGGGATGTACAGTATCTAGACCTGAATCTGACCAATTTAATGTTTGCCCCATACCCAGTGAAAAAGGCCCCATCAGATGGGTTATCACAGGAATGGACAAGGGTGAATATGAAAAAGACTCCCCAAGACTGACCAAAACCAATCCAATATTGTATTACATGTTACAGAAAGGAGGCAATTCTGTTAGTAGCCAAGAAGCACATAAGGACATTTGGAGTGAACCTTCATTTATGGAAAATTCAACTCCTGTTACAATAAAAGAGGAGTTATTACCTGGCACAGAACCTAAAATTCCTTTCCATAATTTAAGAAGCCCTTACAATAGCCATATGGGGAATAAGAGCTCCCATCAACACAATATGAATGGAGAAGTGTATGGACTCCTGGAAAAAGTGCTAACAATCAAAAAAGAACCAGAGTGAAATATATAGCCAACACAATGAGTTTACAGTCAGTGGGTTTGAATCTGTTTAATAATAATAAAAAAAGTATGAACTGGAATACTGTATAAATTGAGCATGATTTGAGAAAAGCATGGTCTTATTGAATCATTTTCATTTGAGAAACTTTTTGTTTTTCTGGTGATATTTAAAAACATGTAGATATGTTTGCTTTACAGTAGATAGTCACAAGGAAACTGTGAGAGTTGTAAGCTGTACAAGACACAATTCTGTATGCATCAAAGTAAGTTATGAATAGTCTGTGACTGAAGTCTTATTTGGAACCACAGGTATTTAGGTATAAAATAAAGTAAGCATACAGCTACGGTGGTGGTAATGCATTCTGCTGCATTTCATACTTTCCACATACATAGTATATTCCCTTTTTTTTGGCAGTTTGAGCATAGAGACAATATAACCTTTGATATTTGTTTAATACATTTGGTGAAATTTTAAGGGGTTTTTTTTTGTTTTGTTTTTTTTAAGAAATGGAACAGTCCGTCCAGGGTAGTAGAGCATCACATTTGGTAGTCTGTCAGTGTTAATTAATCAAATGTGCTGAAATGTAATTTTTAGTGCTTCCAAATTTTGTTTTTTATTATTTAATTATTTTTGCGGTTATCCCCAAATTATGGTGTGGTGTCTTTTTTTTTTTTTTTTTTTTTTTTTTTTCTTTTCCCCCTCCCAGTTCCTTTTGACTAGAGCATTCTGCAGAACCCTGAGTAGTATTCATATAAAATAGGGATTATGAGTAAAGATTGTTTTCTAGTTTTCCTAGCATTTTATATAAAAAGCAGATTTTAATCTACACTGAAAAAAAAAAAAGTGGGTAAGTCTTTTTTTTGTCCACTTTTACCTGTTGCTTCCCCTGTCTTAAGCCAGGTCTACAGTCAATATTAAGTATCAGAGGGGTAGCTGTGTTAGTCTGAATCTGTAAAAAGCAACAGAGGGTCCTGTGGCACCTTTAAGACTAACAGAAGTATTGGGAGCATAAGCTTTCGTGGGTAAGAACCTCACTTCTTCAGATGCAAGAAGTGAGGTTCTTACCCACGAAAGCTTATGCTCCCAATACTTCTGTTAGTCTTAAAGGTGCCACAGGACCCTCTGTTGCTTTTTTTAGTCAATATTAAGTTAACCCAACTATGTCTCTCAGGAGTGTGAAAAATCCACACCCTTTGAGCAACATAGTTAAGATGACCTAACCTCCAGTGTAGACAGGGCTAAGTCGGCAGAAGAATTCTTCCATCAATTTAGCTACCACCTCTCACGGAGGTGGATTAACTACCATCAGTGTAGGACGTGTCTACAATGCAGTTGTGCCACTAGCAGTTTAAATGCAAACATATAAAGGGAAGGTAAAAAAGGCATCTTAGTATTTTGGGATAAACAGACCTGTCCTCTGTGGCCAGAAAACTGCCATTGAATCCAGTTTGTGAAACACATTTAAGCAAAATCTTTTAACAGGAAGCAACATGGTGCTGAAAAAAACAGTTACTGTGTTTGTTTAATACATATTCCATATTTCAGTGGAAACTGTGAGATCTTGGTGGAAAACTTGGTGGGTCTTCCTGTAAGTAGAGCCTAATGCATATTCTGCAAGTATTTATTATTCTGTGAGTAGCTGATCTGTGGTTAATACACTGGTCTCTCATCCCTGAAAACCTAGATTCAGAACAATTTGTTAGGTGTCACTGTATGTGAAAATAAAATTGGTGGTTTTGTTCCATAGTGGATAGTGGACATCATCTCAGAAATGGCCTGTCTCCTCTGTTCCCCTGCCTCCACCCAACAGTTTGTAACATTGGCAGCATTTTTTTCAAAATCAGCCTTGGACTGGAGTAGTGGAGAGTTGTAAGTCAAAGCTGAGATGCATGGAAAGGGGTGTTGTGGGGGGAAAGCTGAGCAGCACATGGTTTCCTAGTGGCCAGCCTGAACCCCAAGAAGCATCAAACTTGCATGGAAAAATGTGAAGAATTACCTCCCCCCGCTCCTGCAAAACAAAGTAACTGTATTAATAACCATAACTACTGCTGAACCCAGCTTATCCAATACTGGATCGTGTTCTCAATAGCTACTTATTTGATTGAAAATTCCCTATGTTATGAACAAATCCTGATAATACTGAGATAATGAAAGTTGTAGTATGTCAGGGAACACAAATATTTGACCGTGTCCTGTACAAAACATCCCACAAGATATAGAGAGTTACAGAAGGAATAAAAGATAAATTTTTGTGTTGTCTGGGCAAAGCTTAATATATTATTGAGCTATATGAAGGAGATATATATTTTAAAATGTTCACATGAGTCTAATATTGTTTTAAATTTCATTATCACTAGCCTGACTTCAGCTATGCAGTAAATTACAAAAAAAAGTTTGTTTTGTGTTTGTCTTTAATAGTTAGCATTTATAATAAGTGGCCTGCTGACAAATAAAATATGTCATAGAAATTAATTGCTAACAAGGTAAACTATATTTTAGATTATTGCCATTGGATTGAATCTTTTTATATGAATCAGCCTGACATAAATATTAGAAAAAGATGGCATTTGTTCCATCCATGAAACGTGTCTCTTAAAGTCTTAAGTGATTATTTTTCTTGAAATTACATGTATATAGCTATGAAATATAGAATGATAGATGGTCCCTAGAATAAATACAAGGCTGTAGTTTACTTGAGGGACACTGCTTACTTCATATACAATAGGAGGCAGCTTGAATGTGCGTGAAGTAGATGTGATTGGCAAACTTCTGTCATAAAATTCTGATGAAAAATGGGGGAACATCAGACTTTGCTGTTTTCTAACCAACCCTAGCAAGATGTGACACAGAATCCCTTAGTGGGTGCTTACCCTTGTATTTATTCTATGGTAGTCTATTGTTGTTTATAATATATACTTTTTAAAATTGTTTTTAAAGCTTATGTGACACTTAAGTTAAAATGTTAACTGTTTTAACTGTTAACAATTTAGCTTTCCTTTTAGATGAGGTTAATGAAAGAGAATTAAAACTCTGACGTCAGTAAATTAAAATACAGCATAATATAATTTTGATAGAAACATGTTGATAGAAAAATCTCACCCATGGCAGAATTTGCAATGATGATCAGTAAGACCCTAGAAAAGAGGTGAGGGCACTCTTCTGGCATACAGTTCCTGCTAAACTGGTTACTTAATACTGTTTGGTTAGCCACTGGTGGATGGGGCAAAGCTATTGTCTACATTAGCTTCCCCAATACCAATGTGATTCTTGCCTAGCAAAGAGAATTAAAGCCTGGTTTGTCCCTATCCATATTGGCAAGCTGAAACCAATTAGAAAGGTTTAGCTGAACCTAAAAGGCTCGATAGCCCTTTCTGTTAGCTCTCACCCAGGAGTTATGGGGGAGGAGATCACCAAAATTCTCCTTATGGGTTTCTCTTCCCAATTGTTCCATCAAGCAGCATGCAGGGGCAGGGTTTGCTTCACCAGCAAAATAATCAGTGGGACTGGCTCCCTAGTTGCAGCAAGTCCCCAGGTCCTGGAATCCATATGGATTCTGAAGGATCAGTGATAGACTAAGATCATCCATACAGAGGCCCTGTGTTTCTGCACTTTCTCACAGCTCTATCCTTAGCCATCCTCAGCCCCATGATTCAGTAGACCTTTTCTTCCAGGGCGTACGCAGTTGGCTTTCTCCACTACCACTCCTCAAATGGGGGTTCCCAATTGTGGGAGTGGGGGACAAAAGACAATACACCCTGTGAGAGGTTGGGATTGCAACTTGACCCTTATTTTTTTAGACCTGCATGGAAGGAGCTTAAATTATCATACTGTGGATGAGAATAATAGGCTAGGAGAGGGATGCAGGTTTGGTGAATACTGCTGTGAGACCTGACTAACAAATTCCAGGTTTGCAGCATCATTAGGGTGACCAGATAGCAAGTGTAAAAAATCAGGACGGGGTGGGGTGTAATTAGGTGCTTATATAAGAAAAAGCCCCCAAAATCGGGACTGTCCCTATAAAATCAGGACATCTGGTTACCCTAAGCATCATGGAGGAAGTGGGACTTGCACTGCAGCTACAAAGGAGTGCAGAATATTCCTGATAACTGGGGTGGAGAGAGCCAAGAACTGCACTAAGTTTCAATGGGAAATGAGGTATGGGGGACTGAGGGCAGAATTGCTGTTTCTGGTTTCTCTTCTGCCTCAGTTTTAGACGTATAAACCGCTGAGGTGCATGTGACCATAGAAAGAATAAAGGTTAGGGAGGTGTCCACTGATATGACTAAACCATCATTTCAGGTGGAGCAGTTTATGCACATCAGAAGATTGAAATGGAATTCAGCCATATTTGTCTCTTGTTTTAGCCAACTATTGTTTATAACATTTTAAAATGTTTAATTTACATTTAAAAAAATAAAGATATGAATGATTTAAAAATTCCCTGCTAAATGTTGTCAGTAAAAGAGTATTACAGCTCTCATTGACGTCTGTGAAATATTACCAGTTTGTTCTCTGCTGCATCTTACAGAGGAGTAAACTGGTAAGTATATATTATATATATTTATATATGTAAATAAATTGACTTGTTAAACATATAATATGTTGAAATTGGTTTTTAAAAGGTGATGTAAATAGTGGTTTCCTTAATGAAAAATACATATTTTGTATTGTTCTAATGGAAAGGAAAAAAACCTTTTAATCTTGTTTTTGGTTATGTATATTCCATGTATAAGTGTAAATATGATCACATAGGTTTAAAAATTTTGCATGTAAGTATACAGTTGCAAGTCTGGAAGAATGTATAGAAAATACCTTTTATTTAAAGTTGTGATTACCTGCTGCATGAAAAGTGCATGGGGGACCCTGTGCATTGGCAAAAATGTCTTAAAGTCAGGTCAGTTCATCAAAACACACAACAGTATTCCATTTCTGGACATGACTTCTGCTGTGGTATTTTAGCTTTGTGAAAGAATGTGCTTCAAATCAAAAGGGTCTTGAAAAAAACCTCAAAACTACTTTTAAAGCATAAAGAACTCACACAATTGTAATCGGTCATACACGTTTTGAACTCCATTTTAAATAACTGAAATATTGTATCAAGAGTATTTCACCATTGTAAAACAATGGAATGACAGTTCTCATTGCCATACATAAGAATTCTGGGGTTTACCGCAACCAAGTTTGTTGTGATGTGTTTTCAGTAATATAACTGGTCTCATTTTTTATTAGAAATTAATTTCTTCATGTGATGTCACAAACCTGTACATACTGCAGAGTGAAGTTTTTTAAATCTTTCAGTGTTTACTTCCTGCAGAAAATTTGAATAAATGAGAAAAATGCATTGTGTTGATGGTTTTTAAATCTATTTTATTATGTGTCCTTTCTCTGTTTTGAGTCTTTGTGATCCAGTAGCACCACACTAGTAATGTAAACTTTCATCATCCAAAAGTAACTACTGGATTTCAGGAACCCCACATTTTCTTCAACAAAATATCCAATAAGAAACCCATGAAAATTGGTGGAAATGAGTTAGTAAAACAGATAAGATTCTCAGCCTAAGATTCAACATAATTTTTAATTCAGGTATCTTTATATATGCCCTCCGTAATTGTTACTGTGAAGTTATTTCAACAACTGAGGGATGCAGAATATTGTGTTCCACCAATGAATTTTAAGCAAGTACCGGAAGAACTTGTTCTAGACATACTGTATCTGGAGTTGCACAACTGCAGGAAAGTAATTCAGATTCACTTTAATTGATTATACATTTTCCTTGCCTGCACTGCCAGACAGGATGATAAATATCTGTTCATAAGACTCTTGTCAGGAAACTTCATCTGGAAAGTATGACTTGATGGGAGAGACAGATCCTTCTTCCATTGAAGTTGATACAAAACTCTATAGATTACAGTGGGGTCAGGCCCTTATTTCATGTAACACCTTCTTGTTCTGAAGGATCCCAAAGCACTTCAGTACCCTCCCAGCGTTTCATTGGAGTCAGTAGTTTTATCATGACATTAATTTTGCAGATAGATTATTTTGCTGGCAAATTATGTGACCATAATTGCCAAGTTTTTTCCCAATTTTTGCAGTCTCTACAAGAAAATCTTAATTTCTTTGTACAGTAACTTCTCTGGGGTAAACACACCAACATCAGAGACTTTTTGTTTCAAGTAGGAAGAAACTAGAGATCAATAGGATTCTGAACGGGCATAGGTAGTCTATGCAGAGCTCCATTGCTGGTTTGAACAAACATTTGGAATTAGTTTATCCTGAAAAACTGGACAAAATGCTGCTAGCACTCACAATGCTCAAGAGAATATCTTTGATAATATCTACACCCATACAAATTTTCTCTTCACTCCAAACACTTTTATCACACTGAACACTCCATAGGGCTGTTTGTTTCTGGTAAAATATGCTCACCTTAAACCAGGCAGTCTTTCCATGTGAAACTGGGATTCCTTCAAGCTAAATGGAGGGGAAAGCAAGTAGGGGCAGGATGTGGCCCTTCTTGTTGTTCTGATGCTGACTGAGGCATCGGGGGGAGTCTGTAGGAGTAATATCCATTACTAACCTGTTTGTTTTTGACCATTGTAAAAGTGGATCCCCTTGAAACAGTATTTAGAAGGTATAGTCTCAGGGCACAGTTGTTAATTCTCATACCACCAGTGAGAAAGCACAGTATGGGCACAGCCTGCTGCATCCAGCACCTGATTGGCCATTGAGACTTTGCGTACCTTCAGTTCATAGCTGCTATTTCCAAATTTCTGAGTGGTTCCATGAGAAAAAGAATTTTTCTAAATGCAAAACTAAAACTTCCCAACAATTGTGCCCATTAGATAAGCTTTACACTACAGTTTGTGATCAAAGTTAGTATTCTTGGAGTATATGCTTCTAATGTGAGTCACAGAATGAAGGGTGGTGATGGGAGGCCTTGGGATTGGGGGGTACATCAGTCACAGTTCACTCTGAGGTGTATGTTAATTCTTGGTCTGCTCTGATCTAATTATTTTGAGTAAACCACACAGGTGATGATCACACCTAGTACTACTCCTGAGGGAAATCTGTGCCCAAAAAAAAAAAAAAAAGTGCTCAAAATATTTTAAAATTCTGCAAATTCTATTTGTCAATAAATAAATGTGGAGGCTCCAACATGGCTGTTGGGAGCACAGACCACTGGCTGCACAGAGGTGGGAGATCACCCTGCAGCGCCCCCTGCTTCTGGGACATGGGCTCAGTGGTGGGGCTTCAGCCAATGCTCACACAGCGCAAGAGCCAAGCCTGCCCCAGAAATGCCCTGGGAGCCCTGCCCCTCCACGCCAGGTGCACCAGGTGTGGATAGGCAGGCTGAGCCTGGCAGATCCAAGTGTGTGGGGGGGATCCAGGTGTGGGATGAGAGGGTTCTGTGTGGGGCAATCTGGGTGTGGGTGGCTCAGTGTGGGGTCTGGGTGCGGGATGGGGGTATCGATGTATTGGAGCTTGTTGGGGGATTCCAGGTGCAGGGGCAAGGGGACTCGGGGGGTGAAGGTATTTGGGGCTCAGTACGAGGGTCTGGGTGTGGGAGATTAGTGGGGGGGTAGGGGTGCTGGGAGAGTGGGGCATGGAAGTCCAGATGCTGCTGGTTGGGGGGTCTGGGTGCAGAGGGCTGATCAGGGTGGGGGTTGGAGTGTGGATTTAGGTGAAGGGATGGGGTTTGGGGGGGGGGGGTCTGACAGCAGGAGGTGGGACTCAGTGGGGTAGGAGTTCAGGTGTGGGGAGCTCAGTGGAGGAGGAATCTGAGTGTGTGTGGGGGGGGTCTAAGTGTGTAGAGGACTGGATGGATGGGGGAGCAGCTCCCCATACCATGACCTTTCATGGCTGAGGAATGATGGGGGTGGGAGGTGTGTGTGCAGAGCTCTCTCGTGAAACCAGGGAGGTTTCTGGGGGTGGGTCTGACCTTTTAGGGGAAGAGCAAGTCCTGTCCACCCCAGATGGGACTAGCAGCTGAGCCTGGCGAGGGGTAGGACCCACCAGACAGGGCATCCTTAGCCCTGTCCCCGTCTCCCCTGCAGTGATTTACCTCTCTGCCAGCTACTCCAGGTGCCCAAAACAATGCCCCTGCATTGCTGGGGAGGGGCACATGACCGCTCTTACAGCTTACCTTTGCTTTCTCTTCAAAAAGTCATTTTTCTGCAGGGAAGCAAAGAAATCTATGGGGGATGTTAATTCTGCGCATGTATAGTAGTGCAAAATTCCCCCAGGAGTATAGTACTCATATATGGCCTCTGGGACATTCAGATATCTGTCCTGTTTATGTGGTTTCCTGATATTTGCCTGCCTGGATCTCTGTGCCCACAGGAAGGTGACAGTCTCCAAGTTGTGCCAGCTTTTACAGATCAGACCATACTAGGACCCAGACAGAGAGAGTGAGCTGTGAACTTAGCATGGTGGTTGGAACTGGTTGTCCCAACACGAGCAGTCTCTGAAGTGTCATGACATACAAAGGTATTGTTTAGGATCTTGTGTATTTAGGAAACTTCCTGTTTTCATATTCCCTGTTTGCAACATGTCAGCACAGAAAGCTGCTGTAAGTATTTAGAGAGAGAGAGAGGAACCATTTACCTCCTCTCCCTCCTTTCCTATTTGTGGGCCTTTTCTCTCTCTACACAGACAGGTGTGCTTTTTGGAATGCCTTACTATATCACAGGTGACTCAGGAGAGAAGTGGTTAAGTGTCCTTTCGTTGGGGGTAGGGAGTGGCAATTCTGAAGTTGGCAGCGTGGTAGTGCACAGAAACTACACCACTAGACAATGCTTTTTGAAAATCCCAGTGCCTGAGAACTCAGGATTAGATTGAGTGCCTACCCAGTTTGGAGGGGAATTATTAGCTACATTGGAAAAGATGGGGATCAGTATGAAAATTGAAAGGTGGATAAGGAACTGGTTAAAGGGGAGACTACAATGGGTCACGCTGGAAGGAGGTTACTAGTGGAGTTCCTCAGGGATTGGTTTTGGGACCAATCTTGTTTAATCTTTTTATTACTGGCCTTGGCAAAAAAGTGGGAATGTGCTAATAAAGTTTCAGAGGGGTAGCTGTGTTAGTCTGAATCTGTAAAAAGCAACAGAGGGTCCTGTGGCACCTTTAAGACTAACAGAAGTATTGGGAGCATAAGCTTTCGTGGGTAAGAACTTCACTTGCATCTGAAGAAGTGAAGTTCTTACCCACGAAAGCTTATGCTCCCAATACTTCTGTTAGTCTTAGAGGTGCCACAGGACCCTCTGTTGCTTTTTTCTAATAGTTTGCGGATGACACAAAGCTGGGAGGTATTGCTAATACAGAGAAGGGCTGTGATATCATACAGGAAGATCTGGATGACCTTGTAAACTGGAGTAATAGTAATAGGATGAAATTTAATAGTGAAAAGTGCAAGGTCATGCATTTAGGGATTAATAACAAGAATTTTGGTTATAAATTGGGGACACATCAGTTGGAAGTAACAGAGGAGGAGAAGGACCTCGGAGTATTAGTTGATCACAGGATGACTATGAGCTGCCAATGTGATATGGCGGTTAAAAAAGCTAATGCGGTCTTGGGATGCATCAGGCGAGGTATTTCCAGTAAAGATAAGGGGGTGTTAGTACCGTTATACAAGGCACTGGTGAGACCTCATCTGGAATATTGTGTGCAGTTCTGGTCTCCCATGTTTAAGAAGGATGAATTCAAACTGGAACAAGTACAGAGAAGGGCTACTAGGATGAGCCGAGGAATGATTGCTCTTTATAAATATATCAGAGGGATAAATATCAGGGAGGGAGAGGAATTGTATAAGCTTAGTACCAATGTGGGCACAAGAACAAATGGATATAAATTGGACATTAGGAAGTTTAGACTTGAAATTAGATGAAGGTTTCTAACCATTAGAGGAGTGAAGTTCTGGAATAGCCTTCCAAGGGGAGTAGTGGGGGCAAAAGACATATCTGGCTTCAAGACTAAACTTGATAAGATTATGGAGGGGATGGTATGATGGGATAGCCTAATTTTGGCAATTAATTGATCTTTGATTATTAGCAGGTAAATATGCCCAATGGTCTGTGATGGGATGTTAGATGGGGTGGGATCTGAGTTACTACAGAGAATTCTTTCCTGGGTGCTGGCTGGTGAGTCTTGCCCACGTGCTCAGGGTTTAACTGATGGCCATATTTGGGATCGGGAAGGAATTTTCCTCCAGGGCAGATTGGCAGAGGCCTTGGAGGTTTTTCGTCTTCTTCTGCAGCGTGGGGCACGGGTCACTTGCTGGAGGATTCTCTGCACCTTGAGGTCTTTAAACCACGATTTGAGGAATTCAATAACTCAGGCATAGGTTAGGGATTTGTTACAGGTGTGGGTGGGTGAGATTCTGTGGCCTGCGTTGTGCAGGAGGTCAGACTAGATGATCATAATGGTCCCTTCTGACCTTAAAGTCTATGAGTCTCTAAGTTTTAAAGTATTTTAAAAGTACGAGTGCCACCCATATTCTGCTCTTAAAAGTCCTTTTTTCTCTGAGAATCCCATAATAGCCTTTCCCATCTTCTGCAAATAACCCAGCATGTGATTTCCCCAGATCACACAGGAAATCTGTTGCAAAGCCAAGAAGAGAACACAGATTTCCTGAGTACTTGTGCAATGCCTTTAACTACATGATCATCTTTATGCATGGTTGAAAACTGAGTAGTTGGTGGTGCAGCCACTCTGATCTAGGCCCACTTTTAATTTTGCAGGTACCATTTGTGCCCCAGATTACACAAATTAGCAGTAACTGAAATGAGATTTCATACCATCTCCCCCTAATTTGGTGCTGACCTAGCATAACCCTGCCAGATTCACAACCATGACTTTCTCATAAAGTGGGGCTCTGGATCCACAGGAGAACATGCTGCAGTGTCATTGCTTCACCATGTTGGCTACATTTCAAGGGGCTTTTTTGTCCCCCTTCACTCCTCTATTCAATGTAGCAGCTGGGAGTATCTGGCTCTTAATATTTGAATTAATACTTCATAATATTAAAGAACTAGCAACAGCCAGGAAGCCTGGGTAAAACTAAAACTCTGTGGGCCAGCTCCTCCGCTGGTGCAGTCAATAGTTTACCCTGGTTTACACCAGCTGAAGAACCATCCATAGGTAAAAATCCCTCCATGCTAAAAACTGGTTTATTTGTAAATAAGTTTGGAAACCTGAAAGGATTTGGGTCAGGTAATCCTTCTAGGTTGTGGTGTCACTGTTTTATCCCAGTCAAAGCCAACTCAAATGTTACTTTTTCCTCCACTCCTCTCGCTTTGAGTCCTCTCATCTAATTTTGTAACGGTGGGAACCTGACCATACCACCTGAAGGGTAAAGAAAAAACATATTGTAATATAGTTTTTGTTGGACAAAAAAATGCTAGGGGAGTGTTTCTTCCGAAAGGTAGTGTATTATGCATGACTGCAGGCCATACCTAGCATGCCCCAGCTGTAAGTATTAACCTAAGGCACTGGGTTATGGCTGCACACTGAGAAGAGAGGAGGTGACCTATAACTGGGTCTGACCCCAGTATCTGTTTATATTTCAGGAAGCTGCAGAGCAGGGCAGAAAGAAAGGAGTGTGGAGTGCAAATCCACATTTTTCTTAAACCAATGTTATCTTTTTTACAAAGGCCACTGGGTAGAAAGTATCAGTTCCAGGAGAGAACATCAGAAAGGACATAAGACAAAGAGAGAGAAAAAGATGTGGTATTTTCTTTTTGAAGTCTACATCATTGATCGGAGATGAAGTTAGGGGAAACATGGAAGAAGATACAGGAAAAAAGCACTCCTCAGTCAGTGGAGAGGACAAAGGAAAGTGCTTAGTTTTGTGCCCTGTGCTAAAAAGGAAGAAGTCAGAAGCAATGTTGACAAACATAAATTAGAATAGGTTCAGACTTTTCCTGTGCTGCTCAGAGCCTCCCATCTGGAAATCTAGCAATTGCAGGGCTTGCTGGAACTCAAATGTTTTCTTAATATTGTTTATTAGTTTTATTACCATAGTGCCTAGGATTCCCAGTCATGGAACAGGACCCCAGGGTGCTAGGCACTGTAATATTATTCAGTTGTGTTTTACTATACGTTGAACACACAAACAAGATGATTTAGGGTAAAATCCTGATCCCTGAAGAAATAATTATCTGCGAAGAGACAGCAGTACCTGCACTGAATACATTCTTTAAAGGGTTGCCTAAAGTATAGGTAATTCACAACAGAGCTTTCATTATTGTTTTTTCTCTTTATCTGCTTGGCATTTGGAAACTTTGTTCACTGTGGTAGAATGGTACCACTGTATCCTTTTTATTTTTTCTTCATCTCCCTCTGTCAACGTACTGCAGAGGCATTGCGTCTCTCCCTCTTCCTTCTGGTATACCAGACCTCCTGCTGTTTGTTTTATTTTTACAGGTTATGGAGTGTGCTTAGCCAAAAATTTATAGGCTAAGCACACTTACACAAAATAGAACAGACAACTAATTAGTACTTTAGCTAAAGTGACTCCTTGCTCAGAACTGCTCCATACCTCGCATTGCATTTCCTCCCCTTGCATCATCCGACAAATTCATGTGTAGGTAGATGCACCTGTCCACTGTGCTCTAAAGGTCAATAATCACTCTGGGTGAGTCTACACAAATAAAATTTGACTTGTGAGCCATCATTTGGTTCCCTAACACACCACCTATTTACACACACAACGGCTGCTGAGGTAGACTGGCATTTGCACCATTATTTAGAATGGAGTTATTCTGAGCAAGGCTAACCATCCTGGGGTCCTCCACTGAAGTCTGATCACTGTCTAGTTAGGTGCTACTGGGAGAGCTTTACCTGTACAAATAGCTTTGCACAGACCATAGAACTCATTTGCATATCATTTTACAAGCTACAACTCCATTGTTCTATGTTCAACTCCTTTAACAGCAAGGGTATTTCAGAAGATTTCCTATGAGTGTGCCGTCTGCTGGCCAAAAGCAGATGTCTGTGCACTGGTGCCTAGGAGGTACGGTTGCAGCCAAACTCTGATTTGGAACACCCTGCTGTATGTACTGGTGTCTAGCAAACCTTGCCGGAAAGAAAAAGGTGGGGCCTAAAGGTGCAATAGAATAAGGCCCAGGAGCAGCAACAGGCTTGGGATGAATGAAGACTCCTTGGAGCTCACTGTTCAGCACAGTCAGCTGTGCTGTTTGATAATCCAGAGGCACAGCGTATTGCGCACTGTTAAGGATGATGAAGGGAGAAGGCCAAACAATGACTCCAGAGCCCAATACATTACATGGAATGAGGAACCAGATCAGGAGATAACAAAGACCATGCTGGGAGTGTGGGACCTCCTGAGCAGTCCCAAGGTCAAGAGACAGTGATTAGGTTGGTCTGAGATGAGGAAGAAGAATCAGGTGATGAGGGTGTCTACGTGCTCTCTAGGCTGAGTATGTAGCTTTTTATTGCTATATGAACAGACTGGAGCTGATTAAGCAGGCTCTGGTGCTGCAGAAAGAGTTCTCAGGGATCTAATGAATGTGGGTAGTATTGTCTTGAAACTGGCAGATACAGCCTCACATGAAGGCAGTGGTCCCTGTTCACGCCTGCCTCCACCTCGATTGCACAAGTAGCAGCTGTTGAGCCCGTCCCTACCCACATTCATCATTTCTGCAATTCCCTCCTCGATAAGCAGCGTGGGGTTCTGTTGCCAGGGAAGGTGGAAGTGTCTGGTACACAGTACAATGACTGGCTTAGCCCTTCTTGGAAGGCAAGGGAAATAATATAAAGTCAAACAGAAACCACAGTATAAATATGTACAAGGAGGAGGTTTTTTTAATGCCCAAAACTCTGAGTGCTGTGGTCTAGGTATTTACATTACTATGAGACACATCCTGGCTCCTGCTAAAGCTGTTTTTATCATTCTGGCACAAAGCCACCTTACAACCAATTTACCTCTAGGAGGAAGGATGGTCCAGTTGTGAGGGCACTCGTTTGGGACCTGGGAGACCCTGGTTCAGTTGCTGTCTCTGCCACAGACTTCCTGTGTTATCATGTGCAAGTCACAGCCTCCGTCTGCCTTGCTTCCCCACCTGTAAAAGGGGGATAATAGCACTTTCCTGCTTCACAGGGGTTTCAGGGAGGTTACATAAATTACGGATTATGAGGTGCTCAGATTCTATATTAATGGGGGCCCAAAGTAACTTAGCTAGATAACAAGGCAACTTGCTCTTCTACATCTGAATTAGGCCTGCTGTACCAAAAATAGCAAATTTGACCTTTTTTAATATTTAGACTAGATAAACCAGCAACCTGTGGGGTGGGGGAATCCCAGGGTCACGTTGCTGCTATGCTCTGGCAATCCCCAAATGATGAAACTGACTTCAGCAAATAAGGAACCACAGAGCAGAAGGGAAACTCCAGAATTCTGGCCTCTGCTGCTTGCTGTCTCTGCATCTGATACCTGATCACCGCTCTGCAATGCTGGCCATACTTTGGTCAGCTTACCTGGGGTCATACAGTAGGACTGGATTTAAAAAAAAATACTGGTGAAAAAAAAAATAAAACCTAAAACAATTAAATAAAATGAATTAAACAAGCTGATTAAAACAAATAAACTGGGGATGGCCATAAGGAAGAAGGAGGTGAAAAAGTGTGAGAGGAAAGGGTTCTCCTAATTGGGGAATAATTAAAATGGGGTCAAAGTGCTATTTTAAATTTTGAGCTGGACCCTGTAAAACCTGACTGCACCCCTGATAATCACATAGCAGGTCTAATCCCTAGTTGGTTTGGGAATCCTCATACAGCCCCCGTATAGTGGAAATGCTCTGTTTCTACTGTGCTAGTGGGAACCTGCTGAGGATTTCTTTCCTCAGCTGGGCTGTGCCTCAACATGTTTTCCTCAGCCCTTTTACTTAGGCTTTGTTCCAGTTTTCAGGATTACAGTATATTTTTAGTCCCTTGTTTATCATCTGTAATATCCTTATCATAGATAAAACAGGGCAAGCTAAACATGGGGTTTCCCATCTAATACAGCCTCTTTTGACTTTTGTTGGATTAAGACAGGACACTAAAACAATTTTTTCATTTTCTGAGATTATTTTTAGGGTTTAAAAAAGAAAGCTTGTTATGAAGAAAGTGAAAGTGCAGAACCTTTAAAAGGCTGATTGTGTCCCCAGCTAACCTAGAACGGTCCAAAGTGTGTGAATTTATGTGGAAGGGATTTTTGTACACTTCAATGTAATTTCTTTCATTAAAGTCCTTCATAAAAAGTTCAACACATTACAAAGAGAGAGAGAAAAATGTGTGTACATGCACATAGCAGATCAGAACAATGACTCTCATGATCAAAAAGGAAAAATTCAGTAAGAAAATGGACAGTAGAAAAGCAAACATTTAAACCAGCAGTGGTGTAGAGTAAGTACTCTTGCAGGGCTAGCAGTTATTTATTAAGTACCATCAGTGTGATTGGTGCCATACAAAAATCTAAGGAGACCTGCTTCAAGGAATTTGCAGCCTATTACAAACACAGAACAGTTCAGGCACATACAGTACATTAAGTGCTGGTACAACTTAGAGGTGGTGAAGGAATCTAGTAGAGGTCATTGTCAAAAGTTATTGTGAAAGAAACAAGTTAAAGGGGGAAAGTTACTTGAGGTGAAATTCTTTTGAGGGCTTACATGGAACTTACATGGTGGACAGAGGCCTGGCACTGACTCCTCTGCACGGGATGAATTTCATTCTTGGTGCATGAGAAGACAAATGTCCCATCTGTAGAGCTGGTGTGATGAAGGGAGACTGGAAAGAGAGAGAGGTTTAGAATCAATTGTCCATTAAAGTGATGAGGAGGGTTTTGTGATGAAAAGAAATGCCTTAGAGAGAGAGATCTGGATGGAACAACACAAGTACTAGAGCATTCATCATGTAAAGAAATGTATGAGCAAGAAACTGAATAATGGAACCTGAGAAGAATAAACTGAATGGGTGAAAGAGCAAGAGGAGGTGAGAGAAATAGGGTGGAATAAGTTCAGAGGCAGTTTTGTAAAGTTAGTGATCAATTATGAAAGATGTTTGAATTTAGCTTGGAAACAAAGGAAGATGGTGGTGGTCTGATCCTTTCGGATTAGTCTGACCAGAATATTTGGTACCCTATGAAATTCAGAAAACAGGGATTTATAAAAAGTAGATTACACATAGTGAAACCAACAGAGAAGAGAGATTTTCTATTAAAAATGAGTTCAATATGTATTTCCAGACCATGGCATTTACTAGTGTCAGTGTACCACAGCTTTCTGGGTATACATGTGTATATATACATAGCATAGCCTTTTGTTGTAACTCAGAAAACTTTCTTGTGGGGAGAGGGGGAGAGAAGTTATTTATTGAATCGCCCTTGAGATTTAAAAAAAAAAGAAGAAAATGAATTCCAGCTAGGTTTGTAAAACACAAACATCTCAGTGTATACTTTGGGATCTCTAGTAAAAAGTTGTGTTGCTAGAAGCTGACATTTGAGACAAATGGGAGAGAGAAACCACAGAGATTCAAAGGAAATGTAGAGCTGTGGCCTAAATATTGTGGTCTAGGGTATCATAAAATGTCTGGTTACAAGCAGCAGGTTAGTCCCGAGTGCTCTCTCCCTCAACCTATACCACTTCTTTCAAAACTTGTAGCAACACTGCCCAGCTGTTAGGTTTTTGTTTGGGGCTGGACCCTGAATATCAGCCAAAAAGGTAGAGTGCATCTGGATCTCCAAATGAGCAAGAGTTATGTAAAAATGAGCAGGCCTCTGTGGAGGAGCTGATGCAAAGGCGTCGGGCACCATCTTTGTTTATACTTGCTTACCTTCTTTAACTGTCGGAGGAGCACAACCTTCCATGTGCAGCAGTGATGCATGCAACCCAAACCTGGCCCTTACTTTGTCAAAAATGAGAGCTGGCAATGTCCTCTTCTATGAAAAAAATAGCACTGGACTTTGCTGTAAGACAAATGTCTTTTGGGAAATTTACCATGCAAAATACCTGCAGGAGAGGGGAAAGAGACTGAAGTTATGGGTGAAATGGCTATTGTGAAGAAAGAAGCTTTGGACCATCAGGTTTTTAGGCTGACTTTGAATTACAAAGTAGATGATCTTGAAATTTATCACTGAAAGTCAACTATAGATGTTGTATGAATACCTGAAGGCATCAGTTCTTGTTTTGATGCAGTTCAGCATAAGAATTCCGTAGTTTCCTAGTATTGCTATGTGCTCTTCAGGGCTTCAGACCTGCAGTGGGGGCTCAAAAAGCTATAGATGGAGAGGTTGATTTAATCCTTCAAACAAACTACCAAGGGAAATGGTGAAGTGCCCATCTCAAAGACTTCAAATCAAGACTGCATGCCTTTGTGGAAGATGTGCTTTAGTCAGGATTAAATTCTATGGCCTGTGTTATTCAGGAGGTCAGATGATCTAGGGATCCTTTCTGGCCTCAAACCCATGAAACTATGAACCCTCAGGCCTTTTCATTTCCCTGCTGAAAGGAAATGCTTTATCTCACTCGGATCTGATGTTTATTTTTACTGGGTGAGATAGTCAGGGTCTAGAAACACAAGGTAAGAACAGGGGAGCTTGAACCCCAAAGAACAGGGTTGCCAATTTTGGTTAGAGGTATTCCTGGAGATTTCATCACATGACATAATCTCTAATTAAAGTTTAATCTGTAATTCCTGGAGACTCCAGGGCAGTCCTGGAGGGTGGGCAACCCTACCAAAGAATGAGCAGTCAAATCAACTGATTGCATATGTTGTTGTACTATAAAATGTATCCAGTAAGATCATCTATGAAAGCGTATTTTCTAAACTTGATAATCAATGTGTGTACACACACACACACACACACACAGATATGATTTTATGTATTTATGTATATAGAGAACTGTGCTCATAAGTTTCCATTCCATCTCATAGCAGGGAGATGAGTGATCAGACAGGGAGAGGCACCTCCCAAGCCAGGTGTTTACACAAAACCGGACTCAAGTAATGATCCATTGTACGACCCAGAGGGGGAAAAAAAAGATGGGCCATTAGAGTTAATGGAAAGATATTGAGGCAACTGGGAATTTCCCCCACTCTGAATCACCATGACCGAAAGGGTGGGGAAAGCCCTCTGAAAAGGAGATTTGAGACTGAAGCTATCATCCAGAAACTGAGCAGGAAGCTGTCTATGAATGCTGTATCCCCCCTACTGTTAGTGGGTATGCTGGGGAACAGTTCAAAGGCAATAGGTAACTTACATTAGAAGAGGGAATTTATCTAATACTTAAGTGTAAAACCTGAGATTGTGTATTTATGTCTGTTTTCTCTGTAACGTATGTTTACTCTCCCTATTTCATTTTTCAGTCTGTGGGTTTTCTATTAAATAAATGTTGTTTATTTTTACCCATGTAGGTCTCTGGCGCAAACTGTGTGGAGCGTGTGTGCCAAAGTGAGCTGATAACTGGGGGGCTGGTTTCACACCTTCAGGTGTGATGAACCAGGGGGGAAAAGTCCAAGTGTCTCATAATTAGGAACTTGGGCAGGATGGATTTAGGGAGACTCAGAAGTGGAAGGGTGGTTGGTGTCACCCTGCAAGGAGTAACTAGGCTGCTGGAAGCAAGTTGAGACATTGTGCTTGTGGGCAGGCTTCTGGTGTCAGGGATCTGAACAAAAGCCGTACAGCATAAAGGCACACAAGGTACAGGGCAGGTGGTGACAAACTCCTTACTGATCTGGGTGGCTCCCAGAAGGTCACACGTAGTATAACTAACTTAAAACTAGCCTTACACAATAGCAGTAGCTCTTAGGTTTGCAGACAAACCTTGCTGCTTTTCTGAGAGACTGCTCACAAGCCCCTTTATTTATAGTCACTCATACTAAAAAACAGTGCAGTTGGCGATATAACATGGCTAGATCATGCACTGGTCTTTCAAGGCCTGCTCCTGTACACTGATGTCAATAGGAGTTTACCATTGGCTTCAGTGCAGATGAGGCCCTGTATCTCTTAGCTCAGCAGCTCACAGCCTCTGCAGATTATATATGCATCTTTACTAAAAGATGCAGTATTTTTTGACAAAATTAAAGGGGACAGGTTAAAACATTTTAGATTGAATTATATGCTAGATATATATTCACACCCCCTTTGAGAAATGCTCAAAGCGACCTTTGAGGTGAATATGTCTCCTTTGCATCAACTTGGCAAAAGCTGTGTGGGGCAATGTTCACAGATCTGAAACACAAATTTGCACTTTGGAAAAAGTGCCTAAGTGAACTGCTGCCCTGCCGTGCTACAAGAGTTTATTACTCTTAGGGGAAAGCTTAATAGTCTGTTAACTGAGAAGGCAGAAGATCTTCTACACATGACTGTGCAGCATTATTAGGCACATGGTAATAAAATGAGTAAACTTTAGCTTGCATGTTTAAGTAAAATTTTGCAAAATAAGTGTGATTATTGCTTATTTGTGTAGTACTGTATCTACAGTGTTTTCAGAGCTGTACAGAACTCAGAAATATAGTTTCTGCTGATAAGAGCTTATGGTGATAAAAACATACTACAGATGAAGGGATATCTGATGTTTCAATGGTTTTTACAAGCAATTCTACGTTTCAGTGTCCGCTCGCCCAAGAAAGCAGTAAAACTTTTTTTAAAAATATGGTTCAACAGCCCTAGTGAAAATTAATTAATGCAGCCAGATAGAAATTTGCAAAGACACTGTGAACTCTTCTTGAGCTATCACTGCGTGGTGGTACATTGCTGGGCTCTGTCTGGCCTCTTCTTTTCAAGCTGTTTGTCATTTGGTACAAATATAACAGAAAATGTGTGCATAATTTCCTTACTTTGCCCTCAGTTGTGCCTTTAAAGTTACTGACTTGCTTGGGGGGGAAAGGGGTGTGATTGTTAGCTGCAGAGGGGCCAGGACCAGGGCCCTGCCTCCCTCTATCTTCTCCCCCACTCACTTTGGCAGCATAATCGAGGAGCAGTCCTTGTATGCAGAGGGCACAAAGGCGCAAAT